>NW_024360277.1:362114-962114 GCF_014805655.1 Passer montanus | reverse complement strand
CCCCTGCACAACACCCTGACACCTGCATCTGCCTGAGGGAGGCCAGAACCACAGCCAGGGAGCCAAGTGTCCCAAAGTTTGAGATCACACAATGAGGAATACAGAAACAATGAGGAACACAGAATCAGGGAATAGATTGAGCTGGAAGGGACCTTAAAAATCGTCTCATCATCTTGTTTCACCCCCCCTGCCATGAACAGGGACACAGTCCACTACACCAGGTTGCTCAAAGTTCCATCCAGGCTGTCATAAAAAAACCCCTCACATGTGCAAAGATGCTGTCTTGAAGCTTTGTTCCTCTTCTGGCCAGGAACCAGGTTGCTCAAAGTTCCATCCAGGCTGTCATAAAAAAACCCCTCACAAAGATGCTGTCTTGAAGCTTTGTCCCTCTTCTGGCCAGGAAAGGTGGGGAAGCAAAGCATCAAAATTGATATGGAGTTTGCTGCTTTTCAACAGGAAACTATAAGGCATTCTAAACACTTTTCCTCTTCTGCCCAGGCTACATTTCCAGTCCAAAATAACAATTGTTTCTGCAGAACTTTCCACTTGGGACTCTGTAGCTTTCAATAGTACCTAAGCAGCTTTCTGAATGCTTTCCAGCTTGTGCAGAGGGAAACTGAGGCACAAATCAATACCTTGCCCAATGATAACATACATTTTCTTGTTTTTCTCTCTTCTGTATGGGCATTGCAGCAGACTGAGGTGGTGAGATCCCTACTACTGCAGCCTGGAGAGGGTGACAACAGGACAAGGCTGTGAGGCTCCCTAGAGGCAAAATCTCGTGCTGGGAAAAGGTAGGCAAACATGCCATTGGTTCAGAGTATTTAGATTTCTCTGTTACGAGAGATGTGGAAGGTTAATTTTCCCCTTCTCTGAGAAGCAGGTTGCAATCAGCAGGTTTTGTTCTGAGCTGGTATTATCTCCATCCTCCTCTCCCCTCCTCAGCCCCTGCAGGCATGTTAAAGTTTCTCCCTCTCTCTCCAGACCTGCTGCTGCACTGTCAACACTGGCCCTTTATCCCCTGCTCTGCTGCCCCTCTGCAGCAGCTTTTCAGCTAACAGACTGCTACAGTTCCACTCCTTAGCTCCTTCTCCTCCTCTTCTTTCTTCAAAACAGAAAACAATGACCAGACCCCAATGGCAGCATCTCTGCAGCTTCAGGGTGTCTCCAGCTCTTTGGCTGCTTCCAAAAAGTTCGATGCATCAGGCAGGAGATGCTGCAACATGCCAAATCTCCTCTGACTAATTTTGCCTTGACTTTCCCAATTCTTCCCTCGTCTCCTGTCGTTTGTAGTTGAGTGCCTTCCACTCGGTCCCAAGACAGCTGATTTCCTCCCTCAGGGCATTGCCAGCTGCCATATATGAGTTTCTCCTATAGAGATTGAATGAAAACATATACTGTGCTGGAGTGTTAACTTGTAATGCAGCTATCAGCAGAAGTACATATCACTCTGGGTGGCATTAGTCAATTATGACAGAAAGCCCATTGGCGACACAAGTCAATTGATAATAAAGCATAATCTCTCTTCCCCCCGTCACATATTTACCAGCCATGAACTACTGTAGCATATTTCCTATTCACAGATGAATGCTCCAGCCGTTCAGATGGGTATTTTTCAGAGCTGAATGCAATCTAGAGGGTTAATGGCTCCAGTGCAGTTGTCTGAGGATAAAGCCACTGCAGGTGCACAGCTAAACGGGGAGTTAATTGGGTAGCAGGTGAGCATAAACAGGGAGCACAGAGGGTGTGGAAAAGGCTTCAGTGAGGAGTAAGGACTGGTGGGAATGTGGAGCTGTAGAGCCCCAAAATAAAGACGTATCAAACTTTCCTTCCCTGTGCCGCAGTCTTTGTTGCGCAGAGCCTCTGCTCTCTGTGTTTTTGCTTGACTCTCCAAAATGCTGCTGCTCTTGCTGTCCTGTTCCCAGCCTGGGATGCAGGCAGGAAGAATCCCAGCAGCTGCTGCTAGATTCATCTCATGCCACAGGGGCAGCAGGGAGGGGAGGAAGGCTCCCCGAGATGGTGGGGACGGGCTGCTGTGGGGAGGCAGAGCCTGAGACTACTCCACTTGTTTCAGGGCATAAAACTGGAGCCTGGGAAATGGAGATGGGGGAAAAGAGAAGCTTAATCAGGCAGATGGAAACATTCAGCCCTGCCTGTCTGGACAGTGCAGTGAGCTGTGAGTCAGGCACGGATAGGAGCAGTGAGGCACAGAGAGGAGAGCAGGCAATGTAAAGTGCAGGGAAGGAGAGCTGAGAGAAACTGCATCCAGCAGGCACAATGATCCTGAAAGTGCTAAAATAAAGCAAACCCCATAGACTGGAGTACAGGTGCCACAGCCTTAGGAGATCAGCCAGCGGAATAGGATCTCCCTGGGGAGGGGAGTGAACTCCCACAGCATGGTCAGAGCAGGGATGACACCACCAACTAGATCTGGGTTGTCCATCACAAGCTATGTCCAAAGTGAGACACTGCAGAGCATCTGCACCTGTTTCTTGGACCCATCACCTCCACACTCCTGTGTGAAGGAAGATTCTTCCCCCATCAGCTATGCTCAAGGGCAGCAGTGCCTATTGGAAGAGCCAGCTGACCCCCCAGACAGTCATCTAAGAAATCTTCCACAGTGACCTCAAAGGCAATCTGACACCCCCACTCTGAGCTTTCTATGAGTTTGGTGCTTCACTGCTACATCCTCTCTTCCTAAGCTTGTGTCAGGGAGCAACATGAGCAGGCAGGGGTGTGCTGATGCGGTGGCTGCTGCACTGTTATTTAAAGCTAGCTGAAATAAAGTAATCCTGCTTCCAATTTTGCTTCCTGTGTCCTTAAATCAACTCCCCCAGACAGGTCAGTGTTTTTTAATCAGAAAAAAAAAAGACTAAGCAGGATTTCAAATTTTTCTTTTCTTTGAAAGTCAGACCTGAATTCTTTTAATTGGCACAACTTCTGGCTTTTTGTGAGAGCACATTGGGCTGTGGTCTTTCATGCTGTGCTCCTTCAGAGTCCCCCAGCTGATGGTGGGGCACAGGGCCAGCTGTGTCCTCATCCTGCCCCACTCTACTCCGCTGGCAGCTTGTCATGCTCCCCCCACTCTGCCAGTCCCCTCCTTTTGAAGGTCCAGGGACCTCACTTGCACAGGGACCTTCATCCTTGCGTGGGATGGAGCGGAGCAAGGGGTGCTCCCGGGGAGAGCCGTCTGAGCCAGGTGCTCCAGCTCCGGAGGCCAGGCAGCAGCAGGCCACCTTCATGGTTGAGTTCCCCCTCGCAGCCTGTGCTTTATCTGGATATTGATAACCCGAATGGCTCTCCTAATCAGCTGGTAATGGATTCCACCGGGAGTACCTTATTTATCTACCACCTCTCCCAACTTCAGTCCTCTGTCTCCTTGCCATTCCCGGCCAGCCCCCTGTGCTGGGCAGGCACCTCTCATTTGTCACAGCAGGGCAGTGTTCTTCTGCCACCAGCTCCTCTGTGGCAGCACACCCTCTCTCAGATACTTCAAGGCAGATGAGATGTTTTAAGCCAGATGAGATGGGGGATTTGGTTCTGTTCTCACCTAATGGGGCTGCATTAAGGAGAACAAACACATCTGTTCTTCACCCTCCCTTCTGGCCTCACAGTTGAGGTGCACCGTGCTGTGGCAGCCTCCATGAGCAGTGGGAGGGCACAGATCTCTTTGTCTTCATGCCTGCATGTACCTGCAGATCTGTGCACATATGTGCTCTCCTATCTGTGTGTTTTCTCTAAAATTTGGCTACATTTTTTTTTCATCCCCCAGCCCATGAGTCACTCCATATTCCTCAGTAAGTGAACCTCCAAGGGTGACACACTCCTTGGTGTACCCCGAGGTCTGTACAGTGACCATATTCAGTATGGAAATAGTGTGTTTATATGCCTTTTTAGACCTGAAAATCTCAGTCAGTGTCTGTACTGGCTCTCATGTGTGACATAGAAATGCTCCCTTTTATTTTCTTTCTGTTTTTTCTAGGTACTCTTGTAGCAAAAGGGAGCTTGGCCACTGGCTTCAGTAGGAGCAGACTTTTGCCCTACAGGCAGTAGACACTGTCTGGTGTTTCCCTGTCTAAAGGCCAGGTGCAAAAGCAATTCCTGATCTGGGATGTGTCTGCTCTCTAGAAACACACAGGCTGGTCTGTAGACACCTACATTAAGCCAATGGCTTCTGACACCAGCATGAAGAAGAAAGAAGAAAAAGGATGTTTCATAACTCATCTTTTGTTTTCTTCTTTTCTTCCTTTTTTTTTTTTTCTCCAGTCAAAACCTGTATATCAGCAAAAGATCCAATGTGCCACAAGAACAGCTCATTACCTTACTGCCTCCAAAAGTTCTTTTTTATTGGGAAATAACTTCTCTAGGAGTGCTGAAGCATGCCTGTGGAAATCACCCTGTCACACCCAGGAGCACTTGACCTTCTAATCCTTTTTTATAATCCAGGAAACTGAGGCACAGACAAGTAAAAAACTTCAGCCACCTGGACCCAGCAGGACTTTTTTTTCCTTACCTTGGAAACACAGACTGGTTTACCTGGAACGGATGGAGTTATGTGACTGTAAAATTGCTGTGAATGAGGACGAGTCTGGGCTCCAGGAGTCCTGCCTCCCAAATCCCTGTTCTAAATACCACATTGTCATAAAAAGCTGACTTTAAAAATAGCGTGCACAACTTTGTGCATGGAGAAGCCAGCAATTTACACAGCTGAGCAAATCATAGAAAACTCTGAACAGGGAGTAGAAAAATATTTACACTTCCAAGGCCTGAGTGTAAATTGAAGAAGTACATCCCATTAAGGGGAGTTTATGCACATTGATACATTTCATTTTTCCCTGAAATGCTGAAAATGAAACACTGAGACATAAATGTACCAGGAGTTGATCAGTGTTGCTGTTTCTGCACCTGCCTGCCAGATGACATATCAGGTGAAGGAGTGAAATATAATTCATGCATTGCCTTGGCACAAGAAAGGACAGAAGGTGGTCGGGGTGGTTCTTGGCCCTGTTTCCCAGCTTTCTGTGGTAGAGTTGACTCTGATTCCTATCAGTGTAAGGGAAGTCATAGCTGGACTTCCCAGATCCTCAACTCATGCAAATCCATTGGTTTAATTTGCATCAGATGAGAATCTCTTCTAATATCCTTAAAAGTCAAGTGTGAGGTATAGGGAAAAGAGGACATGCACTACCAGTCAGCTGAACACTGCTTCTGGTTATTCCTATAGCTCTAAAGATGGCTCATGTTTCCCTGCTCACCACAGGCATCACAGTTCACCCTCCCTGTGCACTGAGCAATGGCCACCAGTGACCCTGACAGAAATTAAATATGTGCTGGGAAAAATCAGCAGTGGTGACAAACATGCCCAGAAAAAACAAGTGGTGGTTATCAGAGCGGTATTGCAAAAGCTGACATTTAGGTTGGATTTGGAGTTTGCCTAAGAGCACCTACACTTTGGATTTCTTTTCAAGGAAGAAATAGATTTCCAGTCTCTGTTTAATTTTCCTACCTTGTTTGTACCTTCTTTATAAACAAATATAAGCTGTAGCTACTACAGCTTCTTCACGTATCTCTGTGTATGTACATTAGCTTGCTGTAGCTACTGAAGGAAGGCCTGGAGAGTTGCCCCAGTTTATAAAAATCTCATGTCCCTTGGCTTGGATGGGGCCCATTCTTGTAGCAGTATTTTTGTTGCTGTTTACAGAGTACTGTTGTTTTCAGAGACATTTCTGTTAGCCTAGCTTTTGTCGAGATCATCTTCTTGGTAAGTTTTACCTTGGGAAATCACTTTTTCACTGACTGATCATCCAAGGTGATAGTTAATGCTGAACCAATGTGTTAGAAAGCTATTTGGATGTCCTTCTTTCTCCATACTAATTTTATCCTGAAAAGATTTAAATAATTGCCTTTTTTCTGGTACACTTCCATCAAAATGCTGGGGAATTTCACAGAAAAGAGCAGCCTATGTATACAGAAATTGCCTGGGGGAGGGCCTATGCTGCTCCAAAATGTTGGGGTTATCTCCTCATTTATCAACATGGGGTTGGAGATTTAAGTAATGGGATGTCTCAGGAGGGGATTGGAAAGTGGGGAAGGCTGTGGTTTATGCTGGGATTGAAACAGGGGAAGGGGAAGGCAAGAAAAGCCACAAAAAAAGGGGACCAGAGTGGCAGTGAGCTGGCAGTGAGCTGGAAGTGACAGGTGACAACAGGAGCAGAGCCAGTTCATTAAGACAGTCTTTAAAATGTTTGCTGGCTGAAAACTCCATGTGACAGGTTGGGGAATGATTGACACCAATCAAATCCTCACCTTTTGCAACAGAAGGTGTCTAGTATGGCCAAAGTGTTAAATCCCTAGCAATATCCCTGACCATAGTGTCACAGCAGTCAGAGGCAGGGCCAAGCTGAAGAGTGAAGACAGATCCTATAAATTTGATTTAAAACATCAAGAATTCATCACAGTTGGCTCCCACTTCTGTAGGTGAAGGAGGATTTAAGGCATGATCAATACTTCTGCAGACGACCTTACTGCTGAGGGTGGGGAGAGGTAATGGGGCTGGAGCAACAACAAGAACTAATGAAAGAGCTAAAGAAGCTGCCCTTCTACCTTAGGGGGGAGAGAGGGGCTTTTTAGGCCTTGCCCTTCACTCTAATCTTGTCCCCTGTCCCATCAGGCCCTATAATTGATCATTTAGGGACAGAGGTCAAAGCGTCAATACAATTAGGTAGCTGCTGTTGGTTATATGTACATGACATCTAGAAAATGGTATGTGACAGGAGTCAGGAGAAGGAGGACAAAAAGAAAAAAAAAGAATAAAAATTATTGGATATGCATTTAGAGGATGTATTTTGGGGGAACCAGGAAATTGCTAGGTCTCATGTAGATGAACTGCAAGACTAAACATTGAGGGTACTTCTTTCTTTTAGGTGATTGAGTTGAAATGCACCATCTCCTCACCTGAACATTTCTGTTTAGACTGGTTGTTGTTATTGGTGTTGGCAGCTTGGGAGAGACAAACATTTCTTTTTTTCTTCTTCCTCCTAATAATTTTTAAGCTAGCTGTTGTTAAAGATTCATTGTGCTTAAAAACACCCAATGCTGAGTTCTCATTACTCCCTACCTAAAACCACTGCAGAATCCTCTTAACAGTTATTTATTATGCCCATCTTGTAGATTGCTTTCTGGGACAGAGAGGTTGTGGCAAAGATCTCAGTTCAGTCTTTATGCAGGACTGCTTTCCTCCTCAATTCCAGCCCTGTGGATTGAGGATTTGGGGGCAGAGGAGTGAAGTGGGGTGCACGCCTACGAGTGAGGGAGAAAAGGTGAGAGGTGAGGGGACCTCAGCAAGGTTCTGTGAGCTCTGTGGGAACACCAAATAAACCTCAACTCACATGCCTTGCTATGTGGGTGTGGGTGAAGGTTAATTTCAGCAAAAGATAAGAAAGAGAAGGGAAATTTAAGTTAAATCCTTACTAGAACCAGTGCAAATTTGATGAGGGATTAAAATTCAGGAAGGGTTAAACAATGTCTTAACTGGATGCTTCTGCCTAGCTGTGATGCACTGATCATATTTCCCTTTCTATCTCTGCTTTCTAAGTGGATCACAGGGTTTGTTCTAAACATGCTGCAAGATCTCAATATGAAAAATGCTATATAATTACTCAGTATAATTGCCCAAGGATGAATGTTGTGCTAACACAGTGTCCAGAATGCATTTTCCTCCATAGAGGGGATATCTGTATGACATGCCAAGAAACATGGATGGGCCAGAACAGGCTGGGAGCTTTTCCAGACTTTCTGCAGGAAGGCAGAGGCTATCTGTCAGCACCTTTCACAGACACAAAATGAAACAAACAAACAAACAAAAAATATTTAGATGAAAAGCCCTTTAACACACTAAACAGAATGCCTAGAGGAGAGTGTTCCTCTTCATCATTTAATCACACGCAGACCTAAGCCAGGAGTTTGCTGGAATTTGACATACGAGGCTGAAGGCTGGTGGAGCTCTGAGGCACTCACGAGCTCTTACTGTGGTCTCTGGAAGGATCACCGACGTACTCAGCTGTCAAAAAGCATCTCTGTTGTTTCAGACCTGTTGCCCACGAACTCCACTTAGGCTTTTCGTTTCCTGGTGGAAGACAATAAAAACCTCTTACAAAGACAGCCAAAATTGCTAGAGAATCTTCTTTTCAAAACAAAACCTGGAAGTTTAGCCTTTGGGAAATTAATTTTCTATTGAGATGTAATTTGTGAAGTTTTTAAAGAGCAACTTTGGATTTTCAGGTTTAAGAGGATTTGAAGAAAGGCAACAAAGTATAAATCATTGAAATGAAACTTTTTTCCCCTTAAACGTTTCTCTTGACGTGTTTTTGATTGTCATAAGGAATGTGTTTCTGCCTGAAAACAAGTATATGTCAATATACAGTATTCCTTCCCTCCTTGGAAATACAAGCAAGAGATTAAAATTCAGATCTGTAGAAAGCATCAGAGTACATCTCTGAGGCCAGCAACACCTCCTTTTATCTGATGGCAGCATGGTCCATAGGATACATGCTTGAGGGCATCTCATCCTGTCCTGAAAAGGCAGGAATGGAGACTTTCTCTACCCAGTTTAGGATATGGTACTCAGAGCACCATTTTGATAAGACCAGCTGCTGGTAATTTTTTTAACCTGTGAAGCAGGTTAGTGGTTTTTACAGGAAGGCAACTGATTTTTCAAGGTTTTTTTTTTCAGCATAATGCCTTTTTTTCCTCACACATGTATGTAGCTCCCATTATGGTACTCAGAGCACCATTTTGATAAGACCAGCTGCTGGTAATTTTTTTAACCTGTGAAGGAGGTTAGTGGTTTTTACAGGAAGGCACCTGATTTTTCAAGGTGTTTTTTTTTCAGCATAATGCCTCTTTTTCCTCACACATGTATGTAGCTCCCGGTTTCCAAGTTATGATGTGAAGGAATGGACTGACATTCCCTTCCAGGTGCTCCATCCACCTTCACTGCATTGGAAAAGGTCTGTGATATTTACTGCTCCTATAGATCAGACACAAAAGAATGCCAGAGTTCTGTAGGAACTTGGAAGTGAAAACTGAGCAGCTGCACTAGAGAAAGGGGCCTTTCTGGAGAAACAGTCCCTCCCAGAACTGCTGTCTACAAATGGAATTTTCTCCCTTGATTTCCACTTGCTTGTGAGGATAGTTGTTAGCAGGGATTAGGACACTCCAGAGTTAGTGTCTACAAATGGATTTTTCTCCCTTGATTTCCACTTGCTTGTGAGGATAGTTAGCAGGGATTAGGACACTCCAGAGTGTATAATACATGGTGTGGCTCTAGACCCAAGCAGGAGCTCATGGCAGAGGGTAAAGTCTTCCTCCTCCCACAGCCATCTTTCAGAGGAGGGCACTGCAGATGTTTTAGGTGTTTTACGTGCTTAGCCAAGCTCCTTCTCTCATTTTCATCAACAGGAGCTGGCATGAGGATCAGGCCTTTGTTTAATTTCCTTCCCATATTGATAGAGAGGCATGTCTGTGTGCACACCACAACCCATGAGTGCATTGCTGTCCCTCGAGGAAAGAGGCTCATTGAATAATCCTTTTTGTTTAGTATTATTAAGTGGACCATGGCCCCAATTTTGCTTGTTTTGCTGCTATTCCTTTGGGACGAGAGAGGTGGCCTTGTTCACACCACTGACTTTCAGCATGGTGAGCAAGATTTAAAGAAATATAAGCCCCTTCAAGAGAGGAAGGGTTGCACAGCAGAGCTGAATAATGGGCTTTAATAGGCAAACCAAACAGTTAAATAAAAGATGCACACGGCATGCTAAAACTTAAGGAATGCATATTCAATGCAATGCATTATTAAATACAACGGTGAACATATGGGTGCCTACAATTAATGTATATAAATAGCTGATAAAATTGCTCAGTATTAGAAAGCTAGCGGCAAAAATGACCTCATATGTCAAGCAGACAAGCAGGCAGTTACCATTTTCTTTGTACACCTTACAGATGATAAATTAGTTTTATGGTCTGCATGGGGCCCTTATCACATTACAGCACCAAGTGTTTGATAAAGAAAAAAAATGCCTCAGCTAAAAATCGAACTGAAATTTGGAGTCCCCGTAGACCTCATTTTTTTAACGTAAAGAATTTTAACCAACTTCCTTTTGGAAAGATTTATTGCTCTAAAGAGAAATGTGTATCTCTATCCTATGTGCTTTTATTACAACTTCTTCTCTTCCCTTCTTTTTATTTTTTTTTTCCTCCCCCTGACATTAGGTATAATATAAGACTGCTGTAACAGATTCATTATTGATTGGGGGATTTAGTGGTTACAGCACAGGGAAGGGGCAAGCAGGACTCCTGGGTTCTTCTTGTGTCTTTTTTTACTGACCTTGGGTGAGCTGTTTCAGCACCTTGAGACTCAGTTTCTCCACCTCAAAAACAGGAAAGTTTTCACTGCTAGGCAGAACTATTCACTGTGCCCAGAAATCCCAGAGGAAATCCAGGCACTGAGCTTGTCCTGCAGCCAGTGGTGAGGAGGGATTCTGCAGTGGAGGCTGTACCCTGGGACACATGGTGCTGTAGCTCAGAAATTAGTTTCCTCCTTTACAAAGGGAAAGGGATGAAGAGATGAATTTGCCAAGACATCCAGCAGTTTTGCCTCTGCTAACCCTCTACTTTTGACTGACCTTTTCTTGCTTTCATCAATCTCTGCTCTGCTGGCACATGAGGGTACCTTATGGGCATACCTTCCAAATCTTATATCCCTTTTCCAGAGCTAAAAAAAGGTATCTGAGATCCAGTGAGGGAGCTGGGAGGCACCCATGAGCCTGTTGCTGCACCCAGAGGCTGGTGTGAGGGGTGAGGATGCAACCACACTGTCTTGATGCACACTGCATGAGGTGCAGCAGTTTTTAGACAAAGCAAAGCAACATCAGAGCCAGCCCATGGCTCCTTCTGCTTCTGGCTTGGAAAAAAGGCTCTTTGTGGAGGTGGTCTTCAGTTAAGCAAGTAAAAATTTCCCAGCTTTAACCAGCTGAGTTATTTCCAATGCAATTAATTCCAATTATAATCCCATAAAAAACAATTTTTTTTTCCTTCATTCAAACTGGTGTTTTATCTGGTAAGGAGATAATAGGCAGAATAGGGGCTGAGGCTCTTCCACAGGTTCCCCAGGGCTACTGTGGCTTCCCCATCCCTGGAAGGTCCAAGACCATGCTGGATGGGGCTGGGAGCAAGCTGGGACAGTGGAAAGTGTCTCTGCCCATGGCAGGGGTTGCAACTGATTGTATTTAAGGTACCTTCCTTAATTCTGGGATTCCGTTCCAGGAAATTGGTTCCCAGGTGTAACGCTGAGCAGATTTTTGGTTAAATATTCTGTGGCTAAATTTAGTTATTGATGTTTGTCTCTGCGTTTCTGAATCTCTCCCACCCCAATGTAAATAATTAGCTACTTGCAACATAGTTTTTTAGGATAATTTTGGGTGGGAAAGCACTGCTCACATTTAATCACTTGCTGAAATCACTAAGACATTAAAATTTAAGTTTGTGCTTAAAAGTAAGCACAGAGTTAAACACCTTTATGAATTTAATTAACACATTCTTGCCATGCAATGAAGTTGAAAATACCTTTGGAAGTCCCTCTATAAAAATGAGTAATGTTGTATTTCCCCACTGACAAATCTCTCCTAAAATGCCATACAATGAAAGAAGAATTTATAGCTGTAAACACGGCTTGCAAAGAGGGAGGCAACCTCCAGAATTTAGCAATCACATTTGTTAAGGTTTCTCTAAAGCCTAAACTCCCAATTAACAAGCAAATCATCATCAGATAGTCAGTGAATGGCAAATTCATTCTATTCAACATCTTTTCAGAAGTGGATTTTGTGCACTTATCTCCATGAAAACCCAGCAGGAAAGTTTTCCATGAGAATGATCCTACATCTGCCTGGTTTTAATGACTGTAATGGCAAGCAATATTCTACAATTACTTTGGTGATCTCATTTCAAGCATGCAAATCATATTATTTAAGAGCCCAGCAAAAGTCATTTATTTCCTGGAACTGCCAGCTAACTTTGGTGGGGTGAGGAAACGCTGCACTTGGAATTAAAAGCCCTCATGTCTTGTAACCTTCCACGGTGGAGTTATAAAATTTGTCCAACAAGGTCAGGCAAGAAATCCAGAAAATGAGTCAGACAGAGAGAAGAGGGGAGAGCCACCACCCTATATTGTTCATTACCAAGTCATCTGGGTGTTCTCTTAGCTGAGTGAAGGGTTCATAACTGGCTCGTTATATTGGGCAGCAGCTAATGGCACAAAATTGAACACAAAGTCATCCCAGAAAGACTTCTGGGAAACGAGATCCTTTCATGGTCGTTGTGACCATTCTGTAAAGCTAATGGATATATTTTTTTTGGGTTTGTTGTAGACAAAGCCAATTTTTTTTTTCATCCTGGATTATTTGGCTGTATATATACTGTTGCAGTTTTGCTAACTCACACATCAAGATGTAGATAATATCTTATTGTCTATTTCCTGTTGGTACAGATGTCAGTCCTCACTATCCTTTTATTTTTTCTTTTTTACGGGATGGCAAAGTTGGGCTTATTAGGCTAAAGCTGTCAATAAATTTTGAGACCATAAAGAAAATATAATTGCCTTTACACAGTCTATTTTCAGCTCATGCTTTACTTATTAATTTTGTTTCAATGTTTGTGTTTTTGCTTCTTTATTAATTTAACCCATGTGGAGACTCGGTGAATGGTGTGACAACATATATGTGACAAGAACAATTAACCAGGTATGCGATAACACTTCACCTCAGGCTGCCAATCCTTTATAAACCTGATAAAAGCTGCCAAGAAACCCAACCCAAAATAAACCAAACCAAACCAAACCAAACCACAAACAAAAAAAAAAAATTTAAAAATAAACAAACAAACCAAAAAAGTCACAAAAACCCCAGCCAACTAACCAAAAAAACCCCCCTCCAAAAAAAACCAAACCAAACCAACCAAACCAAACCAACCAAACCAAACCACAAACAAAAAAAAATTTTAAAATAAACAAACAAACAAAAAAGCCACAAAAACCCCAACCAACTAACCAAAAAAACCCCCCTCCAAAAAAAACCAAAACACAAAACCCAAAAAAGTCACAAAAACCCCAGCCAACTAACAAAAAAAAAAAAAAAACTCCTCCAAAAAAAACAAAACACAAAACCCAAACCAAAATCAATCAAACAAAATCCCCAAAAAACAAAAAAAAACCCCCACCTCTGACTACCTCCTAATTATAGTGTTGTTTATTTTCTTTTGGAAATAAACCTTGGTCACTTTCTTTATTCTTCTGTCCCTATTTTCCTCCTTGTTCCAGCTGCTTAAGTTAAGTGTGAGTAGGCCATGGGGGTGGAAAAACCTCTTTCTACAGTGCTTCATATCAAAGCTTTGAAGATTTATCCCATACCCATGTCTTATTGCCATCTCATTTTATCACAGTTACAAGGGGAAAGATTTTGTGGAAACTGATTATTAGTTTCAAGAGAGACAATAGATTTAAAAATGGCTAACTGACTGCAGAGCAGAATTTCTCCGTGTGGGAGGAGATGTAGTCCTTAACAGGAGGTTAAGAAAGAGATGTGAGAGCCTTAGAAAAGCAAAGGGAAGGTTTCTCCCTGTCATCTTCTTTCTTGAGCCTCATCCTTTCATCCTTTGCCAGCAGCCTTCCTTCCTGTGCAAGATTTCAGGGTGAGCAGTCCTCGGGTGATGAGCTGCTGGAATTGCACCAGGGAATTTTGTGTATGAAAGTACTAAAGCTTCACACAGACACCTTTCCTTCCCTGTTTGGTCTGTCACTGGTCAAAATGAACAGTATTAATTCTGTTCTCACTCACAAAGGTATTAAATCAAAATAAACCTGAAATTTCTCCACTGAAGTGTGCCAGGCTGTTACACCAAATACACACTCATTCAGAATATTTAGAGTAATAAGTTTGTAGCCTTCAGTTGCAGATCTCCATCTGCAAGATATTCTGTCTTAGTCACTGAAATCAGTGGGGCTTAAGCTCTTTGAAATTTTTATAGGTCTGAGACATTTACTGGTGAATTATATTGCAGAGTTATTTAATGTCTGAGCACAAGTGATTAAAATACTACATCACTTACAGAGCTTTGGTTCTGTGTTATTCATGCCCATGCTGGAGTCTCTAAGTCTGCTTGCCAGTTTACTCATCTTAGCTTGGCCACTGTGCTTCAATGACTCAGTTTCAGTCAGGTGAGTGACCTTGGTTTTGGTTGTATTGAGGGTTACATGGTTTTGGGGAAAAGTGATGTCCTTTATTATGTATATAATAGTAACCAAGATTTTTCAGAAACAAATTAAGGACACAAATCTTACCCTCAAGAGTTTATGATTTGAATGGATCTATAACATGATGAATGAACACAATAGAAGCAGAAGGAGGAAAGAAAAATATAGGGTCAAGCATCACTAGAAAAATCTGTGTTGTTCCATTGATGAATTACACATACATTTACTGGTTCTATTTCGAGTGTTATGGAGTGTAATTGGTATTGTATGTACATATACATGAAAGATGACCCAGTGATAAGATTGCTAGAAATCAGCTGCTGCTGCTAATGCAGCAAATCTGTTATGTGGTATATATATTTTTATATATGTATTATTAAATCCATAAAATGATTTAATAGTTTTTTGAAAGAGTCAGTCCTCTGAGCAACTGGCATTTGGCATGCTCTCAGCAGCACATCAGACACTCTTGGATGACACAGCACAACTGGCTTTTCAAGGAATGGAGATGCCAAGGTTTTAACACAAAAATTACTTCTGCCCAGTGTGAATCAATAACTCTATTCTTTCATTAGTCACTCACACTTTGAGCCCACGACACTTGGTCTGCTTGACCTTATTTATTCCACCATGGAGTTCATGGTAAAGAAAGACATTGACAACCAAACAACATCAATAATTGTGATCCCTGTGTCTTCCAACCCAGAGATACATACCCTAAGTTATGATTTCAAATAGAGCTGTTAACCCTAGACTGGTTTTGATTGCCAACTTTATAAGGGATAATTATTAATCATAAATTATTCTTGACTGGAAGGGCTTGGGAAATGTCTCTAAGACCCTAGGCACATCTAAGGAAGAAGGGAAGTCATAGAGTCACAAAATCATTTACTGTTTAGGGTTGGATTTGACCTTAAAAATCCTCTAGTCCCAACACCATCTGCCCAGGGCAGGAACACCTACCACAAGCTCAGGTTGCTCAGGGCCTTATCCATCCTGGCTCTGAACACCACCAGGGTTGGGGTACCCACAGCCTCCCTGGGCAGCCTGTTCCAGGGTCCCACCACGCCCACAATGAAAAATTTGTTCCTAACAGGTAACCTAATTTTCCTGTCTTTCAATTTTCACTCACTACCCCTTGTTGTATCAATCAGCTCCTAAGTGAGAGTTCCTCTCTAGGCCCCCTTTGGATACAGTAAAGACTTTTCCCCCTTCCCAGGATATCTCCATTTATCCTCTTAGTACTTGCAGGGTGCTTTTTCCAGAGGAATGCCAACAAAGTGTACCATGTGCTAAGTCACAGTGAGGAAATACCAGGGAAATGACTGGATTGTTGTTGGGTTAATGTGGCTGCAGTATGGCAGAAAAGAGGAAAAGGGTGTGAGTCTGTGAAATTTTGTGTTCAATGAGATTTTTAACTCAACACACAGAGCTGATTTGTTTAAGAATTAGGAAAGTGAAAAATTAGAGATAAAAAAATTTTACATAGATAAATTTTTGTCTCTACTGCTGTTTTTTTCCACCAAGCTGCCAGTAATGTCTCTACTGCTGTTTTTTTCCCCAGGCTGCCAGTAATGGACCAAGTCTTGGTCCAGAATAAGCCTATTCTGGAGCCAGTTGCTGTCAAGGGCAATAAATACACACAGCACACATAAACTTCTGACATAACTTTTTTATATTTAACACAGCCCTCTTCCCTGTCTGGTGGCATTCCTGAAATTTTTTGGATTCATCACTGCCAGCTATGTAAATTCTTATCTGCATATAAATTCATACTTAGAACCTGCCCATATTCAAAGTTTGTGTTAAATTACAGCAAGTGTAATTGGTGTTAAATTACCCCAAGACCATTTTTCATGTGTCCTCTGCAGAGAGAGGAGTGGTTGGCAGTTGTGTGGCTCTGGGCAAGCTTGGAAGTGGCTACCAGCTACAAAAGCCATATAGCCATGCTAGCTTGAGGTTTGGTGTGGGCTATAAGCCTTGCCAGAGAAGGAAAAAGGGGGGAAATAAATACTGTGACAGTTGTGCAGCTGAGTTCTGACACAGAGCTACACAGCCAGCTAAATCAAGAGTAACTCAAGATGGCTCAGTGAGTTATGGTCAGACTTTTGACTGCAGTAAAACCACTTTCATTGGGAACATCTAAAGTAAGGTGAGATGCAGTACGAATAAAAGTATAAGGTGGGCTTGAAGATTTTAAGGAGCTACTGTTTTTGGAGAAAGTGTAAGGCATATTAATATACAAACAAACCTGGGAACAGAGACATGAAGTAAGTTTTTTCTGATCTCACATCTTATTTGTAACTAACAAAAGACAAGAAATCTTTCTGCTTATATTCATGCATCCAAATGGACAGCCTAAGGTGAGGAACTGAGCTGCATTTCCCCAAGTAGTGTGCTCACGTCTGTCTGTCTACCTGCTTATCTAGTTCTCCCTCTAATCATGTGAAACCACAGAATAAACTAATAGCAGCTTTCCCAGATGAAAACAAGTGTATTATCTTTTTATATTTTCTGAAGCAGGCCAGCATTTCATCATTTCACTGTGTTCAGTTGTTATGTTAGATTGTTTAATGTAATAGAATGACATGACACTGGTACACCAGATACATCAGAATTATGAACGCTGGAAAGAGACAGTGATAAAGTGTTTTGAGATACATGCAATCCTGATAGTGCTATAAGTTTCTGCAATTGATTAAAGACATTTCCCCTGTGCCACCTCATTATTACACATCAAAGGGGAAAAACAAGGGCAAGCTGGATAGTAGGGAAAAAAAAAGAAAAATATGCTGTTGTATCCATGCATCAGAAATCCCCTAGATGTGTTAAATTAATATACAAGTATAAGTAATCTTGAGAGAGACTAAAATAGATTTGGAGGGCAAAAAAACTTTGTGTTGGTTGTCTTGTTGATTGACATATCTGGAAGAGAGATTATGGGAAAGCATCTGAGCAAGTAAGAAAATGACAAACTCAGAATTGCTGTAGCGATCAAAGAGCTTTCCAGCAGCTGCAAGAATGACAGAGATGCTGATGGTCCAAAATGGCTGTGAAGGTAGACCTGGTATTGGGTTGGCATCAAAATAAAACTTCTCTACCATTTAAAGGTGTTCAGATGTAGCATTAATGTTTGTTGAAAATTAAGATTAGATTGAGGTGGTATCTTTGGCTCTCAGTTTATTTCAAGACTTCTAGAAGGAAAAAGGAAAGTTCAGAAGTCTGATTGCTTTGTAGGGATGTGAATCTGTGAGGCATTCCAAACATTTAATTAAAAGTGCTCCTTGTATTCCATGAATCAACAATCATGAACTGAGGCTTTTGCAAGTCCTGGAGAGCTTTGGGCTGATCTGAGCATGAAACTGCTGTCCTGAGATAATGCGAATATCCCCAAACCTCAACTCACTGGCTTTTAGGAGGCATCTAGGAAATCTGTGCAAACCAAATGGGTGAATGAAAGCTGGTTTATTTGCTGAGCCAATGAAATACAAGAATGTTGGATCAAGAAAGTGCAAGAAGATGCCAGAAAAATCCAGATATCCAAGATAAAATGTTCATCACTGTACATTTTATCGACAGTGAGATATGATTTTCTTACAGCACAAGTTCACAAGCTGTCAGAGGAACTACAATTCTCATTGTTCAGATGATGACCAGCAAGGAAGAGAAGCAAAGACACAAGATCACAGGAGGAATCTCAGTTAATTATCTAAGAACCAATAATGCATAATTTGGAATTCAGACCCATGTTTTAGTGATCTGAGAGTTTATCTCCTTCCTGTGTCATGATGTTCTGCATCCCACAATATTTTTTTTCCCTCTGAAAGGGGATGCTTATCAATTAGTGAAGTAAATCTTCCACGGGTGA
Organism: Passer montanus; assembly: GCF_014805655.1. Classification (NCBI taxonomy): domain Eukaryota; kingdom Metazoa; phylum Chordata; class Aves; order Passeriformes; family Passeridae; genus Passer; species Passer montanus. The sequence goes on along the minus strand of NW_024360277.1, from coordinate 943,941 downwards.
ACACATATGAGTGGTTTTCAAGGAATTTTATACCAAAGCATTGGTCGTCTTTATGGGCTGAAGCTGGCCTCTGCTTTCCCCATTTTGTCCTCACTGAAATGCTTGTGGACAGTCTCTGCAAGAAGCCAAAACTGGGCTCATGTCTGAAGGTAAACTACTTATCAGGAACTGAAATTTCTGAACAAACTGAAAGCCCTCAGGTCAAGCAGTCTCATGGAAAAATGTGCAACTTCTCCTCCTTCTACTCATGCTTGGGGACTAGCAGAGGAACATCTGCCTGCAGAACTACTCATCTGTCACCCTTTCCCATCATTTAACTCACTTTTATAGAAAGAAAATTCCATTTCACAAGTCTTTGGAGTCTCAAAGCTTCCTTCCCATTTTCAAGCCATTATTTTTTTTCTTAGTATTGACTCATTCCAGTCGTATGTTTTAGCTGATGTTCTTGTTCAAGCTTTCAAACATCAGAGCAGTGAAAGTGTTTTTAATAAAAAATCTGTGTGACTTGTCTGTCTTAATGACACATCCTCCCTCCCTCTCCAGGGGGGGAGTGGGAAGACACATAGGTAAAGGGTCTAGCAAGGAAACACCCTGGAGACTGTATCTGCCTGTTCTGTCAAAAGAATTTCTGTGTACTTGAAATTATATATAAAAAGTCTTAGAAAAGAAGATATTAACACTACTGACTGTCCTTCATTATAAGGCATGGCAAGACCTGAAACAACATTTTGTTCATGACTCAGGCTCAATAAAGACAGGGCATTGCAAGTGCCAACCCAAGAAAATGACTTTCCCAATCATAATCAGATAAGCCTTGAGAAATAAGAGTAGATTCATAGAGTGTTTGGAGAAATAGCCAATGGGGAGCCTCCTGTCTATTGGCAAGACCCTCATTGACGTCAGTGAGAGCATGACAGAGCCCAGGATGAAGCAGACGAGGCATTAGGGATACACAAATACCAAATAAAAATATCACAGGCATTTTGCTCTTCAACATTAATAACAAATGTCAACAGTCAAGTGCTGCTTCTTCAGTATGGAGCTGTGATATCCAGCCAGTAGGTAATCTCTCAAGACTTCCCAGCAGCCATTTATAGCTTCTGATAAGGTAGAGGATTTATTTTCTTAGCTTGCTCCAGACCCTCTTCAAAATAGCAGTTTTACTTGTGGAAGTGAAAGTATAGATGGGGTCAATTGCTGGTTTCATGGCCAGGAAAGTACAGAAAGTGGGATACTGATAAGGATTAGGAACACCTTTCTTCTGTTGTCATGTCTATGATGTCCTGTTTATGGCAACTGAAAATATATTCACAGAGGTGCTTAGTCATCCTGTGATCTACATCTGAATTACTCCCATGTCAGCAGAATCACAGATTATGAAGACTTGAGAAGAGATATGGACCTAAGGAAGGGATCCTTCCAGAGTAAACAGCAGAATTTTAGAGCTCAGCTTTGTCAGAGGAAGCCATACATCCCTGGACAAAAAAGTGCCTTTTTCTGCATAAGAACATATTTTAGAAGTATATCCTTCAGTCTGGCTTTCAGGAACATGAAAAAAACAAAGATAGGAGGAAGAACCATTACTGCACAGGTACCAGAGGACACATGTCAGCTGATATGGTTCACCTTTCATGGTTTGAAAAGTTCCATCCCAATCTTTGCTGATAGTTTCAGTTAAGCTGTAGAGTTTCATGCAAGGATGTTGGAGATGTAAATATATTTTTGTTTCAGCTAGTGATGATGTGGGAGTGGCAGCTTGCTAAAAGGAGAGTCTGAGAAAGTGGAAATAATTCAAATTACACTAGAAAGCTTTTCCAAGAGCTTTTCTGGCTAGAGCTCAGCTTCTCAAGTGTTTGGGAGCCTGAGTACTACTGATTGCCCAAAACTTTGTGAAATCGGAAAAAGTTCTTCTGAAAATCTGGGTCTTATTCTCAATTTATCTAAATTTACCATCCATGAAGCAGGAATAATTATCTTGTGGGGAAAAAAAAACACAAAAAAACCCCAAACAAACTAAAAAAACCCCAAAAACCAAACACAATAAGGGCTGTGGCAAGCTCTGTGATGCAGACATAGAGATCCTCTAACTAGCTCTCAGAGAGTTCCATGTCCAGTGCCTGAACCATCCATCAAGGCCTGAGTTAACCCCCCCTTCCTTCCTGTTTTGAAGTCTGGTGATTTCACTGCATGTATCTAGGCTCTTGGCATCCCCACAGAGATTTTCCTCTCTCTTTCTGGTGCTGTTTTATTCTATGAATTGTTTGCACTTCAGGAACGGGAGAATGAATTGGTCTCTGTGGAGTGTTGATGCCATTTCAGACTGAATAGGCTGGGGGGCAGCTAACCCTCATGACAGAATAAAATACAAAGGAGGCTTTATTGGTGTCCCTCTCCCCTTTTAACCTTTTAAATACCTCTTTGTGAAGAACTTATTGTCTGCTTGTCTAAATTAAATCAGAGATGAGGGGAGGACCGAGTAAATTCTAACAGGTGGAAGGTCCGCAAAGCAGCTAGTCATAGCTATGGAAGATTTATTCATGTTGGGAATATTCCTTTGGGAATTCGCTTTTGTTTACTGCATTGGAGGTTGAGGAGCAGAGCCCTGTGTTAATCCACCTGGTTATGGGCTGTGGTAGAACTTTTGTTTGTGCCATCCCCTGGCAGTTTTCTTCCTTCCTTCCTTCACCTGCTGTCCCACTGCAGGTGAAGGATGTTTTGCATTTGTACCTCATTTTAGTTTTACCAGTTACATTTCCTGTTTCAGCTTCACACTCCTCATATTTGTGGAAGTTGTTGAATCTCTGGCAGTGCAAAATGCCCAGTCTTCCTCGTTACCTTTTAAAAATGCCCATATTTCTGCCTTTTGTAACACGTTCATCTTTCTGCCTCGGGCTTCTTACCACTGAAGTTTCAGACAACCAGGCACGTCCTGTCTGGAGAGGAAAAGACTAAAGGGAGTAATGATGAATGTCCATAAACACATAAAGGCATGTCCCTGAAAAAGGAGAGGAACCAATTATCCTCATTAGTCAGTGGGAACAAAAAAAAAGTAAAAAAGGAAAAAAAGAAGGAGTGATAGGTTCTAAATGAAGCACTGCATATTTAGGTTGACTGTTATGGAAAACTTCATAACTATTAGTACATTTAAGTCAATGAAGCAAGTCACCCAAGGGAGGTAGTCAGATCACCTTCATTGGAGATAGTCAAGGGAAGGTTTGACACTCATCCATCAGAGAAGTGTTAGAGATAATTAAATCAGTCTTGCCCCAGGCAAAAGGATGGACTAGATAATTCACTAGTGCTCCTGTTCAACCCAGCAGATTCTATATTTTTCCTTCTTAATTGGAAAGATATAAATGTGAGTGTGTGCATGTGTGTGTATGTGTACCACAATTCCTTTTACGCATGGAATAGCTGAGAGAGTGACATTTCTTTCCTTAGCTTTATTGTCTGTGTTTTGAAAGGTGTACTCCAAATTGCCTCAGCAGCTTTTTCAGGTGCCTGTTTGCAGAGTTGTGAAGAGGAAGGATCAGGTGCTGGCAGCTGTTGCTCTTAATTTTTCCTCTTGATTAGTTTTGTTTTACTAAAAATTAGCCCTTAAAATATACATCTAGACAGGCAGAATTGTCTCCTTGCCTATCTGACTACTCACTGCCACAGACAGACTAGAGAAACACCACTGAAAGGCACTGTTATTTAAATCTTTTTATTTAAAAATCCATCCCTCTCTGGAGTTGCCTGTCTCTTTCCACTGGTTTTATAGGGACCCCTGATATTGCTGATGTTATTAGACATCTAAAGACTCTGAAATGAAACATCCTGAGCCTGCTTCACCTTGCAGCCCCACACAGGCTGTTTTCCCATGCCTTTGTTCCCCTGCTGATGACGCAGGGTAATGGCCATGGCAATGCACCCAGTGTGCTGTGCATTTTGCCCATTACAATTAGCATGATTGTCTCAGTGCTAGTTTGTGCTTCTCCATCTGTTTGCAGCCTCCATCTGTTATTTCTCCTCTCACAGCCAGTTAAGTCTAAGGATTTAGGTAGAGCTAAGAGGTGTGCTGTAAGTTGTCTGCGGCAGCAGGCACCTGTGCTCACTTCTGTTCTGGGCTTGCACCACTGACTGCAGCCAGACTATGATGCCCGACCCATCCTACAGATGGAACAGCAGCACAAGTGATGATGAGGGCAGTAACAGTGCAGCTCCTTGATCTTGTGGTCCATGTTCCAAGAAAAGCTGCTACGGCACAAACCACGCACTATCTCATTTTGATTGCTGGTAATCACAGAGCACCACAAGGACATCTTGGAGAGTAAATTTAGAAAGGACTTTGAAATCTTTCAGACAGGAAAAGGATAATATTGATGTTCATACACTGCTAGAAATACTGCACAGGTAAGCACCATTATTTTTTTGGCAGCTCAGACAAAGCATCCCTTATCACAGCTGAGGCTACAATGCAAGAGTTAGTTCCTTTCTTAAGTGTGCGAGCTGAGTGTAATTCTACCTGAGGAATTTGAAAGGCAATTAAAACTTTGCACAGTGAAACTTGGGGGACAACACAGGAAGCAGTTTGCGACCTCCTTTACCTTGATCTTTGCAACCCTAAAAATACCCAGCATGCTGGGAGAGTTTGAGTGGTCCTTGAAAGAAGAGCTTCTTCCAGGGTGTGTGCAGGCAGCCAAGATCATCACTGTCTGGCCTCATGGCTCGAAGAGAGACTGAATGCAAACTGATTGTACAAATAAATCACTTCTGAATTAGGTCAGCAGCAAGTGGAGAAAGATCTTTTGCCCTTTCATCCAGTCACTGTTAGCTAGCATGTCATTAACACCCTCCCTCTTGCACATCAAACCTCCCAAATTTTGTGATGCTCTAGGACCTCTTTAACTCTGCAGATGAGATAATTCAAGCATTTATTTTAGCTAGTGATGTTCCTTTCTGCATAACTTGCTAGAGCTGATCATGGCATCACAGCATGACAGAATATCCTGAGCTGGAAGGGTCGCACAAGGATCACTGAAGTCCAGCTCCTGGACACAACAATCCCAACAATTCCACCACGTGTCTGAGGGCATTGTCCAAATGCCTCTGTCAGGCTGCTGCTATGACCACTGCTCTGGGGAGCCTGTTCAATGTCCAGCCACCCTCAGGGTGAAGAACCTTTACCTAATATCCAACCTGTACCTCCCCATGCTCAACTTGTCACCATTCCCTTGGGTCCTGTCCCTGCTCAGCAGTAGAAGACATCAGCAGACCTGTTTTAGCAGAGTAATGGTAATAGGGGATGACAGTGGCTCTTTATTTTCATTCTAAAGGATCTGTAGGTTATATTATGGAGAAAGACAGCTCACCTGAACATTGAGTGAAAACTTTTATGCTCCACAGTTTGCAAGAAGTCATAGCAAAATGTGTGGAAACCCAAACAACCCTGTCTTAACTCCTCCCATGAGCCCTTGCTCCACAGAAGCTGCTGGCTGTCACTCCATCTAGAAGCATTTAAAAAAGCTTGCTAGAAATGTTTGAAAGAGCATATCCCTGCATCTGGTAGTTCCTTTTGGCTTCCAAAGCAAAACTAGATCAGGCTCCCTCCTCCTCATGACATCTATAAGTGCAGGGGGAAGACAACATTTTTGTAAACATGCTTTCAGGCTCTGCCAGAAGGTTGAAATGTGGTCCCCCAGCTGTGCTAGAGCGCAGCTACCCAGGGTCTATAGCACACTCCTGCCCTCTTTGGATAGCACATTCTGCATTATTCCCTTGCAGGTCATTCACCTCCTGTGTGAGGAAGAGTCTGGTGCCAAGCCTCTAAGATGGACTCTTGGGGGTACCATAACAGGAATCTGTTCTACATGAGTGACAAGTTTAAGAAATTATTGGTACCCATATTCTGGTTTCCCAAGCTATTTAATCTTTATGATACTAACCATAACAGGAATCTGTTCTACATGAGTGACAAGTTTAAGAAATTCTTGGTACCCATATTAATCTTTATGATAATATGTTGGGGTTTTTTTGTTGTTGTTGTTTTTTTGGTTTTTTTTTTTGTTTTTGGGTTTTTTGTTTTGTTTTGTTTTGTTTTTTCAGTGATAGGCTAAAAAACTTTGGTTTTTTTTTTTTTTTTTAGTGATAGGCTAGAAAAACCACTATCCCCTGATGCTAACTCTGCTATGCAAAATGGAGATTGTTATTTTGCTTGTTAGTTAAAGAGAACATAACTTGGGTTTTTGGACTATCAGCTTCCAGATATTTAAGCATGTGCTTACCTTTAAACCTGTGAGGCTTTTTTGAAGACAGAAGATTTATTTACATCAGCACATTACTGAGTCTTCATAGGATTAAGGTTGCCACTAACAGCCTCAGCATCCTGACAGTGTTGTTTCCTAGTTCTGCATAGCAATAATGGTAAATTTGTGCCTGATGTGATTTACACTACCCATCATTTGCCTTTGTCTGTGAAGCTATAAATCAATGTGTATTTTTTTTCCCAGATTGATCTTCAGTCTGACTCTCTGAGCTGTTACTGTGATTATGCCTGCTCCCTCTTTTCCCTCCAGGTTTTTTTGGGTGGTTTTCACCAGGAGAACACTTCTCGTCTAATTGGGACAATGAACTTTGTCTTTTTCTTTTTTCTTTCCCCTGCTAAACTTTCTTTAACAATCTCTCTTCTAGTTAGAGACTGAATTTTCCCTTAATTACTTGAAGCCATCTAAAGTAAACTATTTTAAACCAGCAGAACAATGAGTCACGTGTTTTTCTGATGCCCTCTCCCCGTTGTCCTTCTGTTCTTAAAATGGTACTGAGTGATTACTAATGCTACTGAGAGATTAAACTCCATCCTACAGTCAGTGACCTATTCTGCTGTTTCACTTTAATTTTTCATATCTCTCTCCCCCCATTTTGGCTGGCACTCCCCCCAGGTTACACCTTACATCAAAGTATATATCATTTGCTCTTACTTCTTTCTGCATGCTGCCTCTAGGCTAGGAAATTGGCAGAATGCTGCTGTTGCTGCTGAGAGCTAGCCATTTTCCTTTAGTCAAATGTTTTTTAGCTTGAAAATGTCAATACAGAGATAAGTCATAAGATCAGCTCTTAAATATTCAGAGACTGCTTCCTTTGTTTTGTTTTGCTTCTTTCCCTGTGTCACAGTGTTATCCAGGGTACCACTTTGCTGGATGCTTTGCACATTTTCCTAAGAAGTGTTTCTCTCATTAGTGCTTAAGGAAGTACCAAGAGTTAAATTTTTCATTAGGAATTCTTGTGCTGTGTAATATCCTGCATGTATTAGATACACAGAGATATTTCCCTTATGGAAAAATCCTATAGGGCTTCACAGAAAATTACAAACTTTCTCATATAATTTTTTAAACCACCTTGTAAAAGCAAACATACAATGAAATATACTTCTATTTAGATGGTTCAAAGAAATATGTGGAGAAGAAATAACTCTCTAACACATCCTGTAGGGTTTTTTGAGTAATTTCTATAACCCTATTAAGTTTCTTTAGAGCTCTGCCAATTCCACCCCTCTGTATGTCCGTAGGCTCCTTTGGAAAGGGCACAGAAATAGGACCAAAACACTGCTCTGCTATTTCTCTCTGTGGATCTATACATAATAAGATTTTTCTGCTACTTCCAGTCCCCCTGATGGCTTGCTGAAAACTCATCATTACTCTTCTCGTAGCTCTTTTGTTTAGCAAATTTGTGTAAAACAAATTGTATCTGCTTCTTGCATACCCATCTGTCCTGTCTTTCAGTGGTGGAAACCACCAGACACCCAATGAATTACGTCTACCAACAAAATTTTGCCTCTTTGATATATGTTTTCACTGACTGCATTGATCTGGAGTCTCAAATTCCAGGCTTCAGTGTGGGAATATTCCTATGTTTAAAGCCATGGCACAGGAGGTTATGCCAGGCTGAATCAGCACCAGGGCAAGGTGTGTGGAGGGATTGGGGCACCAATAGAGTGAGGAAGTGAAGTATCAGAAGTTCTGACATGTTTTGTGACCAACAGCTGTTTGCAAGTTACTGACAACCTGCCCGCATAAATCACACAATCACAGAGTGATTTGGGTTAGAGAAGAAGAGAAGAGACCTTAAAAATCATCTTATTCCAGCCCCACTACTGCTGGGGGGGATTGTGTCACTGTAGGACAAGAAATAGCACGATGCAAACAAGCAGCTCTCTCTCAAGGTAAAAAAATACTTTTAATTTCTGACTCTAACATGTATAGATTTCCAAAAGTGACAGTGGATTGCAGGGTGACAGTGCCACCTCTCCAATGACACTGAACAAACCAACAACCCATCAAATTTCTCCTGTTCCATGAAAGAAAGCAAAACAATAAGTTATTTATATAAAGTGTGTGAGAAAGTTCATTACAAGAGTGTAAACATCAGAAGGCTTAGAAAAACTTAAAAAAAATCAGGGCAACAGGTTTGGATATAAAGCATGATAATGACCAACAGCACTGTGTCAAGGGCGAGTGGGCTTGATGACACCACATCACACCATCCCCTGTTAAACTGCTCCTATTGCTGCACGACTGAGAGAAATCATTCAAGTGATTAAGGGAAAATGTGGGATGCTATGGGAGGGTGGAGAGGATTGAAGACCATTCAGACATTTGCTCTATGATTACCTTATGCCTCAGTTTCCCCAAGGGATGTTTCTATGCAGTTTTGTAAATATCTGTAGTTGGAACTTTAGAATTGAAAAGCTAAGGCTGAACTCTAAGTTTTTGCTTTGCATGGGATGGTCATAAAATTCCTGCCATCCTGTCTGAGACAAAAAAAAAGCAAATAATATGCTCAGGGCTAATAATCATTATATATTTCTGAGTAAAAACACTGATGTGATCTCACCAGCTGGTTGATTTAATATAAATATTCAAATGCAGAAACAGTTTATTAAACAGATTGGAAATCATCAACTTCATTATTGTAATAGAGCAAATACAGTATCTTGATTTTCAATAAATGGAACAATCTACCGTATGCTGAATCACTTGCTGTCTGTTGCTATGTTCTATTAAAAAGAAAATAATGATTCGAACAGAATGTCATGTAGCCACTCCAGGAATTAATAGAATTAGTGCAGCAACCTCAAGACAGAATATAAATATTCTATTGAATTATCAATTAAAACCCCATAGCAATAAAGGTAAACTACATCAAATAAGTGAACAGAAATTATAGACTATTTCCCAAATTCTTGTATTAGTCTTCATCTTGAGCCTGAAATGAAAATTCTTGAGAGTAACAAGTATATAATTACTTGACATTTTTCTTCTTCGAGTCATCTCAGGAAAACAAATTACATGATGTAAGTGCAGCTCTTTGGATTCATAAACTACTGGCATAATGAAGAAAACACTGGGTAGTTATTATGCATCAAGCATTCATTGATGTTAATTTTTGCTCAAAAGATTGAGACATAGATAATTTTTCAGTTTCTAATATGAGTCTGCTGAAGTTTTGCTTCCATCAAATGGTGTTCACCCCTGTTGTAGGAAAAATTGTTTAGTTCATTTCCCTAGTTTGGCTGGACTTTTCTCCTAGCAGCCACTTGCAGCAGAACATCACCCCTTCAAAATCCAGCTTCTCCCATATGCCAGCTGTAATAGCTCTGACATCACAAAGGTGAAATAATATCACAAGAGGCAGAGGAATTCTTTAGCATTATAACTAGGGAAAAGAAGAAGAAATTGAGACAAAGATAATATCAGAGACAAAAAAAAAAAATCCTAATCTCTTAGGTAGTGCTCACATATCAATTTGAAGTGGAAATTTATGGAGATGAGTGTAATGCTTCCAGTTCCTCTCATGTTCTCCCATGTGTTCAAGATATTCCAGTTTCAGGCATTACACTATTCCCTGTCTCCATGTTCCAACCACAGCCATTACAGGACAGCACCCACCACATGGCAGTACTTTCCAACATGGTCTGACTGCTGTTGTAGTATAAAACAAGGGTGTAAGAATGCAATTTTGTAAATTTTCCAGTGTATCCAGGGAAAAACAGGAAAAAGAAATAAAAACAAACAATAAGAAGGAATAAAAAAAAAGGAGAAAGAATTTAAAAAAGGAGAAAAAAAGTAAAGAAAAATAGAAATAAAAATGCAGATAAAGAACAAAACACTGAAATGTCATCCAATGGAAATAGCACAAAGTTCCAGAAAACTTAGATACATTTTTTCATTCAATCTTTAATATAGCATGCCTTGGGAAAATAACTTTAATTTCATGAACTTACATTTCTTTTCATATCCCTTCTCTTTCCAGTCTAGTTTTATTGCAGGGCTTTTCTAGATGCAAAAAGGTGCTTACAAAGTGAGTCAAAGTTTGCAGGGTTTTCTGGAGATGTAAGCCAATGGTATCACAATAATCCCTTTGATGGAAGTTTAAAGATATAATGGGTCTGTCTCTGACCCTGACCCCTTAAAAAGAATTTGACTGATAACTGTTGAAAGAAAAGGGCTGACTTTATTTACTTGCTTCTTTGAAAAACAGAAGACAACAAAAATAACACTATTGCGTAAGAATTATATTGCTCACTCTTTTTTTGTTAGATAAAGAATTTTAAAAGAGAAAATTTTCAGTGAACAAAAGTTTTGAAACAATTAGAAATACTCAGGGATTTTTTTCCCCAGATATTTATAACATATGTTTTTCAGAATTCTTGCTTTGAGCCCAAATTTAAATGCAGGCATTGATAGAATATTTCCTCCCTTTCCCTTTCCCTCTTTCCTTCTTTTCCTTTCCCCTTCATTTTCTCAAAAGGGATGTGTTTTTCCCTCCATTTACCTTTCTGTTCCTGGTTAAAACTCTCATCCTCTCTTATGCAATTCTTAGAGATTCTTCTAGGAATCACTCATCACATTGAGCCACCAGAACGAGGAATTATTAATACATATTACACTGAGGATAATTTTTTCTCAACTGTCTACTCACAAAGGACATTCCTCAATGGCTGTTTAGTCAAAATTGTGAAAGTTATTTGAAAAATTGGGGGTTGGGCGGGGGGTGGCATGGAGAGGGGATTGAAGTAAGTCAGGAAATCCATTTCCATGAAAAACTTTAAACAGCCTGTTTCAGAGTTTTTCAGAACAAATTATAATTATATTACTTTATATCACCTTGATGGGAGTTTTACTTTGTGTTTGCTTTTCTAATATTTTTGAATATTTCTAAAAATTAGGAATTTATGATCCTGATGTAGGTATGATATGATGTGCCTTACACAACCCATCACAAGTTTTCATAGCTCCAGTCATCCATCACACACTCTGGACATCTTCTGATTTCACAGCATTGCAGAATCAGGGAATGGTTGGTGCTAGAAGGCATCTTTAATGTCCATCTACTCCAACCCCCTGCAGTGAGTAGGGACATCTTCAACCACTCCAAGTTGCTCAGATCCCCATCCAGCCCAAGGCTGAATGATAACTGTTTATTCTTTTCCATAAATTGTGCTTCTGGCACCAGAAATCTGTCACATACCAAGGGGAAAAAACATAAAGCCCACCCAAAATATTTTCACAAATTCAAAAAGCAGAAGCTGATGAAAAGAAAGTATGATACATAACCTGCCTTTCCCACTGTTTTCTTTCCTTCTCCATTTCACATTATTCTCCCTGCAGCAGAGGTAATGGATACAGTTCTCTCAGCCAAAACATCTCTACATTTTGAGTTCCTGCAATGCGTGCACAACTTCCCTGTGCATTTGGTGAAAAGAAGCATCTTCCTTTGAATAACTGCAGGCAGAAATGCTGTCAGACTCACTTAATGCTAAGCACAAGGTAAAGTTATTTGACTTTAGATATACCTTGGTTACATCTGATGTTCTTGAGTCATATAAGGTTTGGGTTGGCCTGATTTGGTAGCTAGTCCCAAACTTCTGATTTTGTGCCAGACACCAGCCCAAAATATGGCCTTGGGCCTGTCACTTATACTATCCTTGCCTCTGTGCTACCATCAACAAAATGAGATCTTCCTTCTCTGGGGGAACTGTGAGAATTAATTAGCTTGTGTTTGCCAGAACTTCTGAAGTGCTAAGCAAATGCTGATTAGAATAATTTTACAGGCTTCAGAGGACCGCATATCTCAAGGGATCATGTGGAGAACTCTCGATGGGGAAGTAATGCAGCACACTCAAAAATGCATTTGCAAGACTTTAGTCTATGTTTCACTTGAGTGGATTCATATTTTAAAAATCTTATGGCTCTATTCTTTCTAACCCTGCATACTTCATATCAACTTGTGTTTAATCTTGCATGCAGAGGGTGAGGAAAGTGTCTACAAAGCGGTCCTTCCTCACTCCCCTAAGGAATAATCTACTCTCATCACCATAGCGTGTAACTGCAAAGACCAAAATAGCCTTGCAAAGAAATGAGTGTTAAGACTTCCCATGGGGAGTGGAAAGGGGGAAGAGCAATGTCTTGACCAGATCATGGGGTTATGGCCGTGGTAACCTGTGAAAGGGCAGAGCAGCTCCTTTTGCATTTTTGGAGCGTGGGGCTGGCCTCAGGGAGCGTCTCAGTTGCTCAGCATTTCCTCCTGCTTCCCTCAGGCTTCTTTGCTTGTACAGTCCTAACAAAGGAAGACTTATTAGCTCAAACTACAGAGGAGTGCTGTTATGGGGCTTTGGGCAAGAGCTGGTTTATGTCTGGCAAACTCAGAGCAGGGGCAGGGTGGGCTGAGCCTCCCTGTGCAGCTCTGCCCTGATGCACTCAGCAGCCCAGGGAAGCTCAGGCAGGAACGAGCAGCTTTACGTGCCACAAGCATGAATTCTCTCTCTGGGAATGCTAACGGTTCAGTGATTGTATTTTTTTCTTTTTTTTCTTTCTTTTTTTTTTTTTAAGTAAAACTGAACCATGGTAGACTTTAAAAGTTACTTAAATTTGATCTGAATATAGTAGTTTATGCTTCTCTTCTGAAACAGCTCTCTACTCCTTGTATTTCCTTGGTTCTTACTCTGATCTCCTATAGGACCAGGCTTGGAGGTGTTTTGAGCTGTTGGATACTAAGGGATTTTGGGTCTGGTTGGTTCCTCTAACACGCCCTGAACATTAGAACTTGCCCTGATGAATTAATTCCTAAACATACTTTTGAATACCTATTATTTTCACGTTTAAAATGAAGTTACTCAGAGCTGTCCTGGATCCAGCTTGCTTGTCTGATGTCTGCCCTCTCCTCAGTCTGAAGAGGGAGACTGTCCAACAGAAGGATTTAAATGTGAGAGAAACAGAATTAGTTCCAGATTCTGCTGGAATCAACCAGTTTCAGGTTGGCTATGTCCCTTAATCTCTCTATTCCTGATCAGCTAAATCTGAATAACTGTGCTTTTCTTCTTCTCAGATATAGTGGATAAGTCAATTTTGAGATCACAAAAAAAGCTGTAGAACTTTAAATTGTCATAGTTTTTTGTGGGGCTTTTTTGTGGATTTTAGTTTATTTATTTGTCTGATTGTGATGGGTATTCTGATTATTGATTGTTTTTCCCTAAAGAGTATTTATCTTGTTTCTTGCTAAATGCAACTATTTGCTCACAGTGAGAGTGAATAAAAAAGGCAAATACAAATTATTTTTAAAAAGCAAAAAAAAAGCCTCTTTCCTAACCATAAACTTTATTACTTAAGCTTTCTGTATCAGCACAGTCCAAAAATCAAAGAAATAAGTGAACTTCTTCCAACTTGTTGAAAATCAAGCTCTGGGAAAAAAAAAAATCATGCTAACTGAATAAACAGTCCTATTTGGTGTTCCTCAGTAGCCATTCTTTAATTTTCTTTAAAGAATATAAATATATTCATAAAGAAGAGAAATTCAGTCCCTGGTTTACTATTGTTTAGTTTTATTGTTACAGACACGATACAGATCTCTAGTCACTATGTAAGACTCCATTGGGATGACACAAAAATAAAGAATCCAAGAAAAAAATTAATTCCCGCATTTTTAACAGGTTTGGGGGCTTAGGAATCTCTTGCATCACTGCTGCTGTTTCTTCCCTCCTCCCATCTCCACATTGGAACTACTCTGTTCAGAGTGTGATAACTTGCCCAGTGTGCCTTGAAAAGCCTTCAGACCTTGCAGTCTGCTTCCCTGTATATTTGGTCCAGGTTTTTTTCTTCCTAATTTCCTCTTTTTGAAAGCTCTCTCTTAATGTATTTTACCTAAAAATAATTAATTAGAAATTTAGGAAAGCTGTCCAAATCACTCTTGAGAAGTCTCCTCTGCTGTCGTGCCTCCGGGTGAATGTTACACCTGCATTTTATTTCAATAAATTGTGCTGAGCTGTATGTGCACCTTAAAAGACGATCTGCTTTGCAAGTTGAGAGTGAGTCCTTATGCAGGGAGGGCGGCAGGGAAAAAAAATTAGTCCTCCTCTTTCTTCTCTGTGACTTATTTGACCTTGAGACTTATAATGGCATCTCAGACAAAATGAACATAATCTAATGGACAGCGGGGAAGAGGGAACGGCTGGGTACATCTGTCGTATTACTGGGCTGTCTGAACAGTCAATGAAGCAGGTCCAAACCATAAGAGGCCTGTTCAGTTTAGCTCCAGGGTCTGCAGACAAGGAGCACAATCATTTATCTTTATTTACTGAACTCTGCTTTCTGTTTAAAAAAAAAAAGGAAAAAAAAAGAGAAAAAAAAAAGAATTGACAGGTTGACAAAAACCCAACTTGGCGATGCCCACTGCACTGAGATAAATGCTATTCATGCTCTGCAAAGACAAGGACAGCTTCTCATGCCCTTTCTCCCATTCCAGTAGGCACCTATTATACAAGGAATAAAAGCAGCACAAGACACCTGTACACTCCTTTCTGCACTCAGCTGGCTCAGCTGCTCCACAGACAATGTTGGTGTTGGGGGTTTTTGTGTGCTTGTTTTGCTTCTTTGTATTTCTTAAGGAAATGGATATAGAAAATTAGAGATACTAACATTTGGGATTTAACTTTTTAGTTTTTCTTTCTTCTTACTTTTCTCTATTTTCTTTCTTTCTTTCTTTCTTTCTTTCTTTCTTTCTTTCTTTCTTTCTTTCTTTCTTTCTTTCTTTCTTTCTTTCTCTCTTTCTTTCTTTCTTTCTCTCTTTCTTTCTCTCTTTATTTCCCCTTTCTATCTCTCTTTTTTTCTCAGTGTCTCCCTCTTTCTCTCTTCCTCTCTGCTCACAAATAAATTGGAACAGAGAGATGCATCCCACAGAGGCCGTCTGTAGTAGATAAAAGGATCACAAACCTGAGGGAGGACTGTGGGCTCTCTTACACGTGCTGCATTAAAGACCAGTCAGAAATTCTGCTTAATGGCCTAGGGTGCTGGTTTCACCCATATTTTTATTTGCTTTTGACAAAACATTAAAGCAAAGTCATGAAGGTTGTAGGGTGAATTCTGCTCTTTGACTAAGGAGGTGTAAATTCATTGACTGCCAACCTATTCCTCCTGATTCAGACCATTATAATTAAGAGGAAAAGAGAATCACAGAGATTTATATTCAGGAGGGAGGTGGCCTTTTTTAGCACTTATATTCTGAGGGGGAGATTTCTGTGGTAATGGGAGACATGAGGCATTCAGCTCTCACTGACCTTCGCTGGAAGTTGGGTATCCAGCCATTCTTTCTGCATTTGAACCTCTCCCTTCCCCCAAGGTGATTGATGGCTATCTGGATAATGAAATTCATGCCTGAATTTCTGACTCTGCCACAGACTTGTTGTATGACCTTCATCAAGTCACTTCAACTCTGCAACCCATCTTTTCTGTTCTGCAAAATGGAGGTTCCCTGCCTTGATATGGGCCAATATCACCCCAGGCCAGTGCTGTCAGGCAACAATTCCTATGGATTTTCTCACTGGTTTCACTGGGACACAACTTCTAGAGCCACTGCATGTGCCTAGCCATGGGTGGATGTCCTGGCTGGCTGCCTCTCTCTCTGGTGCTGCTAGGCTTGATTATTTTTATTGTGGAATTGCTCCAAGTCTTCAATGTTATGACAGCCTATGAACATGAGATTGGGGTTTTTTTTACTACTACTACTACTGCTATTATTATTATTATTATATACAGTACTCCAAGGCATGAGTGTTTAATCTAGAGGATGTGCATTTACAGCTGATATATTTATAACCCTCTGATATATTTACTGGTATATTTAAAACCCTCTCATAAAAAGCCTAAAAGAGTCTCCAAGATGGTGGTGAGCCTCCCTCAAAGAGTTAATTTTTCAGGCAATATGGTTTGCAAGAATTCAGTTTGTTTTTTTCTTATTTTTGCCTGGCAGGATGTTTTCTCTCCCACCTTCTTCTTTCCTCCCCCATCTCCCCCTGCTTCTCTTTCCTCCAACCCTGATTCATATGGAGCTGAGAAAGGAGACAGCTGGGAAGGATTTGAGCAGAGAGGTAGGATATGTATCTGAAAGTAATTTGAATAGTTTGTGAACCATGGTGTCCATTGGCTTGTAACACCTGGCTGTGTCAGCTGTGTCAGGTTATGTCATGTTGTGGAGCTCAGTTTGACTGATGCAGCTGGATGGGACCAGGCTCAAGCTGACATTGCAACAACCCAGGAAAACTGAAAAGACAATTTTCTGTGAGAGCACCTGAAAAAAACAGGAACTCTTTGCATACCCAAACCAGCAAAGATTTCTGGCTTATCCTGAGCTAAATGTGTACCAGCAGCATGCTGGCAGTCTCTGTGCCCTCAGAGCTGGGTACAGAGGGCACTATCCAGCACTCTCCCTGATACAGAGCTGTGTTTTACCCTCTGCTCAGCACCCTTCACCTTCCTGGGCAGATCCTGGGGGTGGGAATGACAACCTTGCCCTGAGACAACAAGGTTGCATTCAAAGCAGGCTGCCTCTTTTGGTTGTGGGGGTATTTTTCAGCATTTGGCATCTTATTTGAGAGGGAATTAAACTTCTGTAGTGAAGCAGAGAATATGCCCCAATAGGCAGTGCCTAAAAAAAAGTAAATAAATGTGGGTGTCATCTGCTCCATATAGCAAACCCCATTTTCCTGAGGAGCTGTGTTTCTAATGGAAAATAATTCTCAATGCCTTTTATTTACACTTGGGTAACATCCAGTAGCCCCCATCATGGCATCAAAGGTTTAAACCTGATTTGAAGGCACTGTTGCAGGAGCCAGGATGTTTCTGTCTATGGGAAGTGATGTGTTTACTGGTCTTAGACTCTGTGGAGTTTTCTGGAGAGACTATTGCTTGTCAAAGAACAGGCAGAGTGCTCTAAACATGTAATTTCCTATTTTGCTATAATGTAAGGGGTGTTGGAAGAGAGATGAGAAAGATTTTGACAAAGCCCCTCTGCACAGCGATGTCTCTATTTCCCCATCTGCAAAATGCCAAATGAATAGCATCACCAAGATAAGAGGGAAAATTATCAAGTTCAGTCTGTTTGCTGGGAAGCCTGCCTCCACTAGTTTCAGTGAAATTATCCCTCTCTACAGCAAAGAAGTATGTAATTCAAACGTACCCCCAAAGCGAGCTCAGAATTGAGAAGCAGTAAATACCTCATAATAGAAACATGCCATATATTTCCACAAAACAGGCTGCAGACTGGGCTGTCACTCATTTCCTCTTTAGATATACAACATACCTGGAAATGCACAAAAAAAGGAGAGGCTTAGAGCACACTTCAGCTATTTATAGCTGCCTTTAAATCCCTGGCCATTCGAGCATTGAGGGAAATGGAAGGAACAATACTAAAATATTTTTGCAATGCAAATTTATATTTTAAGTATGCTTTTTCCGTGAACAAAATAAAATTATTTCCTCTTCCTATTACCATTAATGATAATTTTAATTGCATGACCCTAGCTGCAATGCAACTCTTCACAAAATAAGACGCATCAGAGTGAAGTAACTCATCTAAAATCAATATATCTACCATGTTAATATTCTATAATTTGGTATATATTCATGATATATGCATTTGAGATATATACACCATTAGAGCTATGCTCCTTTTAAAAAGGAGTGAGGGTTTTCATTTTTTAATACCTTTTACCCATGAAGAGTCTCCAAGGATAAAGAATTTAGCATCTGCAGGTAAATCTGATTCCATTATCATGTGCCCTTCAGTTCTAAGTCAATCTCCCTGATAATCTCTCTAAAGCTGCCAGTTCCTGTTTGTGAGGTAAAGCAAAGATGAGAGCATTCAGGCAGGCTGTGGATGGAGACACAACATAAAGAAACGTTAAGAAGATGTTTTCTCTGGCCAGGATATCTCTCTGATTGAGCAAATTGGTTAAGCATGTGCTTAACTTCAAATACATCAGATATCCTTTTGCACTTAGCTATGCACCAGCCTAAAGCTAAGCATATTTTTAAGTGTCTCTTGGAAAGGTACGTGAAAGGGGAAGGGCAGTACTGATGTCTGGTTGAGACAGACATTCCTAATAAGCCTTTAGATCTCAACTAGCACTGGAAACTTTTTCTTTCCTGTGAAGCTTAAGGATTTATGTGAAGATTTTTTTTCCCCCCTTAGTAATTAATTCGGACCCCAACAGCGTGAAGATGGAAAGAAAAGGACCCTATTAAGACTTGATATTAAGTTAATAGCAGGTGACAGTGACTTCATCAAAAGCCCTATGCAAAACATCAAGTAGATGGAAATTTCAGTTCTGGTACATTACTCAGCTGAGTATCATCAGACCTGCTTATCAGGGTCACAAAGATTATTTGTACATTATAAAAAGGGTCTGTCCATCAAAGTCAGTTAAAAAAAAAGAAAAGAAAAAAAAAGAGGTGCTGTTTCCATTTCAGATTCATGCAATCAGACCCAACTAGGAGATGATCAAACCAAGCCAGGGGATGTTTTCCTAATCCCACTAATGAAAGTAACCTTCCTTTCAGGGTTCACATCCATTAAAGGATGCCCCTTGGGTGTGGGGCTCAGATAGTGAACACTGAGCATCTTGCCTGCTTATGTATGCTCACAGTGAAGGAAAACTGAGCAGCTGGGAAAAGGCATTGCCAAGTGTCCTAAGAAGAAATATAAAGGGCTCAAGCAGATATCAAAAACAGAAAGGAAATTTGTCTTTGACAAATTTAATCTTTACAAGTGACTGGTAAAGGTAATGACTTAGAATTAAACACTCTGGTTGCTTTTCATTTCCTATAAGTAAAGAGGACTCCTTAATGTTTTTAGTCATAACTGACAGTGCTTTAGGGGGCTGCATTTGATTATTTCAAGCTTCTTTTCAAACACAGCTGATCTGCAGTGAGTCCTCATGGCTTCAGTATGATCTGCTTCTGCCCTTTCTGTTCCCTGGAGATGGACACACATACTCAGCTGGGCACCCCTCTATCCTCTCTGCCCCTCCAGTTTGACATGAATGTGCAACAAACACAGGCTGAGAGAGCAGGGTCTGCCCAGACTGGAGAAGGGAAGGTTCCAGGTTCACTACCCCCTTCCTTAGAGGGAGATGATAAAAAAGAGGGAGAGTGACTTCTTACACATGCAAACAGTATTAGGAGTTTTAAATTTAAAGAGGATAGATTTGAATCAGGCATGAGTCAAAAATTATTGTCTGTGAGGATGGTGAGGCCCTGGCACAGGTTGCCTGGAGAAGCTGTGGCTGCCCCATCCCTGGGAGTGTCCAAGGCCAGGTTGGATGCAGACTTAGCCAGCCTGGTCCAGTGGAAGGTGTTTTTTCCAGTGGCAGGGAGTTGGACCAAGATGATCTTTAAAGTCCTCTTTAGCCCAGGCCATTTTATGATTCTGCGATATATCAAAGCATTTTGCTGTGTAGATACATGTATCCATCTCAGAATTTTTTGTATGGAGTGCACCAAACAAGAAGTGCCTCCAACTTTAGAGAAGTTTTCATCTTAGCACACCAAATTAGTCAAGCATTGTATTTTGGAAATTTGCTTCCTGCAGAATCTGTAGCAATTTTCTGGGTTTTTTTTTTTTTCTGATTTCAGAAATAATTAAGCATTTTTTAGAACATCAGTTACTGAGGAAAGATGGGTCTCATCCATGTTTATGTGCCCCTTCACAAGATCCAGTGCACTTACCTGGAGTTCTGTATACTCCCATGTTAGCACTCTGTCATGCTAGCTGTCATCTGAAATAGCCTCACATATCATACCTGCTTCCAATTATTGCAAATTGGCTATTGTTTAAAGGCACTGGGCTCCATGGACTCCTGATATCTGCTAAGGCCGTTCCAGTGTTTTGACCTCTTTGTGTGCAATGTTGCAAAGTGAACTCAAGAAAATGTTTAAGGGATCTTTTAAATACAGAGTATCTTTATCTCTATCTTGCTTCTGCCCTTCTGTGTCACACAAAAGCCAATAGGACAGTTCTGATTAATACAGTAATTATGTGGTTATTAAAAACAGTAATCATCCAGGAATTATCCAGTGCTGTAAAAATCCCATAGACAGAAAATATATGAACATTTTTAAATTGAGCATTACAATTGTCTGCATATGCAAGAAGCAAAATGACACATAAAGAATTTTTAAGATCCCAAGGAAGTGCTCTGAACATGTTAAGAGAAAATAGTCTCCTCAATCAGGATGGAAGTTAGCACTGTGAAAGGAGACAGATCCTGATTCGTCCTTTTGAAAGATGTTAGTGTCTAAACAGTAGCTATTAATGAAGAGCACCAATTTATAGCACATGTGTTGGATAGACTTGCACAAAATTGGGGCCATCTGAGGAGTTTATTCATCCTTGCACAGCTCCTTCATTTCCAATTTCTGAGGCTGTTTTAATTTGTTATCAAAGTAATCGCTCGCTCCAGCTGGAGTCAGCAGTGTGTTTTGTTGTCTATGGGCCTGGCAGACTGTTCACTTTGAATAGCATTCTGTAAAGATCACCTGTTCTGCATCTGTGATGGTTTTCCAGGTGCCAGGAGGTACTGTTTTCAGATGAGAAGCAGCAAAAGGAATATGCAGACAATGCGGTTCTGCAGCTTTTCAGATCTGCATGGGTTTCATCAGCCACGAGCAACAGACAAAGGGAAAAAGGAAACAACCATAGCAAGTTAAGAAACATAACAATGCAGAAAAATAATCTGGTTGCTCCTGAACAACAAGGTGATGTTAACTCAGCCATTTCTTAGATAGCCTGGGTTTTGAAAGGATTAACATCATCTCTATTGCCATATATTTAAATATGTATGAATTTCGCACACTACTGCATAATTATAGATATTTGCATGCATGAAATACCTGTGCAAAACAACCTGTTTACTAGTTAGTTTTGAATTTAATTTAGGTCTAGCACAACTCCAATTATAGATCATTGGAGTGAGAGTCTACAAATAGCTTCAAAATAGAGAAAAAGGATATTGTGCACAGTCTTGCAGAGCTAGACCCCAAAAGTCATGCCACAGAGGACCCCAGGCTACAAATTGCCATCTCCTTACACCTGAGGCAGAGAATGACTCCCAGTTCTTAAGGGAGGAGGGATGTCACTCCTTGTCCAAAGTAGAGAGCTCATTGACAGTGACCTGAGCTTCATTTAGGACGGGGAGAAGTTCCTAAAATACAACTTAACTGCATGGTGCTCTGTGATGAGCCCAAAGGAGGGTCTGCAGAAGTCCTGCACTGATGCAGTAGCCAGATGAAGGATGAGAAGCCAAGCCTCATATCCACTGTGCTTGCTTAGGAGCTGCAACAGAGGGTTTAACTGGGAGAAAAATGGTCTGAGGAGTTTTGACAAATCAGATCAGGAGGTCTGAGGCAGGAGTCCAGATCTGCTCTGGGTAACCCACATAGCAGGTATAAGAGTTAAACTTTTTTTCAGTTTGTTGAATGTACAACTGTCTTTGAAAATACAGACATGGTTTGAACCTTTGGGTAACAGTGAGACCAAATAGTCAGGGTCCTAGACTCACAAAATCATAGAATTTTTTGGTTTGGAAAAGACCTCTAGGATTATCAAATTCAACCTTTAACCTAGTAATGCCAAGCCCGTCAGTATGCCATGATCCCAACTGCTACATCCACACACCTTTTGAGCATTTCCAGGTGACTCCATGTGTCTGTGGAGCTGGTCTCATCAGTCCTGAGAACAGTTCAGGTGCTGTGTCAAAGGTGCTTGAACTCACCTGGCACGTGAATTCTGTAACTGCACAGTCACCATCCTCAGTCCCTTTGGTACAGCTATCTGATAAAAAGCATATCTGAAAACATATTTTGAGAATTTGAGAAATCCTCTCCTATCTTATCCTGTTCCTGTCCTGTCCTGTCCTACCATTCTTCAGCCCCAGAGTTAAGTGCAGGAATTTATTAATGAATGACCTTGTGACACTAGCTTCACATGCATTCTTAAAATTTAAGAAAAATCAACCAACACAGCACAATTCTAGGCCTCTTTGTGGTTTGGTTTTGTATAGTCCCACAAGACAGGATGTATCCAGGAGATAAAGCTGTGCAGGGCCTGTGACCTTGCTTATGAGATGCCTTTGTACCTAATGAAGTAATGAAGAAGGCTTCTCAATTCTGAGCCATAAAAACCTGAAAGTGTGGAAAAACAAATCTGGGTATGCTCCTGATGGCAGAATGTCAGTTTTTCACAGTTGACCTGACAAGATTAGCCAGGAATTGACCATGCTATCTAGTCTTCCAGATGGTATTGGGTCCCACAACATTATTGTGTTGGCAGCCATGTCTGTATCTCACATAAAGGAAAAACATTTTAAAACCTGTTTCTCAGGAGGGGGAAAAGTAAGAGATTATTTTTGAACATCTGAGTTAAAAATGCTGTGTAATAAACACAGTTGCAGGGCTGGCCTTCTTGGTTACTCTGTTTTCAGCTTTCAGGCACTACTCTGACTAGGGTTCCCACAATAACTGGGCAGTGGAGGACTAGAAGCAAAATGGAGCAAATGGGATAATTATAGCTAAAATGAGTCAGTCATGCCCATAGTGCAATTTATGCCACTTTTGTTTTTGAACTAATTGCTCACAGATTATTTCTCTTCTGAAACCCACAAGTCAAGAATTATGCCTATTTTGAAAGCTGCATCTCTCAGAAGAGGATATTTCAGAAACCAGTCAGATGAAAAAAAGGCTGGCAGATCCACAAGGTTTCACTAACTATAAAAAACCCCCAAAACACTGTGTAGCACGTCATTTGAAGAAATCAATCTACTTGAAGAAATCAAGTAGAGTGAGAGTGAGGATACCGAGAACGCAATAATACTTTTATCTGTGATGAAGGTAATGGCCAAGTACTGCTTTGTGATAAGTAGAAGGCATGTGATAAGTAGAAGAGAAAGATAAGTCTCAAATGGAAAAGCCACGAGTGAGTTTTCAGATCTGTCCATGTACCTGAAGATAAAGGTCAGAAGAGAGAATAGCTATCAGCTGGTACACACCATGAACATTGTTTTTCTGTGTAAAGGTCTGCTGTATCAACTCTCAGACACCTCCTTAAGGGATTATTTCTTCTGTTTCTTTTTTCAACCTATCATTTAAGCTGACATAATATTTTTTTTTCAAGGGGAGAGCTGCACAATCAGCATGATGATATTTTCAGAGTTCTCTAAACTTTCTCATTGCTAATTCTGTGTGGGTTTCAGCAGAGCCTCCTTTCCCACCCTCACCTCTGTGACTGCACCAGAGGGATCTGTCCTCCACCCTCTCCTCGTCTCCTGCTATAATCTCCATTGGAAAGCAGAAATTGAAGTCTCTTTCCTGCAGTGGGAGATCACAACCCTTCCTGCTGCTCCCATCACTAGACCCAGCTCAGATTTGAGCATTCAGGACAGATGTAAAGTTGATAAATAATAGAAAAATAATTTGCAATAGTAAGACTATTGTCCTTCTACTTTGACATGGGGCTCCAATATTTCCAAAATATTCCTGAATGCCATAACATTACCAAAATTGAAATTTGTCCCAATATCTCCTTTCCCTCCAGCTTCCCACATCACTATTGCCTGACACAGAGTACATAGAAACAGGGTTGCTCTCTTCCCTTTCTACAAAAAAGTATAGATGAGGAAACAGGGAAAAAATTTAAAAAAAAACCCAATCACTAATGAAGATATTTTGGGCTATTTTTATTTTTCAGTAAAAATAAATTTTCCTATTTTGAAATTGACCTTGCTATTTAAATTAATATATTACTCATTTTAGAAACACTGAAACTATAAAATTCAATAAGATAAAATGCTTCACTTCAAGAATAGCAAAATCTGGTATATGATATAAGACATATTACGTGGATAATTATAATACAATTAAGGCCTTATTTAATTCTAAAGAAATAATTAAATGTATAAAACCCCCATTTTGTTTCAGCACCTGCATTTTGAGAATGTTGCAATTTTAACACTTTCCCAGAACACTCTGATTCAAATGCAACTGTTTTTTTCTGATAAGAAATAATTCTGTTGAAAATGTCTTGCCCAGCTTCGGTCTGCAGCATAAAATCTCCAAGATAATCCATACACTTGCTGGCAACTACATCTGAAGTAGGAAGAAATGACCAGGCATTGAGGCTGAAGTGCTGCTACCACCAGAAATAATTTTTCCAGGTTAAATTTGAGACACGTTGAGAGGACAGCATGGCAGAACCTGGCAGTATTTTCATCCATACTGTGCGAGTTCTGTAGTTTGATAGAAGACTTCAATTTCCAAGGCTGTCATTTCAGCACCGTTCATGAGTATCAGATTCATTAAAGTGTTTTAACAGGTACCACAAGTGTCTCTGAGCACAATCCAGTGAAGAGCAGCAAAGACATGCTTTGGTGAATTTGGCCAGGCATCATGATATGTTGGTAGCATATTAAGTCAGAAGCAGAAAATCGACTCTGTTCCCCTTGAAGTAAACACACACCACGTACGCTGCTGATTGAAGCAAATTAAAGTCCTAATAGTGCCTGCAGGGTGGGTTTGTGAACTTGTAACCTTGTTGTTTATTTATCCATCTCATACGACTCTCAATTTCTATCTACTCTTATTTTCGGGGGTTTTACTCATCTTCCTCCTTCCTTCTCCTCTTGCTGGGAGGCATCATTTTTCCCACTGTTGATGTATTTATTCTCCAATTTGGTTAGAAATTGTTTCTCCATTTTTCTATATGGAGTTTTGTATTTTTTTAGCATGTAAAATTAATTGATTTTAGGAAGCAATTTGTTGTTGTTATTGTTTTTATCCCAATCTGAACTTCAGCCTTAAAAAGGAATGAAGCACAAGTAATCTCTTTCTCACCCTTTCCCTCTGTTTGGAAAACTGAAAATTTAGAATTAAAATTGTCCTGTTAAAGTTTGACCAAAAAGGAATAATTTTGTTGGTACTACCAAGAGAATGAGCTTTTATCACTGCTTCAAGCTCACAAAACCCAGAAATTATGGTATGATTCTGAGACAGTCTGCATTATTAAGATCCCTTGGTTGATGTTTTGGGCAAGAATTATTCCAGTAAGACTGCATATCACACTGGCCATAGTTACAAGGGTCTAAGTCAAGTTGAAATTAATTCTTTCATTTAAATCACTTGTTCAATCTCATTGCAACATGGACAAACATACCCTAACTTTATGCTCAGAAGAAAGGCCAGTGTTCATGCTCTCTTAATATATCCCCTCTGACTGCAAGGTGGCATTAACAGGTGATGTTTGAACACATTTCAAGTAAGATGCAGATCGAGACAAACATGGGGGCTCTATTGCCTTCCATTGTTCCACAAAATAATAATAATAGGAATCAAGTGACAGAAAATCCATTTTCAGAGGGTTTTTTCCTATCAGAGGTTCATATTCTTTCAGTTAATGGAAGGAAAAAGAAGAGGAGGTGTTTGGGAAAAGTGTTTAATCCTCCCCAAAATTAACCTGGGAACCAGGATATGAGGACAGAGGACTGTTTCATCTCCTGTGCTGAGGGGCTGCAAGGACTCACCATAGAAGTACAAAATGCTCCCTGACTCCCTGAAGCACAGATTGCTGGAGGAAGTTTCCAGGACTGATAATGAAGAATTGTTCTTTTTAATGGTATTGGCTCAAATCGAAGGCTGCCATGCCAGCACTGTTGAGTTGCTCGTGCCAGCACTGGAGTAAAGTACATTAGCCTGAGCCCCCCAGAAAAGGGTTAAACAGTGAGCACAGGAGGATGTTTTTGTGACTAAAGACTGTATTTCATCAGTGGCTAAGAGCAGAAGTAGGGAGAGAAAATCTCAGTTCCTTTCCAATTTTGTGATAAAACTAATTTTATTCTTACACCTGCTAGTTTTCCCCCCTACCAGGTCTTCACTCCCTAGGCAGAGAGCTAGCAGTGCTCATAAATGCCTCTTAAAATAAAAATTTCTGTTCCATTAAACATATGAAAAATATGTTGCATTGAATACAGTTGGTTTGGGAAATCTGTTTTTATCCATTCTAACCAATCATCCATACGAACTGCAGCTGCCACAAGTGGCATGGAATATATTTTCTAATGCAAAGTTTAGGAATAGTGATTTTCTTTCAGAAAAGGCAGGCTGGAGATGTCCATTGTGCTGCTCATAGGTCATCATCAGAAACATGGCAAACTCAGACCCTGGGAAATTTTGGTTGCCAAAACTGCAGGATCTGGCCAATCTTTTAGGCAGGTTTGCAAAGAATAACAGGAAATTTGAGGAGACATGTGGCAGAAGTCTCAGAACTGAAAGATCTGTCAGTCTTGGAGATACTTACCTGAGATGTCTTTAGCCATGTCTCTGTGTCAACAATGGAAAACTGAATTTTGATAGTCCTTAGTGGTGAGGCACAACTTTTTGAGTTATTCTAATCTGGCTTTAAATGTACTTTTCCTTATGTGATTTTACCAATACTTTCAATACTTTGGATTACTTTTGAAAAAAAATAAGAGTTGTAATGTTGATTTTCCTTCAGACACGGAAATCATGTCCATATTTTGATATCATATCCATATCAAAAACAAAACAGCTATAACACATGAAAGTCAGTGAAGCTGCCCCATGTTTCTTTTTCCAAAGGAGTTTTCAGCATGGTTCAATATTGCAGAGTGCTTTGAAGACAAAAAGAGGGCTAGGTTTCTGTAACAGATGCGTGCTCTGCGCAAATCCAACGTGAAGCTCAGGTTCCTGGTAAATTACCAACTCCAGTTCTGGGCAGCATTTCTCTAATCCTTACAAACAGAGTGCAGCAGATTTGCTGTGCTTTGTCAGAACAGCAAGGATCAACAGAGAACTAGCTACAGTGCATGTTTCTCAAACAGTGAGGCTGAACAGTGACAAAGAAGACTATCATTTAATATTTTTAAATAACAATTAAATGAGAATGCCACTAAGGTCTTATTCCAGAGAGGACATTGAAAAGTCTTTCAGAATGGACATCTCCCTTGAGTAAATATTTCCTTTCCAATGGAAATTTCAATACAAAATTTTCCAATGTAGAGGTTTGCCTGAGCTGCTGAAGACCCTTTCTGTCCCGTTGACTGGAAAGGAATGAAAAGGCTCAAGCAGTTCAAACATCATCCAGAATCACCAAGGTTCATTCAGATTAAAAAGGAAACAGAGTTATCTTTCAAGTAAATAGTAATAGTTTCAAATTTTTATATCTTTTAAGTTCAGATTAAGAAATTTTTAATTTCATGCCTGATTGTCATCCCAGGGAAGACAAGGTCTAAGCCATGAGTGTTTTCTCAGCACTTTGAGCTCACCACTGGCACCCATGTAACTAAAATGACTCTTTCCTCAGTCACATGTTTTTGTAAAAGGTATATCTACAAATGTGGGTAGAACTGGGACTTGTGTCTTATTTTACTTGTGTGCGCCATAAACAAAACCCTCTTCCAAAAGACCATTTTTATGATTGCAAACTTGAGCACTTTTTTGTTCATAAATAAGAAATAATGTGATTTGAGGTAGTTACTGCTGTATCCAGTATGTTTTGCCATGCAAAGATGGTGGAGAAAGAATCAAATTAAGTTGGTCACAAACAGCTTCAAAAAGAGGTGGTTGTATAAGTATTTAATATTTAGAAATATTTACCGTGGTGTATTATGGATGTTAAATTTTTTCAAGATTTCAAAAAGTTATTGAAAAAATTTTGTTGTTTCCAATAAATGTTGCAAGTGTCTGTCAGAGTTAAAGGAGCATCTTGTTGACACTCTGGCCATAGGAATAAATTTTAGATAGTCCTGTGAAGAGCAGGGAGTTGGTTTGATGTTGTTTATGGGTCTTTTGATGATGTTTTGATGATGTTTATGGGTCTTTTCCAGCTTAAAAGATTCTATGATTCTATGTGCAGATTTAACAGGAGGTTGTAGGAAGTGAGGGAGGTACCCTGAGGAAGAGTCACTGTGCATTTCCTGCATCTTCAGCTAACACCCCATCACCCCATTAACCTCTGTCTTCTGATACTGAGCCAGATGGATCCTTGGTCTGAGCCAAAACAACCAGGTTTTATCTACTTGTCATCTGAAAGTTCATGTATGAAAAGTCAATGTATGGGCTAGTTTCTTATTCAGGGAAAAGCTCAGACTGGAGTCTCTGGAGAAGTTTCAGAGTAAATAAAAAGTAGCAATACTTTATGGTACAATTAATTGGTTAATTTTTGTACCATCTTGGTGATCAACTCCTAACCATTTTTACTGCTGCCTTCTCCAAAGTTTGAGGGATGAGCTGGTCTTTGCATCAAGCTTTTCACAGTGGGGTCCAGAGGAGCAGCAACACCTGGGAATTTTTGAAAAACATATGCATGTTAATGAATGCCACCTTAATGATTACAGAAAATAATTTCTTCAAGCTCTTTGAATAGTTACACAGAAGTCTGACCATCTCTGGATTTTTTTTCAGAGCCTGGCTTCCCTTCTTCTCTCTCTGCTTGCACAGCCACCCACTTTTCTCCTTGGTGCAGGAGATGCAGGGAATTTATGGTTTTAGCAGCAGCAGATTACAGCATCACCTGCACCTGCTCTGTGCCCTTGGCTGGTGTCTTGCAAGGCAGAAGCCAAGGCCATTGCTTCCCCACCTGCTCGAGGGAGAAGGGGAATAGTGGAGTGTAATATCTCCTCACTCCCAATAGCTTCTAACGTTGATTCAGGGCCTGGGTCATGCAAGGGTAGGGATGGGAGTTCCTTCTCAATATGAGTCTGGGCAGGGATGTGGTACATTCAAAGCCCAACTTATTGAAATCAGCCAGTCAATCCTGTTTTAAAAGGACAATAATTCAGTTATTAGGGATTAAATTTCATTTTTTCTTTTTGGGAAAAGAAAATAAAAACCAAAAAATAACCTGAAAAACCTACAGCACTGAGTGATATCTATACCACTGGAGTTTTTAGGGAAGCTGAGAAACAAACATTGACTTGTACTGAAAATGGCAGCCTTCCAGTAGGCAGTCTTGGACCATCCTTTACAATTCTTCACCCTAAATAGAGAAAAGCTGATAACTTGCTATGAAAAATGCAGCTTTTTCTCTTCTCTGCTAGAGGATTTTCCTCTCACAATATCTTGTCAAACATGCTTTCTGTTTCTGAAAAAGGGGTTAAAGTTTTTTGCTATCTATTCAATCACAGAGCTTTATGAAATAGGAGAATCACAGGAAGGGAAGATGGGAGAGATCTATTGGGTTATTTTGTGCATCCCTTTGCCAAGAGAGGATTGCTCCCTGGAGTATATTCCAGAGTGCTTTGTCTAGTCCAGTTTTAAATGACTCAAGAAACTGAGCTTTCACCACTTCCCTTGGGAGATTATCCTGCAGTCTAATAGTCCTCACTGGAAAGGCTTTTTTCCGTAACTGTCAGCCTTTTCTTTCCTTAAATTCATCCCATTTGTCCTAGTTATTGTCTCTTTAAGTAGCCTAAAATTTCTTTTCACACTTAAAGTTTAAATTCTTTCAATGCTAGACCATAGGATCCATGTTCCTTCCCTGTTTAGCTATGTTAAAAATCTCTTAAAGCTCGGAAGAAAATTGTGGTGGTGATAAAGAGCTATCTTCTAATCTTCTAATCTTCACACAGTAAAGGATCTTCACACTGTGCATGGTGTGACTTTCAGCTGTTTCCCTAGACCATAATTTTATTCCAGTTTAAGTTAGTAGACTTTTCTAGTTGATTTTTACTATTGCAAGATGGTTCTAATTTTTACATGAAGACAAGGCACTAAATGAGCACAAAGTATTCCTATCAGAGATCCATCTGGGTCCTCAATTTCCTCATCTGGAAAAAAACCCCAAACTCAAATGGAAAACCTAAGCATCAATTTTATTTACTCTTTTTCCATTTTCTTATTAGAATTTTAATTTTCTGAAAGAGCTTGCAAAAAGAATTACATGCAATGTCTTGTAAAATTTATAAATGCTTTTTTAAGAACTTCAGAATTCACTGAGATCCTACAAGAGACACTCATGTGGAAGGAGAAAGTATTATTCTTATTAACCTTTCCTCCTGAGGAAAGCTGGTGAAGAAAGAAGCCATGCAGGGAAAACTATTTTAAATATGCTTTAGGGTGGAATTCACGCACCATGTAATTCCCTTTTAAGCTCGATATTGCTGGCCCTCTGCACAGGGGTGAATATTGCCCCAAGGCCTTGGCAATCAGGTGGTGTCACACTGGTTTAATCAGAGTCAGTTCTAAACCAGATACATGGAAGCCTACAAAAAGCCTTATGTTGATTTACATGGACTTAAGAGTCCCAAGTGACCTTAAACTGACTTTAAGCACCCATTTAAACAGAAAATAAGAGTGTCACAAAGCATTTTACAGCACTTTTAATCTAAGCCTTATGGCTTAGAGGTATGACTTGCCCCCATAGATAATTTATAAATATAGACTGTATAAATAGGCTTGCCCCCCAACAACAATAGATGTTGCTTTAGTTAGCAATTCCATAAATAAGAAATATTTCTTATTTCACCTCACCTGAAAGCAAATTTCATTTGTGGTTTTATTAATAAGAAGTTTTATTAAAGCTTTTATAACCAGAATCTTCACCCTTGTCACCCTTCACCCTCACTTGAATCTTCTTTTACAGCATTTGTTTTTTTTCTCTTATCCAAAAAAATGAGCAATCCGTCCCATTTCAGGTTTACAGGAAGCTCTTGACTCTCATTTTGGTTATATCCAAAATCTTTTCACAGGCTTCAATCACAGATATAGAAACCTAAAAACATCCTTAGGTCATTTATTCTGTAAATGAAACTGCAGTTTTTGCCAGTTTTCTTTCAGTTTCATTTTCCATGGAGTAGTCAAGGATTTATTCAAAATCATGTGATCCCTAAAATAATCATTATTCCCTATATTATGGCTAGTATTATATCCCATGCACTTTCACTTACAGGCATGTCTGTCAAAGGGAACATTTTTCAGCCTCACAGTTCCCATGGCTCTGTCACTTTCTTACTTACAGAGGCCCAAAATGGAAACTATTTTTCTTTTCATTATGAGCTGTCACTTTTTCATCTTGGCACTGAGATGATAGACTTCCATTCATCTTCTGTATTACCTTTCCTGAAGCCTCTGACACAGACTGACACAATGCAAAATGCAAGAGATCTCGGAGCATACATTGGCAATTTCTGGGAAAGGCACTTGCTTGTCTTGGTTTGTTGTTTTAAATATATATTGAAAATGCCAAGCTGCATGGTGTGTTGGAAATGTTAGCAGGGGATTCTCTGTTTATTATGATCATTACAAAGCAACCCTCTCACATCCTGAGCAAGAGCAGTTGGATCCAGCGTGGGATGCTGTTGACTTCACCTTTTCTAAGGGCAACGGGGAAAAAGTTTGCTGCAAATCAATGTTGGTGTAAGGAGATAAAAGCAAGCCTTCATGGAGTGCTGCACATTGCAGCAACCAAGCCACTGCCACATGGTGAGTCCAGTGAAAACGCTGGGAAGTGCCTGCTTAAACTGCTGTGAAGTGACTGAATCATTTTGAGAAAAGGGAATGATTTCAATCAACCTTAGAGCAGAAAAATCAGGCACCCATTCACATGCAGTGAGACTACGTGAAGCTGTCAGACAAACTTTCCCGGCTGCATTCGTCACTGAATTTTCTGCACAGCCGGTGTAGAAGGCAGCAGAGGGACCCACAGAGGTGATGTTGTAAGGTACACACTCCCTCTGCACTCTTTGTGCATGGCAGCCTTGAAATCCGCCCAAATGGAATAGAATGGAATCCAAACAGCTCTTACTTTCACATCCTTCACTAAAGCTAATGTACGAGATCTTGCATTCTCGTGGATTTAAAAAAAATTTGTTACGAATCAGAATAAAGTTTTCTGTAGTTTCTGGGCATATATTAGCTATATACAAAAGCCATCCAAGGCAGAATTGAAGGCCAACCACCATTACCCACTGTTAAGTGGGATCAAAGCATCAAGTTAGGTATATAACACACAATCTACCCCACTGAACAAAGAATTGTCTTGGTAGGGATCTTGTGGAACCTATGTGATCTCTGTAGACCTCTGTGTATGTTTTAGTGACCTTTAAGCAGTCCACACAAGTCAATAAAGGCCATCTCTACCACAGGGAAAAAAAATCCACCTGCTAGTAGAGCACTTTGAAACCAATCCTCTCCTACAGAGCATCATCTGCCTCATAACAGAGTTGTTGTTTACTGGTTGTGTGCTGGAGCACCACAGTTCAGTCCCTCACAGATGCAACCAAGGTAACCTGGGAGGAGCAACATTCTGAGACCATGTCTCTTGGCAATGAAGTCCAGGCTGTGCTGGTTTGACCTTTCTGCCCTGTACAGTTCTCCTTGGTACCCTCACGCAGTGCCATATGTTTTCCTGCTGCTCTCTAGGGAACATAACACATGGTCTGCATTTCATACTGCAAATAGACACAGCTATAAGGAACTGCAGAAACCTTTTAGATATATTAAATGTGAAATAAACCAGAAACATACAAACACAGATTATTTTAGAGCTATACAGGACAGCAGATAGGGCCCAGAGAACACCTACAGATAGCATGGGCATGGTGTTATCTGTGGAGGGAGGGATGTCTTTTATTAATGTAGATATAAATCACCCTGAAGCACTTGAACTGAAAGCCAGGATCACCTTGAGGTGTAGGACTTTTGCAAAATAGATGAAGTCTATGAAAAGCCACAGATGGCTGGTCCAAAATGGACCAAGAATGGTGTAGGTTCCACAACTTTACTAAGTTATCAACAGCAGTGCTCCAGTATATATTCTATTCAGAAATTTAATCAAACTGAAACTTAAGCCCATTTTTAGTGCATTGACATGGAGAACAAAGATTGCCTTTACTCTTTGCAACAGCTTTTCTTGTACTTGGAGACTGGTTACCATGTTCCTCTTAAACATGTCTCCGTTTTAAGTCTAACAACTCCAGATATTCTATTTTTTCTTCATAGACCATGTTTTTCAGCTCTCTAATCCTTCTTGTTGCTATTCTTTGGACTCAGTCTAGTTATCTTGCAGTTCTCTTGAACACTGTATTTCATCAGTTCTCTTGAACACTGTATTTCATGACTGGATATAATGGCAAAAAATAGAGAACAGTGACTTTATATATCTTTCAAACTAATTGTTTTCTTGTAGTTTTTATTTTGCATGAATGCTTGTGTGCATGATTCTGTTAATACTTTGAAATTTTAAGGACTTGTAAGGCCAAAAATATTTGTGTTTGAAAAGGTGTCTTATTCTTCAAGGACTGAAATTCTAAATGTTCATTTGCTGAACATTCTGGTTAATTGGGAGGGTTTGATGGGTTAGCAGACAGTCATGTATAGAAGTTCCTGGCTCTCCCAAGACTGTCCCAAGGCTAACAGGCTGACACATTGTCTCACCTGTTGTATTTCATAATTTATATGATTTTCTTCAGAGTTACTACTGATGATTGTTCTGTAATAATTGCCAAAGAAAAAAAACTTCCATTTTAGATAGAATAGAGTTACAGAGAGATAGAACTCAAAAACTAGAAAATGGGGGTTTAGAGATGACAAAGAATAGCAGCTTCAACTGGAAATTTAATTGAATATTCTACACATGAATGAAAACATGTAAGGTATCTCTGGTAAAGAACTAAAGAAATTTGAAGACTTTTTTGATCTTGGAAAAAATCTAACTTTTGAAAGAGCTTGGTTTCACAGAAGACTTTGGGGAGAAACTTTGGATCCCTTGAAACATAGCTGAGGAAAAAAAAAAAGAGTGGTTGGAATAATTTCAGAGAGTTCAATGAATCTCCAGTGGAAGAGTAGATTACTGTACAAATCAAAGTCTGAAAAGTGAGACAAGAGTCCTAGAGCACTCTGACCTAAACTTAGAAAAAGGCACTAAAATTTATCAAGTTAAAGATAATTAGAAGACAAAAATTCAAGTTTTGGCAGTAAGAAAGTAACATAAACTGGTGCCAATCCTTGAAATACAGAGGAAAAAAAAGTAAGATATCTGCATAAGACTCTGAGAAATGTGATGTGACTTTGTAAGAAGCATCATGAAAGACTGCAGACACCAAAAATCATGAGTGCAACCTTTATGGAAGTAGTTGCTTTATTTATAAAGATCAAAATTGTTTTGCCTAAGCTCTCAAAGACTGAAAATACCTGAGAAGAAGGCAGACTTTTATGTTGTGCACAGAGCTCTTGGGAATGCAGGGCTCTGAAGAGAAAATCTTCTTGTTTATATTATTTTTTGGTTAATAGAGCTACTGAAGTAGTGACAAAGAATTTTGTAGGAAAATTGGTCACTCTGAGTATCAATAAATAGAATATATTTTTTTCCCTGGAGAATCATATTTTCTGTAGTTATATTAAGTGAAATAGATGTAAAAGTTTAGTAGTACTTTAGAAATAATATCTTTGGCATGGCATGGCTTGAGTGGGAAGCACTTGAATAAGTAGGAATGAAGAATGTCTCTGGGGTATGGAAAAGCAGCAAAGGAGACATTTGGCCTGAGAGTGCAAAGAAGGCAACATCAGTCCCACGTTGAGTATAGGGAAGATGACTACACAGCAGTTCAGAGTGCCACTGTGGATTTAACAGGTAGTAAAACATAGCACAAGCACCCTGATGATACAAGGGTTTTCTCCAATTCCCAGCTATGTTTTGTGACCTGTATCAAAAATTCTGACAAGACAAAACCCACTGACTGTACTCAGTCATGGTCATTCTGAGCCACTGAGGGGTTTCCGTATTAATTCCAGGAGCTTTGGATGATTCATGCACAGGTAACTCACCCTATCCTACTAGACTGTCAGCTTATTCTGTTCAGAGACATGTTTTGGGTTTTGGAAGATTTTTCTCATTTTGCCCTTTCAAAAAGAAACTTGCAATTAGATAGTTAAACACAAATATGTAGAAAGACTGGATGCAGACTTCCTGAAAATATAGAACATGCTTGGAATACAGACATTAAATTCTACTTTATCTTCACTTATATAGTTCACTTTTATTACAGTTGATTAAATTTTGATTAAATATGAATACATCTTCCCTATATTGTTGCTGTAATATATGAACTGGCAATTGTGTCCTACTTTGGCATGTACCTTAAAAATCAATTAAAACATGAGAAAAAAAAGGCATGATATGCCATTATTGGACTTCATTTCCACATGGACTGAAAAATTACTAAGTTTATGGATGATGAAACTTAAACTCAGCCTGAATTTGGTCAGTGACTTCAAACAGAAGAATAATATGACCTTTTTCTTTCCACACCATTCATCCTCAGCATTTCTTTTCTTAATTCCTGTGGTACATAGATGCAATTTCTGTTATCTGTCTCATCATCTGACTCTCTTCTCCAAATATGATTTTTTCTAGCTGCTGAGGCAGTACTAAGTGATTGCTTACATCACAGTTATTTAATTCAGAGTGTCTCAGAAGCCCCAACTTTCTATAACCCAACTTGTTTCCAACAACTGCTGAGCTCAGTGATGTTCTCAGCAGACCTGGTGCTCTGATTATGCAGGTCAAGAACCTGGATGAATCATTCTGTAGCATATTTCCATCTCTCTAAGTGTGTTCTCTTTTACGGAAAATTCAAAGAAAAGAGAAGGTTGTCAAAGTATGGCTGGGATATAGCCCAAGGTGTTAGAGGAACCATTTGTATGGCTCAGTTAGTCTTGCCTTCTATTGCCAACTTGTCTCTTAATCTAATTTTACGAAGGAAAAAAAAAAAAATTAATAGTAAGAATCAAAAGAATGCATGTTATGTGAATAAGTAATGAAAAATATGAGAGGAAGATTTTAGGATGTCTACTGAATTTGACATAGTAGTATATGATACGCATACATACACACTGCAGACTACACCTAAAAACTTATTTTATTTCAGGTGAACTGCTGCTCTAACACTGCAAGATATTACAAAATCTCTTCTTCCCTACTTTTAGTTTTGAAAATAAATGGTTTTGCATTGGCTTGTTTGTACCAGCATCTGTAGCCCTCTTCTTTTGTTCAGCCTTGTTCAAACACTGACTTGGCTGGCAGTAAACTGTGGTGTAGGCTCTACTCACAGGCCACAGACAGTTCTGCTGTGCATGGGAGGACCCAAGGTGCTGTTTGTAGACAGAGAATGGCCTTTGTGGGCCACTCATCTACATTGTTAAACATGTTCCTGCTTACAGAACTACAAATGCAGTTCTCCAATCTCATTGCTGTAAGAAGAACATCTCTTGTATTTGCAGGGTTCCCAGACGAAGGAAGGAATGATGGATCTGACTCCATGTTCTTAGAAGGCTAATTTATTATTTTATGATATTATATTATATTACATCAAAGAATACTAAAATGAATGATACTAAACAATGCAGAAAGAATACAGACAGAAGGCTAAAAGGTACTAATGAAAATGTGGCTTTCTCCAGAGTCCTACACAGCTTGGCCCCAGTTGGCCAACGAGTCAAAACAGCTCATAGCAGAAACCAATGAAACAATCACCTGTTGGATAAACAATCTCCAACCACATTCCAAAGCAGCAAAACACAGGAGAAGCAAATGAAGGAATATTGTTTTCCTTTTTTTCTGAGGCTTCTCAGCTTTCCAGGAGAAAAATCCTGGGCAAAGGGAATTTTCCAGAAAATATGACGGTGACGAATATCTGCTTTTTTTCTTACTTAGATTTCATGTTTAAATATGCTGTTAAACACAGAGAATAGTCCAAAGAGATGGACACATATACACACAGACATGCATGTAAAAAACATATGTATTACATTAATTGCATACTTAATTTTCCTGTTAATCAATTGTGGAGGAGCTCTGAGAAGAATTATTTTGAATGTTAGATGTTTTTTAAACTTCACCTTAATGGAAATTATCAACAAAGCATGTCTAAAAGCATGTGTTGTAAGGTTAGAGTAGTTTCTGACTTTGTATTCCTGGGTTCTTTCTGGAATATGAGGAAAGTGCTTTGTGGCTGAGAAGTCTAGAGTTTTCTTTTTTTTCTGGTACCAAACCTAAAAAAAGAATAATTTTCTCGTCCTTTACCACCTACTTTTTTTAGCATTTTCTTCTATTAAACACTTCCATTACCAGAACCTGCATCTGAACTCTAACAATTTTACATCACCTTGGTACCCTACATAGTGCACTGGAATAATTGGAAGAAAGAACCAGAGAACATTCCTTTAATAAAGAGTTTCCATGGCCATTGCAAGCTACAAAATATTTCTAGGCTGGCCTTGCTTAACCTGAATCAGAAAAAGACAGAGGAATATGGCAGAAGTTGATCAGACACCACAGAAACAGGACAATTCTCCTTTCTCATGAGTTAGGAAAGAGAAAGCTGTATGATATAATGTCATTCTGCAACTGGGAAATCCATCCCTTTTTCCAGGTCAGCTATAAACCAATGTGAAATTAGTCCCCTTGACCCTCATTCAGCTTTTGTCCTGTGTTCAGGAATTAAGTGATACAACAGAAAATTAGACCTCTTCTCCTTTTATAAAGAAAAGTCAAGTCTTGGTCTATTGTGTCAAAACTATAAAAAATGAGTTGTTCTTTACTACTGATATGACTGCAAAGCAGAGCTACAGTGATGCACATTGTAATGGAAGAGCTGATTTCCCCTTCATCTATGATCACAGGAATCTGTAAAATAATACATGTGAAAGTGTGCTTGTGTTCTTTGGAGACACAAAAGAAGAAGGTGGGGGAAGGAGTCCTGCAGCAAACCATCGGCCCAAGGGGTAAAGCAGGAAACCAAACACAGAGCAAGATCAAAGGATACCTTGGAAGGACCAACAGAACCTGCACTCCAAGCAGTCAAGAAATTGAAGCTGACACAAAGTCAGTTAAATAAAGTGCAGAGCTCATCTGCTGTCGGCAGCAAAGGGTAGTCACTGCTGTGTTTCCACTTGTAAATAAATCTGTGTGCGTAACACAGAAATAGAAAAAAAACACAAAGAGCATCCTGTCATTATAAATAAAGCTCACTGTTTCACACAAGAGGCTGTTTGTATCATGGAAACTCTCAGGTCAGCTTCAGCTGATGCACCAATGTGGTATTAAAAAAACAGCAGAAAGGGGACATAATTAATGTGGCAGGGTGGGTATAAATTCCATTGCCAGTAAAAATATCTACAGCAAATTTAAATAAAACTCTTCTTTACTTCTCAGATTTGTCAAATTTTCCTAAGGGTTCTACTTTAGTAAAAGTTAGCAAGAGCAGTGGAAAAGGGGAATTTAATATATGTTTTTATATTTTAGAACTCCTGATAATTGCATTGAAGCTCACATGTGTTCTTTTCTCTGTGTGCAAGGTGTGAGGAAGGGAGAAATCTCTATCCAGCTGGAAACATTATATTTTGGGGAAAGATTCCAAGCTTGACTAGGCAAGAAACTGACAACAAATTATAGGGTGACTTGGGAAACGTGGAAACACACAGCATCTAGAGCTTCCTTCAAGACTTGTTTTAGTGTTAATTGCTGTTGAAAATCAAAAGTTTTCAGAGTGGTTAATGATGGAGATCTCATCCATCTCACCTTAATTTTCCACATGCTTTATATCAAAAATCCAGGTTTATAGTTTTAATGACTTTTTAATCTTTTTTTTTTTTGTTGCCTCATTCAGTAAGGAGAAGTTCTATCACACTTAAAATTAATTCTTTGTGCATAAATTGGTCCCAGTAAATACAGCTATCAAAGATTACAGTGCAGCCCAGGTGAGAAAACACAGATTTCCAGTTTAAGATGAAAAGAAGAACATTGCAAACTACATATCAGACATTTTGGTTATCCCCATAAAAAGAACCTACGGGAGTTTCATATCTTTCTATGTATTTTATATCTTCTATATTTTTCATA
The DNA here is from genome assembly GCF_014805655.1 of Passer montanus. Classification (NCBI taxonomy): domain Eukaryota; kingdom Metazoa; phylum Chordata; class Aves; order Passeriformes; family Passeridae; genus Passer; species Passer montanus. Next base: position 904,728 of record NW_024360277.1, on the reverse strand, counting down.
TTTTTTTATATCTTCAGATATAGGCGCATATATTTAATAAGATAATTCCTATTCTTTCTTACTCAGAGCTGGCCACTGAGAATCCTTCTGTATGGAGACAGAGTCATCCTCTGGAAGTGAATGGATTCATATTTGCCCTCTACAAAAAAATTGCCTCAGTAGAAGTTAAGGTTTAGAATCATCGTAGGATGGTTTGGGTTAGAAGGGATCTTAGAAACCATTCAGTTCCAAACCCCCTGCTATGGACAGGAGCACCTTTCACTAGACCTGGCTGTTCCAGACTTCATCCAACCTGCCCTTGAACACTTCCAAGGATGGGACCATAGCACCCATGAACCAGTATCCTAAGTTTAAGTGAGGTGAAATATGTCCTTGTTAAATCAGTTTATTTGACCCAAGAGAAAATGTCAAAGTTTTAAGGAAGTTTGTCAAAGGTTTTCTCTAGCTTCATGCAAGGTTAATCTCAGCTTGGTCTAGCCATTGAGACAAAGCGGTTGTGTAAACTGGACGCACTACTCAGGTTATCTGGAATGAAATAGATCAATTGCAACTGGTCACAATCAAAGATAAAGGTCAATGCCAAACTACCCAGTGAAGATAGCATTCTTTTGACAGGGTTTTTTTGTTTTTTTGGGTTTTTTTTTGGCTTGCTTCTTTTCCTGCTTCCATGATGAAAGTGAGGAGTTTTGGGAGTAAACAGATTTCTTCGCTTGGCTGCAGACCAAAAGAGAGTATACAAAACAGGGCTTACAGGCTATTAAGATGATAATTGCTTATAGAACTGCTAAAGCATGACATCACTTCAGACTAGTTCACCTGAGAAATTCAACTTCAGTAAGCCTGAAGAGTGACTGAAATAAATTAGGAGATCTGAAAAATTCAGATTGCATCAAGCCTAGATGAGCAAGAGGAAGCGAATCAGATAAATACATTTATACACACATGGTGACAGATGAGGCAGATGACATTTTATGCTTCTTTAAACTGACTGATGAAGATGAGAAAAATTAGAAATACCTGTGGAGAAGTTCAAGACCATATTCTAGCACACTCTAAAAAGGAATCTTAAGGACAGGCTATCAAACATAGGCATAGTAAGAAGAAAGGTGTCCCTACAAAAAAAAATACAGTGGTGTCTTTGAAAGGTTCAGTGGGACATATGAACCTCTGCAAGGTGAAGTCATACCGAGGAATAACATGGAAGATCTAACAAGAAGAATAAAGATAAGGACTTTTCAGCAAAAGGAATTATATTTACACGCTAATATAACCATGCTTTGTAAAAGGAGTTTGTGAGAAATTGTCAGAGAAAAACAATCTCTGTGGGAAAATGGCAAAGATCAATTAAAGCCTTTGGTCTGATCTGAAAAAGAAACACATAAAGCTGTATTATGAGAGAAAGTATGACATTATTTGTCCTAGGATCTAGCAGAGGTTTAGAAATATTGCATAGGAAAAAAAAAAAGACCTTATTGGAAGGTCATTTTTATTACCATTTGGCCAGCTTTAGAAATGAGTATGAAGGCACGGAGTGTTCTAGTGACTTTTGTCAATCAGCCTGAATGTGGAATCCAGATGGCATTTCATTCATAATCAAGTTGTGGCATTTTGGCTTTATTCCTGAATTATCCAAAGTTATGACTTTCTGCTCCACATCAGCTAGGAAGAAAAACATGTCCCAAAAAATGAGAGCAAATATGTAAGCATGATAAAATTACTTTGTTCCAAATTTTTGCTGCGCTGGAATTCCTGTGTAAGGAATGTACAGAAAGTGTGCTTCTATCTATTGCCATTTAACTTCAATATAGTGGGAGTCAATCCAACATGAATAAGTCCCTGTAATGTTTTCCTCCTTAAACATTTGGATTATTTTAAAGAAAAATCTGATATATCTTTTCTTTGGCTTTTCCATGAACAGCTTAATGTGTTGGTTTCTGTACATTTGGAGTACAGGCATTCAGGTGAATCAGCACCTCTCCATGTCTGGAGAGGTGGATTAATAGAATTCAGTGCTGTCCACAAAGATTAAACCAGATCATGTGTAGTGACAGCAAAATAAATACCATATAACAGGAGCTGCAGCAGATGAGACATGGCCTATCTGTCTAGTCAAGCAGGAGAAAAGACACTGCAGCATCATGTCAAGGAAGCAAGCTCAAGGCATCAATTTAGGGAAAAAAAATACCCAACAAGGAGTGGGTGCCTTTTGAAATGTTGTGTCACTTTGTCTTCATTTTGCTTTTTGATTTAAAATACTCTAAAAATTCACCTGTTCTAAGATGAGTTCTGGAAACAGCCTGCCCCACAGTCTGAAACGCTGCTTTCTCTATCCTGCAGAGAACATAACATCTTTTTCCTTTTTTTTTTTTTTCTAATTTTATATTCATTCTATAGATTTGCCTGATTAGTACCCAAAGAATGACAGTGAAACTAATCTTCATCTGCATTTTATGAAATCATGACAGCTTGATATTACTGCAATGGGACATTTCACAGGGTACTGTGGGGGCACTGTTTATACCACTGACACAGAATAATGCAGTGTTGTTAGCTGTGCAGATCATCAAATTCAGGTAATTATCACTGCCACATGCTTTCCTGAACATAAAAATATTAAACAGCATAATTTAAAATGCTAGCATGCTTCTGAATATGTCTTTTTAAAACAGCATCTGATTTTCAGATTAATTGCATGAGAATTATGAAAATAAGGAAAAGTTCAGTTCCTGGGTTAAAAAAAAAAGAAAAAGAAAAATAAATTGTGAGCAGAAGAAGAATTATTTGTGTTATTTTGTTAAAAACATAGAAAGAAAAAAAGAAAGGAAAAAACCAAAGCATGAGAAGGAGCAACTATTCTTCCCAACCATATGGTGTGTGAGAGCATTAGTTATGGTAAAACATTACTTATATTTAATGTCTTTTCTCTTTGACTTGGCAGAGAGTCAGTAGAGAAGTTCAAAAACCATGTAAAAGGAAAAAGAGGACTTTGTAAAAATTGGTTAAAAGTTTTAGTACTTTATTTTCTGCTCCCTATTTGGACTGAACTTCTTCCTAAATTTTTCTCAAATTGTAAATAATTTTTGACTTCATAAAGTGTATTTAAAAAAAAAATTATTAACCAGAAATAAAACAAATACTACTATATCCAAAATTCTTCAGAAAAGATGAAGGAAATGGTGCACTGGAGACTCTTAAAACAGACATATTTTAGCTATTTAAATACTGATTTAAATGTTCAAATTTATGCATGAATGCATGAAAATCCTGAACTTAATCTTCTAAAGTTTTAGCCTACAAATATTTAAATCCAGATTAAGGAAATTTGCTGTTCTATATATACCTGGAGTTGCCATATACCATGTAAGGTATGCATTTTCATATTTTGTTTATCTTCTATATTAATTTTGGAACTTGTTCTAGATAGAGTGGGCATCACTGGTTAAAATATTCTGAGGGAGCATGAAAAAGCTCCTGCATGTTTTTAACAATAATTTTGACAATTTTATGACCAAATTTAAATTTTTTGTGCTTTGTACCTGTTCTATATCTGTGCATATGTATGCATACTGCTATTATGGAGTCTCTCTGTGACTGATTCTTGGTTCTTCCAAAATGAAATTATTTGCTTAGCAAAGGGATCTTAGATTTAGTAGTTGCAGTAAAAAAACAAAAAAAAATCTTCACCTAGAGTGCTTAAGCATAAAATGAAATTATTTGCTTAGCAAAGGGATCTTAGATTTAGTAGTTGCAGTAAAAAAACCCAAAAAAGCAAAAAAAAAAATCTTCACCTAGAGTGTTTAAGCATGCTCTGATCTCTATACACAGAAAATGCATGAATTTCTATCAGGGGAACTTTAGGTTGGATAATAGGAAAAAATTCTTCCCTCATAGGATGGTTGTGCCTCCCTGCAGCCTCCCTGGGGCAGTGGTCACAGCATCAAGCCTGACAGAGTCCAAAGAGTGGTGGGACAATGGTCTCAGGCACATGGTGGGTTTGTTGTGATTGTTCTGTGCATCGCCAGGGCTTTGATGATTCCTCCTGGTCTCTTCTAACACAGAATATCCTATGACTCTAGGACAAAAAAGAAGGAAAGGAAAGCAAAAAGCTTTTGTTGACATGAAGAGTCAGCTGGTCTGCATGGGTAGTAAGAAAACAATTTGCATGGGCTTTGGTATGACAGAGAATTTTAATCCATTGGAACATAAACCCATCCTGGAGGATATTATGAGCACAAAGATGATGTTGCAACTGGGCATGAAATCTGTTTTTGAGTATGGGACTCTGAGACAGGCGTGTGGGACAAGCAGATTTTAAATGTGACAAGGAACAGAGACAAAAGAAGCAGGCTGAAATTCACTGCGTAAAGGGGTGTTTGAAAAGAGATGGGAAGAATGGCTATAACTTGGTTCTGAGCCATGTGGATAGTCAGAGGCTTTCATGGCCCATACCAGCCCCAGTCAGGATCCCCATCTGACCCCTACCATAAGTCCAGAGCCACATCTCAGCTCGTCTTTGGCCCCCAGTGCCTGTGCTGGTTTATTCACCCCTCCTGCTTGCAGCAGCTGAGGTGAACCTGCATAAGAAGCTCTCAGAAATGGTTGAGACCATCCTTAAAGGACTTAGAGGAAAGTCCAGGCTATATGATTTTCATAAAAAAAACCCACACCCTCAAAATTAGATGGCGTTTTCCAACTTGGTGCTTGGTACCTCAATATCCCCACCTACAGAGTATGTTTTCAGTTGTGTTGTGAATTTAAATATATTCATGCCTACAAAGCAGACAGATGGTATATTGTTGAGAATTGCTGAAAAGCTTGGGAAGAAATAAATGAATCTGTCTTCAAAATAAAAGTTGAATAATATGTAATAAACATATGAGACTCTTTTTCCTTTATGAATTAAAAAGAAAGCATTTAATAAGTGCTTGCTAAGCAGGTAGTCTCATTTTGGAAATGAAAAATGCAGTGGAAAATAATTAATGACATACTAAAATGGACAGAATTAAAAAAGTGTGTTGCCTTAATTCCTTTTCTTGTGTGTATATCATATATTTATAAGCAGACTGACATAACAGCTTACATTTTTATTCATACCTTTACCCTTAAAATATGGATAAGGAGAGGTTTGCATATTATCCCCACAGGACAGGACTGAAGTATGATGCTATATAATTTGGCAGTTGTGACAATTTTTGTGATCTACCAAAGGCAATGGGAATTGTCCCTCTCCCACAATGAAAACATTATTCCCTATAGAAAACCCATCTATAAAGAAATGACACTTGGATGATTGGCAAAGTGTTTTGTTGAGCTGATTAAAAAAGAAAACCCTGCCTTATTGGTCAGGGCTTCATGTTTTCACTGTATCTGTTTGAGCTACCCTGTAGCTCTTGAGAAGCTTGCTCCTCAGCTCTATATGTTACCTGTTAGAATCATAGAATAGTTTGGGTTGGAAAAGACCTCTAGGATCATCAAGTCCATCCACTAACCCAACACTGCCAAGGCTTGTGTCCCCAGGCATCACCCCCTTTTAAATCTTTTGAATCCCTCCAGACATAGTGACCCCATCCTGGGCAGCCTGTGCCAGGGCTGGACAGCTCTTCCAGTGAAAACATTTCTCCTGATATCCAGTGTAAACGTCCCCTGGCAGAACTTGGGTCTGTTTCCTCTCATCCTAGCTCTGGATTTGCATGGCAGATCTGCATCAAGATCTGAGCAGATTGTCTGGGCAACTCTAACAATTGCTCATGTAAAAAAAAAAAACAAAACAAACATTCTCGCCTTAGTCTGACACAGAAAAGAACACAACAGATTGCCTTAACTCTCTACAACTCATATTTAAGAAGTCTGTTTTTCCTTAGGAGTCCTCTAACCTTATCTGAAATGGCTGAAATTGTGCAGGCATTTTGTGTTTCATACATTAGCTGTTGTCAGTTATGAGGTACATATTCCTGAGCCTGTTTAAATGGCCAGGAAAGTCACATCAGCTTTCTAAACCCTCAGCCTTTCAAACCACTGCTATATTATGAACCTTGTCTGGTCAAGGAAGTAGCAACTGAGTCACAAAAAGACCAAATTATCCCTTGGGCTAATTTTATGTACCACAAACACTAAATCAAACAATTACTTGGAATTTTTGGGTGTGATATATACTGCTCATATATGGGTAAAAGTGACTGTTGTCATTGCTGGGAGTGACTGTTCAATTCACTGTGAAGGAAATGGAAGAGAGGAAAGTCTCTTTGTTTCTCTGTTCATGCTTTCAAATTAATGCCATGTTGTAACGAATTCTAAATTTGACAAATAGTCATGATTTATCCAAAATGAAAGTAAGTGAACAGGGAAAACAGCAGAACCTTTTATTTCCCTTCTCTCTCCTTCAAGGTGCTTGACATCTTGCCTGCTTTTCATTTCTGAACTGCCTTTGTTGACGCACAGCTTTCTTCTTTCCCTCTTTCCCTTTTTGTGTCTTTGCGTCTTTGTGTGTTAGTTTTATTTTTTATTTTTGTTTTTCCTCCTTGAAATTAAACTGTTTGTCAAATGCGATAATGGGTAGAGTCACAACGTAAATAGTTAATGATGCTGTTGTCTTCTGAGGATTTCTCTGGGTGTAATATCCCCAATCTTTATGCAACCATACACTTGACTTGCACATTCTAAAGCCCTTCACAAAGGGCAATGCTGCTGCTTGTCTAAATAGTACATGATTACCTCGGTTAGTTTTGTGGCTGTGGTAATGTTCATTTTATGAGCTCAATCTGGTTCTGAGCCATCTGAACTTGATATTCCAGATGCCTTATCCCTAGTAGCACCAGCTCATATATTGTGTACACATGTGTACAGTGCAGGCTGCATTGGAAAGGCTCAGGTTTGTTCTCAAAGTCACATCATGCTTCCCTTCAAACCTTACAGAAAAAGGTCTGTGAGTGTGGGGGACAAAGAGGACTGCTAATAGAAGTCCCAAATATTCAACAGTTCTGCATTTATTATAACAGGAAGCTATCTGGTTTTGACAATTCCTATTTTCATCACTGGAAAAAGTGACTTCATACGTTAGTGTTGCATTGCCATGTGACACACAGAAAACAACAAAGATAATGGGACATGGAATTAAAGCTGCCTTGAACTATTGCCTGTTTACCCAGCAGAACAAAGGAGTAGACGTTAGAGTTCCTTCATTTACCATAAGTGTGTCTTTGAGGTAGTCAACTCTACCTGCCTGCTAACTTGGGGATAATAAAATACATGCCTACCCCACAGGGATGCTGGGATGCTTAATGAACTAATTAGTACTGTTCTGTGCTCTGGTGGGAGGTGTTACCTGCACTTCTGTTTAGAGCATGTGTAGCTAGCACTTTATCTATTGCCTGAGAAAAGAAAAGAGAATTTGCTCCTCATTCAGGAGTTTTTGCATTACTAATATCAGTATAAATGCTCTCAAGCCAAGCATCAAAGTGATCACAGTAAGAGCCAGTGACTATAAACTGGAATGGAATTTGCCTGAAGAGTGTGTGAGTAATAATAGATTTCCATGGATGTGTTTGTGTATGCATTTAGCATCAAAGTCTTCAAAAGTTGTTCGTTCCTATACAGCACACAAGAACTGCTTTTTCAATGGATGGTGTTAGCTCCTAACTGTGGAGGATACAAAAAGGTCTGTACTGGAAGCTGCAAGAGAAATTTAAGTAATTAGATTATAATTCCACTTCGTCTTGTGGCAAAGACCCTGAGGTCAGCCCTTATTTCTTATAAAGTGATAAGAGTCTGTAATGGCAAGGAAAGGTCTCAGATTTATCCCTCATCTGAAAAACAGTGACTGGTGACACTCAATGCCCAGGCACAAGCTGTAAGATTCATTCAGCATTCAGACACCTACTGAATCATCAGGACCATTACAAGTCTCCTCATTTTTTATTGATGTTGTGATTATGATTATTATTATTACTATGATTATTGTTATTACCATCATAACTATTATGCTAGTACCAAGTTCATGACAAATTCGTTTGATTTCAGGTTTGCAATCTAAGCCATGGGCAGTGAAGGTCTAGTCAGTATAGAGAATGGAGTCTAGGGCATTATTTTGTCCTACAAATACAAGTGTGCATTTTAAGATGAAATTAATGGTATTCAAGACTTCATTGGCTGTTTTGACTAATATTCTATTCCTAATACAACAAATCTGTGTCACTTGATATAACGTAGGTTTGTAGAACAGATATCTAAAATCCTGCTCCAAAACTGTTTTTTTTTCAGTGGTGGGAGCACACTTCAAAAAGTATTATATGAGCACTTTTTTTCAGTGTAACCTGATGAATTAAAAATCTGAAGATGAGCACACCAGAGATGCTGAATGTAAGATTTATTCTGTTTCTATCCATGATTGCGAAGCCCATGGATAAATAAAGAAGCAGAACCTGGAGACAGAAAATCCCTTCTGATTGGGAAATGCACTCTATTGTGTAATGTGTTTAGGTAGATATGATTCACATCTTCTGTGCAGCTGTGAGACATTGAGTTTTGCTTCAAGACCTTAGCAAGATCTATGGCTCCAACTAACATCAAGTCCTGTGTGAAGGGTGGGGAAACAAATTCTTGACCCTTCACTTCCACTGTCATTTAGACCTTAATTAATGAGATAAAAGCTGAAGCTGTTTTTGCTTCAGGTCTTACCTCCTTACTTTCACGTGAGTGTTTGAGCTCAAATGGGGTTCAACAGGACGCAAGCAATGTAACTCTTCCACATAGGGATCTCTGTTTTGTTGAGAGGAGAAACTAGAAAGGCTTGAAACTGGGACAAGGCTGGTATAAAAGCTGGATATCTAGAGTGAAAATCCACTTTAATAACCATAAAACCAATAGTTTTTTATGGAGAGACATATAGGCCCTGACACATCTCTTGTAAATATTGGTAATTAACTGAGACAGGGATGGAGGACCCTTGCCAGTCCCATGGGGAGGGAAAAGATCTTCCAGAAGAGGTGGGAGCTCATCAACAATTTCCAGCAGCCACTGCAGGAAAGTGGATATCTCTTTCCAGTGACTGCAGAGCAATCAGGGAGAATGTGGACACCTGTCTCCATTCAGTGTTCAGAGCCAATAGAGTCAGAAATTCATATGTATGTGTATTTTTGTATATATGTATATGCACACACTGACTAACAGCCTCACAAGCTTACTTTGTCGTGCAACTTCATATGGCATGGTATAGAACAGCAAAACATGACTGAGGACTCCTCAAAGACTCTTGCATATTTTGCCTTGGACAAAATCTTCTTGAGTGTGTTTGAGCAGAGTTAATCTCCCACACCCCTCAGATATTCTGGGGTATGATTGAAAGCACTTTTATAGACATGGACTTGTACAGATAAAGAAATATATTGATTCCTGTGCCTTCTCCATGGCATGGTAGTCTTTGTACCTGAGACCATTATCCAAAGTGCTGTCTGCAATTAATCTTTTGGGCAGTGTGTAATCACCCAAGGTGTACAAGGGCTGAGTTTCAACCAGATAATGACACAGAAGGGCGTTGTGCAGGAGGAAGAGAAAGGAGAACCTACTTGCCATTTGTTTACTATGCCTATCAGGAAAGAGGCACTGGCAAAAACTGTCTGGTGTCCACTGATGTTAGGGTTTCAGACAGGGTAAAGGACAAAGTAGAAGCCCTCCAGACTGAGTATTAAAAATGAATGTGTGTCTTTTCAATGTATTTGTACAGGAGGGAAGAGGGAGAGAAAAAAAAAAGGTGAAACATTCCAGATGCTTGCCTGCAGTAAAGCATTTCTGGCTGTTAGTTCCAGTAGGTCATTACTGCATTAATTTGGTGTTTAATTAAATGCCTGTGCAACAGACCATTTATTTGTTATCTAATATTAGCTTTAGTTCTTATCAATTAAATGCTAGCTGAGGGCTTGATTCACTTACGTTTTATGTCCCCTTACACTCTATTTTTTATAAACAAAAAACAAGGACTCTACACAGAGAGAAGATTTACACCCCCAAATTTCACAGTGTGTATAATGCAATATGCTGAAGTGCTTAGGCAGAAGGTGCTGAAACAAAGGCAGAGTTTTATTTTGAGAAAAGCAAACAGGCATCTTGTTTTCAAACAAGTAAGAAACTAACTGAGCTACACAAAAAAAAAAAAAAAAAGTTCTCTTACAGTGTATTTCCAGTGATGGTTTAAGCTGGATCATGCATGTATCCGAGTTCCTTTGTGAATTTCTTTTTTTTTTTTTTTTAATTCTAGGAAGTCATCCTTAGAACAATATGACTTTTCACTGGGACTTCTTCCAGTTTACACATTTTCCTCTCCCTAAAGCAGAGGAGTCCCTGCTGCTTGCTCAAAAGCTCTGCTCCTTCTAAGTCTCTACCTCTGCCTTTCATGAATACTTATTTTCTTTCAGGACTTAAAATAATTTTTAATGTTGAAATGTCATTAATGATGTAGTTTTCAGGTTTATTTATTGCTAATAATAGTTGCACAAATATTGTGTCAAATTGAAGTGTTGCCCAGATTATAGAAATGTTTGGCTGTTATCTCAGAGGTTAAATTTTCAGAACACTGAGTCCAGCTGCTCCCACTAAAAAGAGCTGGTTAAAGCAAGTCTGGACTAAAGGCTTCAAGCTAAAAAAGATAGATTTAGATAAGCTATTAGGAAGACCTTCGTCTCTGAGAGGGTGGTGAGGCCCTGGCACAGGTTGCTCAGAGAAGCTTTGGCTGCCCCACCCCTGGAAGTGTCCAAGGTCAGGTTGGATGGAGTTTGGAGCAACCTGGGATAGTGGGAGCTGTGGCAGGGAGTGGAACTGGGTGATCTCTAAGATTCCTTCCAGTCCATTGGATGATTCTGTGATGACTAGTTGAGATGCCCTTGGTTGGAAGAGTCTCTAGAAGTCTGTCTCACTAAGCATTCTAAGTAGAGTTGTCACACCTGTCCTCTCCTATGTGCACACCTTTCCAGAAAGAATTGTCTGGGCTGTCCTACCAGACTGTGTTTGCATACAACACCAAATCTCTCTGAATACCTCTGGTCAATTTGGATTGGGGGTTTGACTCATCTCATCCTGCATCTGGATTTTAGGGTCAAGCATCCTAGAACAAGTGCCACGGTAGTAAAGGTACAGGGCACCACTGATCCTACAAAATCAGGCTGAACAGAAAAGTCCTTGCACTCAATTTCTTACCCAGTGCACTACATTGTGGTACATAACCTGTTAAGTTCTGAATGTTTGACAGTAATGGCCTGTTAATTGGGTGAGAAAGACACTTTAGAAAAGTAATTATTAAATTTTATTATCAGAGTGCACCTTCTTGTAGCAGGATTGGTTTTTATACACCCAGTTTGGAAGGTATGCTTTGATCAGTAATGCAATCTAAATGAATAGTCAGATCTATCTAGCTATCTCAGAGTCTCAAGAGTGGTGGCCTCTATTTTGGCTGTCTTTCTTCTGCGATAAATGCTGAACACTATTTTAGAATTGAGCCTTTTCTGCTTTTATACAGGTAACTATTTGAATCATGTCAAATATATGTTAAATTATACATCTAAAATAAATTTCCTCTGGATTTTATGAAATTCATTCTTTCTGTGAATTTGAAAGCCACTTTTCTAACAGGTGTGGTAAAGCCTAGTAAAATTAAATTGACTCTTACTGTCTCAGTCCTATTAAAGGCTGCATTCAAAAGTCAATCATTGTAAAATTATTTGCTGCAGTTTTAGAAGCAGTCACCTAATAGTCATATTTTAAGAAAACCTACAGCTGAAATTCAGGATGCATTCTAACCATGATCATGTGCTTTATATAATGCTTTGCAATGACATAGTAAAGTTCAAAATAATTTATTACAATCAGAGCCTTGAAGAAATATGAATAAGGTAAAACCTTTTCTTTTGCAGATGATAGATTTATCTCCAATGTTGTCATCATATTATTATTTTGGTTTCATAAAACTAAATTCTTAAGCAGTTTGTAAGAAAGTGGTGGGTAAAATTAGCCTATTACATAGGCACTTTTTTTTTTTTTGCCTACAGTTTGCAGGCAGATACAGTTTCACAGAAGCCAAAGAATAGAGATCATAGTTCAGCACAGGATTTGACAAAAAAAAAGAGTGCAGTTTCTAATGACAGCAGTGAAGCTGAGAAACAGGATCACCCTCAAGAGGTAGACATTTGTTTGTCTCTATGGTGTGGGAAGGCACTAAATACTGGGATGCAGTGGGAATTGCAGTGCTCTACATAGAGTCGAATTGGATCAAATCGAATTGAATCAAATCAGTTAGAATAGCAGTCTTGCAGAAAACAGCAGATGTTTACATGATTTTCTCAGCTGAGATCCAAAGTCTGAGCCACAGCAGTGACTGAGAAACACCTAGCAAGGTCAAATCTTCTGGTTCCTAATAACATTTATATGAGTACAGCCAACACAATTATCAGACCGATAGGGACCATTCTGTCTACTGAAAGACATCTTTGTGTGGCATTTAACAAGAGGAAAAAAGACAATGTGGGAACAAAGGGTACAGGGAAAAGAAGGAGTACTCACTGTAACGGACTCACAAAGCAAAAGTGATAAGGCAAGTGGGACTGAAGTAGAGAGATTTGGGGTAATAAAAAAAAAGTGTATTTCTGGGTCTATAAAATGTGGGGAACAGAGATGAAGGTTCCTGAATAGATGTGGAGAACAGGCTAAAAGATGAAAGGTGAAAATCTCCCACATAATACAATGCTGATGGAAAATACATTCATAAATGTAGAAAGCCAGAATGAAATGCAAAGTTAGCCTGAGCCCCCTCTCTCTTCCAATGCAGACTCCATAGACAGATCCAAGCACATGAAGAAGTTAATACAGAGGACAGACTGCACAAAGACAACATTTCAATAGTAGAATGAGTAGGAGACCTCAAAAACAGGGGGAAAAAATGAAGACACTTTGTAGAAGGAGCTTAATGCTCTGTATTAAAGGGGGCTGAGAGAGTGCAAAAGCCCTTTACTCTGTCTGATGAAAGTCCCTAGTGAAACAGATAGACTGAGGAAGGGAATGTATGCTCCAATTAAGGTCTGACATGAAAGGACCAACACATCTCCCTTGTGAGCACATCCAAAAGGCAAGGTGAAAACATTCTGGGGATGGAAGTTCAAGGGGGTCTACTGTGTCGAATCTCATTAGATCCAGATGGATATCAAACTGGTGGATGTTTTCAGAATTATCTGTGTCAAAAATGTTGACAATTCTATGAACTAGCAGCCCTTTTGCTTCCGTGTTCTGAGTATAATATCACCCTCCCATCCCATTTTCTGTTTTTGCTTTGCAAATACTTACCATGGGGTAGTTAATATAGCTTAAAACTAAAATCCCAGTGAACTTCAAGCATTAAATTTTCACTGTGAGGTAAAGTATAGGAATTTAATGCTCACCTCACATGCCTACTTCCCAACAAAACTTCTGCTTGTTCTCTACATAAATGAGATGATCTAATTAGCTTGTTTCCAATGAAACAAATAAATAAACATATAATTCACTTCTGTGAAAGAAGTCAATGAGGAGAGTAAACTGAAACCTTATATACAGCTGTAACACTGTGCTCTCCTCACAGAAATGGTTTTAACTTCCTTCATCTTCTAACAATTTTAGCTTTTTAAGACTGGAAGTTTTGGAAGTTTTGCCATTAACGTCAATGAGTAGATAGCAGAAAATAGGCTTTATTCCAAAAATCAGGGAAATGAGTGGCATATAAAGTATTGCTAGTGCAAGGGTTGTCATTTAAACACTGCATAAACTGAAGGAATGAAACGTGAATGACTTTTATATCGCACGTGATTTGCACAAAATTGTGTTACATACAATTTGGAGGGCTCTGCTGGTTTTAACAGGTTAGTCTTCAGTAAAGTATTTATAATATAATAATAATAATAATAATAATAATAATAATAATAATAATAATAATAATAATAATAATACCACCAATAAGTGTATTATTAATAGTCAAATATTTTGGTCCTCACTAGAGGGAAGTGTGAATGGTAGCTCCATCCCCACTCCATGTTCCTGGATCTCTAAATCCCCTGAATATGACAGTTGAGGTATGATGCAACTAAAAGACAGATTATTTCCATTGTCTTTCTTTTTTATCTGCACTGCTTTCCCTTTACTGATGTGGGGGAGGGTGGGCAGGGTAGCAGGAGCTACCATGGGTAGATATCATAGGCAATGATATCAAAACTGAGATATTCAGATATCAGTATTCATAGCAAGCATGTTAATATATTTTAAAGAAAAAGAAAACAGATCATGCCTCCAAACCTTCCCTGGAAATGTGTCTCAAAACTTCTCATTTCTCATCTAAGAGGTTTTAAATAAAGTTAAACTCACGTCACTCTGAAATGGATCAACATCAAAATGAACAAGTAAATAAGGAAAGAAATTATTTATGTGATTTTTATTTCATGAGGACTCCTTCCACTGATGAAGGAATTGCTATTCTTTACCAGAAACATTAATAGCTCTTTTCTCTCTTGTCCTCATACTCTGTGTTCTGAGTGGCTCTGTTGTCCATTTCTCCTTCCCAACTGACTCACACCAGCACTCTATCAGCACTGTTATTCCAAGAGCAGCAGCCCATAAAACGAAGATAACAAGTCCCAACTCCCAGCAAGCTTTTCCTTGTCAATGGGAGATTAAAAATAACGGCCAGGGGCTATGCAATGATATTTGCAGCTAACTTTACAAATTTTCATCCAGAGCATCTGAGAATTTTTACCCCTTTCTAATCTTCTGCAAGAGCTTGAATTTCTCCTCATTAGGCTTCATTGCGCAGGACAAAAAGGTGGCATATGGCTTTTCTGCTCAGAATATATGTCATTAAAATAGGTATGCAGGTTTTCAGATTGGTGTAGCTCCCTACATAGGCAGATTGAAAGGATTTTAGGCAAGCTCTAAAGTTATATATGAAATATTCACTCTGTCACCTTACGATTCTTTTTATAAACCAGCATTCAGACTCATAGGGAAAGTGAGGGAAATGAAAGTCCACATCCTTTTGCTGTAGGTTTCTACAAATGCAAACAAATAAACATGTTATTGAAATAGCAGTGTTGCAAAGTCTCTTCAGCTATGTCCATCTGTTAAGAAGGCAACGCCATTAGATATCCTCTTTTTAAATAATTTCTTTAAATCCCTCTCAGATCAGACACATTTGTCAATAGTCTTATAATGTTCTTCCTTCTAAAGGCTCTTAAAATTCTCGTAGTTGTAAAGACTAAATTCAGGTCAAATCCCAGGCTGTTACTCACTCTCCTCTAAAACCCAGTGTAAGCATCACATTAACCTCAGGGCTCTCCAGATAAGACTATTGTTTGGTAGATTTGCCAGGGCATATTCAGATTGACTTGACATTTGACTGCTAAGTGTTTGTATCTCAGTACGAGCACTGAATCATTTTGATAGAGCTATTTAGCACACTGTTTCCAAGCAAGTTTTCTGGCTATCCCAGGTTTCCACAGTCAACTATTCTCCTTGCCTTATAAATAAAGAAATGTGGCAGGAAAGAAGAGGGAGAAGAAGAGGAAGAAAGAAAAAGAAGAGCAAGAAGGAGAAAGAAAAGGAGAAGAAGAAGGCAGTAGAGATGATTAGAAAAGGTAGCTAAAATTTTGTAAACACTATTTCTTCATTTTTAATAGATGTCACTTTTACTGTGAGAATTACAAGCATTTGAGTCAGCTCAGAGCACTGACAGAAGGTCAGAGATGGACCCTGACTCTTGCTGACTACAAGACCCAGCAAAATCTAGCTACACCTTCCTCAAAGTGCTGGTATGTAATGTTGAACTACATATGATTTTGTTTATTTTTTAAGGAAAATGCTCTTAATATTTCACTAATCATATTGCAATTTTGTATGAAAAATCAGTTATTTACTAATCACAAAATTGATCTACTTTCTAGTGGTCCAAGTAGCTGATACATGGCTCAGAATATCTTCATCTACATCATAAAAACCCTGTTTACGCAACAGACTTTTACCAGTGAAAATTAGGGATTAATTCAATAAATCCCAGTAATCTATATCACTTACTACCAAGGCCAACTTGTACTTATGACAGTTCAATAACCACATTATTTGGAAAAGGTATAATGAAATATAGTAATGTATTTATTTTTTGGACTTTTTTTTTTGTTTTTAAGAATCAGAATCACAAAATCTAATTTTTTTTCTCTTTCCTCTGTGCAGAATTGGATTTGTGCGGGTCAGAACGAAGATGAACACTAGCTAGATATTTCAGCCAGCTGCTATGTAACGCTAAAGAAAAAAGACATGCCATTGTTTTGCCTTTGTTACTTGATGCACAGTATCCATCCTCAAACTCTAGCTGTACCAAGCCAAAAATCCCCTTCTGTATTTTCAGCCCAGTATTTCATACCTGGATGCTTTATAGTAGACTAAACTTGAAGCAGAAATCCATGAAGAACAACAATTTGAAAGAGGCATTGGGATTAGAAGAGGATTTTTGATGTGGTCAATTAACTGCAAACAAATTCTGTAACAACCTAAAGAGCAAAGTACTTTTTACACTGCCACAAAGAGATATGACCTTGGTCCCCCAAGTATGTGTTTTCCACATGGCCAGTGCATACAAGCTAATGAAGCACCAACAATATATGTCCAGAGCTTCAAGTGACACTGAATACACTCAAAATTGTTCTGTTAGGACTGGAGATTCCTCAGTGATTGACTGACACTGAATTTTGTCCTGTCTTCCCAAGGGGGAAACAAGGACAAAAAGATACACAAACAAAGAATAAGAAATGCAGAAGAATGACAGATATTCAGCTTGCAAACTGGGTCTGTCATAGCCAAGGATGCAGCCCTAGGGGTGGGTTAGCTTCATGGTCCACATCAAATATCTCTGCTGTCATGGAGGCACATGTTTTTGGCTGTCAGGAATGGTATACAGAGATGATGCTCAGGTGAAGTGACTTGTAAACACTTATCTGTGACTGAGCTTTCTCACTGATGGATGGCTAAAAGAATAACAATAGATGCTGTTCTGTTTTATCTGGGATTGAATGGAATCACTGGACATACATTTCCAAAACACACCTGGAAAAATCCCTCTGCAGATGGAATTAATGAAGACTCTTTTTCCTTTTTTTTTTTTTTTTTTTGTACATTTACCTTATATTTCAGCAGAAAATCAGGTCCAGTTGAAAGGACAGCAGGAAGTAACAATATGAACATGTAATCTCAAACTGTGGTTGCATTTATGTATAGGAGTGAAATCAGACTTGTTTAAGAAAGTTAATCAGAATTAAAACCAAAACAAGCCAAACCAACAACCCATCCACCAGAAACACCGATTATGATCTGAAATAACCCAATAATCATAGTAGTTGCTTTAATGTTAAAGACTTAGCCTTAGATTCCTGTACATTATTAAATCCCTGCGCTACTTATTGTGGAATAAAGAATTTTAATGTTCTGTAGCATATCAAGTAAGCATCTTCACACCATCTATGATTTTTGATGTGCTGACTTCTTGGGCATGACCTATTTTTTTAAATGTGGATCTTTCTTTCTTTCTTTCTTTCTTTCTTTCTTTCTTTCTTTCTTTCTTTCTTTCTTTCTTTCTTTCTTTCTCTCTCTTCTTTCTCTCTGTCTTTTCTTTTATCACATCAGCATTTTTGTTGCTCAAGTTTTTTAATCTGCTCAGTGTGAGATATGTAGGTTGGGGAGCAGAGACACCTAGATCACTTGCTAAAATAAAATTAACTGATGTCCAGGCAAAACCTTGAAACACATGATAATGCCAAAAACATACTCAGCGTATGAAAACATGTATTCATGCTTGGTTGCTAAACACTGAGGTAAAAGAAGAACCTTGACCAAGTCAACCTTCATTCACATTTTGGGTTGAACTCAGATGACCACTGATTTTGGAGTACAGCCAGAACATATAAATTGAAGACACTTCTGCCCAATACCCAGCTGCTTCTTAGAGTGACAGAGCTCTGGGGTTTTGCCATGGGAGCTGAAAATGCTCAGGAGAAGGAATCAGGTTTCCAAAATTTTATTGAGTACTTTTGCTGTAGACTTACAATGAACTTGGATCACCCCTTCTAAAATGTGGAGTTTGATATTTAGCAAGCTAAATGGTTTCTAATGCTGTAAGGATTATTTCAAGCAGATATTTAGCTCCAGATTAAACTCTCCCCCTTTTTGTGACTAAAACATGCTTCTGTGTCCACAGATGGTTGGAACATACAAGTCTTTGATCTAAGTGTCATCGACTCATGACATTCTGAGCTCATCAGCCCCTGCTCTCCCCAGGCTCTTGGTGCCTCTCCAGAAGGGCATTGGTCTCCTGCAGATCTTCTGTCACTGGTGAATGTCCCAGAGACAAAAAGAGGTTAGAAATTGCTCTGGTTGACTATGCAGTCAACTAAATGCTCTCCCCAGTGTTTAGCCATCTTGACCTACATTCAATTATACTGAGAGAGGCTGATGCCAGAAATCTCATGTAAGGCTTAAAAGAATGTACTTTTGCTATTATTTGAGAGATGTAGGGGCAGAAGAGACAAAGTCATTACCACACTTGAAAAGTTTAGGTTTTTGAAAACTTTTATGGTCCTACAATTGGATTTTGTGGTGAAACCAAGAGTTTCAAATAGATCTTCCATGGTGATGTCCAGTCATGTTCTACATGAAGTGAGACGTGGTCACATAGCAGTGAAGTAAACAGATATTTACACCTCAGCAGATAGCTCTTGGTGGCAATTGTTATTATGGCAATATTTGAGGCCAACCAGTTTCCACCTGCCGGTCAAAAGAAAAAAAGAAGAAAAAAAGTAGAGCAAAGTATTACCTCTTTATTGCTAAGACTCTTTGAAAATGAAAAATATTGATTATTTTATCATTTTTGCTGGTATAAGAAGAATCTGGACAGTCAGTAATTCAAAGTGTTACCATTTTTGTGCAGAAATTTATTGCATTTCTGACAATGAGATATTTAGAGATCTACAGGGATTTGTTAGCAGTTTATTAAAAAAAAAACCTTGGGGTGCAGGTTCGTGTAGAAACTTGGTTTGCCGTTTTGTTTTTTTTTTTTTCCCAGAAAATCCCAGTATAGAAAGTCATAAGTGCTATGCTGAAAAATGTTTGGGAAGGAACACCATCCATACACTCAGAAACATCCCTCACTAGTGAAATCTGAAATACAGGGTGTGGAAGTAGCATTACTGCCAAAATACAGAACACTGAATTTCTGGGCTGGGTTTTGAGTTCTGCTGCTCTCTTCCTGGGGCTTTTTCAAAATCATTTTAGTATCCAGGGCTTTGAGCAACCTGGCCTAGTGAGTAGTGTTCCTTCCAAGGCGGGGGGATTGGAACTATCTGATTCCAATGATCCAAACCATTCCATGATTCTCTCTTTAGTGGATTACTTTCTCAAAAATAAAGAGGTTTTTTTGGTTTGTTTCTGCTTTTGTTTTAGTTTTGGTTTTGATGCTTTTTGTTTGTTTGTTTGATTTTTTTTTTATATGGCAACATTAGGAACAGAGCTGCAATCTTCAACTGCAGTCCTTTAAGTATTTCTTTTCTACATCTGGACTAGTGTTATTCAAAACCAGGAAGGGCTGAATATGTGTGTATGTAAAGAAAAGGATGAAAGAAGAGAGATAAACTGAGAGAAGATCACCTCTGGATCAGATATCCAATTTTAGGATATTCATCAATACTTCTCCATAGTTTATTCCATGATTTACAACAGAAAAAATGGTCCCAAACAGAGTTGTGAGGGCATCCACTTCAGATATAACCTATTTGTTAGTAAGACAGTGAAATCTTTCATCAGAACTTGCCTCTCACTATCCCATCCTGGTGGGACACTTAGTGACCCAAAGCTATCAAATATCAAGAACCAGCCCAAAATGTCATAAAACAAACATGAAAATATAGAACATGTTTTATGTCATGCAGTGTTTTGCAGCCAACTATTCTATTGCACAATATAATTTAAGTACATGAACATCTGTCTAGTCCTTGGTTATCTATTCAGTGTCCTGCTTTCTTTCAGATTCCTCTCCCCTTACAGTTTTTAATATTTGGAATAATTTTTATGTTTGGTAGCAGCAGATGGATCCTAAATACCTGTGAAGTCATTAGTTTAATAACACAATTGGTAAGTACAGTCATCCACAGTGAAGGGCAACTGTTGCAATTATCTCACTAATTTCACTGTGTAAATGCATTGTGTCAGAGACAGCATCTGAAAATAATTTAGTACATTTGAATAGCATATTCATTATCGATAATATGCATGCTATTCTCTGTTGGCTTACAGGCAGAAGAAAAGAGCAGGTAAGAAAGACCAAAAAAAAAAAAAAAAAAAGAAAAAAAGGAAAAAAAGGGAAAAAAAAAAGAAAAAAAAGGGAAAAAAGAAACAAGAGAAAGCATAAAAAAAAAAAACCAAAACCCAAACCTCCAGAATGCCTTGACTTTTAAAAATAAATTATAAAATTTGTTGATGAACAAAATTAATCCAAAGTGACTTGAATTTCAATTCTGTCAGATGGAGTAAAAAGTGCCCTAGGTATATAAACAAGCTTTGGTAATAAATAACAATGCAGCAAGCCAAGGAGAAAGTGTTTATAAAAGGGATTTGTGTTTGGTGCATTCTCATTTGGCAGTCTCATTAATGATTTAGAAGAAGGGGTAAACACCACATTCATGATTTTAGGGAATGCTGTTGTGCTACAAATGCCAATGAGGAACAGGAAGTCTCTTCTGTCCTAATATTCTCAAAATCTGTGCAGCACCCCAGAGCCATTGTTATGTTTCTTAAGCTGTTCTTCTGTAATAACCCCAGTTCCTCATTTTTCTCCTTTTTTTTTTTTTTTTTTTTTGGTTAGTGTTTGTCAGAGGGCTAAATAACATGATAACATGTAAAATAAGAATGTGGAGACGTGAACTTAACCACCATTGTGGTTTATGTGTTGGGTGAATCTCTGCATTTTGGTGCACTGACATCCAAACCCAAGTGAGAAAACACTTTCCTGACAATAAGTTGTTGTCAACAGTGAATTATCTCCTGCAGTCATCAAAGGCTTAGTGCAATGCCTAAAATGAATGTTTAGAAGTGTTGCAATGGAAATACAGAAGTCTGAGGTGGAAGACAAATCTGGGACAATCTTGAGATATGACCCAGCAATCATATAGGGCCATTTTAACACCTTTTAGACCCAAAAAACTGGTCAATGGATCCAGCCCATGCCTTGATGACTTTTACATAACAGTTATTATTTAATTGCTAAGTGCAATTCTCTGGAGGAAAACTTTCACTGATTATATATCAGCTCTTTCTCTAAGGTCTACAGCTGTCTGATTTACAGAGCTAGGTAAAGCTTTTATTAAAAAGCAAGCAAACAGAAAAACAACCAAAAAGAGTTATTCCCTTGAACACCTTTCTTTGCCCTTTTCCCTATGCTCTCCTAATAATGTGCAGCATTATTTCATTCTATGAAAGAGTCATCTGGATCTTGTTAATAAAATTGTTCATTGAATATCAGAAGAGATAAAGACCAATGTTCTCTGGACCATGTCACTCCACCAGAGTTATTCCTTACTGGATGTTTGTGAGGTAGTACAAAATGCTAGTTAGAATTATCCATCCTCAGAAACAAGAATAGAAATTGATCCTTATACAAAAGAACTTAGAAAGGGGTATTGATAAGATTACAAATGAGGTTTGAGAGGCAGGACTAGAGTAAGAAAACTTGATCCTTCTGCCAGGTCTCTTTAATGGGACTGCAGATCTGTACTCCTCTGTCAAGGCCTGCTCAAAAGCACTCTGAAGTCAGTGGATAGAGTCCTATTAATATTGATAATTGATTTCAGATGTGACTGAAGTGTTGGGAAAATGTAGCAATGGTCCCTGGTTTCTACTGCAATCTGTCTGCTGTTTCTAGGTGCTGATGCCTCCCACTTAATCTAATTCTTATCTCAAACCAACAAAACCCCTGCCCAGCCAGCAGCTTCTCTCGGAATCTGTTTCTACTCTAACTGCATTGCCCTACAAGCATTAAACCCATCTCAAAACTCTGCTGCTTCTCTCTGTTACCTTACAGACTGAAAATTATTTTCTGTCTTTGCTGATATATTTCCCCCTTTTAGCTAAAAAACTTATCTTCCTTTCTGCTTCTGTGCTAGCATTTATCCTTGCCTGCTCCTTTTAATTATTTCCCAGTCTTTCTGCATGAATCCTTATTTTTCTTCTGCAAAATTTTCTCACCACTTCTGCCCACACTCCTCAGCTGTCTCCCAGATATTTACACTTCAATATTTTCCACGTTAGGATGTGAACTGCTGTTTTTCTCATGCTCCAAACACTGCAAAACTACTTTTATTTTTTTCCTCAAAAGATAAGCCTCCTAGATATCTGTGTATTTTTCCATATATCTGTTTTTCTCCTCATAAATATATATATATATATATACATACAAAATATATATGCACATCTATTCTCATAAAAACACAGAAATTTTGAATCCTTAGTGGATATTTCAAACTGTCAGAGAAAATTTAGATATTTTAATGGAACAAATTTTACTGCAATATTTCTAGTAAAATTGACAAATAATTAGGAAATATACTATAGGATTCAACTCTGATTTTGAGAAATTTTCTAAGAATAAAATAAAAGACTTCTGACATCTTTCTGTTTACAGAAACCTGTAGTTTTGCTGCTACAGTGTCCATCCAGATTACATCTGCAGAGAACAGTGCAAAAAAGGACTTAATGACATTTTTATTTTCAGAACAAGGAATATGTTCATTTTGTTTATCAACATTTACCAATAAATATTTGCCTTGAAACTTGTATGCCCTTCCGTTTGATTCTTTCAGGATGTACTGGGTATTCAGCTAAGGAACAGCCAAATCCTTACCCTTTTAATAAAGGTATTAAAAACTACTGAGTAGTTCTTGTTTAGCTTGTGTAGAAATGTGTTATCTGATCTTTTTCCCTAGGTTGCTATGAAGTTCAGGATTTAGTCATGTGTTTATTCACCTGCTGTTTTACATTTCAGGTTGCACCTGAAGGGCCACAGAAGATCATGGCAAGACTTGGAAGGTCAGTGGTAAATTCCTGTGCTCAGAATGGCTGGCTGGTGACAGCCACAGACTCCTTCAGGCTTGGGTTAGTGTGTCCTGCTGTCTACATGTCCCAGAAGTGGGGACTGGTCCTTCTCAGAATCACAGGGTCACAGAATGCCCTGGCTTGGAAGGGACATCAAAGCTCATCTGGTTCCATTCCCCTGCCAGGGACAGGGACACTTTTCTCTAGACCAGATTTCTCAGAGCTCCATTCAAAGCATCCTTGAACACCCAGATGTAAGTCAAGAGCACCAGGTTTGAGAGTCAGAATGACTTGGCCAGCTTGTCAAGCTGCCCAAGAGGGTTTAGAAGAAGCACATCTCTTCTCATTTGGCCTGAGAACAGCCACTGCAGGTCAAAATCCAGGCAATCCTCTTGGAGAAGCAGCTGAATCTCCCCTAGTCCACTAGTGACACCTGCATGACCAGTGTTTTTCTATCACCAGAGTATTGTCACCCTGTGGTGTGCAGGCTAATTTAAAGTTTACTGTGCTTGTGTCTTTATTTTTATTGTCTAAATAGGCACTTAGACCTGCACAAGCTCTTTTTTATTGAGGATCTCTGTAATCATCAGAAACCTCTTTCAGTGAAATAAGGAAGCTTAATTACAGATTGGGAAAACGAATCGCTGAGAGTTTGAGCAGCCCACTAAAGAAATTATGTCAGGAACATAGACAAAAAAACAGGGACAGAGTTAATAAGAGAACCTGGGAGTGGTGGTCGTGTTTCCTAATAATTACAAACAGTCCAGGAGAGGTGAAAGATTGTATCTTATTTAACAAGCTAAGTCCGAGTTCTATATATTTTGGAAGAGCATTTCAGGATGTGGTGCCTGATGCAGCAGGAAATTGCATTCAGTGGTTTTGGAGGTCCCCACCAAATTTTCCCTGTGACAGGTCATTCTGTTATTGCCCACTAAAGTTTTCTTACAACTTTCTCTTAAGCATCCTACACTCAGTCCAGAGGAAGGACATTAAACTAAATGGATCACTAGTTTGATCTATTATGTCAATTCCTATGTTCTTAGAGATGCAAACAGTATGTAGGACATAGGTTTACCTTACTCTCAAATATAAGACTTGTACTGAGAGTGGTAAGGGAGTACTGGCTCAGGGATGGGGGAAGCTGCCAATCTTCACACCATTTTGTGGCTGCTCAGGAACTGAGACAGAAGTTTACTTTGTAGAAGAAAGCCCCATGTACACTGCAAATGCTGTTGGCCATGTGACAGCACCATATTCTTCGATGGGCAGAAGTAATTTTCTTCTGTGACTATATTTGATTTCAATTAAAAGAAGACAGCTTGCTTCATCTTTCCTAAAAGTTGATATGGTATATACCTGAGTGAACTGGCCAATTTCCCTTATAAATTATGTATAAAATCCACAACTGCATTCTCTCTCCGAAAGTCAGAGGAAAATTAAATTTCTCTTTTAGCTTATATTTTTTCATGGTTCTTGGGATATTCATTTCATATTTTCTGCTCATTTTTATAAATGTCTTATTTATTCAAGCTCTTCATAGAGGAAAGTAATGCCATGCATTGCTGATTTTATTACTTTGGACAGTTTACAATATCTCTTCAGAACTTAACATGTTAATTGATTTAAAATTTCTATGAATTTCACCCATGGTTTCGGATTATACATTCTGATGCCAGGGAGACTTGAAATGCCTTCTGTGGCCCTGCTGGGCTTTATCTAGATGTGCATAAGCCTTTTCCTTCTCTATTCCTAGTAGAGATGT
Organism: Passer montanus; assembly: GCF_014805655.1. Classification (NCBI taxonomy): domain Eukaryota; kingdom Metazoa; phylum Chordata; class Aves; order Passeriformes; family Passeridae; genus Passer; species Passer montanus. Next base: position 879,839 of record NW_024360277.1, on the reverse strand, counting down.
GAGGAGAATAAAATGTCACTGTCCAGGCTCATTCCCAGGGACAGACACTAGGGTCTAAATTAGATGTGTGATCCCAGTCCTTCATTCTGTCTTTTAAAATTTGGGACATTCACCCAGTATTATTACCTGTCATGATACTCCATATTCTTGTTCTTGTGATTAACTGCCTGCTCCAAATGTAAGACTCTGCTTCACTTCAGACTGTAGATCCTATGTATTGTATATATAGGATTTTTTTTATTATAGCTATTGTACATTTTATACTAAAATACATGACTGTGAGCTTTACTTTGAAGTAAGTTTTGAACCTCAACATGGCTACAACAAAAAAAAATGTGAGTATTCACCTTACAAACCTTGCTGTTAAAAACAATAAAAAATCCCCCAAACTAAATAAAATCTCTTCTCAAATCTCTTTCTTCTCAAGTCTCTTTCTTCTCAAGTCTCTTTCTTCTCAAGAAATTTAGGCTACCACAGTATATATAAATAGTCTCTATGCCTAATCACACTTCTTATGTTCTCTTTCTATTTATTTTTTTTACATAGCTTTTAAATAGGTTTTATTTATTTGGCCTTTGAGGACTGGGATTTCAGTAAAATAGTTACTGAAGGAAAAAGTGAATAAAAAAAAGAAAACAAGTAAATCTAAGAGAGAGTGGGCATAAAATGGTTAGAGCTCTGCTGTTAGCTAAAGGCCTGGTTGGGTGCCAGGTCATGAGTCCACACAAGTCTAAGTGGAGATGTCAGGTGGATTTTTTAGCCTCTGACCTGTGCTTAAACTTTTGGATTTCTACTGCCTAATTCTCCAGATTTCATCAAATGTAATGAACTCATTGTGTCTGCTGAGATTCAGACCTGAAGCTCTGAGGGCTCTTCTACCTTTAAAAAAAGAAAAAAAAAAAAAAGAAAAAGGTTTCTGGCTCTGTCCTGTATAGGATTTCTAGAGCATGCAAACACATCCCTTACATCTGCAAACCATCCAGTCTCCTCACCTCCCCTTTCCACTCAGATATCTATCAGGACTAAATATCTGTGTAGGTTCTATTTTCATTATATTACTTAGTATTCCTCTTCCCTCCCCCTCTTTCCCCAGGTGAGAGCAGAAGATGAAGAAAGAGTAGATACGTGCTCTCAATATCAAAAATGTGCTTTTCAAGTGGCAAGAGAGGGAGGCAGTTTCAACATATAGCTTCCACACATTCTCTTAAGAGTATTTTCAATTTAATTAAGACTCTATTTTATCCATGAGTAATGTATTAGCTCTAGCATATACCTGCTAATGCTAAGTCACAGAATGGCCTTTCCTTTCTTATTTCATGGATTTGCTTTCTCCATTTGTTCCCTGTTGACCAGGAAAATTGCTGAATATATGGCTTCTGACTGACCATAAATGTCATTGGTCATAATACCATATTATTGGGAAGTCTACAATCTTGGTTCTGGCTCCCTTATAACATCAAAGTGCAGGTTTTGAAGATGAGGATGGTTTATAGTTTTGGGTGTTGGGTATCTTTTTAGTTTGGTTTCAATTTTTTTTTTGTTTGTTGAGGTTTTTTTTCTGGTGTGTTTTTTTTGTTTGTTTGTTTGGTTTGGTTTTTTTTTGTTTTGTTTTGTTTCTTTATTTGGTTGGGTTTTTTTTTTAACGTATTTTGGGAAGTTTCTGTGTTGTTTGTTTAGTTAATTTTGCTGATTTTCTTTTTTTTCTTAATTTATCTCTGTTACCACCTGCAGATGATGTATATGTAACTAATTTGTGGGGTATTCAAGGCATCTCAGCTGTACTGGGCATGGTAGCTCAGAACTTGTAGTTACTAATCCACCTTTGCTTTGTGTAGCACAATACATAATTCTGTGTAGTTTATTCTCCTTTTGCAAAGGTTGCCAAACACTTGCAGGATCAGTTATGTTCACCTCAGCTTAATTCTCATAACTAAAGTCAGCAGAAAACCTTCCTCCTGGAAATATGCCTCCATTCACCTCTGAAATTTTAGGATACATTTTAAGTGAAAATAGTAGAAAGAGAAATTCCGTGGTGAACTGGCTGAAGAATCACTGAATTTTGATTTTATGTGATGATACACAGTTTTGTTGGTTATTTTTTGGTGATAAGGAAAGAAAAGGACATGAGAACAAACATCGTGGTGCACGTTTGATTCCCAGAAGTAAAGAAAAAAACCAAAGAGACAGATAAACTCCCCCTGTAAAAGATCACAACAGAAATAATTATATCTTAAAGCTAACTGTCTGGAGAAGCATGTGCACATCTCCTATTTAGGTCTCATTTATTTAATTCTCACTCGTTGATGTGTTTCATGGAGAACAGGTTTTCTGAAGTGAAATTTTAGCTATGGCTGAAGATTAGGATAATTCTTAAACTGACAGGCTAAAACCCTGTGGAGAATTATTATTGACAAAGGGCTAATATAGCATGAAAAAATATTAGGACTTTCAATTTTTAATATTTTTACAAAAAATTGCAGTAGTAATACCAGAATAATTTGTTTTTAATAGATACAACAACAAATATTTTCACCGGGAAAAATTTTCCTGGATTTCATTTGCAGAAGAATTTTCCTGGATTTTATTTGCTAGCCTGATGTTCCTTTTCCAAACAGTACTTGGAAAAGAAAGGAGAGTTTAGTTGGGTTTCTGTTGTTGTTGTTTTTGTTTTGGGGTTTTATTTGTGTTGTTGTTGCACATCTATAAGCCCATTCATACATGTAAACTAGAAAGATTTTGAGCCTGACAATTTCACAGTGTTTTCTGAGAGCTCAACTTTGTAAAATTACAATATTGCTAACAATTTGTGACTTGAGTTACTTGCCCAGGAGAGCTGAAATATGTCTGAAGCAAGTATGTAGAAGTCAATTTTTAAATGAATACAAACTCCTGGAAATTACCTCATCTCCTGTCTTTAACTGGAGAAATTCAATCTCCATCTTGAAACCCAGCTTTGTTCTGTTAAACATTTCCTCTTCCATTTTGTATAGTGAATAATCTTGGGATGTTAAGGGATAATAAACAATCCTTATCATTTTGTAAGTATGAAAATAGGATATCTCCTACCCATTTTCATAGAAGGATCATTTTCTCTCAGGCAAAGTATCATTATCTGCACCGTGCAGTGCAGAAGGGGACTGATTCCCAGAAGCAGTGTCACAAGAGCACACCTTACACACACATTTCCTCCTGTTTTAGAGATATTTACTTGTTTTTCAGTTGCTCTGTTAAAGTCTGAGCACTCGACAGGTAATATAATAGGCACGTCTGAGTAGGACATCCATAACACCACAACATTTCAACCTGAGCTGGGCTGTCTGAAGAATTATGCTGCAGCAGGAGGAATTTACAGCTGCACTGGAAATAATGCCACGGCAGTCAGTAACCCTCTAATCTTTGAGTATGGTGACAGAATAACCAAATTGGATCTCTGCTGCTCTGGAGCTGATGTACCAGCCATTATCTGATGCCAGTGCCAATGGATGAGAGCCCTTTCCACAGTCACTCTCAGTCAACCCAGATATGTTCAGTTATATGGGTTGGGAAAATGGTTTTTTTAATGTCATGGGTGCATCTCACTCAGAGGTGCTTTTCATTCATTAGCACTGGAAAAAAATAGTTGTGTGGAAATGGAGGATAAGGATACTTCAACTGCTCCAGGTGAGACAGATTGGCTGTGTTTATGGTAGTAAATTCAAGTGTGCCTGGGCTCTGAAACATGATAATATTACAAAATGAGTGGACTGTTTCCTGGCATGGATGGGTTTCAATTTACAGTCTCCCAACTGGTTTGGAAAGTGGTAGAGTTTACCAGCATAAAAACAGACAGCTCTATGCCAGCTGGCCTCAGAGCCTAGGAAAATTTAATTTACCAGTACGGACATACCCTTTGGGTCCATGAGCTGTCTGGGACTGAACTCAAGTTAATAAGTCTTTCTACTCAGATCTGTGCTTAAGTCCACCTGGTCCCACACTGTGCTGGGGAAAAACAATCCAGGATTTTACTCTTGTAGCCTTCTGCTTCAATCCATTTTGTAACACACACAACAAAACTTCTCATGCATATATCCATGTGAAACCAATGCACTTCCATGATGACCAGTAAAAGTTTCAGTGTACTTTTTGCTACTAAAAGAAGCCTGAATTTCTTTTCTCCTATTCTCTTGTGCAGTAGCCCAGAATGGAATGTGGGATTATGTCTGCATCCAGGCAGGCTCTGTGTTCAGTCCATGAGAGCTTTCCTCTCTTTCTCAGGCCTGTCTCTGCCTGAGAAAACTGCCAATAACTAGAAAGAGTTAACTGAGGATATCTGCTCTTATTTTGCCCCTCCAAACAAAGCCTTTGGGAAAATGCTTCTATAAAGGATTATGTCTACCCTTAGAGTGAGTAGAATTATGTAAGGAATTGCAAGTTGTCTCTTATTAATTATAAGCCACAACTAATTTGTATTATACTCAGAAGTCTCACATGAGACAGTGTCAGGACTTCTGCAGCCAATGACTCCAATGACCTGTGTGCCCCAGCTGGCTAATGGCTGTCCAGGGCTGCAGTTGCACTGGGGATGCTTTCACTGGAAGTCACAATCCTGGCTGTAAGCACATGTGCTTTTCTCTCCCATCTGCCGTGGGAAGGTCTGGTCAGAGAATTCACATTGCTCTGGCTCGCTGAAGCTTTCCCTGACAGGCACATCATGCTGGCTGGATTTGATTTTTACAGACAGGCACCCCACCTTTGGCAATAGCTTTTGCTTCTGTGAATTCAGTTGAAACTGAGCTTGTTTCTTCTAATGGAAGAGAACTAGGGAGGTGCACTGAATAAATATAAAGCCACTCATTACAGCAGTACTGACCTTGCTTGACTAGAGTGTAGTAACAGCGCGACAGGCTGCTTCCAACTTTTTCTGATCACTGGAGAAGAGCAGAGGCACCCAGGAGAAATATCTTGCCTCTCTCATGTGGGTTTCCGGGCCTAAGACTTAAGGCAAAAGGCAAATTCTTCACGGAAAAGGTGTCATGAAACATCCATTTTCTTTTCTTTCATTTTTAATGGATTGTAGCTAAAGCAACTATCAGATCTTTTGTTCTACAGATCTCATCTGTATCCCCTTCAATTCAGCTGAGAGCATTAAGGCTTGTCAGTCCCCATCCTCCTATATCCATAGGACTCAGGAGATGCTGCTGCATTGACTTCATGGCCATCTTGGGAATGAGAGACATTTTAGGAGCAGAATAATGACAAAATGGATGTGAAACAGATGATGAAGGACTGCATCGTGATAACTATAAATCCTCCATTATAGACATCATCCTTGTTAAAAGTTGTTGGGAAGACCAAAAGATATCAGGAGTGCCCTGAATATGCTATTTTGAAGTGCGAGAGTTTTGATTTTTTTAGTGTTTTTTTAATAAAACCTGACTCCTCATATTAAACTCTGAGGGATGGTAATGCTGCTTTCCTGTCAGGAAAGAAAAGGCATGCTTATCTGCCAAGGCAGCTAAGGCTGCTGCTGCTGCTGGCACTGCTCAGTGTAAGTAACATTTACCCCTGCAAACAGAACCTTGTGCTAACCTTCTTCGCAGGAGAGAATTTCACACTGCACAAGATTTTACATCTTGTGCACATCTTGCCAGCTAATCTCTATGCAATGCAGGGTTTTCTCTCTCTCCCTCTGCAGTTAATGGGTGTTGCTAAATGATGTGGCCAGAGACTTCTGCTAAATGTCGTGCTTACTGAGAAAAGAAATGCTTCTTTATGATTTATCATCATTCCCACTTATGTCCCTGTATAGAAGATAATAAGTAGTACAAAGGAGAAACTGAATGATACAATCAGGCACTGGCACTAGAGTGGGAACAAATTAGGTACCAGCTTCATCATAACAGTTAATTTGCACCCTGTGAGAGAGTGGTGCAAGTTAACTCGTGTCTGCTGAAAAGTGTCTTGGGATTCTCATCTACATGCAGCTACCAGGGAACTTCTGATGCTTCGTAAGTTATTACTCTGCCGTGAGTGGTTTGTGTGTTGGACTCCTTCTTAACCACATTAACGCAGAATAACTTCCAAAATGGAAGTTACAAAGTGTGTTGGAGGCAAAGGTGCTGATATAAAAGTGTGGGAGATTGCTGCTCAAGTTTTCCATTAAAGTGCAAGTTTGATGAAGCTGGGGTGCGTATTGCTTTTGGGCATCTGTCAGAGAGGGAAGTGAAAGCCTTATGGAGCACTGGAGCATGTTATTGGCAGTGTTGTAGGCAGGAGAAAGGATTGCACAAGCTGCTTTTACACTCCTTTAACATGTTCATCTGGATGGGTTGCATTTTGTCTTCACTCAGAGAACAGGGAAAGCAAAGGGGTGGGTGGGGAGGAAAAGTAAAATTACAGGGAGGGAAAGCTGGGGAGAAAGGAAGGGAAGGCAAGGAAAGACAAGGCAAGGCAAGGTATAACTTCTAAAAAAAGTCATTCAGAGTTTATATTTTATTTTTTTCCCAAGGCTTTCCATTAAAAGGGGATAATCTTATCAATATAAAAATTTACTAAAAACCAGAGTATCTGAAGTTGATATTTCCATTCTCTGTTTTTGAATTGTTTTATTCCTTATATTACAAGAGGAAAAATCTCTGCTTGAAGTCAACCTGGCAGCATTCAGTGTAACATGACAGATGATCAGAAATACTGTAATCACCAGTCCAATGTCAAATGTATTCAGTGAGGACAGGCTGAATGAGATGCAAAGCAAACTTACTTTGGAAATGTTGATCAGCTTAAAAGAATTTTAATAAATATGCATCTGAACTAGTTCTTTTGTGTCCCTAAACCAAAATAGCTCTACTTTGTGGAAAATAAATGCAAACTCAGGAAGTTCTGTCAAACTGACAATGATTTATCTGACTGATGCTCATTTATGTTCCCTTTATCAGAAAATGCAATCCATACACTTCTAGAGTGTCACTACTTTTCCCTCCATTTCACACTGAGATTTTCTACACTCAGTAAATAAGTCAAACAAGGATCATTAAAACTAAAAAATTACCTACAGTCAAAAGGTGTATAACTGTGAATTTACTAGATATTATAATCTCTTAAATGCTGTCAAGGATGTTAAAAAATTTTGGATAAAAAAACCAGAGATAGATAGTTGTTGGAAACAATGCTATTAATATTTTAATAGTCTGTAATCTTAATATAGTTTTGGTTACACAATAACGCCTACCAAAAGGGCAGTTTTGCTCTTGGATATGCTATCATTCAGCTGTAACATAAAATTGAGATGCTGATCAAATGTGGTCACGGTGATAGTGGAATAATTAAGAAATACTTTGTGTGCTCAAATTGTCTTGGACCATCAATTAAATGAAATTAATTACTCTGTTTCAGAAAGTCTATCTGTGATTATGGATTTTTTTTTCATATATTTTACTAAAGCACAGATGATGCTTCCACTGAACTTTGCGCAATTACTTCCTGTAAATAACTGGTAGCTACCAAGACAGATTAAATGGTTGGTGTTGACTTGGGGGTGTTAATACTAAGAGTGTGTGATTTTGTTACAGACTGAGTGTGACATTCAGAAAGCAGCACACAGAATTGGTTTTATATACAGTTTTATATTTTTAAATATGGCCTTTTCTTTGCACAGCAAAACAGTGGATACAAAGGACAGAAGGTCAACCAGGCAAATAGCTATGAGATTCAAGGAAAAAATTCTTCACTGTGAGAGTGACAAAATGCTGGAGCCAAATCCCAGGAGCTTTAAAGAACTTCCATCATTGAAGACATTAACAATCATGCAGACAAGGCTATGAACACCTCATGCATGAGAAATTAAGGGTTGTTGCTTGAGCACGGCACTAAGCTGGATGTTGCCTAGATGTCCCACCCAACTGAAATTGTTCTGCAATTCTATGATTCTGAACATTCAGGTTGTCCCTTCCTACAGCGTGGAGGCATCCAGGATTTCCAAGCAGAATCACATTTCCCTCCTGGGCAGCCAGGTTCAAAGTTCAGCTAATTCACACTGAAACCACTTCTCCACAACAGCATCCCACAGCTCACTTTTGACTAAATAGCTTGGCATACAAACCTAACTTGGATCCTAAACTAAAAATCTAGAAGAACAGAAAATCTGCTGATGGATAACTGAGTTTCTGAATGCCCTTTCTGATTCACTGTAGTCTTCACAAGCATTACAAAAGGAGAGTATGTCTTTAATGGGACTTTTTCATTATGGAAATTTGAGTCTTATTTCCAGTCCTCTAAATACTTAGTTTGGATCTGGCCATGACTCTTACTTCTTTCTCACAGGCAGAAAGGGGATGTAGCAGTTACCTTTCCTAAATGCATGTAGTAGAGCCTAATTCATTTATTTTTATTTGCTTTTAGACCCTTAAATGCAAGCTGGCATGCTGAAGTATAGCTATAAGGTGATGATAAAAGGCAGATAATTTTTGAGATTATGAGAAGGAATGACTGCGTTTAGAACAACTAGGAAAAATGTACTATTTAAAGTTATTTTTTCTCTTTTTCCCCCTTGAAAGCATGTCCCCCCCTCCAATCTCTCTGTTCCTGCTGTGTATGAGTACTACCTTGCTGTCTACCTTTATTAGATCTCTGTTAAAAAAAAAAAAAAAAAGGCAATCAATATTTTAAGAGACCTTCTTTTAAAATAAAGGCTAAATCAAGAAAAAATAACAATATAAATAAATTATGAATTCTGATCTTGTTCTGGAAAAGCTAGTGCCATGTAAATTTAAAGCCAATGTTGTAGCATTTTCAAGTTGCATTTGAGAAGTTACAAGGTGTACACCTGACTGCTTTATTCATCTGTTCTGTGGAGGAAAATCTTGTTCTTTCAAAAACAGTTGTTAATGTTCCTCTATTTATAATCTTAATTATAAATTAAGATTAATTAATGTTGTGATTATTGCTAATAGCAACTTGCTTTTGTACTTTGGGTTTTCCTTCAACCCAAGTTTGATGCAGTAGGTAAAGGGATGATGTCAATTAAAGAATTACTTTTGATCCATCACCTTAGGAGCTATTGCTAAGGACAAAACTATTCATTTGCCATATGTAAGTACTTATGCCTAACTTTAGGCAAATATATTTTAAAATAGTGACTCTTTTTAAAATAAACTGAAGAAAAAAAGGAATATCAATATTTTTTTTTAAAGCCAAATCATCACAATACTTGACTGTTAAACAATAAAATTTTGAAAAAGTTTCATACACAGCAATCTTATGCTAATAAATGCCTTATAAATATTAATTCACAAAAAGTTAAAGAAAAAAAGCACAGATGTTTTCACCTTTTGGGAATAGTATTTAATGATCCTCAAGTAAATTCATTTGGCCAAAAAATAATCTTGCACTTATTCCCTATTTTGAGAGCAAACATGAAGAGGATGTTCAAATATTATTTAATACACACAAAATATTCTCTAATTTAATTTTTATTTTAATTTAATTTTAATTAAATCTCGGCTGTAATAAGGAAAGGGTAAGAATGTTCTAGCTGTACAGAAATACTATAAAGTGCACCATTCCTCTAATTCATCCTTACACTGAAGTAGCAGTCTTGGTTCCCAAGCTGAATACAAAGTTGATGATTTTATATTAAACATGACTGTGGTGTAATTGGAATTACACATGCATATGTTTGGCCCAATGACTTTATTAACTTTCATACATAGGCAGTTATTGAAAAGAATATTGCCAGCTCTGCTTACTTAAAATGAAGTGTGCTTCCTGTTTTGAATCCTTCTTGGATGAGAGGAAAGGGGAAAAAAAAAGTAATGATTTGGCCTGTTCCCAGATTCTGAACACTGTGTTATTCAATTTCAATTAAAAGTAATAGGAAAAAAAAGTGGTTTTTTTTGGTATTGTTGTTGCTTAGCAAAACATGAAATAAGCTCAGGGCTTGCTTTCTGCATCTTGTCTCTCAGATATGTATTTTTTTGTATTTCCAAATATGAATCAAGACTTGCAGCTACATTGAATCTTGATGTTGTTTGGAATAGTATCCTTTCATCCCATTTTACCAGCTTTTTTGTCATCATGATTATGACAAGAGTAGCTCTTGGTATTTAAATGATGATGAAAGAAAATTAAGCCTGGTCCCATCTTGTGTAACTTCAGGGCTTTGTGACAGAGCTCCCCATTTCTCAGTGGTCAGCTGCAGTGGTATTTCCATCCCTTTTCCTGTCCATGATCAAAAGTAGGTACTCTCAAGGTGCAATCTGTCTGAGTCATCACAGATATCTCTGTTGAAATGACATGGACCTCGTTTCCAAATTATATGTTCCTTTCATTGTCACTGGAGGGAAAGTAGGAGTGCAGATAAGACACAGATGTTGGGCCCCTGAATACCAAAATTTGATTAGATAAACCCCTAGGTACTTTCCTGATTTTATAGTTACTGTAGCACATTCATGCCCTAATTGAGGTCAGGGCTCCATTTTGTGGGTGCAGTCCCGAAGAATAATGGGATCCCATTTGTATTGATAAAAAACAGTCTCCTGATAGACAAGATAAACAAAGTAAAATGGACATAAGGTGACCTGCCCCAGATTAGTGACAGAATCTTGGAGAAAGCTAATGTCTTAGTTCAGTACCCGAACTATAGAAATACATTACAATTTGGGACACAAATCACTGAAATCACTGAACCGGCTTGCAGTGCATTAAGGCAGTGTTGCAGCAGGATATCTTTGTTATTTATAACAACCTGATGAATGAGGTTCTGTTGGTGCTGGGTGATACTAACCCACACTCAGATTCTTTCTTCCAAGAAGTGACTCCATACACAGTGAGACACAACCCATGGGGATCAGTTTTTGTCCACATCATCATCCTGAGAGACATTTTCTTGAGTTGCATGTTCAGCAGGAAGTGATTTCTGACCAAAAGTTTTGTGGGAGCTGGGACAATGGGAAATCATGGACTGAACCAATGAACTGGCAGGTCCAGACACATAGTGACCTGAAAATAAAAAGGTCTGGAAGGGAATTTCACTGGGAGAAGATGGAGTTCCCCGAAGGTGGAAGGAAGAGGATGCTGACTTTAGAAATCAGGGACATTGCAGTGTGGAGAGAGAAGGCCTGATGTATAGAATAGCTGCCTTTGATTGATGGTTTAATAGGTAAGCATAACTGCTGATTATATTGGCAGAGTGGATATATGGTAAAACATTAAGAATAGCCAAATTCTGGTGATTTACTAGTCACAACTACTTGCAATAAATATAAGAAAAAAACCTGCATAGAAGATGCAAAGGGTATAAAACCATCATTCTAGGAAATTTCACACCAATTTTCCACTAGGCTTTAAAAAAAAAAAGTGCCTAGAATGATAATTATGGAGTTGCATTCAGAATCTTCCAGAATTATTGATAAACGATGATAGATTGCACCAGAAAGGAAAAAAAAAAAGAAAGGAAGAAAGAAGAGCATAAAAAATCCACTGTCAGTTACTTGATAATTGCAAATCTACAAAAAAGACGAGCAGGGAGTGGAAGAAAAAATCCCAGACTTGTATCTTTATTAGGAGCTCAAAATGTCACATATAAGCAAGGAATACTACATAAAATATTAAGCGACTCTAATGCTGACTGGGAAAATTTATAGAGTTGGAGCTGTCTGTCTTAAATCATGCCCTCAAGTTATCTGTGCTTCATCTTGCCTAACTTGCATTCTCTAAGGACTGTGCAAGTTTTTAATTCTGTGTATTTATAAAAAATTTACAAAGGATTAATTTAAGCACTACATTAAGATAATAGTAATAATAATGATAATAATCTGAGATGCACACGGGGAGGGAGAGAGATGTTGCAGGAAGGAAAGTTTACCAAACAGTGGTTACACAGATACAGCTTTATTTTTTTCTCTTATTTGTTTGCTTGGTTTTTAATGAAAACTGATGTTTTCACATCTAGAAAAGTAATTATTTTGCAGTTTGGCAGTTTGTTGCTCTATTATGAAGAACTACTGTATATCATTATGGTTGAAACTAGCCTTTCATTACAGCTTTAATAATGATTTTCTACCGGCCACTGCCAGTAAAATCAACTTCAGTGAAGATTCTTATAGACTTGCACCTGACTAAATTATATGTTTTGGTGTTTGTTTTTAGGTTTTCTTGTTGTTAGGTTTTCTTGTTGTTTCTTTTTGTTTGATTGGTTTGCTGCTGTTTGGTTGGTTGTTAGTTGTTTTTTTTGTTGTAGTTTCTTTTATCACATTTTTTTTACAAAACTGATGCAAAATAAATAACATGTCCAAATTTATGGGACTGCAGTGGAGTAAACTCACTTTTTGTGCATATATTCCAAACCTTCATTTCACAAAGCCTCCAAAAACCTTGAAATTTCCACATAAACCCAAGATTTGGTGATATTTGGCACATCTTGGCTTAATTAATTAGAGCACTAAGTGCCTACCTGTGGGTTTACTGTTATCCCAGACAGTGTAAACCCACAAGTGAGATCCTAATCTCCAGCACTTCAGCTCAATAAGCATCATGGACAGAAAAGGGCCAAGCTGGAGAAACCACAAAATGTATTAAACTTTCCATGACGAAGTAGTAAGGGGAATATACAGTTTTACATGTAAGAGGAAATTACTTCTAGAGCTGGGATATGAGCAAAAAGAATAAAGACACTCCTTTTTGCTTATAACAAATTTATTCTGAGAAAAGAAAGCCAAACTCCCAAACTCCTAAATCTCCAAATCCTCCAAATATGTCCTTTTCTGCTTGTCACAAGGAACAGCAGGATAGGAGTCAAGTAGAGGACATGAATGTGTTGACAGCAATGTGAACTTTTAACTTCAGTGAATTCTGTGTAAGATTCTTAAAACAAGCAACAAATATTTTGAGGGAAAGAAATTGTTAAACTGGGAATCACAAGTTCAGGTGTCTAACTTGGATGAAATAAAAATTCTGCCCATGTAGGATTGATTTGCAAAGTTACTCTTGTTGTTTTCCCATGTATTTGGAATAGGAAAACACAGCCTTAGAAGCAGGAGACATGCAGGGAACATGTGAAACAGCCCTTCATAGACTTCTTTAGAAAATGCATTCCCCTTACAATCCTCCACATGATATCTCCAGGCTATAACTCTCAGCAAGCATTCAGAATAGTCAGTTCAGTCTATCACCGACACAGGGAAAACATTTAAAAATCTATCCGTCTTAATTATTTTTGTTAACAAAGGTATTCTGGTCTTTCAGGGTTTTGGGTTCTTGTTTCAGGATGAAAGTGATGTGAATACATTAGACTTGAAAACTCAGATCTTTGACCAGCTCATTTTTCTTATTGCTCTTTAATTTTCATTCTTACTTGACTGTGGTATGGAAAGATGAAGTTCCTTAGTAGGTAAATTATACACATTGAACCTTGTACAGGAAGATGAGAAGACAGTTTCTTCATGGGATTTCTTTAAGATCAGATCAGTTACAAAGATGTTGGAAAAAAGGGAAATGTTATTATCCCCTGGATTACGGTTAAGGAAATTAGATTACAGGAGTTAATTTAAATAAAGCAATCCAGAAGCACAACTGTGGTAGAAGCAGGAACGATTTGTCAGAAAATATCCTTGGCACTCTGTCTTTAAATAATTCCCTTTTTATTTTCTGAAACCTAAGCTAACATTTGTGGCACATGGCCAAGGCTGAGAAGATCCCTCCTTTGCCAGTGGAACCCGAGTGTGCTGTCTGTTCCATGGCCTGTAAGATCCAAGAGCCCTCTGCCATAAATCACACAAGGATGGGAAGAGACCTTTCTTATGCACCCCACAAGGCATGGAATTACTTGTCTAGAATATTTCCCTGTCTTCCTTAAATACAAAATGGTGTTACAGAATAACAGGGATTCATGGAAGAGAGGGAGGGAAAAGAAAAAAGGAAAGAGAAGAGACAAGGTACCACCCCATTTTGTAAACTGAAAGGACTTCAGCTAATGCTCCATAAAAACTGGCTTAATATACAGTTTTTACAAAGCTTCAGTTTTTTGACAGATTAAGTGCTATTAAATCACTTTGCTCTGAAGGCACTAAAAGGTCACAAGATGAATTAGTTCAGGCCGTCTTAGCCTACTCCTCAAACGTTGCTTCACTCAGACGAGAGAGGAGCGAAAAAAAAGAAAACTGAACTGCAAATTATGACCCTCTAAATGTCTACAGGATGCGAAGCTGTGAAGAATGACAGTGCCTTGTCAAAAGCAGGCAGATGGGCTTTTATCAGCTTGCAGGGCAATTTTCTTCCCTTTTCTCTCTCTTTTTTTTTATAGTTTTGGGGGAATTTTTTTTCCTTTTTCTTTTTTTTTTTTTTTTTTTTTTTTTTTTTGAGTAGCTGTTTTAATAGGAAAACCTCCCCTTCTGAGGGGGCTTTTACATGTGTTTTTGGCAAGGCTGGCACCTCATGCACAGTGGTGTTTTATTTTTTTTGTTTTTCTCAGGGCACCACTGAAATCTGACAAAGACTGAAGTTGTGTGTTGTTACCAGTACTCTCTTCTCCATGCAGATTGATCACTCTGCCCTCAGTGAAGTTATTCCAGTTTTGCAAGGTCAGTGTAAATGGGATCAAAACCAAATCCTTGATGAAGCTTTCAATAAGTTACTGATACATTTTTGGCTTCAGCCTCAGCAGGAATGGCCCCTGCCTTTGGGAATTGCATAGTGACACTGTTAGGGGTTTAATTTCACCCCAGAAATCAGAAAAAGATTGGTACTCAAGAAGACTCTGTCCTTAGTTCACCCCACTGGGGCCTAAAAGTTGTCGATGGCACATTGTATTTCTGTACTGAGCGTTTGAGAACAGCAGGGGATCTTTACATTCAATAGGCCATGAGCTGCATTACTTCAGCACAATTGATGAAGAAAGGATGGAACAGTGACCTTCTCTTTTTGGATTTCTTTACATTTTTATGGATGAATGTCATGACTGTCACATCTTTTCAAGGCTGTTTTTTCCATTATCATTCCTCAGGGGTTTTTTTTGGTTTTTTTTTTTTTCTCCTTTCTTTCCATTTTGTGGATCTAAGCCTTACTTCCTACTCACTAATGACTTGCTCTCAGCAGCTCAGAGGGCACTGATGCTCTTTGTGCTAACCACCTTATTTTACAGCTCAGAACAATCTTGACTCAGCAAAGTACTTAAATATGTCCCCAACTTTACATACACAAAGAGTGAGAGTAAAGTCAATGGAAGTCATTTTGGCATGTGTTTAAGTACTTTTCTGCACTGGGTGTTCCTGTGTATCAAAAACCTGTTGGTATGACAGCACCCCTCCCTCAAAGCCCTTATTGATCGCCTGGATCAATCTTTATCACAGATAGAGGAGTAATCATGTAAACAAAGAAATTCTGTGTTCTCCTCCTGAAAAATGAAAACACTGTTTAAATGAGGCAGCTCCCTCTTTAACAAACAACCTGAGTGCTCAAGCAAGTGTCCAGCTTAAGGTGAGAACATTTGCAACAGAAGTAAGGCAGGAGTAAGGAGAGATCAAGGGCAATCCAAGGCACAGCTGAAATATTGGCACATGAAGACTTAGCTTCTAAATCCAGCTGTTCTACCAAAGCTACTTTTTGATCCCAGTTTCCAATAACAGGAATTCATATAGAGAGACATTTTTTCCCCCATGGAAGCAATCTCAACATAAACATGTATTTTCTAAGTGCAGAGATTTGCTCGTGCACAAAAAAAAATATGCAGAAGAGTTATAAAAATACGCTGAATGAGAAAAAATTTACATGAAAACTTTTAATTTCAGTAATTTATTAAAAGGAGAATTCATGAACAGTAACAACTTGGGGAATAGATTATTTCCAGCTGGATTATATCTTCTGGTGATTATAATATTCAAAATTTATTTATTTTCTCACAAAAAAGACTAACAGTACTGAGCCCTGTTTCTTTGAAAATCATTCTTTATATATTGAGTCCTGTCCTCTAGAGACAAGTAAGGATTGACACCACTCTAAACCTGAACTAGACTTTCCCAATCACAAACTAGACATGCAAAAGTAAAGTCTTACCTACTCTGGACAGTCATCACTATAGATGAGAAAATGAAATTATAGCTGAACATCACTTCAAAAAGGACAGCTACTTTTGCCTAATCATGAGACTCAGCTTTTCAAGAGAAGCCCTAAAGCTTCTCTTTTCCCATTAATTTCAATGATCTTTTGCTCTTGGCCTGACTAATAATATAGTATATGTTACATATTTTAGAAAATTAATTGATTGACAGTTAAAGCACTGTCAAGAAAACACATAAAGTAAATTTTCTTCCGGAAGAAAGGAAGAAAGAAAGAAAGACATTTTCCAATAGAAATAAAGGTTTTTCAGGTGGGGTTGACCACTTTTTTTTCAAGAGAACTGTTGATCTTCCTGCAGAAATTAAGGATTTTGCACTGTAAAATTTTAAATTTTAATTAAAAATAATGGATTTAGTCTCAGATGTCACATAAAAATAGGAAAACCTGTATTTAGATTTAAAGCATGAAGATAACCACTGTATAAACCACAAAGAGGATGTATTCTGAATCACAGTGCTGATGCAGAAACAGGGTCAGCCATAGTACCTGACTTCCAGTAAAACTTATTGAGACCTTGTAAATTTCTGGTAGGACTTACTTAGATTAAAAACTCTGAGGTTGAATAAACTAAATGGTAAAAACTAGGCAGTAGCAGTTCACCTGGACTGAAGCAGCTTGGGTGGATTGATATAACCTGAGTGTCAATCTAGTTAATTTGCACAGTTGATGTGCTAATATGGTCATATTGGCCCTTGCTCCCATTCTGGGACATCAGAGGTTGGTGTATGGGTTGGTCTGGGTTACACAGATTTTTCCTGAGGTGAATTTGCTCTCATGGATGCATTGACAACACTGCTAATGTCAATATTAGTTGTTTCTCTGCTCATCTCTTCAGTTGATGAAAGGTGAGATAGGGGAAAGAAATGGAAATTGCTGAAAACTAAGGGAACGCCATGAGGAAAATAAAATGCTGCAGTGGGACAAAGAAAAGGGTATGAAGCAGAGGAAAAGAAGGCAGGAAAAGAAAAGGGCATTTCTTGTGGCAATAAAGAGGTTAATAAATGCCTGGAATCAAAGAGAACTCTGACAGTATTCCAGACTTGACCTTTGTCCACTGCTATCAGCTGATCTTTTCTTATAGTTGGGAGTGATATTACTGTCTCCAGATTCTAATCCTATCCACAGACTTCTATAAAGAAGTTTGACTCTTCTGTCCAGAAAGTTTGATAGCTATGGCCTGTGGGAGTGAAGAAGCACAAGCTGGGGTACCCAGTGGTTGTCATTTACACAAGGTTGTCATTGCACAAGGTGAGCAAAGCGCAAAAGAGAAAAGATGAAACTCAAACTCCTTAAGTTCAAAGCAAAACCAACACGTTCCCCCCTGCCAAAGTTTGTGTAGCATTTTTTCCATGACATTTTCTTCACTGAAAATGGCAACAGGTCCTAAAATCCATACTAAACCACAAATTCCTCTCTTTATGAATAACAATTCCACTGGGGGACATAACATACAAATATGAAATTGACATTATCTAACACTGTAAAACTTTCATGTGATCTTGTGATTTTAGAGTCAACAAACAACGTGAAAACAAAATATGTTTAATTTGAGAATTTTACTCTGCTGTTATCTCTTTTGAAATCTGCATGTATTCTATTTTATATTTATCTTCATAAACACTGCTGTAGAAATTTTGAATTTTGACAGATACAAATTTGCTCTTGGTCTGGGTTACACAGATTTTTCCTGAGGTGAATTTGCTCTCATGGATGCATTGACAACACTGCTAATGTCAATATTAGTTGTTTCTCTGCTCATCTCTTCAGTTGATGAAAGGTGAGATAGGGGAAAGAAATGGAAATTGCTGAAAACTAAGGGAACGCCATGAGGAAAATAAAATGCTGCAGTGGGACAAAGAAAAGGGTATGAAGCAGAGGAAAAGAAGGCAGGAAAAGAAAAGGGCATTTCTTGTGGCAATAAAGAGGTTAATAAATGCCTGGAATCAAAGAGAACTCTGACAGTATTCCAGACTTGACCTTTGTCCACTGCTATCAGCTGATCTTTTCTTATAGTTGGGAGTGATATTACTGTCTCCAGATTCTAATCCTATCCACAGACTTCTATAAAGAAGTTTGACTCTTCTGTCCAGAAAGTTTGATAGCTATGGCCTGTGGGAGTGAAGAAGCACAAGCTGGGGTACCCAGTGGTTGTCATTTACACAAGGTTGTCATTGCACAAGGTGAGCAAAGCGCAAAAGAGAAAAGATGAAACTCAAACTCCTTAAGTTCAAAGCAAAACCAACACGTTCCCCCCTGCCAAAGTTTGTGTAGCATTTTTTCCATGACATTTTCTTCACTGAAAATGGCAACAGGTCCTAAAATCCATACTAAACCACAAATTCCTCTCTTTATGAATAACAATTCCACTGGGGGACATAACATACAAATATGAAATTGACATTATCTAACACTGTAAAACTTTCATGTGATCTTGTGATTTTAGAGTCAACAAACAACGTGAAAACAAAATATATTTAATTTGAGAATTTTACTCTGCTGTTATCTCTTTTGAAATCTGCATGTATTCTATTTTATATTTATCCTCATAAACACTGCTGCAGAAATTTTGAATTTTGAAGATACTAATTTGCTGTTTTAATTCACCTTAGGAGAAAGGAAAAAAGATTTTAGCAAGTAAAATTAAGCTTATTTAAACATTTTTGCTCTTTAAATGAATTCCACTTCTTAAGAATGGGCGAAAGTTCACTAACTACAAGAGAGATGGATTTTCTCATTAACACTGTGAATATTTGATGTAGTATTTTTGAACACAGACCTCTGAGCTAGGTAAATGTTAGTCAATAAAGAAGCTTTCTGAAAGATTACATGTGGACTTGTATGCAAACTGCCCATTGCCTTTAAGAAAAAATGTCTATATGATATTCTAGCAGCGATTAAAATGCTGCAAATTAGCGCACACAAGCCAGTAACAACCATGACAAATCATGGAACTAAGGTCATGCAAAGAAGAAGAGAAAAAGAAAAAATAGTTTCTTAGAGATTGAAGTGGCTCATTTCTTCAGGTAAGAGGCACAGAGAAAGCTGGTGACAAAACCACTTAGACTTACAACACCATTTAGTACACACTGGACATGGCATTATCTGAACTGGGGTGCACTGGAATAATCCATCCTCAAGGGTTAATTTGCTACCATAGTGAGGGAGACACAATTGCTCACCCAGAAAAAAATGCGTGGTGTATTACAGAGGGCTTACATGTGTATATACAAAATATAATCTCAGCCTTTAGGCAGTGGAGAGCAGAGAGACTGGTCCAAGTTGTATAACTGAGCACCTAAACTGGTGTCAGCTTTGGATGATCTCTAGTGGGGCCTCTGCCTCCCTCCACTGATATGGATGTGGCTCAGAAATTCCATTTTTGTCAAAAGCAGCTGGATCTAATAGCAACAGGAAGGCAACAGTGTCACTGTGATATTTTATGAAAATGCTTTCACGTGGATTTTCTCCTGAGAAGCTGAGAAGCCTCAGAAAAGAAATATGAACAATAACTATCTGATGGCTGTGGAATGTGGTCTGGAGATGCTTTACTAACAGGTGCATCTGTGATTGGTCTCATGTGAGCTGTTTTTATTTGATGACCAATCATGGTCCAGCTGTGTCAAGGCTCTGAGCAGTCACGAGTTTTTATTATTCATTCTTTTCCTAGCCTTCTGATGTATTCCTTTCCCTCTATAGTTTAGTATAGCTTTAGTATAACATTCTAAATATAACATAATAAAATGAATATAATATAATGAATATAATATAACAAAATACAATGCAATACAATATAATATAATACAATATAATATAATCATATCAGCCATCTAAGAAATATGGAGTCAGATTAATCTCTTCCCTTGTCCTGGGACCCACGAACCCACACACAGAACAGCATCTTGGTTGGCAGAAGACACTTAACAACCAGTGAAGAGCACCAACAGCTCACACTGGAGAAGTTTAAGCCCAATTTGTTTTCCCTGATATGTCCATGGAGAGAATGTGAAAAAGGAGAAAAAAAAAAAAACTAGATTGAGAAGACTTTTTTGGGGTTTTCATATACAGCTGAACAATCTTGTTTCTTTAGGTTTCTAGATTTATCTTTTTCCTCCCTCACTCTCATATCCCTGTCTCTAAAGGTTTATATCCTAATTGTTCCACTTTTATTTTTTTCTGATTTCCCAACCTTCCCTCCCTTCTGTTTCTCTCATATTTTTAATCAATTCATTTAATTCCATTTCCCCACTACATAAGAAAAATAAGAAAAAAATAAGAAAAAATATTATTTTTTAATTCTAAGGTCATTTGCTATGCAAATACTATTCCTAATTAGATGGCAAGTTCTCTGAGGACTCACGAATTTGAAGAGTACGTGATTTAGCTCCAGTCCTGATTCAGCCCTCCAGGCATAACTGTAAACAGAAATTCCTGGGTGCTAATCCTGTCACCCAGGAATGATATTTCTGCTACCAAAAAGGAATTGCATGCATGCAAAAAGAGGAAAGGGTGGCAAAATCTCTTTATAGTCAGCCTCTCAAGCTACTTCTTAAGACACATATAAAATCAGGCAAATAGATTGCTTAGCACTGTTATCAAAAAATATGTACTTGTGAAGAAATAAATATATTTTTACTTCAGTGGAGTGTCAAAATAAAGTTTTCTTTGTTTCTTTATGATAGAGATAAGCATG
This sequence comes from Passer montanus, assembly GCF_014805655.1. Lineage (NCBI taxonomy): Eukaryota > Metazoa > Chordata > Aves > Passeriformes > Passeridae > Passer > Passer montanus. The sequence continues at coordinate 859,063 of NW_024360277.1, read as the reverse complement.
AACAAATCTTTGTTTTCTGCACAATCCTAGGCACTACTGAAGTCAATGGGAACTGAGACAAACCAGTACTTGATGGCTATTACAATTTTTCTTGTTATTTTATCTTGCCCTCCTGGTCTGGTCTTTTGATTCTCTCTATATTTTTCAGCTGTCAGTAGGATGTTAATGTGTTATAACATACTCATCATATCACAAAGGAAGAAATGATTCATCTCAGAGATCATACCTATCTCATAATTATACATAGACTATAGCAAATCAAAATAAATTATTCCTTAGAATACACATACACATTATACATTGACTATACATGAGCACCTGTGGGCATGTATGTGTGCAGGGAACAATAAAATAAAATTAAATTAGAATTGCAAGGAACTGGTGGTTGACATATCTCAAAAGTAAACTATTTGAAATATCTCATTTTTTGACAAGTCAGGTTCTATATTTCCCCCTCTTCCCTTGGTGTCAGGTTTCCCTGTGTCTAAAATTTCTGGGTCTACCATAGCTCACATGCACACACATATGCACACACACATAATTTCTCCTGAGGAAAGGCTTTAACTTTTGTAGCAAAACTGAAGAAAGTGTGTCATGAGGCTGTTGGGGAAACAAAACAAAAAAAACCCAAAAAAACAAAAACAAAAACAAAAACAAAAACAACAAACCACCCAAAAACAACAGCCAAAAAAAAAACCAGTTTCTGTCCTACAATTGTATTTGGATTCTGCCCAAAATTCACCCTCACTGCCTTTTACTCTTGACACATTTTCCCCATGGAGTCAATTTTTTTTATTATTATTTTTTAAACAACTGGCAGATTTTAGGTTGTGCACCTCCATTGCTGTCTGGGATTCTGAGACTCAGAGAGCAGTGACTCTATATTCATGTCAATATTAAATAAGCATGGCATTTAAAGACAACTGTGGGCAACTTTTTCTTTTGATGCTATCTTGGGATTTTTTTAAAAGGGTTTTATATAAGACATCAAATAGTTACGAGGAATGTGGCTGTGCTTTTTATAACACAAGAAAGGTTAAGAGCAGAAATCTTTATAGACATTGTAAGAAGTTCCAGGGGAACAGAAAGCTCTGTGGACTCAGAAGATGGATTTCACCTTCAAGACTAGGATTCAAGTTCACCAGAGGAATCTCAAAGTAGCAAGTGTTTTGATTTCAGCTCAGCTCTTCAGGGTTTTGTGTGTGTGTATATGTGTGTGTGTATACCTGTGTGTTGGTTTCTCAGAAATGACTATGTTTTTGCATCTAATCTGAAGAGGTTAGTTCCCTATAGATTAAAATTCAAATGACAGGGAAAATACTTAAAGCTTCTCTGTAGACTGAAACCATTCAAAGTTTTGGGAGAACTCACCCAGCTTCATGAACTATCATTAATTGGCTTTGGTGCTGCTTCTCTTTCCTGGGCGTTTGGTTGTTCATGCTGCTCCTACCTCTCCTGTATTGCATGGATACATATCCTTCAACAAACTTGAGATGGGTTTGACTTGATATCAGGAAGAGAAAAAGGAAAGAAAGCCTTGTGTAGGCATGCAAAGGAATATGACCATCCTGGACTAAAAAAGAGAAGGAAATCAGAGTGCAGTGTGTTGGCTCCATTAAAAGAGGCAGATACTTAAGGACTACTCCATGCAAGCAGAACAGTCTTGAAAGCAGGTTGTGGAACAGGTGAGATAAGAAGGAGAGGCATTTCATTTAGCATCTGTATGCACTATATAGGAAAAAGAGTCTTTGAAAGAAAGATCAGGTCCAGGGAAGAATATAAAGAGTACTTGAGTCAACCCTATGAACAGGCATGGAGCAAGCATAGACTTACAAAAAAATAAAGGAGAGAAAAGGAAGTGGTCTCCAATGGGTAAAATGCCAGTGAACAATTCTGCAGTGAGCAGAAGAGATTGTTAGGGATACTACCAGGAGAAGGCCATTAATTAGTTGGTTTTCAGACTAAGAGATTGCTAACTCTGTACATAAACACATAAAAAAATTATTAATATGTAAATCCTACACAATGTCCTATTTTTTGAGATTCTATTTTGCATTTATATTTGCTAAACCTTTATTTTCATGTTAAAAAAAAAACAAAACAAAACAAAAAAAAACCCTCCAGATTAATACAAAGATTAATATATTTCTGGGTCTTCCCCTTTGTTTTCCTCCAATGTTCTTCAAATCAAACAGTTTCTGGTCAGAGCAAAACCATACCCAGTGTGATTTTTCACCTTTCCTTATTTCTAACTTCCACTAGACTTTTCAGTGACTCAGAGAAATGATAAAATGTGGAAGAAACAGAGGTGATGGAAACCAGATAACTACAGATCAACACTGGCTCAACAAACCAAACTCTGGAAGGCTTTGCCTGATTTAGATGAGCATCTAGAGGTCAATGCACTAGAAGTTGATTCTATATGGTGGTGCAACCATGTTCAACTGTGTTTAGGTTTAGCAAGAACAAGTGGGCAATGAAGATCTCAATTCAGTTGTCTGCATTTAGGCATCTGATGCCAATGATTGTGACTCAGGTTATCCTGTCCTTTGTCCAATAGCCCCTCTATCAGCTGCAGGTATCCCTTAAAAGCTATGCCACGCGTACCAGTGATATTTAAATATTTTGGATGTTTCAAGCTATCATCAACAGGTACACATGCTTAAGCTGTCTGGTGAGATCCAGCTCTTGTCTGACATGCCAGTGTCTGGGTGTTGACTAAATTTTGGCTGCCATTATGAATATTTAAATAACAGAATATACATTCTGCTGTGGGATAGCAGAATCTATTATCTCTAGACTCTGCTGACTGCACTGTCAACAACCTCAAGTCTAAGAGGACTTTGGAGAAACAAAGTGCATGTAAAGAAACTCCTGCACCAACAACAGCTAAAACTAGCTGCTCAAACCTACAAACCGAATCCCAGCAATTTACAGTCTGACCTGTGAGAGCCTGGACTAAATTAATTTGTTTAAGCATAGGAATCTAGTCTTGTTTGAAAAGCCCTGAGCTATCTGAAACATTCTCTCAGATGTGTGACAAACCTGACAAAAGACTTTGCAAAAGATTATTTGATGGCCAGGTGGGAGTCTGAAGACAGATAACATAGTCCAAGTCGTGTCTATAAATAAGTGAATCAAGCTTCAAATATCTGAGCTTCAGTCAGCAAAATGTTGTCTACCAGAATATAAATGGAAGGGAGAAATCACCATGAAACAAAGAAAATTGTTAAGGAATGATGCCTGATTGTGGTTTTGGAAAATTACATTAATTCTTATTAGCAAAATAATCATTAGTCCCTGATTATGAATATGAACTGCATTTATTAATGAAAACACAAGCTTTTCAACATATGCTCTGTCAGAGAAAATATTAAATTGAAAAGAAAAATAGTCTGGGGCAATCATTCTCACCCTGGGACTTAGAAAATACAGGTTTAATTGCCAGCTCTGCCACAGATTCCTCATACCATTCTTTTATTATTTGTATTACTGTTGACTCAAGTATACCTAGTCATGTTGCGTTTTAAATTCTTTGCCCTTTAGTTTTACATCCCCAGAAATTAGAACAGCAATTATTTTTTTGATTGTTTTGCATTTATCATATTTATTTTGTTTGCAATGGCCTTCGTGTGGTCGCTTTCTCAAGTCCTAGTTACTAGGACTAGTCACTGTGTTTTAGTGGCAGCAGTCTCCTGCCTGGTGTACTGTGGGACAGTGCAATTTCTTTTACACTGGAATAAATTGCTCCTATGGAGAATGGGTTGAGGGCAGCGCTGGGGAGAAGGAACTGACTGTGCTGGTGAATGAGAAGTTCAATGTAGCACAGCAATGTGCACTGGCAGCCCAGAAAGCCCCAACTGTGTCCTGGGCTGATCCCACAGCATGAGAAGAGGGTCTGGGAGGCAATTCTGCCCCACACCTTTGCTCTGGCTGAGACCCACCTGCAGTGCTGCACCCAGATTTGAGGACTCCAGCACAGGAAGACCAAGCCCCAGAGAAGGCCACAACACGCTCAGAGGGCTGGAGAACCTCTGCTAAGCAAATGGGCTGAGAGAGTTGGGTTTCTCATCCTGGTGAAGAGAAGGCTCCAGGGAGACCTTAGAGCATCTTCCAGAACCTAAAGGAGATCCAAGACCTCTGAAGAGGGACTTTTTACAAGAGCCTGGAGTGATAAGACAAGGAGGAATAGTCTCAAGGAGGAATAGTCTCAAGTCTGAAGATGGGTAGGTTTAAATTGTGTATTAAGAAGAAGTTCTTGGCTGTGAGGGTGGTGTGACACAGGAACAGATTGCACAGAGAAGCTGTGGCTACTCCATCCCTGGAAGTGTTCAGGACCAGGCTGGATGGGGCTTGGAGGAACCTGGGATAGTGGAAGGTGTCCCTGCTCATTGCAGGGTAATTGTCCCAGATAACTTTAAGAGGCCACTCCCTATCCCTATTCCCTATCCTGTTCTATGATATGCGACAGCAGAGATCTTGTGATTTGGCAGTTTGCTTCCAGTACAAGGTATAAGCCACCTGATATAGCCCCTTTCTACCACACTGATGGAGCAGCTTGCAACTGGCACCATACTTTTTACACATACACAGAATGACCTCATTGTGCAATTGCATCTCTTAGAAAGCATCCCCAGGCCTCCCCAGATGCAGCAGGACTTCGCAATCTCAAATTGTATATGCAGTCTTGCCATGCCCTTCCCATTTGTTGTGAAGGAAAACCTTACCTTACTACAAGAAATAATAATGAGCATCTTTAGGACAATACATGTGTGTCCCAGCTATTTTTTTCCTGGCAGGACATGCTAATGAGGAATTTCCAGTCTTTAAATCCACTGGAAGACAGTGTGTTGGTTCTGGTATGGTGAGTTACATTGCTCTATCACTGTGGTAGAAGAAGCTGTAGTGTTTGGAAGCTGAGAATTTTAAATTTCTCAGGAAGAGTTATCAACAGAAGGATTATAATTTTTAACCTTTTGGGACAGCTGAGGATGGGTTTGCAAAACAAAAATGTCTGGATAACATCAGCCTAGTAGAAATAGCTGCACTGTGTTGTATTCTGACACAGAAACAGTTAAATGGATAGATTCAGGAGATAAAAAGAAAGCAGAAACTCTGTAATATTGCAATTGTTGACACAATATAATGCAGATGTTGGCAAAACACCATGTTCACAGGGAGAAGTGAGTCAGTCCACACACCATCTGACCATTCGTTGCACCATGGAAGCCTTTGGAGTGCATTCAGTACAGCAAGCACAGCACTGTTCTAGCTGATTAAGTTGCACCCTGTATTTCAGGCTCTCAAGGCCATAAGACAGAGATGCCAACTTTAACAAAAAGGTTTTTCTGCAGGAAGGAAGCAGGGTATTATTATATATTACATTTCTTGACAAGGCAACTGGAAAAAGTGCCTGCATGCTCTCTGACGCAGTGCCAGCTTGTTAGCTGGATATGAAACAAAGGGATATTGAAGATTTTCTCCGTTTTCAGAGTATCTAGGAACAATGGGGTACTTGTTCCTGTGTAATGAAGCCCCTTTGCATCATGATCCAGAATGATCTTTGGGTGGAACCATGAAGGAAAGAGAAAACATGGGAAAATCCAGGGATGCTGCTGGGGTTAGTCCATCAGAAAGCTCTGGCTGTTTGGTGGGTTTCAATAAAGTCTGTCCATATTTTGGACTGAGAGAATACCTCAGTGTATGGGGTAGGCACAGATGGAGGGAAGTGACAAAAAAATGTCAGTCATTCAAGTCTTCTAAAAAACATTTAAAAATATCTATAATCCTTTATGCAAAATGAGACTGATAATTTTGGCAGCAGCAGCAGGGAGGGCAACTCTTTCTGTGAATGATTATTTACATGGGTGGAGCTGCCACAGGAAGTTCTTTCCTTCTACCCTTCAGGAAGCCTCCATAACCTGCTAGACAGGAAACTCTTCCAAGAGAAAATAAAATTTGTCCCCGTATTTTCTTTGTGTGGTGGGTAAGTACTCTCAGAAGCAGGACATCAATTCATGTTTATCTTCCAGTTTGGTGAAAATCTTGCCTTCTTATATACAAATAAGTATTTCAGGTGTACTTCAGACATGTTTTCAAGTGATTATTCTCAATTCTCAGGGCTAAGAAAATGAAAAGCAGAGTAGACCTCTTTGCTAACTCATGGAACTCCAAGAGCTAAAATCTATCCCCACAAAAGAGTCTGCCCAGTAACATGAGCTACTTATGACATTGTTATGTTTGCATGCACAGTTTCAAAGATTTTTAAAGGGTGCAAGTAAAAGTATTGTTAAAACTTTCTGAAGCTGAAAAAGAGTATTCTAACTATAATTTTAAGTATATTTTTTCTTTTAAATTTGAACTTTAAATTTCAATTTTGAGAATTGTTTCGGTTACCTGATGAATGGTTTTGCTGGTGTATTAGTAATCTTATGCTGTAAAGACTTTCTTTTAAAATAACTTATAAAGTACTCTTTTTCAATACAGAATTGTGCAGAGCCCACTCTGTGGTAACCATACAATAAATAAAGAAAACTCCCAACAAATAAATAATAATAAACATCATTCATGGTGTTCTCTGAACCTCTAAAGCATTGTGGCCTCTAACAATCCTTTTTCCTCTGGCATCTGTTCCTCTAGTGATGCATTTCAACACACTGAAAGAACAGCTTACTCTTTTGACACGTTTTTTGTAATATCCAGGATTGCTACTGCTTCAGTGGTGCATTATTGTAATACTTTATCAAAACAATGCCTGCCAGGAATCTGTCCCCGGAGAAATTTTATATAGTTCTTTTAAATGACAGGAAAGAAAGCCCAGTTTATGGAATTTCTTGGTGATCCTCACATAATCGTGAACACCATGGAGTCATTGTGTCTAGAAGCCTTTCACTAAGTTATTTTGCCATTTCATCCTGAAGAGGAAACTAAATTTTACAGACAATTTGCTGTAGAAAAGAGACTAAATCCTTAAAGTCTGGGGAGCTTTCTGAGACCTCAGATCCCCAAGGTTTCTAATAAGATGATGAAAATGAGAATAATTCTGTTTTTCATCCTATTATCGAGCCAAGTTCTTCAGCAAGAATACGAAGGTTTTGCCCCAGAATTCTTCCAAATACAGCTGCTTTTGTCATTGAGTCTTCCTTACCTGGACACAATTCCTGTGCATTTAGGACCTATCAGCAGATTTTTCTTCCATATATTTGGATATTTTCCCTTCACACATGTTGAAACTTTTATCATCTATCTTTGGAAAGAGTTACACAGGTCATCTCACGACTGTTATTCTAATTGAGTGAAGGCAGAACTCCTGCTACATATTTTGAATCCTGGTCTTGGAAGCTTACTTTGATTCCACTTGTTTGTTTTGTTTTTTTTCTGTCTTTCTTTTTGTTTTGGTTTGGTTTGTTCTTTGGTTTTGTTTTTTTTTCCCTAAAGTCAATGAACAACCAATACTTACTTCTCATCACCAAAACTTTCATGATTATGTTGGGTTCTGTCACAACTCCTGTACCTCAACCCTTTTACAAAGTAAAAAATAGTGGAAAATACATGATAACTTTTACCACATGCACATGTTTTCATTTTATGAATCTTTTAACCTGTTTTCCTCATTATTATGATGAGGATATAAACACACACAGAACTGCAGATGTGCTTGAACCATTTCTGTTTCCAAATGTCTAAATCAATTTTCTGTTTCATTTTCCGTTATTTCTTAATGATTTTTAGCATTAGATTTGCCTTTTTCTTGACCACTACTGAACACAGAGCTGACATTTTCATAAAACTTTCTATCATAACCCCTAGGTCTCATACCTGAATGGTAATGATCATATCAGAAGAGTGGCATTTAAGAAACTACATTTAACCTACATTCAAATGGCAAAATAAACAACTTATACAAAACACCAAGGAAGGTTTTCACTGGTAAAAACTCTAATGCTGCACTGGCACCTGAGGTGTTCCACAGCACCTTCCAAGAGGTGTCAGCATTTTGGTTGGACCAAGAACCTTAGGAACCTAAATTCATTTGGATCCTGGATATTAGGCAAACTCCATTTTCTTGGCTAAGTGACTTAATCATATACTCACAAAAAGTAATTGAATTAAGTAGAAGGTATGTCCACATCCAATTTATTAAAACCAGCCAACCAAGCCTAACAGTCTAAGGAGCGACATTTTTCTTAAATTAAGCATAAGCAGCAGCTATTCAGAAGTGGCAGAAGACAGTATTAAAATCTACTCGCCTTCAGGTTTACAACTCCAAGTTTAAGAAAAATTCCTTAAGAAAATTATCCTTAAGAAGAGGCCAATCTAGAGGGAGTAGGTCTAGATGGGATTATGCATTTCTCTTCCCTCTAATGTTGGGTATGATATATTCTGCATATGAAAGGAATAATTAAAAATAATGATAATAATAATAATCATAGAAAACACATACAAACATGCATTGTTAATTATATATAAAGAGATATAGCTGTAGCAAAGTATAAATTCAGATAGAAATATATGTTGAGTTTTGTTGCAGGTATTCTTGGAAAATACATAGAATCATTGAAGTAATAGAAGGTTTTGGATTGGAAGAAACCTTAAAGATCATCTCAATTTAATTCCCCTTCATGGTCAGGAACACCTTCCACTAAAGCAGGTTTTTCTAAGCCCCATTGAACCTGGCCTTGAGCACTTCCAGGGATGTGGCAGCCACAGCTTTTCTGTGCCAGGGCCTCCCCCCTCTCACAGGAAACAATTTCTACCTGATATCTGCTCTAAACCTATTATTTTTCATTTTGAAGCTCTTCCATTTGATCCTGTCACAACATGGATCAGATTACCCTGTCAGACCACTTAAAAGAGCTTCTGAAAGTACCCATTAACTACAAATGGTGGCGTTTTGTCCTCGAGGTGTCATTGATACACCTTGATATTGGAATTCATAGGTGAGAGGCCGCTGATTAGATTCACCTCTACTAATATTATACCTCTTCTAACACAATGCAAACAAGTCACAAATGAGAGGTTGATCCATAGGAAGAGTCAGGGGTGGAAGAATACAGCCTTGAAGGAGTCAATTGTCACTCTGGAAGAAAGGTGGAGCCAGGCATAGACATGTCTCTAAGTGAGCCATCTTTCCTGCAGCAAGACTCCATTCCACTCTGACCAGCTACTGGTACCAAGGATGATTAAAATGAGTAAAAGTGCATAAATATTGACCTTAAGACAATGCCATCAAAGCAAACCCAATTTTACAAAAACTGAGGACCCCAAAATCAATAGTAAAGAACTCATGGGTGAGACTGTAGGTATGTGTGGATACAGGATCTGTAAATCTTCACGTTGCTTTTGAATGCTTGTCTAAAATATATTTAGATTACAAATAATGTTAGGGTTCAACACAATAGTAATGACATAAAATGTGATGGCCTGTGATGCACAGGACATCAGACTAGCTGCTTTAATATCTCATTAAGAATATATGAATCTATGAAAAATAAATCACTTCAGGGGAAATGATGCATTGTAACTAAGTTGCTCTACTTTTTTACTTCCAGCAAGCACATGCACTGTACCTGTGTACTTGCCTGCTAGCTCTTTTCTGAGGCTCAGGCAGTCTTATCATTGAGTTCAAGGTAGTCTAAGACTGAGGGTAAGGCCTTTTAAAAATCATGCTCTTAATTGTTTCTGAAGTCATTTAAGTATGCATGTACTTCTGGTTATAAATGAGATTAAGACATTAAGATACTTAAACTTTCTTTTTTCATATGTTTCTATTTTTTCTTTAAAAACATGGAAAGTGAAAGCCAAAAAGAGCTACAGAGTTGTAGCTGATTCCTGACAAGTCTGATACATCAGAGTGTCAAGTGATCACAGTTGATAAATATTTCCTCAGCAAAACATGGTCAAATTTTTAAAGAACTGTTAAGCTTTACTGTGCGTGACTATACCTCAATAACAAGTCAATATTATGAAGAAGGAGCTTTGATACTTTCTAATACATATGTATAAAAATATATATATATTTGTATGTATTTCCAGATACTTTAACTGAAGTGTATCTTCTAACTTTATATCAAGTTTGAGAGTTGGAATTCTGTGATCTTTTAGGTCCCTTATTTAACTGAAGTGTATCTTCTAACTTTATATCAAGTTTGAGAGTTGGAACTCTGTGATCTTTTAGGTCCCTTTGAACCCAAACCATTCTATGGTTCTGTGACCAAACTCAGTTATTTTACATCCTTTAAGATTAGATAATTATTCCAGACATCAAAATGAATGTAAAGATCTGAGCAATTTAGAACCCGGCTTAAAAAAAAATTACACTATATAAATGTTAGCAACATGGTTGCTTATTCTGCTTCTGGTTACAAAGCACAGCCATCTCCTGCAGGATGAGGTAGTGGTATTTTGTATTTTACCAAATTTCAGAATAGCTACATAATTTTCAAATTGTATTGTTCTAATTTTTTTTTACTTCCTCAGTAAAAAAGCCTGTTCAAACTGAGACCGATGTACCACAAAATAATGCTATTCAGGACTTTTTATGCCTGGAAACTGAAAATAACTCTGAGAGTGTCCAAAATCCTCTGGACTATAAAAGCCTTCATTACTGGTGTGGTGTGAGCTCCAACACTTAAGCCAGCTGCTTCAACGATGTGTGAGGAGGATGGATTTCTTTAAGTGTTCCCAACTGTCTGTTCAGAGCAATTGACGCAAAGACAGAAAGGACTTCGGGAGCGTGGTCAGACGTGGTGATTCTTCCTCCAAAAGAAATCTGCAAAGCTCCTGAGGGTGCTCATCAGTGTTAACAATGCACTTGAACCCAGTCTTCTGTGATTGCCTTGATTGCCACGGGAGTACTGGTGAGGAGAACAGTGTCAGACGGTGTCAGTTGTCCAGTTCATGGTTAAAAGAGGCAGATAAAACTTGGTAAAACAACCCCGCATTAGACCAAATCTGCTGAAGCCGCCAAAGCAAACTAAGAGAGACAAAACAAAGGGCACATCAACATAATGTACATATTGTGAGGATTCTTGAAGGTCAGAGCATGCTCTTTTACTTCTTAGTGACATATAATGCCAATATTTGTCAGACCTTGATGAAGACCAAAGCTCAGTCAGAAAAAAAAGCACTGCATGACATTTGTTCTCAGACCTCTACCTTTGAACAGCCTTTGTTGTAGACACCTGGCTATGAACATAGTTTATAGCTAGAAAGAAAAATAGAGTCTGGGTTTGGAGGCAGGGAGAGGGCTTCAGCTGTGATGGTGTGCACTGATGAAACAGTCACACAAAAATAGAAGTCTTTTCTCTCCACAGGCAACAAATTAATGGCAGGATTTGTCCCAATTAAAATTTACTCTGAAAATCAACTAGAGAGCAATCTGAAAAACTATATGAATTTATTTGGATTTCATATTGATAGAATGTAATGGAAAAAATGAGGAATTCAATTTTAACAAGTTATCTAAACCCAATAGATTTTCCAAGTCTTTGTCTATCTGTAAATCTTCAGGGTACAGATCTCCATATAGACATTAATCTATTCAAAAATTCATTCTTTTGAATTAAGCTGATTAAATTTAAATGTAATCCACCCAACATGGAGAGTTGATTTTTTTTTTTTTCCTTTGGTTTTTAATTAAGTTAAGAACAACTCGAATCACTTTTATGGAAACCTCTGACTACATCTAGAATCAAATATTTTCACAGGTTATGACTATTTGTGTATACTTGCACCTTGTGAACAACTTGCTTATATATGAGTGAATTTCAGAAAGGCTTTTAAATTACCATTTCTTTTTAATAATTTCTTTATATGGAAACTGGCTGCAAATAACACTTTCTAATTTGATGGCATTAGAAAACTAGGAAAACAATGAAAAAGTTTAGCTTAAAAACTTTAGGTATTATTCACAGGAATACCATTGATGAAGTAAATACTATGAATTTGAAGATTTCCTTTTTTTATAATTTTTTGTTAACTTTATCAGCTCTGCTGAAGAAATAAAATTATATAAAATGACATGAAATGGAATAAAATTAAAATATAAGAAAACAAAATAAAATAAAAAAGATAAAATAAAATAATGCAAAAATAAATAAAATCCTTCATCTGCCCTGAAGAAGGACAATACAGAGGCTTGCTTCTATTAGAGAAATGCTCCAAAATTTTATAAGAAATTTTGGATGTGAACTGTCTTCTCAGATTTCTGGTGATCTCAACATTAAGATGAATCTCCAGATCATTTAGTAAAATCAAACCAAAGAACCCCTCAGCTACCACAAACAGAATGAATTATTGTCTAAAATAGTAGAAATCTCATAGTACAAATTGATGAAGCTATTTTACTTACTTCTTACTGAGGAAGCATTGTAGCAGGAAGGCCACTTAGGGATAGCTCAAACATGCTGGATATGTGAGAACTGAATGCTAACTTACTCTTCAGCTCTGTCAGAAAGTTTTGTGAAGGGTTCAGCTCAGAGGCAGAAACCTAAATCTACTATTTAGCTCCTCCACAATAATAAATAATCACAGAATATCTTTCTTGGCTGTAAAAATAAATATTGAAAGTACCACTTTCTCATCAGACTGATCTAGCATGGCTTCATTTCCCTTTCCAGCCTGTCTATGAAATAGAGCTGAATATATGGCCGTAGTTATTTCTGCTTGTGCTCAGATCTGTACCTGTAGCTGTCAGACTACAGACTTTCCCCAATTTTGGAGCCCATTAATCACTTTCATCAAATCTGATCAGGGGTTTGAAAACTTTAATGAAAATTGTTACTCTAAAAGGGAGCAAGAAAATATTAATTTCCTCAGCACATGTGAGGATGCAGTTTCTAAACCCTTCTGAAATGAGAGAGAACACATCTTAAACAAATGTGGCTGCATCTAGAACGTGCATTAATCCTTCAATCCAAAAGCAAAAAGATAAGTTCAGTGTATGTGAGAGACACTGTGATATCAAAAATAGTTTGAATATGACATCTTCATGGTTTGACACTGAATGTTTCCTGGTATTTACAAGTGTTCAGCATTTCACAATATCTGGGGGTTTCATTACAATTTTGCAGTGAAAAGGAAGCACAAGACGCTTGAAAATGTAATGTTATCCATGTCTATTGTCCTGTGAGCAACAGGTACCTTTTTATTATCAATGGTTAATTAAGAAGCAAATCTACATCTTATCTCCAGACACAGTTTTAGTAAGTGCATTAAAATGGCTGTGACAGACAAGAAAACATGTATGATGGTGATGGTAAATTTTCCAGGTTAATCTCATTTCTTCATGAGCCATGATCAATATTTTACCATTTCAGCTAAAAAATTACTCACAAGCATGGCAACAGGTACTGAGTGACATCTTTCACCATTTTGTTTGTCTCCTCTTTCCTCTGCCTAGCACTAAAATTTTCTTTTCCACTGTGGAAGCCAAGCAGAGTTGTATGTTACCTTTTAGATGCCACACCAGTTTAATCACACTGATAGAGGGCTATGCAATCAAAGTGACAGTGCAATGATGATTTGCATCATGCCTGACTCATTACTTTGTGAAGGATTTGGCATGCCAATCAATGGAAAATGATGTGCAGTCCCTTGAAAAATGACAGTAATCCATTTTCCACCATTTGGCAAGAGAAGTCCTTGACATGCTTACAAGTTACGGCCAAAGCCAAAAATTATTTGGCACGTTCCTCACTTTGCTGCCATTTTGCAAATCCTGAAGGTATTGATCAAAACAGCCACTTTTTTTCTTTAATGTTAAGATCCTTATACCCTACAGGATTTTCTTCTTCTTTTTTTTTTTTTTCCAGGAAAACCCTTGAAAATACAGATGTTCTGTGTGTTTGTGTTAAATTCTATTATGACATCAAATGCTTCTAAATGAGCACTGCCAGTTGTTAACATCCTAATAATGCTAATAACAGCCTGTGACAGTATTGATAGCATCCTTCAATAGCATCCTTGTCCATTTCCCAGAGCAATTGTACTTCTGCAGAAGGCTTTGCACAAGTCCTTGATCCCTTCAATAGCATCCTTGTCCATTTCCCAGAGCAATTGTACTTACCTTCTGCAGAAAGCTTTGCACAAGTCCTTGATCATTCCTTAGGAAGGTGTTGGACAGAATTTTTACAACACATCTGCATTCAGGACACATCTGCATGGGCCCAGAATAATGGTCTGCCGCATTAAACACCTACTTTGGTTTAAGTTGAGGAGTGTTCTGTTGGAGTTTAAGAGAAAATACAGCACTGCTATCACCTGGAAAGCAATGGAGGCTTCTTTTAATATCTCAAGAGCTGTGAAGACACAGCTGAGCACTCTGGAGATTCCATGCATGGATCCTGGTTCACCTGTAAATGCAGGCACCAGTGCTGGTTTGGATTTTGTGTTACTGTAGACCTTCAATCCCTACACTACAAGACCATGTGTGCTGCCAAAAAAACAGGAATGTGTGTCAGTATTTAATATTAGGATGAGTTTAATGCCTTCTGAAATGTCTGCCTTTGTTCATTGATTCTAGAAATATTAAAAGTGATCAGGTTAACCTGTGACTCCATTCTTTTGCACTGGTACTAGAGGGGAAAATGCATCCTATGCATCCTCTGCTTCCTCTGCAGTGGTCTTAAATATTTGCTTCTCCTTCTGTAATGAGAGTTTGGTCCTGTGCATTTCAGGGGACTGATCTAAACAAATATGAAAAAAACAAAAAAAAAAGAATAAAGAGGAAAGCTTTATTTTTTTTTCCTTCATTTTTTTCTATTTTTTTCAGATGCAGAAACATTTTACTTGAATTGGTTTTTATTTTGACATATAGTCCAGACAGTAAAATTAATACAGAAAGTCATTGCAATGTTGGGCCAGAAAAATAAATAATAGTACAGTGTATCTGAAAACAATATTAATGTTCAAGTGAAATTTAGATTTCACTTGAGACAGCTAAGTATATATGGTATGATTAGTTTTGCTAAGAATTCCTTTCTTTCATCTTTTTTAATGAATATTCTCTTAGTGTGAACAAACATAGTGCTTATTTATGTCTATTTTAAGTCTAAAATGGAGAACTCTGTCATTTATATGGGAAAATGATCTGGTAAAATCTGTCTGTTACTAGGAAAATTCTTTGTATATATGCATATACAGTCAGCAAATGGAGCTATGTGTATACTAAATGTGATATTTATTAAATTCTCTTATTGTTAAAGCAGAGAGATGTTATTCCCTACTTATATTCACTTGCTGTCATTGGTTTACAAGTCTAGTTTTGAGATGTGGTATTTTTAGGATGTTGCTCTGCAGTGATGATTTTAAAATAAATATTATCAGGCAGCTTTACAAAACAAGTGAGTGAGAGAAAAACATACTTTTTTCAGTCATAGACAGTTATTGCCACATTACTTTCCAACATAAATAATAGAAAGCAGACTGAATTTTGCATTTTAGTTTTAGTATATATAAATATTTTGAAGGAGAACATCTGCAACACATTTTTTACAAGAAACTTGGAAAAGTACCAAAAATGTTTTGAAAATTAAGCATTTAAAGACAACAAAGGGGGCAGAAAGAACAGAACATCGAGATGCTTAATAATTATTTTTCTTCAAACATGCATAGCTGTGCAAAACTTGAAGCTAAAACTTTTTGTAAGAAAGAATAGAAAGTTTCAAAAATAAAGCTTTCAAGGCTCACAGTGGGTTTTTCTCCAATTCTTTCTCTTTTCCTTTTCCAGTTAGATCAAGAGTTCTATTCTCAATGGCAACACAGAACCAACCGTGTGTAACACAGTTATAAAAATGCACATACAACTCTAATGTTGACAGTTCTGGTTCAAGTACCCATTTTACCTGGTTCGAGTCCAGATCCTGAATATCCTGAATTTTCATTTCCCATGTACCAGCTAACTTCAGGGTTAGTGGGAATTCAATATGTGTAAGCTTCTCACATGCAGTGGTTTATATTTTTCACCACCAAAAAAAAAAAGAAAAAAAAAAGACAGCTTGTATTTTCCTGTTAAAAATGTTGAAAATGTCTTTAGGGCAAAAAGCTGTTTCTCGCCTAGATCTTCGTATTGATTTATTAAAATATATAGGTCTGTTCTGCACAGCCTGAACTTATACATCATTGGAGATAAATAATACTGCAAAGAGCTTATAGTATAAACAAACCAGATGAATGGAAAAAGAAAATATTATCCCTACATAATAAATGGGAGTTTGAAAACAAGCAGTCTGCCTAAGGAAGTCTGGCTGAGTGCTGAACTGGAATCTTTTCATCCAGAATCCTGATGTCTCCAACACAAAGCTGTCATCTCTTGTGCAAAGCCTGTAACCCTAGGTTTGATATACAGATCTAGCTGAACTTTTTTGAAGAGAAAATAAAATCAATCTAGTCTACTCAGTCAGTCTCTATGGCATTATACAGAAGAATTCTGATTTTTCATATTGGATATATCATGTTGTCACTAAAGCAACTTGAGCATTTTTGTTATCTACCCTCTTTACCAGATGACTATAAGTTTGCAGAGAAATCAGAGGCAATATTTATTGCTTGAATGATGACACTCATTAAACCTGACCAGCTTTCCCAAATTTAGGAAAGTTCTGTATTTCATGTGGCTGACAGGTAGTCATAATGCAAATTTGGTGCTGTGATGTGAATTTATTGCTCACACATCACAGAGGACTGATGCATATGTACCACAGAAAGAAGGAAAATTTAAAAAATTAATTCTTTGCATAGCCCAGCAGGTATTAAGAGTCTTATCGTCTATCTTTATACTTTTGGATATATATTTTCAGTTTGCCGATACTTTGTGCTCTGCAAGATCTGAAGTGAAAAGGCATATGTAGAAATGGACTACTCAAGTACAGAATGTGGCCAACCCTCTTTCCCTGTTAGAAAAAAGGAATACTATTACAAACTGTTTCATATGCTTAGCAGAATATTTTTGTGTTGTCTTGCATAAACTCCTTTTGTTTCTCCTTTGTAAAAGGACATTGACAAGCCAGAATCCTCTTAATCCAGCACTTCTGGATTCCAGCATTTGTGCAGTTACATCTTGTTTTATACAAAGGAAAATAAATGACGACAAATGAATTACAAGGTTGTAAATCAACTGAGTACTTTTGCTGAGATTCATCTCAGGGAGATTGCAGAACAGCAATGTTAACAGAATGTGGATGGAAATACAGCATATTTGTGTCTGATAATTCATGTTTTCTATCATCAGTCTGAGGAAAGTTTGAAGCATAGTGCTTTGTCAGCATAATTATTTGATGCTTGTATTTGAAAGCCATTATCATAAGGGTGTTGTTATTCATATGGAGATTGAATGAAAGTTGGATAATCCTGAAGCACTAAAACAACACAAAACCTGATCAGATTTACTTTTATTTTTGTCCCTGAAACACAAAAGTAACTTTCAAGGAAAGGTGGAACTTTGATGTTCCTAGACTATCAATGAAGCCCAAAATTAGATCTGTGTATGGGGTAATCTGTGCTCTGACTGTGAATCACTATGGCTACTTCTGTGCCAGGGGGTTCCCAAATCACAGAAGCAGATTCAGAGCCTAGGTGGTTCAAAAGATATATTTTAATCACCAACAGTGAATGAAGATCACTGCAAACTCTTTTCTCAGCTGCAGCTGTCTTCAGTTACAGTCTGTATACAGGCACAAGTGCTGAAGATGTTTATGGCTTTTCCATCTTGGTCTGGGTCGCATTGGATTTTGCTGTAACAAAAGAAATGCTTGAAAAAAGGATCTGGTTATTAACATGCACAAGGAAAAAGAACAGCAAACCCTCATCAAATGAAAAAAAACAAAGGAGGAGGGTGGCCAGGCACTGAAAAGGCTTCCCAGGTCAGTGATCACAGTGCCAGGTCTGATAGACTACAGGAAGAGTTTGGGCAACACACCTCAGCACATGCTGTGAGTCTTGGGATGTCCTGTACAGGGCCAGAAGTTGGATTTGGTGATCCTTGTGGGTCCCAAAGTCAGGTTATTCTATGATTATAAGGCACCAGAGGCATCATCAGCTGGTAGGAAATTCAAGTGCAGAGATGTATCCCTTGTCCTTTCAAAAAGCAACCTCTTCCTGCAGGACCAACAGAGCATGATCTGACACATGAAAGACACTTGGTGCCTCAGTTTGCCTTTGGTGCTTTTTGTGAACGAGTGACTGCAGAACTCTCCACAAGGAGAGGCAGACCTAGGGCTGTGCAAACCCTCTGTCCAATCTCCAGCTTGGCATTTCAGCTGCATGAACAAAGGGGGACATCCTCAGCAGGAGAAATGGCTCCATCTAAAGCCTCACCTCCCCTGGGATATCTTAACATCCCACTGCAGTTACTGTGTCCCCTGGGGAAACCACTTTCACTCAAATTGTCAGCAGCGGGGCTTTCTGCAAGGGGCCTTTCATGATGGAAGGCACAGAGAGAAAGGAGGTGGTGATGTGTTAGACAGCTCAGCATGGTCAAGAACATGAAGAAACATTGACCACATATGTGGAAAGTAGCAGAATTTAAGATAGTGGGTTATAACTGCAGTGATAGTATAAGCAAGTGTCTTAGTCACAAAGCAGAGCAGCAGAGTTTTGTCAGCCTGTGGTCTTGTGATGCTTTGATGGTTCTCATTAAAAGCCAAAATCCATTCCACAAATGTAGTATCTTGACACAAGAGATGCACTGCCCAAGAATGTGATAAGAGTGTTTGAAATTATCTCTATATTCTAGCAGTACTTCCTACCTAGCTATGATAAATACTTCCAGCCTGAATTTCATTTCACATTTTTACTTTTTTTTTTTTTCTTGGAAATATGATAATAATTCTCTATTCTTCACTGTGGTCTGCCTGAGACAGGTATTTTAAAGTCAATGATTTCAGAGGGCAAAGTCAGATAAGCTAACCACGGTTACACTAATTCCAGTTATACAAAAGTATACTCAGGTTTTGGGATATGAGAATAGACTGTTGACTTCAGAAAGACTTGGGCGCCCCATTGAAATTGAGGCTATAAAATTGAATATATTGTTAACATGACTTTAGTTTGGATCCAGACTAAATTCCCTTTTGTTCTCTCATTGTTATAAATTTCATTCAGTGAAATCAGTCATGCAGCTATTGGTGGGTGAAGAAAATTGTATTTAAAAATGGAGGATTAAATTAGAAAAAAAAAGTTATACCAAGGCAATGCAATTATAAAATAATAATAAAAAGCGCTGCAAATAAATAACAGCCAACCAGAAACAGACTTTTAAAACATAATTGGAATTAAAAGAAATAAATGTGTTTTGCTCTTATCTAATCTATCACTAGAACAGTAATGTGGTCTTTGAATTAAAACATGTAGTTGGATGAGAACAAATCCATCCTTACTGTGACTCCATTAACACCAAGTGTTACACTATGTGGGCTTTGACAGGAATATGCATGACTACCTGAGGCAGGAATATGAATTCAGTAATGGGCCAAATCCTGTCAATGACTCTTTTTCATTAGTTGGAGTTGGGTCTAGGCACCAGCAATTTTAGACCTGAAGGAGACTCCGAATAAATTGGTGACATTACTCCTGTGGAAATCCGAGGAATTGTGGTGTGATTAAGTAATGTATTACACAGAAAATCGGTGGCAAAATTGTGAACTGATCCTAGATCAGGTACCTGTCACCTGCCTTCTTAAACACAGGAAAACCTGTCTGCTCAGGGTATCCAGGGTGGTTTCTCCCAGCCTCTGTTTGCCTTAAGTATTTAAATTCTTAATCCAACAGTGCCATGACTGTCCTTTGACATCTGTTTGTAGAGTGTTTGACACAAACCACCCTGTCTTGGAGGGGCCTTCATGGCTGCAGTGCAAATAGTGCTAATAACATTAATAATGCTACAAACAATGACCCAAAAAGTGGCAGTGTAAATATTTGCATTATGTGCAGGGACAGTGTATATGTTACGGATGAAGATAAGCATTCATGTCAGGCAGAGTAGGTGTTTGAACTGGGATTTTCAAAGCCTGCAAAGGTGCTGTCCCTGCAGTGCCAGGGCATGAAAAACCACTCATATTTTGTAAATACCCAGCACATTCACCAAATGCTGCTACCTGTGAATCACTACATCATTTCCAGTATGAGATCTACCACAAACTCCCTCTTTGGGGTCTTGGCTCTATACCTTTTGGTGTCTCTGTTTCCCTAACTGTAAGTCAGAAACAACCACACTTACCTGATGCAGTTGTAGGAAAAAAAAAAAAAAAGAAACTAATTTGGACCAGCTGTTTTGCAAATGACTGCATGAATGTGACTCTGTTAAGTACAAAATTTTATTAACAGGTAGGAAAAAAGAGAACTTTTAATTTACCATCAAAGTATACCAATTTCTTTAAATTGCATTCAATTACTACTTGATGGGTAAAGCCCCTTTTTTCCATACCCATTTCTGGATTCTCATCCTTCCCATATCAAAATCCACTCTAATTCTTCTACTGTGGAGCTTTAAAAATAAGCTGGGGAGTCATAAAAACTATCCCTCTCCAGATTCTATAGGCAGCCTAATAGAAAACAATTAGCTTGAACAATAAAAACACCAAATAACATTTGGGACATAAATATTTTCATCAGAGATGCACCTCATCATTGCAAAGACTTGTGCAAGCCAGCAGACCGGTGTGTTTGTGGAACCTATTTTGCACTCCCTTTACACCATCAAAGATCTGAAAGCATCTTGAGACACAAACTTTTTTGTAAGCTAAGGCAGGAAGAGAAACAGGAGAGGGTTACTGACAACCCTCTGTTGTACTATTGTACCCTAGCTTCCATGATATGCTCTTAATAAAACAAAAGGGAACCTTACGATAAAAATATCTCCCCGTTTTATAATGTAAAATACAAGCAATTTTATCAGCATTAACGCTGATTGGCTTCCATTAGCCTCTTGCCTTCTAATAAAATTTATGATACCTTTCAGAAGCACAATTTGATAGAAAGTGAAGTGATTACACCCTGCTTAGATATCTCTCCAGCATCTATTCCAACAATAATGCGGTAATTTTATGCATGAAATAGCACAATTGGCATAAATAGTTATAATACTGAGTGCTGTCTAAGGAACCTGGCTGCTGGAAAATTAGAAAGAGCTTCACACTTTTGAAACAGGTAATTAGGATTTCTCTCCATGCTCATAGGAGGCAGACTGGAGTTTCGTTTTATATTTCATGTTTCATTAAAATATATGTGTTAAAAATAAATGTTGAATTTAAAGCTGCAGAGATTATGAAAATTAAAGGTACAGCACTTCTGCAGAAGGTAGAGTAAAATAGGGCATTTTAACTTCTAATTTTGACTCTGCCAAGAGTTTTAACACTTTCTGACAGGTAAATCAGCCTTTCACTGTTTTCAAATTGTTTAGTTCAGCAATAGCTGCATATGGCTGTGGTCAGCAAGATGAAGTTTTACTAATGTAGAGTTATGTCCCTAAAACTAGCCACAATTTTAATTTTTGCCTGCTCAGAAAAGTGGATGCTTAATGATATAGGAAGCTCTTGCAAATTAGTGGTTCCAGGGCACTTCTCCCTGACCTACCTTCTATTTATCATTTCGTTGATCAAGGACTGTCTTCAATGTCTTCACTTCCCATCCTAACCATCAGTGTCTCCCTTTTATTTCTTTTTTAACTCCACCATTTCCTTATTTTCATTGAACATAGTCAGGGTCAACACCTTAAACTAGATGGATTTTCAAAGAAATTCAGGCTTAAAACAATCAGGAAAACAATTTCAGGCAAACAATTTAATTTGTGATTTTGGCAAACAACAGATAGTTGCTTCAAGCTCTCCTGAAAGAGACAGAAGAGTTTCCCTGAGCCACAACAGTGCACATTTTTTTAACTTAAAGTGCTGAAATGCATTGTTCTGTTTCAAAATAATAATTTATGCTGAAATATTATCACTTTGCAAAGCAAACAAGCAGGGAAACATGGAAAAAAACCTACACAACAGTACAAAAAGAAAATCCCAAAACCCCAAATCCCCAACGAATCCCCAAATGCACACAGAATGAAGACAAATAGTGAATGCTTTGGTTAACTAAACCAGGCCAAATTGTACATTAAATGTAGAGTTTGACTTAAAAACATAGGTTTAAAGAACAGGTTTGTCTCTAGAAAGGACCTTGAAACTCATTCAAACAGACAGGGTCATCTTCCACCAGACCATACCCTGTCCAATCTGGTCTTGAACACTTTCCCAAATTCCTGTTTATTTCCTCATCTTGCCTCTGAAATTTAAATATTCTGGTTTCTCTATGTGTGGAAGTCCTTTCTGGGTGTAGTTTGACTGTTTCATGGGAGCCTGGATAGTTGCAACCCCAATGAAAAAACAAGCAAGTTAGGAATGACTGTGGCTCAAATATCACTTAGGCCTGTAAAATCAAGGCCTATTCATCATGGTTCAGAAGCTCCCCTTTTGTGAAGGTGCAAGGTGCATTTCAATAGGCTGATTGTGAGGAAATGTTTCTCAGTTGTGATTTTTTTTCCCTTGTAGCCAAGGATGGCTTTTTACGGAGAAAAAATTCAGTAAGGAAGAAAAATAACCCTTTATTGTAATAGGCAGAAAGGAAATACTCCCTAAAGAAACCATCAGCAAAAGGGAAACTTTATTATCATTTCCTTGTGGGCATTCAAAATCTGAAAAGCCTGACTGAAATTAAGCATCTGTTGTACAAAAAAGTAAAATCAATACATTTAAATTAATGATAATACTGCCCCTGTTCTAATGAAGAGGGAATATCTCTTCTGCTAGCAGATGCAATCAAGAAGGCACTTACCCAAACTGTCTTTGGTCAGTGGAAACAGAAAGAAATTTATTGCCATAATATTAAACTTGAAGAAAAGGAAAATTTCTCTTTGTGTTTCTATGCACATCCTTGACTGTGGTCTGGTAAATAAATTACAGCAGTAAGAATCCCCCAACTATGAAAATGAGAGCAACATTTCACAATGTTCAAGCAAAATCCAGCAAAGTAATCTTGTTTTCAGTGCCTGAGATCTCAAAATTTGATTGCTATTGTTCTCTCACCATTTATAGGAATCCTTACAGAAAATGGGGAAGATAAGGTCTCAAATATTAATATGAACAGAAGAAATAAATGAACCAGCTTTCAGAAAATAGGCAACTTTAAAATAATATGAGGGAAAAAGAATAAAGCAAAATAATTAGCTGTTCTTCATAATATAGAGCAGAAGAATTTTATTTATTTTAAAGTTTTGTTTTCTGTACATTGTTGGCTGGTTTTTGTTGCTTATTTTGCTTTTCTTATGATTTTGTTTGGGGGGATTGAATTTTTTTTTTGCTTGTTATCTTGGGGTTTTTTTTAATATTTAAACTTCTGTCTCCATCACATATTGCTTCAGCACTGATTTCACCAGGTTGTGGTTGTACTTTAAATACTGGAGATTGGCACACAGCCCATCTGTGCCTTGGTGTCTGCAGCTCAGCTTGGAGGGAGAGAAGGTTTTCTCCAGACATTGCAGGTCGCGCTCCAAACCCTTGCGCTCCGTCCTGCTTGGGGCACAGCCAACTTCCACTGAATGCACGGCGCCTTTTGGGAATGTGCCACGGGAGAGGGGCTCCAGAGAAACCACGAGAGCAATCTGAATAATTCCTGGGGAATAAATTATTCAAGAGTTTTGGCCTTTGTTCCCAAGCCATTCCTGAATACTATGAATATGATAGTTATGCGTAAGTGTTTACCAAATAGTTTATACAAACAAATCGCGGCCTATGGATGGCTTGTGAATTATTCACTTCAGCTGCTCATTCTCTGTTCTTCCGTAAACTGTGCTGTGCCCCTGAAATCATATGTTCCCTGATTGGATGACTGAAAAATTGCATCTCACTGCTCTCCCAGTGGATAACTGAACTCCCTGGAAGAAGGGAATTACACATAATGAGCAGCAAGCAGCAAGTCTGCGGTGCAGCCGCACACCTTTTGGGTGGCAAAGCTGATTTATAAGGCTCATTCCCACCTCAGCTCCTGCCTCCTGTCTTTATCCTTCTTCAGTCACCTAAATGTATAATGCTGGCAGCTAATTTTGCAGTCATACAATTCCAAATGTATGCGTGTTAACTGTGCCTGCATCCAAAAGGTTTCAGTAGTAGCATTTTGGGGATAATGCTTGGAATTTTAGCATAGGAATCTGTAACCATAGGCAGCTGTAACCTTTTAGCCCTGAAATATGGTACTGCCACAGCTATCTTGTTATTAACACTGTTGTTAGTGAAAATATTAGTAAATGGTACTACTTTTTGTGTGAGTGCAATTAGAATTAGAGGCATTTTCAGCTCTATCAGAGAACACAGTTCTACTAAAAAGGTAGAAATATCCAGCCACAAGTATTAGACAAAGGGGACTAGGACCATCCTTTTTATTGTCTCTCATCAGCCTAAACTGGTTATGAAGTGCATCTTCCAGACATTGATAGATTATGGTAAATGTAGATTGTGAAAGTGCGTGACTCTCACAACCATTTTTATGGGCAAACACTAAATGTGTCTTAAATATAAAGCCAAGAGTTTATTGTTGGCATAATAAAATCTTAGTTGCTTAATCATTATCAGCCCTCATCTAATTAGTGTGGAAAAAAGAGAGAACACTTCTCTGCAGGAGAAGTTTCAGCACTAATAATTCTGTGCTTGAGAATATCATACACAAAGCTGAGTTTCTGTCACTTTTCCTGGTGTTATGCTCACACATCTCCCCCTCTGCTGGGACTGAAGGTGAGTGGTTTCATCCTGGTGGTGTGTGTGGCTCCAGAGTTGTGAGCATCTGGAGCTTTTGCCAGGAGGAATATGATGGTGGTGATTGTGGTTTCTTCTTTTTGACTTCAGGATCCACTTGTGGTCATTTTTACATGCTTATTAGCACAACCGTACACCTTGTTCTTTTGTACTTGTACTGCATCTCTACGTCCGGATGTACAGTGCTTTCCTCATGTATTAGACATGATTTCCTCTTTTACTCCTAAACCTGGTTTAATCTATCTCTAGGTCCTTATTTTTTTAGGTTACCTGAGCAAGTTATTTATAGCTATGTGGTCTCCAGTGCCAGTCCCATCTCTTATCACTCCACTCCTCCACTTATCATCCCATGTCCCCACATCTTAAGGCCTCTCTTGTCTTAGCAGAGCTGCATTTCTCTATATCACATTGAATTAGAGTTATAAAACCATGGTGGTAGCATAAAAAGATAAACAGAAATAAAACAAATTAGCCATAGCCATCTGGTCATTAGAAAAATTGCAGTTTCAGCTAAACCAAGCAAAACAAAGCTGCAGGGGGGTCAAGAAAAGTTCAAACAGAATAAAGATGTGTCTGAGGCCTTGCAAACTCAACCCAAAATTGACAGCCTGCTACTAGCACTAGCAATGTGTTATTAAAGGGCTATGGGTATACAAGTAGATTCCACCAGCTGGGAAAGGAAAAGGCCTGGACAATCTTGTACTGTTGGTGTTATTTGTGTGTATGGGGAGTGGGGGCAAGGGGGGCAGAGGTTTTGCTTTTTAGGGGGGTTTTGTTGCTATAATTTTTTTTTTCTGTTGGAGAAAAGTTTCTACATGAACATTGCTCCAGAAATGCTTATAATTCATGAGGTGCCTGAATATTTTGGGGTAGAAGTATTTCTGCTTCTCTAGTAGATACTAAAACTCTTGTGAATGGGCAGATTACGTATTTATCTGACATCTCTGTGACATGAACATTTGAACATTAAAGGTGAGTTTGT
The DNA here is from genome assembly GCF_014805655.1 of Passer montanus. NCBI lineage: Eukaryota > Metazoa > Chordata > Aves > Passeriformes > Passeridae > Passer > Passer montanus. The sequence continues at coordinate 833,296 of NW_024360277.1, read as the reverse complement.
TAGGCTGGTCCATTAAGAGGTCTGTTGGGACTTTCAATCCCCACAACTGCATTTGCAGGCCCAGAGAAATTAAATAGTAACCTTCTTCCTAAAAGCACATGTTGGAAGAGAAGAATGTGATATAATAAAAAATTATTTCCTTCTTTACCTGAGCAAGGTACAAAGCCACAAAGCCCAGAAAGCCAGAAGGAAAAAAAGAACAGGATGTTTTGTCCCAGAGAAGAGGGCACTCAGCAGGAAGTGATAAGACTCTCATCTGTGTAGCTTCAAATCACCCAAGGGGAAAGAAACTCATCCTGCACACATGAAAGCATCATTTGTTAAATTAGTTTTCTGCAAACTTGAACAGAAGAACAATTGTCATCACAACATGAATGAAAGAATAGCATTACCTAAACAAATGCAAACTCTATGGCTGATCTTTCTGTGATGGCTTCTTATGAAAGACTAGTCACAATGAAATCTTCCACCACATATTGTGAATAGAATCTTCAGAAGAACCAAGACAAGACCTGGTTCCAAGACAGGATGGTTCCATCCTTAGATTTCCCTATTTAATTTTAAATTCTGGATCAAAACAAGTGGAAAACCATAAAACGTGACCAAGAAATTTTAAACCCCACAAAAGCACAATGTATAGAGACTTGGGATGTAGTAGCTCATTCCTGTAGAGAGGAATTTCTTGTATGTACAGGGCTGCACCCTCTGGTTCTCAGAGCACTGCAAATTTCCAAGGGCTTTCCTTAGGGACGGGGTAGAATTTGAATTCTTCATCTCATTCCTCTCCTCCCACCCAGCTTGGCTCTGGACCCCAGTGCTGCGCAAAGAAAGGGTGCAGTCTCACATCCAGCTTCATCTTGCATTCACCCTGCCTCCTTTTGCTGTTGGAGTGGCACATGCCTCTTCCTCCAGCAGCTGGTGGGCTCATCTGGCGCAATGTGCGAACCGACTCTCTCTTTTGTTTTCCTCTTGCTTCCCCTAATAACTTTGCCAGCCTTTTCTGCACGCTGGCAATGAATGTCGTAGAAATGCCTATCAGCACATAAATTAAGCAAACACTGGGGGTGTCCTGAAGAGCTTTGCAAAGTAATGTCTGAGATGCCAGCGGGGTTGTGTCTGAGTTAGGCACAGTTTATTATGCGCTCAACAATAGAGCTCATGCACAGCTCTGGATGAGGAGCAGGAACCCGAGCAGGTTGTCGGCCATCTGAATTTTACTTGCTGAGTTATTTCCCCAGATAGAGTCTTCAGTCACAGCCTGGCAGCCGCCTCAAGCACTGCCAGAAAAGTCGCACCACTTTATTAGCATAACTAATGCCACTGAAGAGGATCTGCAGATATGGAAATCATTCTGCTTCGTATGAAATTTCAACATGTCATCATTTAGCCTGTCCAGACAGCATCACTTATGAGAACAGCTACCTGGAGAGGCTGTCCTCTTATGTCTAGAAATGGCAGGAAAAGTGAACTCTCACATCACCTCTTCTCTCCTTCTGTCTGCGGCTCACAACATCTAAAGGGACAAAGGAAAATTGTATTTCTGGTGCAGCTTTTAGGACTAAAAGCAAACAACAAAAAATCAGGAGTTGGCTAAATGGAACAGAAAGATGACTGGTAAACTGCATCAAAGAGGTGAGAGAAATGCTTTTAGGGAGAGGTCTCCCTGATTAAAATATCCTGCTAGATCAGAGAAAAGATGAGAGGGGACTCCTAACATAAATATAAAAGGAAGACGACAGGAAAAGTTCTTTACATGTGCATTTTCAAGCCACATAAATTTTTCTGTATAAACTGTATTGTAACAGAAAATCAGAACTTCCTTTTCCTTATCCAGCCAGTGGACCCCTCAATCCACTGTGTTTGTCAGCAACAGCAGCCAAAAACAGCTGTTTCTAGAGAAAGTTTTAAACTCTGTGTATGTGCCTAATTGTGACAGATTGGGGTGTACCTGACCCTAGGTACTGATCAGTTTATGCCCTGAAGCATGAGAATACACAGCTCTTGTAATTTTTATCCCAGCTAGCAAAACTGCAGATGTTCTTTTTAATTTAAAAATGTGCTGAGCTTCCCTCATTCAACCTATACGTCCTTTATGCTCATGCCTTGGGCAGGCCGTATCTGCATTTCTGTAGGGACATTGAATACCAGGAGACAAGACAGGGAGTAAGAGGAAAAAATTACACAAATCAGTGGATGGGTTTGCAATAAGTCATGGCTCCAAAGCTCTCCTTGTGATAATAATTTTTTTCCCCCCAATAGCGAGATGGTACTGAAATAGACATGTATGCCATCACAAAATCCCATTCACATAATGATGAGATTGGAGAGAGGTTAGGCTTAAATGATAGCACTTATTTTAAGGCAAACTGTTTGACACTAGGGGTGCCTGGGGTTCACCTCTCTGTGCCAACAAATGTGACCATATGTCTGATTATATATCCCTGGGCTGCTCACTGGTGTTGGTCTTTAATTCCTGGAGTATGGACTGTTTATGTATGCTCAGAAATGTACACCGATGTGCACTGAAAGAGAAATGAAAAAACTCCCTTCTACTTTCAACTGTCTTTGCATCAATCTGTATGACTTTTTGCCAGGTGATACCATGGAGTAAAGGGGAAGGACTTGTGGGGGCAGTTGTTTGGAGGGAAACGTCTGTGAGGGTTTACTATGGTCAAAAGAGAATTTAGGATTAAAGTAGGAATTGTGCTTCCCAGGCTGAATATCCTGGTGATAGCTGGTGTTTAATAGCATGGGGTTAAATGCATTATAATTTTGATCTGCAACTGCAATTTCTACCCTCTGTATTGCAGAGTCCTTTCAGCTGGCACAATGACACTTTTCCCCATTTCCTCTCTGCAGCTACTATTTATAATAATGTGTTTGCATCCTCTGAGAGTCCATCAGTGAGTTCTAGCACAGACCTTCCCCACTCATTCCCATTAGTGTCACTGTCACTGTTAAGCAATATGCCCTCTTGCAAACTCCTGCTTTGAGTTCCAGCCTGTGGCTTCCAAAACTCTGTTGAGGATGCTTTGGAGTACAGAAATCACTGGTTTTCCTGATGGAAGAGTTTCAACTAAGACTTAGAAGAATTAAAAGCTATGAAGTTATGTTATGCATTTCTTCTCCCTCTTCAGGATTATCTATCATCCAGATGAATTTATCCCACATCTCCCAGTCTTGCAAGTATTTTATAATGATGGTTGTATTTTACCCCTTGGAACACTTCTTTTCTTCCCTCTTCTAAGAATTGCACTTTTTCTTTTTGGAGTTTTCAGGTCAAGATTTTACAGACAGTCTGTTTCTGAGCTGCCAAACACACACCTACTTCTAGTAAAATTAGTGAGAGGTGTTCTGTAAATCCAAAGGTCTGATCCTAACTATGATTAGAAAAAGCAAAATCCTGTTTGGATATATTAACTTTTTATGGAAATGTTATTTTTATTTACATATTTTAAGCAAAAGATCTCAGATAAGCTAAACTAATCCAAGCTTATGAAGTATTGAAGCCACAAAGGAGTACAGTATAAAAGCAACCAATTCCAAGAAATAATTAATACCACCAGAACAGTCAGCCTGACCAGGCAGAACAAGAGAAGATGGATTTAAAAGGAAAATAGGTAGAAAAAACTGCAGCAAGAGAGGAGTAGGAAAATGGTATTATATATAGAATATTACCATTCTCATTTATAAGAGACCTCTGACTAAAGGGAGCCCAAATCACATGTGTGTACCTTTCCCAATTTCCTTCTCCTCAGCTGGGGGAGAGAGGTGGGAGTTGCCAGAGGGTGCCTGAGGTGCTGGGATGGAGGAGGATCCTGCACCTTGTGCAGGGCACACTGACCTTTCCCCACCGGGGATAAGAGTGTGCTGGAAGTCAGGGACACAGCAGGGACTTTGTCATGGTCTTCTCTTCCCTTTGCTTCTGGAACAATCCTACCCTGGGCTGGGAGGCTGATTTAACTGCATCCCCTTGTTAGCTCCTATGGGATCCTGCTGCTCCTCTGCAGACTGTCAGTCATGAAGTGCTTTAGACACTTATTGGCAGCTAAATCAAGAACTTGTTTCACCCATATCTCTGCTCAGCTAGAGGAATGCAGAGACTGCCCGAGGGCTGCATTTCAAAAGGTAAATTCAAATGTGATGCAATCCCATTACAGGTTCCCTGTGCAACTTGGAACTGGGGAGAGTTGAAAGCCATCATTTGGTAGGGAGGAGGCAATATGGATTCAGTGTCACGAGAGAAGACTCACAGCTTGGTCATCACATCGCTTCTCTGAAAATATCCAAAGGCAACTGCAGAACATCAGGTGACTGATTATATTTCTGTTTCTGCTGTTCGTGCAGTATTGTGACTTTGGTCAAGACAGTTAAAGCTGGATATCTTGCAGTGCCTCTCTGGAAATTAGTTTAAAAAAAAAAAACAAAAAAACTAATAAAAACAAACCAAGAAAAAACAGTTGAAAACCTATGTCAATGAAATATCCTTCATATGAACAAAGATCATTTATTCTTATCATTATAATACTAAATTGAAACATTCCATGGAAGATAGGTGCATAATTGATAGTGATGACCTTCACAGCAAAGTAGAGACATGTTTCAAGCTAAGCAACTGGTCTATAGTTATTGATGATACGTTATTGAATTATTTAGCACAGCCTGAATGAAGGAAATTATATTTGCTGTTGAAAACTACAGCAATACAGTAACAATGGAAATTCTTAGAGGAGAACTGCTAGATTTCATATGCAGAGATGATGTTGAAGCAATATGCATTGTATATAATTTCAGATGTGGGGGGAGGCTACCAATTAGGCAAATTATTAAGCCTAGTAATTTAAAAAGAGAATGTTAGGGATAGAAGAGAAAATAGGTGCATTAGCAAACCCTTACAACAGATGGCAAAGTGTCCTCAGATCCTCTAGTGGTAAAAAAAATCCGATATATATAAACTTTCAAAGAATATTTTATGTGATGATATCATCTAGAATGCACTGACTCTGAGGACTCAGAAAACTATCTAGGAGACATTGAACTAAATTATTTAGCACAAGATGACAGGAAAGAATTAACGAAAGAAATTTTCCCATCTAAAAGTTAAAGCAACAATCCACTCTGTATCCACTGTTAAAGCTCAGGGTCCAGATGGTTGCCCAATAGAATTTTTAGCAAACATTTGGAGAGATAATAAGGCCTGTAACAGTAGATAATTACTCACTTCTATATGGCTCAGTGCCCCCCTCATCTACATTTGTTTCTGTAGCAGGTTTTTTGCCAAAAAAAAAAAAAAAGTAAAAAAAAGTAAGCAGGCCCTCAGGTTTTTGGGTTTGGGTTTTGTTGTTTTTTTGGGTTTCTTTTTGGTTGTTTTCTCCTTTTTTCTTCCCTGTAATTTGTAATATTGTCTCTATTTTATCAATGCAGATATCAAAATCTAGGTGTTTGTCATCTTGCAATCCATGGGACAATCTTGACAACTCAGAAAGGTGAGTCTGCCTTGAATACAATGAAATTTGATATATGGAATGTGACTTTAGATAATGTTTTGGTTTTTGCTGTTTTTTTTTTTTAAACTTATTCAGTCCATGTGAATAAAGAGAATGTGCACCACAGAGCTACATAAACTGGTCGTATAATTCCCTACAGTAAACAGTAGCAATACACTGTGTTTTACACACATATTTTGCAAAATGGTCACACTTGAATAGAAAATGAAAGGGAAGGGCTAGACCAAATGGTTCAGGTCAGAAATTATCTCTGCTCCTTCCAGCAGTTAATGGGGAAAGAGGAAATTCAAGTCTGTTGTTCTAAATACTTAGGTGTAAAACTCCTTGCCGGGTTATGGGAGTTGCTATACATTTGCAGTTAAAATTTATGCCTCAGTCCTGAAAAGCACTAATGTGAAATGTATGGGCTATGAACCAAAACCAGTGTTACCATCAGCAAACTGAAGTGCAAAAGCGACACAGTTAAACTAAGTCAGTAGAGCTGTGGCAATGTCCTAGATCTTACTGTTTACTTGATATTTTTTTCCTCCAAAACCAAATGTGCATGTCTAAAGCACAAAGATGCCGATGTCTTTGAGAGGGCCATGAGAAAGAAAGTAAATGGTTGGATGCTGCTGCTTTTCATTTTTATTTAATTGGATAGTGTTCATCTGTAGAGCCAATGGGTAGCCAGCTTGAGCTTTAACATACTTCAGGTAACAAACTTCAGGTGGGTGAACAGATTGGAGATGTGCTTTCCTTGAGCTTGGGCTGAGCAGAGCTCCAGGCTCGGATTCTCAGCTGCTGTAAACTGGCACCATTTCAATTAAATCAATGGTGCAGCACCAATTTGCAGCAGCTGATGGCCTGACCCCTTCATTCTCTCACCCTCTCAGCTGCTAAGGAGTGAGATGGCCATTAGTCCAGTCGTTAGTGAATCATCTGGACAAGACAGTTGGAAGAGGATACTGCATAAATAGATAAAATGAGAATTAGTAAAATTCAGGGCAGGGGAAAGACATCAGAACAAAAAGAAAAAAAAAGGGCATGGAACACAAATTTCAGAGGAAAACTGAAGATAATAAAATAGTTCTGATTTACTGATATGCTTATACCACTTTAAAAGGAAAAATAAAAAGCTCTATGAAGAATTGAACCAGCAATGTTCTGAACACTGGAAAACTAGCAAGATAGCAAGCAATATAGAAGACTTTAATCTACTGTTTCAGCTATAGAGAGAATAAATTCAATAATGAAACTCTTTTTGCCTATTTTAATTAGAAACAAAAAAAAGAAAGCTCCATGTCATTTTTTCCCTTGCTTTCTCTGCTCTGGGCTGGATCTGAAGTGAGGATTTATGCTGAGCCTTCCTCCCACTCCCTGCTCCACAAGGCCAGATTCTGGGTGTCCATTATCCTGCTCATTTCCATCTAGCCTAGCAAAGTGGGCTTATGGGACATCTGTGCAGAAATCTATCCAGACCCTCAGTACCCACCCTGAACATCTGACTGACTCTTTTTTCAGATCATGTGCACAGCATGGTTTTTCACATTTGTCCACAGGGAAACTCTCACCCCTCCTCTCAACACCTTGCATCTCAATTTCTGTAATATCCCTTTTATCTGGGTGTGAATGCTGCAGACAACTTTTCTTTTGACGTAAAAACTGGGATTGTATCTTTTTTGCCCTTCATGCCTTCACTCTTTCCCTGCTTTCAAGAAGTGCAAAAGGCAGTCATGGCTCAAGATTGTTTCTGTACATAATTTCTCACTGCTCTCAAGAGGTTAATTCCAACCTCCAGCTGGCACGTGGTGTTTAACCTGCATGATCAGTTTGTGGAATTTTCAATAATTTTGTTCTTTCCACTGTACTTATCCCCATGGGGTTTCACTGGCTTTTCCTGTGAAGAAAAGCCACAACATCTCTGCAGTCTTCTTCAAATTCCTTCTTAAAGCTCTTACTTGCTGTAACACCTTTGCAGAAAGGCTGTCAATACATTAACAACAATAACCAGTAGTGTTCTGCTGTTCCCAGTATTCCTGAGGGGCTCTTTAGATTTTGCCTTTGTCTTGCCCAGTATTTCGAGGGTAGGGACCATTTTTTGTCTCATGTTTAGAAAGTAGCTGACACAATGACATGTTTCTGTAATTAATGTGCTCAAGTTTTTCAGTAAAAGAAATAATAATGAACATCTGAGCTCTGCTGAACTTGTTCAAATCACACCTTTTCTTTCTATCAATGTTGGATAAACTTGATAGAGCTTGAGACGAAGTTCACAGACATGAGCACAGTGTATGACCATGGAAATCATAAGGCTGCCCTACAGGAATGGAGGTAAAACAGACTGAGGTGTTGCACGACTGAAGTTATTGCTTGGACCCCTTTGATTAGTGAATAAACTCAGGGAAGCAGTGATCTTCCTTAGAGTGTCAGTCCTGAGACGAGATAATCAGGACAGGTCCACCTGGGGATTCAGCTGTAAATATTCAATTCATTCACCTTTTTTTTTTTCTTGCTGGAAATCAGAACATCAGAAATCACAACAGAGAAAATATTTTTTTCTGCACTGACTACAGCACTGGAAATTTTTGTCATAATAAGGAATGTGAAGAATTATGCTTGTTAACTAAAATCTGCATCTTAATCAAGCTAAATTCAGCCTATGTTTAAAGAACAGGATTCATTGTACTAGGTAGGAATTTCACTAACTTAGAACTACAGTTAAACCATGAGCAATGCAGAAAAGCGATGAAGTTATTCTTATCTGACTGACTGCTGAGTCAAACCCCAGCACAGTGCTAGATAGCACTCTGACATGGGAATTAAAATCTTTGGGATTAGACAGAGCTTGGAGCACTTGGTTTTAGACAGTTAATAGCACTTTTCTCACAAGAATTCAAGACATCAGCCCTTTTAATTTGACCACTTCAGGAAATATCCTTTCTGGGATGTGGTATAAGTGACATGGCTGTGGACTCTGTTTTGGCTGAGCACAGGCTGCTCAATACTGCTGCTCACACTGCATCAGAACTGCTGGGGAAAGGAGCAATTCAGCATCATCAACTTTTAGGACTGACTGTTGGTGGTGGTCCTTCCATGATGGAGATAATTTATCCCATTTCCCAGCACATTCTTTCGGAAGGTGGGGTAGAGTCACAGCAGAAGCAGTTTCAGATCAGGCAGAAAGATCTGTCTGCCAAGGAAAGACTGGACTATGGATCCAGCTATTCATTTTGAGTACAAGGTGTGTCCTGATTCCGCTTCTCAAACCACAGAATTTCTGTATTTTCTTGGGGGTAGGGAGACAAAAAGAAAAAGGGATGGTAATGGGTGATGTTTGTCTTCTTACCCATACCAAGAACACATTTCTGACCCCACCAACTGTCAGACACATAACCCAAAATAGAGGAGATACTTCTTTATTTTTTTTCCTTTTTTAAAAACTAGAAACATGCAAAAAAAAACATTTGGTCACTCAGAGATGGACCCTCAAGGGTGACAATCCTGTGACAATATGTGTCCTTTTGAAATGCTGGTGTGTCTGGTTTACTGCCAAAGATATTGTTGCATTACTCTCCCAACTATGCTGTGCTTAGCTCTTGAGTGAGCTGCAGTCAGTGTCAGATATACTATACAGGGGTTATACAGACATATGTCCACCTATGTATGTAAAAGTTATTGTTATTTCTGCATTACCACAATGAACAGTTCCTCTCTGGGTTGCTTTTTTTGCCTTCTTCTTCCTTAACAGCAGAGATTTTTTAGCATATATGACACACAATTTGGCAAAAGTCAAAGCAGGACAGCATTGCTGAGGCAAAGTGATAGCAGTATGTGCTGAGCCTAAGGCTACAGCCAGAAAGCAGCTGTCAGTGGACAAGTAATAGATGCACTGGAAGACAGAAAGCCCACACAGTTACAAAAAGTGGCATATTCCTTGAATAGAGTAACGAGTAAAAATGGCCAGGAACTACGAATCTTTGTTCCCTAACCTCCTGGCTTTTAATTCACAGATTTCCTCCAGTTCTTTTCCAAGCCCTAATTGCTTCTTATTAGTAAAATTGAATTTATATCTGTCTTCAGCAACATTTCTTTAGGCTATTATACTACACTTTCAGGTTTCTACCTGAAAATAAGATGCAAGTTTGGATGGAATTTTCATATTCAAGGTCAAATTCTGTGCCAAAATGGAACTTTTCAAAGTGAGAAAAAGTTCTCACTCTTAAATATTACATTTTTTTAATATGTCCTATTCATAGCTTTTAGCTGAGAGCTGAGGAAAAATAATTTGCATAGCTAGGTAACAATGAATGCTCATCTCTATGCCAAGTTTATGGAAATTGTGAAGAGATGGGACTCTGTCATTCTGAGCTTCACCTCTTGAAAATGCTACAGTGCTTCCAATTTTGATGTTGATCTAGGAAAGGTAGAAGCACTGTGAGAACACAGGCAGTTTAATGAGCAGTCTTTTCTCTGTGAGGGGCACATTAGCATTTCTAATCCTGTGTAGTATCACACCAGTTCCAAAGCTCTGTGTTCACAGGATGGCACAAAGTCAATTTACGCGAGCCAGTTACTTGGTTCAATAAATTTCCTTCTGACCATGACTGGAAATATGCTTATGCTTTGAAACATGTCTCTTTTCTTGTCAGTGTGGGAAAGATAGGAGCAGTCAGTTTGGAATCTAGGGGCCGGGTACTCTGGAGACAGACACAGAGGAGCCCCGAGGCTGCACCTCAGTGTGTGCAGGAACAGCACCTGACCCCAACTCATTCCTAAGCACCTGAAAACACCATGAGAGAGAGTGGAGCTGCTGGTGTGTGGGAAAAAACATCCTCCCTCCTCTGTGACAGTGTAGCTGGGCAGTGTAAATATTTTTCTGGATTCTTGGAACATTCTCAAAGTACTAAACCCATAGTCCATCTGCCAGAGACCAATATTTGCCTGAACATATCCTACAGGCCAAGATGATACAATCTTCCTGTAAGCCAGATCTACGCCCTCTATATCCTTCCCTTTTTACTGGCTAGTCTATATTGAGCAGCCTTTCAGACTGTTTAGAAAGAATGGAAAATGTTCTGAAGTGGCTACATAATTTGAAGGGCAGTAATAAATGAAGCTTTTTGTCTTTATGTACTGTACAATAGTCAGCATATTTCCTAAAAAATTCTGCCTTCTGCAGTTGTTTTCAAGTGGGATGTGAGTTTTCTCAATTATGAGATAATTTTATTGAGATTCATTGTTTCCTTTATTATGAATTCTTTTTCCCATCAGTAACTATTTATATGTATTTCCTTTTCCCCAGTGATGAAGAAGTTGTTGTTTGATTGCTTGAATTTCAACATTATGAGGTCAATGCCTTTGCTCTCCACTTATGAAAGCAGGTAGGAGAACACTTCCCTGTATATTATATCTAATGAGGTGAGCATGAAAAATATGCCTAGGGCTGCAGAAGGGCTCTCTATTAAAGCAGTTGTCATGAAATTCCTAGTAAAGAGAAAAATGAGAACAGTTGCCTTGATCAGCAGATGCAAAAAGATAACTTTTTCTTGTGACAGTGGAAAGGTCTCTCATTTTTCCAGGCCCTACAAACTAATGAGGAATCTCACATAAAGTCAACAAAAAAAGTTGCATGGAAATTGCAGTGGGAAAGAATGGGCATGTACTGCCTCATTGAACAAAGGTGATCACCCAGATGATATCAGCACAGAAGGACAGTTTCCCTTTCATCTGCAGCTCAGAAGAAGACACGTGCCCTGAAATATTTAATATGTGCAATCACTGTGGATGGAAATAAATGATATTCTCATCTTTCTCTCTCTTCTGCCCCTAGTCATCTAGCAACTCTCATAACTGGCATATGCTATGGCTCAATGACCTGGCTTCATTCACAACCAAATCAGTACTAAAACAGTCAAAATGATAGATAGCAGCTTATCAATAATTGAGAAGAAAGGCTTAGAGATGTCCCATTATCTAAATAATTAATGCTGCACATGGGCTTTGTAATTCCTTAATAAAACTGACTGATTGATTTGCTTAATTAATTCCTTCTTTGACAGGCTTATTGCTTTTTTTGGAGACAGGGCTGGACAAAAAGTTAAAAAAAAGCAAAAATAAAGAAAAATAACATTAAAAGGAAGACTCAAAATTCAGAAGGAAAAGAAAGATTTAAAATCTTTCATAACATTTAACCCTCCACTGGAGAATAGAAGAGATGTTGGACAGTTAATTCTGCCTTACATCCCAGACTGCCCCCAACCTCCTCTATCTCTTGTCAAGCACAAAAATGGCTCCAGAAATGGAAATATCGACAACAGAAAAAAACACCCAACAGATTTTTTCTGCCTCCTTTGCATTTCCCCTTGTTTCATGTCCCTCTGCAACTGATCAAACATTATGATAAACCATAAAGTGTCCCATGACCACACCAGTAGTAAACTTGGTTGAGCCTTAAACACTTTTGAATAAATCGATCTGAATGAAATGTTTAAAGCCCTCTTCAGTTCAACAGCAATAATTGCTTTGAAAGTTGGCTGCTGCCACCGCTGCACTGCTCTGTCATAAATGAAATGTTTCCTCAAGTTGGAGGGTTTATCTTTGGGGGGAAAAAAGTAAGTGCTGGCTCAAAATCAGCAGGCACTGTCAGCTTGTTGTCTTTACATTTTTACTTTATTGTATTAAACTTGCTTAAACTGCTGTGGAAATGCTGTTGTTATCTTGTGAGAACCTCTCCAAATATCAGTGGGTTTACCCTTGCAGCATCTCCTAATCTGGGTAAAAACAATGTGAACATGATAAGGGCAGCCACTGGAACCTGCCCATAAAGGTTATCTAAGCAATTCCTACATGGTGAACACACCCAGACCATGATTCAATTTATGTGTCTGAGCAACAGTTTTGATCCAGACACACGTTGCCATGCCTCTAAGTGGATATTTTACATATTGGGCTCCATGCAAAGCTGATTTATGTCTAAAATCTGGAGACACCTTGCCCTAAAATAGGACTGTGTAGACCTGAACTAGGGATGAAGCAATTTTTTATTTCTAGAAAGCTCCTCTGTTTCTGGAAGCTCCTCTTTAACCTAGACAACACTGACTCAGACCTCAGTTAGCACCTGCTGCTAAAATGCTATTTTGCATTCAAATACCTTGCTTGGAAAATCTGTTTATTTAGGGTTGCCTTAGGGAGATTACCCCATTATCTTCCTCTTTACTAGATAGGGAAAAAAAGGCAAAGAGTGAACTGAACCTGCTGAAAAGTGAGCAGAGTTAACAGGTTGTGTGTCCTGTGCAGGCTTGGCAGGCCAGCATGCCATACTGTGTGAAAGCAGTCTGCAGGGAAAGTGTAGATTACTGTGCAGACATGGTTTCTGGTTTAATTTCTGTTATATGCTAATTCAGAGACCCTTACAGTATAGTGAAATCTGCAATGCAGACATTATTGTAGGTTTCAACTGTGGAGAAGGGATCATTATCATGCTCTTGACAAGCAAGGGAAAAGGAATGTGTGGACAAGACGACTCAGATCAATATTCATCACTAACTGTGTTGAAAAAAAAAGGTAATAATTTGACTTAAAATTATCCTAAATTTTTCATGTGATAACTAAATTACATTCCTGGTTTTTCTAGAGGATCTGGGCTTTGGTTGGTTAGTTGGTTTTTGGGGTTTTGTTGTCATAAAAAAAATTATTAGGACAACCTCATCCTTTTCCTTGGAGCTTGATCCCTTTTAGATGAAAGATACTAGAAGAATGAAAAACATGAAAATGGAGAAGGTTAATGTGAGTTGTTGTTAAAAGTTAACAAAACTTTAACTACTGCAAGGTTAGTTGAGACAGGCAGCTTCAGGTTAAGTGTTGTACGTCTTTCTCAATCTATTGAGAGTGAAGTAGAAAAAAAACTGTATAGGCTGTCTGAGATGGATGGGTAATTCTGACCAAGATTTCAGGTGTATGGTATTTCAGATATGTCTCATGTTGGCAGTGGTGTACCATTTTCTTTTATGATGATTTCACAAAACAGTCAAAAAATGATTTTTTCCTGAGGACCAGGTCTGTGACTGGTCACTGACCTACAGTGTTTATATTCAATCAGTTATTCAACTCTTGTGTATGTGTGGAGGATCTGAATCTTGAATGATACATTAAATTGAATGCACAGCTGAGGGAAATAATTAGCAAAAGAAATGGCTTTCTTGAGACTCATGATGAGGTTTCTAGGCTCATCATAGGGGAGATTTTGACACAACCAAGACAACTCGTTTTCAGCAGTTCTTCAGCTACATAATCCACTATCCCTCTACTCAGCATTTCAAACCACAAAATCACCGAGACTTACAATTTCAGCATCTTTCCAGAGCCAGTGTCTGACATCAGCATTACTCACTGCCTGACATGATCAAGCCAGTTATTTCCTTCTGCCTCATTTGTTCAGGATGGCAGCACCCCTAGAAAAAAGGATGGACTTTTTAAGCTAGAGTTCTCATGCAGAAGGCGGAGCCTGAAAATTTAACACTGTTTAAATAAGATTGCTTCTCTATCCTGTTAAAAATGCTGTGACAGGAGAATTGGTGCATTATCTAAGTCACATGGTTTGAAAACAGATACAGTGTCTTTTATTTATAGGAGATTATTTGCCAGTATCTTTTTTCCCCCATGGACACAAGGGTGTGATTGTAACAGGTCCAGGCAGTACTGAGATATTCTGCTTGCACTTCTCTTCCTCATGCTCCTGTGTTAATCCCATACAGAAGCGCAGGAAAGGGCTTTGTCTTCCCAGATTGGATTTCAAAGTCTAGCCCTAACATACTCTAAAATCCTAGATAAGTATTTCCAAACAGTTTCCACTTAGTCTTCAAGTGGAAACTGGAAAGCAGTGTTTAATACTCAGAAGAAGTTTGTAAATAGTGTGAGGAAATTAACTACTTTTGAAATACCAATCTAAATGGAAAACATAAGCTATTTGTACTGCATGTCCCCCATAGTGTTCCATCACAATAGCTTATGTATGTGTGCAAAGTATTTTCCTTATGGTCTAAGATATTTTCTCAAACCATGAAGATGTTCCAGATCTCTCTCCAAAAGCCTGGAGTTGTTTGCTGTGGCCCCCAGCTCAGCTGTGGCAATGGATTGCACAAACTGCCTGACTTTGTCTCGTTCTTCTGGGTTGTTTTTTGGCTCATGGAATTTGTTTACATGGGCACATAGAAAATTGGTCTCATTTCCAGTCTCACGGGAGGCTCTCCTTGGAAATTATCTAGAACAGTTGCTGTTGCCTAAAGAAGTTCATGCTGGAAGCCCAAACACAGAGCAGAAATATTTCTGAAGCCATTTATGATGTCCATATTCAAAGTCTCCCAGGGGACTGGCTCTGCTGGGTCAGGCAGATGGTCCATGACAAATGACAAAGCAAAACCTATGCTGTTTTCCTCAGGGCTTCCTGTTCTTCCCATTTCAACTGAGCTGCCTAGTCCTGCTCTCCACTTTCCCCTCACTGCTTGTAACTTTGGGTCAAATGAGAATTTCTGCAGCACAACTCCTGTGTGTTTTATATTACTGGAATGGACCATGATGTCTCATGGTGCTGTGTGTTTTGCCTGAAAGGTATTACCTCTGCACAGGATGGGAAAAAACTTGGCAGTGCCTGTCAAGTAAGCTGCAGTCTCAAAGACACAGCCTTCAGCACAATATTTTGGGAGAAACTAGTCATCCGTCTGGTCCACTGGTCTGATACTGTTTTCTCTGAGCTGAATATGAATATGGAGCTGAATACCTGCCAGTGGAATTGCAATCATTAAGGGGGGAGAAAATAATGAACTCTAATTTTCAATTTACTGATTAGGATGTTTGTTTATGTTCTGCCTCTAAGGCATCTTGTAACAGCAAACTATCATATTTTAGTTCTCACAAAGCTCTGCAGTACAAAACAAAGATGAAGTGTTTACAATTTTGTCTTAATGAAAAAGAACATCATTACATTAACTTTCACTTTGATTGTATTGAAATCTTTATTTCAAATTAAAAATAAACCCTTTTGCTTTAGTGTAGACATGCATATGCATGTATATGTGTATATCAGAATTTCGGCATGACTTGTATATATACTCACATATATCCATATACTTACCCATATTTTCATTAGTTGTATGTATATGTGATTACTTATTTCCATACTTATTCCCTCTCATCTTTCTTTTTTCTCAGTGTTTAATGCCATATTCAAAATAAATTAATTCATGCAATGGGGACTAGTGTTTATAATTCAAAAAACTGAATTTTCCTAAAAATGTAGCCTTTATACTTACCAAAATAATTAAAATTAAATCTTTCAAAATTTTTTTAGAGGTGGAAAGAAATATAGAAAATGAAAAAAAGCATTGTGTTTTTTCACTCCACCATTAGGCAACTTATAGTTGTGTGTGACTAGAAATTGTTGCTTCTTTTTCTTTTACAGAAATTGGATTTAGAGAAAAATATAAAGTTTCCCAGTTTTCCCAGTAGCAGTATCTCAATTCTTTTTAGTACAGGGAAACAGTCCTCAAGACCTTATAAATAATGTCAATGTATAGATTATTTATATATCTTCATTTATATACATACATATATACATATATATATGTGTATGTATGTATGTATGTTTTTAAATTTTCTTTTTGGAATTGTTTTCCTGGGGAAATAATAATAATGCAGTCCAGTGATGCTAGAGATTTTATGGGTACCATGTATGAAACAAATGCTTGCTTAATTATTTCTGGCATATAAACATGAGCTGAAAAATTCAAAATCATAGCTGCTGTAAAGAGGTTGATCCTAAGGAAAAGAAACTGGGATTTTTGAGCTTTAGCTATGGGATAAACCTTTGATCCCAAAGGAGCAGCTGACCATGTTAGTGCATAGGGCAAAATTAACTTTGTGCATCAGAAACTAGTGGTGCACACAGTTACTTCGAAATGATTTGAAGGATTGAGAAATACGAGGTCTGCCTAAATCTTCAGTGGAGTTGAAGCAAATTGGGACTTAAGGAAAAAGAAGCTGTAGAACAGGATAGTGTGCAAGTCACCTCAAACCCATGAGAAAGACATCCCCTCTCATACCCAGAGACACTACCTACATGCATGCATAGTTTTACTGAGTTATTAAGGATATCACATAATCAAAATGTGATCTGGAAAATGGTCAAATGCAGCATTTATGGAATTTTAATTTAATAGCTAAAGCAGATGCCTAATAATTATGAGAGTCTGAATATGTGCTTGGTGCATAGATGACATCCTCTTGCATCAATAATCTTTAATGGACACATATCAGAAGATAACTAACATGAGCACAGTTCATAATGCCCAGACATCTGTATATAAACAGTACTGAGATGATGCTCATTGCTAAGTTTACAAAACCAGAGACATCAGGACCAGCCAGTCTGATGGGCTTTGGACACATATGCAAACTTCTATATTTATCTGAACCCAACCCTTCTAGTTTTGACCATTGCCAAGAAGAGCATTGATCCATATCTTATTTCAAAGTGGAACCACAATAAACATCCAACTGAAAATTAATAAAGTTTGTTAAGCCATCAGTTGCTCTCCAGCAACACTGAAGAATTTCTGAACTGGCGTTTATTGAAATGCAAATCACTGATCCTAAGTCCCACAGCCTTCATAACTATCATTTAAAAATTAATTGCACAGACCAAATCATCTCAGTGCTTGAGTATCTGCCAGTTGAGAGTTCTTTAACTTCTGGTGTTGATAAATTGCTGCAGTCCCTTCCTGTAACACGTTCTGTGCTGACTGCAGACAGTAAAGAGGAATTAACTGGTTTCAAGGGAATAAGTTTCCTTGTCTTACTGCATATGTTCACTCATAATATAAGGCATGGAGCAACAGCAAACCAACAGGTTGCACTGCCCATGACTTTTCCAATACTGAACTTATGTTATTACAGCCTGAGGCAGTTATGGGTTTCCCTTGTGGTTTACAGTGGAAGAAAGCAAGTTCAGGACAGCTCAAATAAATTTCTCATTCCCTGTGTCACTTTAGAGGGCAGAAAACAGCCATAACATACTTTGTTGTGGCCAGCCCTCCTCTCCAATTCCTGTCTTCTCCTCTTATACAAACTCCTCACTATAAACTGAGACTGAGAGGGATCTTAATCTCTTCATATAAGTTTTCACTGATTGGAAAGGCCCAGAAAAGAAGCGGGCCAATCCTTGGGCCTTTTACCATTTCTGTCCTCTATGAGAAGAACAAAAGAATTTTATATGACTTAAATATCAACCTGGTTTATATATATATTTTCCTACCTTAATCTGTCTGCTGACTGTACATTCTCCTAAATCTCAGTTTGCTGTATTCTTGAAAGCCTCTCCTTGTGCCTTTGGGAAATACCTTTCATCTTAATGCCTCCAGTTTTATTCCATTTAATGTTTCTCCTCTTGACTTGCAAACATCCTGGTGTCAGATGAGTGAAGAAAGTGTCATGTTAACCTAAATGATGCCACTGCAGCACTAAAAACAACACAGCCCATTACAGGAGAGGCCAAAAGCCCCGTAGGGAATCCTGAGACAGGAGTCTGTAGTGTCCATGTATTGATTGCTTTCTCCTAAGTTATTGAACAAAGAATATATTATATTATGACTCTGGAAAATAGAATGTCCATTAATGTTCAGGGACTCTGCATGGATTATGTTTTAGGTCCTTTTGAAGACTGGAAATCTCTGAAAGTACAGTGCATTTCTAGCTGATTGGGAGTTGTGATTTTTGTGTGTGTGTGTGTGTGGTTTTTTTGTTGTTTTTTTTTTGTTGTTGTTGTTGTTGTTTATTGGGGGCTTTTTTTTTGGTGTGGTGTTTTCTTTTTTTTCCTAGGTTTTGTTTGGTCCAGTTATTTGGGGTTTTTCCAATAGTTTTCCGCAAGAAGTAAAAGCTCTAATAAGACACATCATGCAATGACTAATTATTTTGAACAAACATATAATCAGAGTCTAATTATAATCCAAGTTGACCAGGCTTACATTTTATGTTTTCTTTACTTCATATATAAGTTGCTAGCTAAAAGCAAATAAAATGTTATCACCCTTATCACTGCCATCATTAGGAGTTTTGCTTATTGTTTACATCTATGGGCTCTATTCTCACATTGCAGTTCCACTACAACAAAGGTACAATAGGGAAAAATAGGCAGTCCTGCCTCAAATAGTTTAGATAATTAATTTAATGGGTAGCAGCCTGACAGGCAAATACAAGAAAATTACAAGATAACATTTATGGAACAAGAATGCCATTATAGCCTCCAAGTAAAGATTCAATTCAGTTTTCAGTAAAAGCTGTAATGAAATGTATTCATTTCGTTCGTTAAAAGCATAATCAAACTTAGATCTAAATTTTCAAATGGGCTACTAATTTTGACTGTTTTTATTTCCAGGTAAAGCCCATTTAAAGGAGCCTACTTTTCAGCACATGGGAATACAGGCTATGTATAAAATGAGATATTTTGAATTACTAATAATTTTGAAAAATTCAGGCCATATTTGTTAATGAAAATCAAATCACTTAATTTTAAAAGGAAGATTTAACTATCTGGAAAATTTTAAGTGAGTCCTCTAAAGAGTTTGAACGAGTTCAGAATTATTCCTTTGGGATATTTTATGGATAACTCAATCTCTTTCCTGCCTTTCTCACAAATGAGTTTACCTTAACATTGGTCATTTTGGGTATATATCAGATGTTAGAGTTGTTGTATGTTGCAGCTTAATAAAGCAACAGCAGCAACTACAATGAAACTTTAATCCAAGCTAGTTTATTATAATTTTCTTTATTAGTGATATCATTTGTGTTAGAAATGTTAATGAAAACATGCTTATCTTTTGCAGCAGTTCTGGTTAAAATTTGATCTCTAAATGGAGAATTTTCATTCCTAGTTTAAATGGGAAGTGAATGTCTGCTGGAATTTTCTAAACACTCGCACAACTAAGGGCTTGCCACTTCTCCAGAGTAACAAATCACTCAAAATCCAGGACATTAAGTCAGACCCCTTCCACAATTCACTGTTTATTTTGAGAATCATCCAAATATGGAGCTCTTATTTTTCCCCCAGCCTGCTCTGTGCTAGTCTCAGTCTCCTCTGAACCTTTCCCTGTCCTGCAAAGATCTGCTGTGCTGTTCCTTTGGTCTCTCCACTGAGTCCAGCCAATCCCCAAAATTTAATTCCTAGTGATGCAAGATGGACATTTAAGCAGTTGTCTTACAACATGGGAGCTCAGAACCACTAAGAGATCATCAAGTACAATTGTTAACCTTACACTGCCAGCTCTATCAACAAACCATGTCTAAGCATGAAAAGGTCTTTGCCTTTATGTGTTGATTTTTTTCTTTTCCCCCCTCGGGGAAACAAAACAAAACAAAAACAAAACCAAACCAAACCAAAACAAAAACAAAACAAAACAAAACAAAACAAAACAAAACAAAACATCAAACCAAACCAAACCAAAGCAAAGCAAAACTGTACAGACTTAGGTTACTGAATGGGCAATTTTCTATCACAAAACCAAAGAGTCAGTCACACATATCTTGGAGAACTATACAAGTCCTATGCTAAAGTGGGTCAAGATTTCTTTATTGACAGTAGTTAGTGGCCTTGGTTCCTTGCTTTTTTTAATAGACAAGGACTTGTTCTTGTGAAACACTCCATAAAGCCTCCGGTTGTATCCAAAGAGCATTTCACCTGGTTTCAGTTCAGTAAGGTGTTTCTGTCAGTGCCTTTTCTTGCTTTCTAGAGTCATTGTGCTGGGCCTTAGCCCATGTGCAGAAAAGATGTGACAAGATTGCAGAGGCTTTTAGATTTTTCTTTCCTGGTCTGTTGGTCAGTGGAGTACTAATGGACACTGGTGCAAGGAAAACAATGACAAATCCTAGGACCTGTTGACCGGGCAAAATTGTGTCACCCATACAGGCAACTTGTGGCTTGATATAATCTCCCTGTAGTTAAACTCCATCTGTAAAATGGATGTTAAGACACTGCTATGGCAGGAGCTGTTGTGAGAAGGAAAGGGTGCATAATTAATAGATGACTAAAGGCTGGATGGCAAAATTCATTTGATGGTGGGCAGGTTCATAATGAATTTCTGACCTGGGGGACAAACATCACTGGTACTTCATTACTTCAGTACTGGGATGAAGAAAAGACCCTGTATCATTAAGCAGCTGGGAAGGAAGTGTAAATTGGGAGAAAAGAGGGAAGTAGATAATCATCTTTTTC
The DNA here is from genome assembly GCF_014805655.1 of Passer montanus. Taxonomy (NCBI): domain Eukaryota; kingdom Metazoa; phylum Chordata; class Aves; order Passeriformes; family Passeridae; genus Passer; species Passer montanus. The sequence continues at coordinate 812,548 of NW_024360277.1, read as the reverse complement.
AGTACAGTGAAGGAAAGTGGCTCCACTTTGCAGGTAAGGGGACTCAAACACTTAAAGGCAGGTTAAAACCACAGTTTAATCTATTTTCTTTACCTTTCTTTCAGGATTTATTATATTACATATAATATAGCTTACATGTAATAAAATCTGTTTTACCCATTTGCTTCTTTTATCCTCCCTTTCTGGTCATTTGCACTAAAAACTTCATGTGACCTCTCATCAGAAAACTCACCGGATGTCCCTAAACTCTGGATTCAAAGAGTCTCACCTGTCCAGTCTTATCCATATTCTTTTGTAATTGTCTCTAGTTTAGAGGGCCCCTAATAATGAATTTATTTACTTTCCCTTGCAAAGGTTTCTATCACCTTTGTATAACTGAATATTTTTTTGGTCTTGGGACTTAAAGGTTAAGGTGACTTTCTCAGCTCTCTGATTCAGAAATAAAAGAATGTTGTTTCTAAGCATACTTAATGCTATCTGTCATTCTGTAAACAATAAACTTTGAAAAATAGAATGGCAACAAGTGTTAATTTAATTTGGTGGATACCATCTGATTTTTAAAAGAATGTGGTAAAAAAAAATTGCTTCTCTACTCAGGAAAAAAATGTAAAAACTACAAACCCAAGAAAATTGTCCACTCCCCTTTCATATGCAAGAATAAGTCAGTTGTAAGCAGTGCTAGATTGATCAAAGCATTTATTTGAAGTAGGCAGTGTTTAATATAGCTTAAATTTACACTCACATGGATGGTCTCTGTCTTCTGTCTCTTTAGTTGCCATTTGGAAAATATGTAGGGTGTTGTTTTAAAACATAAAAATTCTGAAGTGGGTGTCAGATAAATACAAACATTTCCAGCAAAGGTTCTGCTCTCTCCAAATAGGGCTGTCTACTAGATATCAGAAAATCCCTTGAGAAAAAAAAAAAAAAAGAAAAAGAAAAAAAAAGAAAAAAATGAAAAATAAGCATTTCAGGTTAGCAGAACACAAGATTTACCCAGGGAAAACAAAGATTTTCAACCCCCAGTCCTGCATACTTTAGATGTTTTCCTAAGTTCAGTATTCTCCTTTGTTAAATAGGTGTTTTTCAGAGTGGCACAATCCTGAGGACTTGAGGAAGACACATGGGTACAGCACTGGAGATATTTTTAAATAGTGACAAATGTCATTCCCCAGCTTTTTCTTTTTTTTTAACAACTTTTTTTTTGAATCTTTGGTAGACTTTTAGTCACTCTCACAAAGTGGATTGCACATAGAAGTGTCAAGGAAGAGACAGAATGGTGAATCTCCACCCCCAGGTCTCAGGTATATGAAGATCTGTTCATCCCGTGGCAGAAAACAAACATTATACAGGGGTTACATTAAGTAAAACCAGTGGTTTTGACTAAGCCAGCATTAGTTCTATGGAATGCAATAACACTCCCTCCATGGCCTTTTTTTGGCTATTCTTCATGCTAACCTCTGTAAGAAGTAATTACCCACATCATTACTGAAACTGGTTTAAGGCATCACTTCAGAAGGAAAAAGCAACTTTTTCAAGTTATTCCTCTACTGAAATGAGAAAATGGAATAGTTCCAGGCAAGGAAAAAAAAAATAATATTGCAAGGTGAATGAGGAAGGATATCAGCAAGATAATTTGGTAGATGATGTAATGGTAGCAGTATTATTTCTTTTCCTATTTGTAACTTTTTGTTTTAATTGAAAGATTGGACTAACTCATGTCACTAATCCCAGCCTTTTCTCATCCAATTTTCCATGTGATATATTTCATAATCAGCATTGTAGAGCACCTCTTATCAGCCCTGTTTAAATGTTTGTTCCTGTTGTATTTCTGTTGTTGTGGAACCTCCACAGATTTCCATCATGTTCTTTTGTCCTTTTGAAAATACTACCTTGTTCACAATTTCTTTATCTCATTCCAAATATGTGAATGGAAGAAAACAACTGCAAATGACTGTAGTATAAGTTAAAACTGCTAAATAAATTATATAGAAAAATTAAAAGCTGCAAGTATGCAGTATAATGCATATTTTATTATTTCCTCCTTACAATGTTGTTTAAAAATACATAACCACTTGATGTATGTATATTTCCTTGAGGAAGGTGCTCTGTAGCTCTGAGGCAGGATAAGTAGCATGTGATGTGGCAGCTGTAAAGTAACAGCATATTTTCCCATAAAAAGCAGAGTAAATGGGCACATAAATTCCATATAAACTGTCAGCATGTCAGCTATGCTAACACTGGGTAAGCTACTGCCCTTGAGCCTCACACACTTATGCACCATCATTTTTCAAACAATTCTCTCCAAGAAGTGATACTGCTCCTGAGGAAGCAACACTCTGACCACCCTTCCTTTGGCCAACTCATCTGGCTTTCGCTCCTATGCAAGAGGCAAAAAGGGATGAAACCCAGCCTTTATCTGGTATAGGTGATGTTTTCTTTGGTGTCTGAAACTCTGCAGGGAGTTGAACTATATTTTCTGATAGATTATCCCAGTCCAGGTTTCATCTTGTCTGGCTTCAGGTATCAGCAGAGCTCTGCATTTGAGCAAGGCTCACCCCAGGCTCTGCAGGCACTCGTGGCAGTCAGGTGGGGTGCTGGGCTTTTTTAGGGAGCAATTAATCCCATCTACTTTAGCTGTGTACTTTAGCTGACATGCATCACACCTCGAAAGAGCCTAGGGAATTTAACAGGCACCACCAACTGCATTATGAGTGTCTAAGCTAGAAGGCATAAATCAACTCTTGAATGCCTCCAGACCTCTAAAATAAAAATAAAAATGTTCTGCTAAATTATTTTTTTGTTTGTTTGTGTGTTTTGAAGCCTATTTGACTACCCTACATCTTTGGAAGGAAGGATACATGTAAGTCCAAGTATCTCACACAAATGGCCCATCTTAGCAACATCAACTCTTGAATGCCTCCAGACCTCTAAAATAAAAATAAAAATGTTCTGCTAAATTATTTTTTTGTTTGTTTGTGTGTTTTGAAGCCTATTTGACTACCCTACATCTTTGGAAGGATACATGTAAGTCCAAGTACCTCACACAAATGGCCCATTTTAGCAACCCCTATTAAGCTACCCATCTCATATTTCTTGTCTATATAAAGGAAATCTGAAGATTGCTTGTGTCTCCCCACATAGAGTGAACTGTGGAATAGGTAAAAGCTGTAGAAAGAAGGAATTATGATACAATTTTGATGAACTTCATGCAACATTGAAATGCAATTATATTCCAAATACCACACATGTCAGGAAAAAGATGCAACTGTGCATGAGTTGACCAAACTTTTTAGGCCAAAAATTTTGTAATTGTGTTTTATCAAGTTCATTATTTGTACTACTTATTTCAAAAAACTATTCTTAAAGTAGGGTGATAAAACATGTTGCTAATTTTGCAATGAAAATTTCTGTGTATTAAAAATTCTTTCTTGAATGAAACATAACAATTTATGGATAAAGAAAGAACACAGGAAGAAGAATCCTCCTGACAAATTTGAAAAAGCCTTTTTTTGCCTTCAAACTTTTCAAATATATTTCAGGACAGGGAACCCATTATCCAGAAAACTTACAAAGGAATATTTGCTTACCACCTTAGATTAACTTCACATGTTCTGGACTGTGACACAATGGTCATCAAAGAAAAGCAATGTCAGCTTGAAGCAGTTAAAATTGTTGCATCAACAAAGAAAATGAAACTCTCCCACAGTCACCCTTCATCTTCAAGGTCAAGCGTTCTCTGTCGACCTCTTGAAACATGCACACAACTAAATTATACAGGCATATCATTGTTATCATAAATACATTATGTACGCCTATTTTCATAGTTAATGTAAGAGGGTCAGAGAAAATTTTTACTTGATAAGGCGGGTCACTAACCTGAAAATGTTGAAGAACACTGCTTTAGATAGGTGGACAAGGAAAGTCTTTATGACCTGATTTCCATGAACTTTAGCTGAGTTTCAAGTGCTGAGGAGGTATTTTAGTCTACGGTAGAAAGCAAGCCAATCTGAAGATGTTTCCTAGGTTGCTGTCAATGAACTACTCAGCATTTCTCCATGTCATGCTTTCCATGTGACTCAGGTGTCCAAAAATATTTCACTTTTAATTTGAATCCTTCAAGTAAGTGTTGCCAATTGCTGTTATCAACTAATGAACATAGTCTGAAGGTTTAATAAAATCAAGAAAATTCATCTGATGCCTTGACTATAAAGAGTCTTTCTGAATGTATTTAGCCGAAATAGAGAGCAAAGGAGATGATTTGTCTCTGAACTAGGTACATTCTACTTGTTCATTTTGAATGGTTTATTGTGCAACAGATCTGCTCTTTGATAAAGCATTTTAGGCAGCCTTGCAATGAAATAAAGTTATACAGTGAGAAAAGGAAGCCAAAATCATCAGAGTGAATGTCTACTGTTTTAATACATCCAGTAATTTCAACACATCATTAGTAATTATTTATTTAATTAAATATTACTATTTAATTGTCCTTATTACAATTATCTCTCACTTTTAAAAATACTTAAACTTATATTAAGAGATTTGTCTTCTTATTTTTTTAATAGTTTTTGATTTTTGTTTTGCTTGTTCAGTTTTTTTAGTTTTGTTTTCTGTTTGAAACCTTCTAGTTTCCTAGCTATACACTAACATTTGAATACTGAAATCTCTCATCAACTTGTTTTTTAATATCAGAAAACATAAAAGGGAAAAAGATGTGTTTATTGACTACAAAATATAAATATGGAGTTCCATGATATTCACATTAAAAAACTTACCTTTCAGACCCTTCCAATAATGTTCTGAGAGGTAAACCAAAGTTACAGCCACAGAGCTGGCCTATGGAAGGCATAAGAAGGAAAGGTAAATATATTGGTTATATTTCATTGCACTTTCTAGGCATCCAATAAAACATTATGCACATACAATTATACTAATTAATAAACTGAGAAAATCCCTGTTATGACAAAAAAGGTGGTAGTCACTTTTGATACTTGTACAAGAACTGAGCTAAGGTAAAATTTATCTGACGTTCTGGCAAAGGTTTGTTTGATCTCACACCCTACAAATGGATCTACTAAAAGGTAAAGAAATTCTGACAGCTGACTAGACTGCCAGTAAACTTCAAGCATCTTCATGCCCTTAGGTTTGGTGGCTTGGATAGTAATCCTCATGAGAATTCTTTAATCTGTTTGCAGGTTGATTTTTATGTCTTATGAAGTGCATACAGACAGTAAGAAAGTAAATAATAGAAAAAGAAAGAATAATATATTGTTATAAAAGTTGTGTTTGTTTGCTTGTTTGTTTTTTCTTAAAGCTGAGGAGAAGATTTCATTTTAGAATGTGTTTTAAGATTTAAGCAAACTTTGGATCATTGTATATATGCTGTTTCTCTAGCTAAGCCTCAAGCTGTGATCCCATCAGATCTCCTGGGGCACTTCCAGCTGTGATCCTGTCAGATCCCATAAGCTAAGTAGGTTGGGCCAACTCAAGCTGTGATGCTGTCAGATTTCATCAGCTAAGCAGGTTTGGGATGAGTCAGTGCTTCAACAGGAGACTTGCAATGAACAGGTTGGTTTCTAAGGACGTCGTGGCTGTGATAACTCCACAAAGGTGGGAGATGTTCCCTGCTCCTGCATTGATCTCAGGTAGAAACTCTGCACTCCCAGTAAGTCACACTGATGAAAGAGAGTGCTTAGGAAAAGGGGGGAGTGTGGGAGAGGGATGACACTGAGGCACTTCACCAAATCTCACCATAAACAATGAGACTGGAAAAGATATTTGCTTCTTTTTTGTGCCTATAATATGTGTATCCCAGAAAGAAATCATGGAGAGAAATGTATGACAATGGAATGGGTGAGTGTGGTTCAAATAATTTTTGGACAACTATGTGTATATTTTTTTCCCTTTGGAAACTGCATCATCATCTGTGCTGACAAGACTTAGCAAGACTTTGCAGATGCAAAAAGAGGGAACAAGTGCTTTCATTACGTTTTTCAGATAGTTTCCACTGCAATGTGTTAGGATAAGACCCCTAAAGGATCAGCTTTTCCTTCTCCCTAACAGAGAATACTGCATATTCTGCTGGTGATACTAGTCCCTACAGAAGCCTTCAGAAGCTTCTTCAAAGTTCATGTTTGTATTAAACCAATGCAGTGAAGAAAAATAAATACGTGAGGTTTATAAGGTTTCATGTGTAAAATACCTTTCTTAATTTATTTTTTAATTAATTCTCCCCCATTTAATTGTGAAACTAAAACAAAAATACAAAGAAGGTTGTGAAATTTTTTTAATAAAATCATTTCTGGAAGAAAAGGAAAATATGTTTTGAAGTTGTATCCATTTTTCAGAGTTAATATTGGATTTTTTGTGTGTTTATATTTGTGGTCTTTTCAATAGATATTTGTTACAAAATAATTTATCTATTAAATAGTTTTCATCACAAGAAGTCACATTTTCTTGTTATATATTTAACTTCATTAAATAGATAAGGCAAAAGCTGTGTCATAAAAATGAACTTGATAAATAGAAGTGCACAATTTCAAAGAAAACATTAATTAAAATAAAACATTACAATGATAATGGTGCAAAATTTTTCACTACATATTTATTTTCTGACGTAAAATGAAAGATATTTTTAATGAGGAAAACTGCTGTTGTGGAGTGTTTTTTGAGCAGTTTTTAGGAACAAGATCTTGTGCTGAAATAACCCATCTCTCTGATGAAAGGCTCACTAAAAGACAGGAATTCCCTTTCTGGAGAATAAATCTTTAGAGATGCTGTTGTCTTAATATAGTAAAATGCAAAGATCTCTAAAGAAGTACTAAGAGTGCATTCAGTCATCTCCTTGATCCTTTACTTGTAATGAATTGTAGGACAGAATATGGGGGTTTTTTTAGCACTTCCTAGGAAGTCTCCTGATTTAAAACTTTCAACTGTTGTGTGTGATGATCAGTTGATCATGTACCCCAGAGTAACTTAAAAAACAACCTTCAGAATAATGGGGATGAGACCCAGCTCACCATGTTAGGCTGGCAAGATCTAGCAAAGTGAAAATCTGCAGTCAGCTGGGACTCCTCTCAGTCAGAGGATGGGAAGAGGAAACCCAGAAATCACTTTTCTGGGCAGCTTTTGATATATGCACAATAAAACTTTTGCTTGCTTTTGGTTTACTTGAAAGGGAGAATTTGGGACTGATAGGGATATCCATGCAAATATCTCTATTAGTCAGATAAATGCAGCCCATATTTTCCCACAAAAATGTGCACCACAGTATACAAACAACTTTTCCTTTTTGTTTGACTGAATCCAAGAGCTGTTATTTCTCCTCAGCACAAGCAGTTGGCTTAGTCCCTTGCCACTGATTAGTCAATAAAGGGAAAGCACACCTGATTTGCAGTAAAACATCTGAGATGTGGTTTTAAGTCCTGACCACTTTGCTTTTCCTCCAAAGTCCCTGCATGCTAAAAGACAGCCACCTTTACAATTCAGATGGTTTCAGCCCCCATCCAGGTTAGAATGAAAACATGTGGAACACATCCTGGCTGTGCCTCAAGCTGCCTGCACGTTCAAACTGCTCCTACCATCACGGTGAGATTTGTTTCATCTTCTCATTGTCATCCTGACAGTCGCACAGAGTAGAAACTGCTGGGTCTTTTACCAGTGTCTTCTTTTACCTTGACATGATTGCTCGGTTGGTGTGTGGCTACCCAAGGGCATGCAAGCTCATCATGGCAGTCTGTGCCCCAACCCATCTTGTACAAGGGACTGATGCCTGGAAAAAGCTGGATTCTTTGCCCTGGACCTCAGAGCTGATAAAGTTTTCTGCTTGCTTATCTCCGCTTAGAGGCACAAGGATATTTTCCCTTCCTCCCTCACCACCCCCACCCACTTTTTTTTTTTTTTTTTTCCGGATGCTTACAAATTCCCGTTTGAAATGTTAAACTGTAGATGAAGGTTCTGATGTTTGTGTCGAGATTAGCATGGTGGGTGGGAGGGAGAGTGAGATGTTTTCCTCAGGAGCAAAGCCCTCAACGCATGAGAGTACATCAATAGAGATGAGGGGAGTCTCAAGCATAAAGGTTGGCTTTTTAAATGGCTGAAGTCAGAAAGAGTGCTCTTTGTGAAAATGGTCACAAAGGGAGCAAAGTGTCTGCACCAGAAAGACTGAGTGACCTTTTCAAAGCATTAGGCATTGTTTATTTTCTTTGAATTAAGTGTGTATGTGCATGTGAGTGTGTGTGCTGAACAACTGACACATGCTGCAATTTTTTTTTCTTAAACTTGCCAAGTCTCTACTACTTAGAACTGGGATGGAGCTGTGTTTTGTAATTCACAGTTAAGTTCTTAATTTTTAAATACTTCCCAAGCCAAAATGGACACAAGTAGGCAATTCTTCCCTTCTTAAACCTGTTACCAAGCAGATTCTAGAGGAAGTTTTCTTGGTTTAATTCAGCACTTCATTCACATTTCAATATATTTTTTATATAGTATTCACTTTAACCACCTTGATGTTGATTGGAGGGACAAAACAACAGAGCAGGGGCAACCCAGCAGGTTCCTGGAATGTGCTGGTGACAAATCACTTCTCTAAGGGATAGAGGAACAACAATGAGGAGGGTTGCTGTGCTGGACCTTGTGCTCAACACCAAGCAGGGGGTGGTGGGGAATGTGAAGCAACAATGACACATTTCCTGCCCTGGGCTTCAGGAAAGGAGACTTCAGTCCCTTCAAAGAACTACTTGGTAGACTGCTGTGGGAAACAGCCCTGGACCCAAAAGAGACCCACGAAAGCTGGTTAATAATTAAGGATTACCTCCTTGAAGCTCAACAGTGATGTGTCCCAACAGAGAGAAAGTCAGGAAAAACCAACAGAAATCCTGCATGGATAACGGGGTGATTGAACAAGATTTCAAAGTGAAAAATGGTAGGTTTAGACCAAGATATATGGGAGAAATTTACTTGGAGGATAGAGAAACATTTGAGAAGGTTGTCTAAAAAAAGTTGTGGCTGCCCTATCCCCATAAATGTTCAGGACAGGCTGGGTGGGGCTCTGAGCAATGTGGCCTAGGGAAAGTGTCCCTGCGTGGTGGAACAAGGTGAACTTTAAGGTCTCTTCCAACCCAAACCATTCCAGACCTCTACAACTCAATGTTGTGTGCTCTGGTGTTATGTAACATGAAAAGTGAAACGAAGATCACACCTCTACTAGCAAATTATATGTGCACAGAGCTGGATTTGGATGCAGAAGCCAGCTGGCATGGAACAGTCCAGCACCTTACTGGATGTTCTTCTGGGTGGTCACATCCAAAATGCCTGTTGAGAGTCATCCATTTTGTCTCCTGAACTGTTCCCAGAAAATGTCTGGGGAATGCTGGCTACCAAATGACAAAACTGTACTAGGGATAAGTTTAACAATTTAACTTTACAGGCAATTATATTCCAGAGCACAGGAATATTTTCTAGCACTGAGTAGCTTAGAAGTGCAAGTACATAATTAAATCCTTTGGACTGTGCTGTCCTTAATTTGGTCAAAAAACAAAAGAAGAAGCAGATCTTATTGTGTTACACTCTGAGCTTTATCTTTAGATTAGCCTAAAGACAGTATTCACTGTCTTGGCTGACAGCTCCAGGTAATAGGAAAATTATCCTTCATGTGTCTCTTACATTCTTCTCTGCAAACAAAGCTTTAGGTTTGGACAGAAAAGACTATATAGCTAAAAACACAAGTCAAAGGCAGCTGTGCATTTGTGACTGTTTGAATGAAGCTAAAATATGTATTAAATTCCCTTGACCTGATTTTATGCACAGGCAAAACTACTTTACCTTTGCTTTCATATATCAAAGAAAAAATTTTGGATTAACTAGATTATTCTTTATATTAGAGTGCATTTTAATTTTGAGCATGTTGTAGCAGCAGAGAAGATGCCATATTATGTAGTTCAACCCAGATGTAGAGATGTAGATGGATAAATGGATAGATAAATGGGGAGATAGAAATTGCAAATTATGGTGGGTTTTCTTTTTTGGTTTTTTTTTTTTTTTTTTATTTTTTTTTTGGAGGTAAGAACCTCGTTTTTTTTTTTTTTTTTTAATTTTTTTTTTTTTTTTTTTTTGGGGGGAAGAACCTTGTTTTTTTTTTTTTTTTTTTTATTTTTTTTTTGGAGGTAAGAACCTCGTTTTTTTTTTTTTTTTTTAATTTTTTTTTTTTTTTTTTTTTGGGGGGAAGAACCTTGTTTTTTTTTTTTTTTTTTGTTGAATTTTATTTTAGGAGGTAAGATCCTAGTTTTTTTCTTTTTAGTTAAATTTTTCAAATATTTTATTGCTTCCTTCAGATAGTGAATACTGTTTCAACTAAAGATGTTTCAAAATATATGAATAAGTTACTTATGTTGTCTTATCATATTATAGGTAATACAGAATAACTGGTGTACAGAATAATGAAATGCTTAGAGTAATGCAGAATCAAAAATTTCGACATGATCTAGTTGAAGGTATCCTTTCTAATTGGAGGGGGGTTGGACTTGATGGCTTTTAGAGGTCCCTTCCAATAAAAATTGTCCTATGATTCTATGATTCCATCAGTGACCTGAGTGGCTGGACAATTATACTCGTGATTCTTACACAAAGTCCCAAAACCTTACTCTGGAATGGGCTTTAGATGTAGGCACTCATAGATCAGTTTATATGAACCCATTCAAAAGTCTCAGCATCTATTTAAATATTAAGTATCTATGTAAACAAAAGTTGTATTTCTAAAAGCACTAACTTGTGAAATACTTTTAAAGTATCAAACTTGTTTTGTTTTGTTTTGTTTTTGTTTATTTCTCTGTGTGTAGGACCTGAGTTGCTTTAAAATCCTGCAATAAATCTACTGGAAAAGAGTTAGAATCACACTGAGAATGATATTTAGAGCTACACTTTCAAAACTAGTGAATAATTTCTATTGATCATCCTGGAAAACAAAATCCATAGATGTCAGGCATTCCCACATATCTTGGAAATCTAGGCAGCTGTCTTTATGGTGAGGAACAAATTTTTACTGCTGTTTCTGGTGGAATGCCAAATTTGGAAGAAAGTTTGTACCCTTCTCATCCCCTTCTCCCCCCCTTAAATATACAGAAAAGCCACAGTGAGTCCATTTTAACTCATAATAGAAACCTTCATCTCTCTAAACAGAAGCACCCCTTAAAATAAAATAAAATGCCACATAAAATGCAATTCCTACTACAATATAAAATGTGCTTTCACTCAGGCTCCTTGTAGCATTATCTCTAACTGCAGTGTAACTAAAAACTAATAACCTCATTTTTAATTAGCTGGGTTTGTGGCATTTTGCACCCATCTCACAGTTGTTCTTTCTGCAGTGTATATCATTATTAACTCTGGAAGTCTTTGAGGAGATCTTAAATATACTTTACTTGCTTTCTCCTTTTTCTCCTTTCTGAAAATTGTTCTCAAAACACTCATATTCATTAAAAAAGAAAAAAACCCAAACATGTTAACAGTGATCTTAAGCACAGTATGAGTGATTCTGATTTTATGTAGCTATTCTCTTTGTTCTTCCATTATCTGAATTCTTTCCTCTTCTTTTAGTCAATAGAGTGGGAATATATTTTTAAAATATATTATGGTGTTTCAGTCTAACTGCCCTAAAAATGTGTGAATTTAGAAAGGAAGACCACAAATATTGTGCATTGGTTCCTTTGATGTCAAAATAGTACTGAGTAATTACAGAGGGTACATAATATGTTGTGGCTTTCAGTTCTTTTAGAGACATTACTTATACTGAGGGCTGATATGAAAGGACACTTTTATATAAAAGTGTTGACTGCACAGCAGTGGTGTAAACAGGAAGCTCTCTCAGTTTAGAGCCCTTCATCACAGCTGTCAGAGAAGACAAGACATCCTGTACACATTTAGGAAAAACTTGTAAACCATGGAAAATCTGACCTGAAGCATGCCCTAAACCCAGCTGGGTCACATCACTCACCTGTACTGGGCCTTACCAGCCAGAGGTGCAGAGTGTGGCCATTGCACCTCCAGCTGTTATCCCATCACCTCTCAGGGCCCTCTTGGAGCTGAGCAGGGCTGTGAAAAGAAGCATGGTCAAGCCATGAAGGGCAGAATTCCCTGTCCATAGCACAGGTTTTGGAATTAGTTGGTCTGTAAACATCCCTTTCAACCCAAACCATTCTGCGACTCCGTGGTTCTAGGAATAAAAAAGGATAATGGTCTGACATACTGACTTGTGCCACAGGGACAAAATACATACTTTTTTTTTTTTGGTCACATTTAGACCATTTGAATTATTTCCAAATGAAATTATTCCTTATTCTTGAAAAAAAAAAAGAAAAATAAAAGAAAAAAAAACCTATTTGTAAGAATCTGTGTTTGAATGCATGTAAGGAGGAATGTTCACACCCCTGCTTCTTTAGAAGGCCTTTGTTAGTGATCAGTTAAATTTTTTTGCATCTTTAGCATGCAGGTATCTATATTTTTAGATTAGAAAACACCCCTAAGATTGAGTCCAACTGTTAGTCCAGCAGTGTCAAGCCATGACACTAAAACCCACTAAATGGTTTAGACCACTAAACCATGTCCCCAAGTGCCACATCTACGTGGTTTTCAAGTTCCTTCAGTGATGGGGACACCAACACTGCCCTTGGCAGACTGTTATGCCTTGTCAACTCTTACTGTGGATAAACTTCTCCTGTTATCCAATCCAAACATTCTCTGATGCAACTTGAGGCCATTTCCTCTCCTCCTGTCCCTGTTCCCTGGGAGCAGAGCCCAAATCTCCTCGGCTGTCCCCTCCTGTCAGGGAGTTGTGCAGAGCCACAGGGTTCCCCCTGAGCCTCCTTTTCTCCAGGCTGAGCCTCTTTCCAGCTCCCTCAGCTCCTCCTGATATTCCAGTCTCTTCCCCAGCTCCATTCCCTTCTCTGGACAATGTCCAGCCCCTCAATAACCCAGGATTTATGGTGCAGCCTCACCAATGCCCAGCACAGAGAGGGGTCACTGCCTGATCCTGCTGGTGCACTATTGTTATCCTGTGCTCTGCTGTGAAGCCACATCCAGGGAAAACATGCACCTTGATATTTTAGCAGTTTGGGCAAAGGTCACAATGCAGAAAACACAGAGACAAGAACTGCCTCTTTCATTGTGAAAATCTGATGCCCAGTGCTGGAGCTGATGCAGCCTGAACACATGAATTTTTTTCCTTCCTCGTAGATAACAAGTAAAATAAAGCAGAAGCTGAAGAAGGAAGTGGAAGTTATTCATTTGACTGATTTAAAGTATCTATCTAAAGTGTCTGCAATTTAATCCATAGGATGACTCGTTATACAAATTTTCAGTTTCTCACTTGAACTGCTCTCTCAGGGATTTAATCTCATGCCAGATTAGGAATTTATTTTGAATGTCTATCATTTGGCCAAATCTGCACTCTCTTCTTAACTTTATAACTCTTATAGCTAGAGCAAATCTGCTAAAGTTCTTGAATTTGAACCTTAAATGCAGGGAACACATAGTTTTCTTCCTATATGTTTTTCCTTGCAGGAATTTATGCTTCTAATTGTCATTTGCACTATTGCACCTAGATCCAGGTCAAAAAACTGCTACATGAATATGAAATCTCTGCTACAAGGATAATAAAACACTGAAGGACAATGGGAACATATTTGAGGAACATTTATAAGGTTTTGTAAGAAGCTCAAGAAAATATGTTGCTTTGTATTCTGCTTCTTTTTCTTTCTTAGTTCTTACTGACTGTCTCCTTTTTCTGTCTCTATGTTCTTATGTTTTTGGGGTTTTTATTAGATGGATTTATAATCCTGTTTTTAGAGTGTCCTTGAATAGATTTTTATAATTAGCAATTATAAATAGAGATATAGTCTTGGGTTATGAAGTTTACTTTTATTGACTGCAACAGAAGGTTTAAGTTCAACTTCCCCTTATCTGATTATATTTACCAGAACTGTGGGAATTCACTGTGCTATAAAAATGGACCTTGCTGCTAGCTGGCATACCCAAGAACATTTAAATAAAAATAGCAATGAAAACCCAAGCAAATATTATTTATGTCAGTTAGATACCAATGAAATCTAAGGCTTTCAGGAGTAGACAGGATCGATTTTTAAATTTTTTTCTCTCTCTCTCTCTTTTTTTTTTTTTTATATGACAGAATGACACACTCTTCACTCAGCCACTCAAGCTGAAGAATGACTCAAGAACCCTGTGAAGGTCAAATGCATTTTCACCCAACTGATGCTCTTGTAAAACTGACTTAACCCTCCTTGTGCATTTCTGCACAGCATGGAAGTTAGCTGTGCAGCTCCAAATCAGATGAAAGTGCGGTGAGACCTTCCTTTTGTAGAGCTCTTTTGTTTTAAGCAGAACAAATTCCCTATAAGCAGAACTGTAATTTGCACATTGGAACGCCTTCTGCCTATAATGATCTCGCCGGCAGAAAGCACTGTCATTTCACAAATGGCCCCACAGTGCTCCCCAAAGCTGTGCAAAAGTGTACAGACACAAACTGAGAAAGAAACTAATACAGGCCCTGATCCTGCAATGGACATCTAGGGTACAATGAGGGCGGCTCTATCAGATTGGAGAGATAACACTTTGCTCGCAGTATGCCACAGCAGACAAGGCAATGTGAGAGAGAACGGAAAGGAAGCTTGGATCCACTGTGGGCCGGCAGAGAAAAATGTTCCATTAATATTTAAATGTGTTTCAGTAAGTGAATGTAACCCACTGAATGCCATCTGTGTGGAGGGGGAAAAAAAAAGGCAAGACCACCTAAGCACAGTATATTCAGACCTGAGAAGTCCACAAATCAAAGAATCACTGAATTTGTTGAGTTGGAAGGGCCTCATCAGGATCATTGAGTCCAGTTCCTGGTGCTTCACAGGACACACCAAGAATCACACCATGCGCCTGAGAGCTTTGTTCAAATACTCCTGGAACTCTGTCAGGCTTGGTGCTGTGCCCATTCCCTGGAGAGCCTGTTCCTGTGCCCAACCACCCTCTGGGGGAAGAACCTTTCCTGATATCCAACCCAAACCTCCCCTGACATAACTTGGGGCCACTCGCCCAGGTCCTGTCTGTCCCTGGTCGCCACAGAGCAGAGATCAGTGCCTGCCCCTCCTCTTCCCATCTGACTTCCTTATGCTTTTGGAGAAGAACAGAGATGACATAACCCACTGGCAGATCTTTGCAGTGCCAACCACTAATTCCCTGAGCAGGGAAATCAAAGTAGCTGGGGGACCAGCAGCCTTAATGAGCCTCACACTGAAAGAAACTTCACTAGAAAAGGGATGGTGCTTTTCCAGGCTCTCCTGCACATCTCATAGTGCTCCACAACTTTCAGGTTGCAGATTTTTCCTCATAATGCTGATCAGAACCATGAAGAAATACCTATGTTATACAGCCATATTCTCTAACAGCAGTGAGCGCTGCAGCACTAAGAGGACTGGTGGGAGAACATGGCCCTGTAACTCATAGTTCTGTGCAACACAAGTTTTTCTTGGTATTATGACAATATTCAGTTCTGAGCACACATTGAAGAAACTTTCCTTCAAGTTAGGATAGCAAAAAGAGAGAATAAAAGCCACTTATGCTGAACTTCCTGGTTGGATCTGGACATTTATACTACATTTCTGATGGTCTCCCTTGCAACAGTCAAAGATATCTGTGAAGAGGATGTAGAAGGAGAAAGAGATGAGGAATAAGACTAAAAAATACAGAAACAAAAAACAGTCAAAAAGGATTAAACTTGGTTCTCAGAAAAAGGAAGCATGAGAAAAAGGTAGAAGAAAGGTCAGTGCGAAAAAACTGTTCTTTACAAGATATCCATTCTTATAAGTGTATTCTGTGCTTCCTACTGAATTTAGTCCTATGAAAAAAGTCTTCCTTTTAACTTGTAAGTACATGAGTAACAATAAAGAAAAGAATATAATTTTCCATATTTGGGGGAATATATGCAAAATACAAATTTTGGAAAATGGAGAAAAAATAATCAGTTATGAGTTTTATAAAAGCCTAGATTTACTGCAGGGTTAGGGTTGTCTAGAATCTGCCACACCAAAAGTAAGGATCTGCAAAGGAAGTAGAAGTTCTGTTCGGCATATTTTTTGTATCATAAAATATGAGAGATTTCAGCTCACATCTCCTGGCCTAACAGTCTAGATTGTGATTTTCTTGTTCATGATCCCTTTGTTTCCATGCAGGTTCTGTTTCAGTATGCCTAGGATTATCCCAAATAAATTTGGACATTTAATTGCAATGCCAAATGTAGAAATTTAGTGACTATTGTTATAGTGAGTAGAGACACAAATAATTCAATCCTTTTAAGATCCTACTTATTGAATGCTCTTCAGTAACCTGTTGAAATTTTTGGGTGATATCTATTTCCACTAAGCTTATTAAATTCAGAAACAGTGGCCCTAATTTCTATAATATTAAATATCCCCTTCTCTCTTATATTTTTTTCCTTTAGGAAAATGAAGAACACTTATAAGTTTGCACATTGCCCAGCATGTAAATCATGCCATGGTCGCTGCCTCATTTCCCTCAGAGCCCTCATCCTTCTCATGTTTGTGTCTCTCCACTGTGCATCTTGGCATGAGAAAATATTCTGGAAGTTAGAACCTTGTCAGCTCTAAGCCTTGAAAAACTGAGAACCTTCCTCCTGCACCCACTTTTCACTCACCATGCAATGGCTTTTATCAAACTACCCAAGGCTTCTGCCTCATTGCCATAACCATGGCACCCCAAGTGTTCTTATGCACCTTGCACTGTGAGATTCTCACCAGAATCCAGTGCTCAGTTTCTACTCAAACCTTTTTTTCGGTGAATGTTTAAATAGTTTTGTTCTTCCTCTGTCTCTTCACATTTCACCTTGTAGCTGCTAATCTTTGCTTGTGTGTGTAGATCCATCCGCTCTTCACCCTGCAGGTTTTAGTTCGCAGTTTCATATTAAAACAAACACAGCTTAGGAGAAAATGAATGATACTAATTTTAAAATCCAGAAAATGTTATCAAGAATATACACACCAAAACTTAATGGCCAATTAGTGTGCAACACCTGCACCTAATCAGGCATGCTCCAACCAGCACCGGCAGTGACATAAACAGTAACTACCAATGGGGAGATCTGAGCAAGTCTTAATGAGAAGTATAATTGTACTCTTCTTTCTGAGAAGAAAACAGGAAGAAAACACTTTTTTAAAAATCATTTTCAACTTAATCATTGCCACCACCTGCTGCCCTGCAGACCTGCAGAGGATGCCTTGAAGAGAAGGCTTGTTTAGGGTAGCTTATCATTTTACTTTCCATCTGGACTTGGGGGAGAGGGTTAATTTTTTTTCTCTCTTTTCTCCTCCTTGTTTCATCCCCCACCCTAAGGCAGCTCTGAAGGCTATTTGTACTGTCAGCTGAGGCCCCCAATAATAAGCTATATCCATGTAAGCCTATTTGAACTTTCACTGTGCAGCAAAGGAAGGCATAAAAGGCAGGGCCAAGTAGAGAACAGGAAGCAGAGACGGCAGGACTGGATTTCTCTGAAGACCAGTTAATGTCCTTGGCTTGGATCATTAAACTTGCGCCAGAGTCAGGTATCTACCAGGGGAATAGCAGTCATAAACCAAACAGTTTATCCAAAAATTAGAAACTTTCCTTCCCCCTTCTTCCTCTCTGTCTGAATCAGTAATGTGAACATCAGGGGGCCCTCACATCTCCGGTCAAATTGTTTTGCTGATGATACTTTCCCAGCATTTTATGTTCTTAAACTCTTAGTCACCTCTTTGAAGAAGCATTTTAGAGGCATTAAGCTGGAAGTCCAGGGGTAATTGTATCTCTAGAAGGTAAAAAGGGTGCCACTGACAAGTATTTCAAAAATACAGCAGGAGCATCCACAGAGGCAGAACACCTTTAATGTGGAACTTGTTTAGACACGGGACTGGGGAAGACAAGCTATTTCAAGACTCATTTCAAATACTGGAAGAGGACATGTTTTTCCACTATGAAACACAGATATCTGGAATTCATTTCCATGAGAATGTGTTAAGTATGATAAAAAATAATTTTGGTGAAAAAAAACAAGCCAGAAAGTATAACCAAATAGAAACACTTTCCACCTTGGAGAATGTTGCTTGTTTGTTTGGTTGGTTTAAGTTATTAATTTACAAATAGATTTGTTATATTTAATCATAATATTTAAAGGTTGATAGATTATGGATAAATATTTATGAGTGCTGGCCATCATTCAAGGGTCTAACTGTGCTGATGAGGATTGATAAAGGGAAAAAGCAGAGTGATCTGAACAGAGGTAGCACATCTGACATTCACATCATAGCACCATGCACAGGTGGGAACTGAAGAGTTCCTCATATTCACTTTATGATTCAATGGTTGTAAATAATAAATAAATAAACTCATTTCAGGGGTTAAAAAATGTTCTGCCCCTTAGCCAGCTGTTGCCTCCCTTCAGATGTAGCATGAAAACCACTAACAGGATCTCTTCTGGACTGATACAGTGCAAAGTTAACAGCTAACTTAAAACACCATCATTCCTGGTAATCTTAAACCTCTCAACAAAGCAGCACTTTGATAGCACTCCTTCAACTATATCTCATATTGACACTGGAAAACAGTGGCTGAAATGAGGACAGCCCCATGACAAGAACAGAGTTTATATTTTCTCCTTTTCTCTCAGGCATATTGTGGAGAATGAGGAAATGATGGATGCAAACAATATTCAGGTAAACATATTTTATATTTACAGTTCCAGAAAGGCCTCTGAAAAGGAAGGGAATGTGTGCTTTACAGGAATTCAATCTTATGCAATACAATTTACTCAAAGGAAAAGGGTTCAGCTGAAAAAAAGAAATTATAAATTTGTAGAGTAAAACTCATACCTGTGTAGTAAAGCTCTTTACAAATACATATGAGACTGGGTTTGCTTACTAATGTGCAGAGGAAACTGAAGTCTGACATTATTTTAGGGCCAAGTACAATTTCAGGTTAAATTTTAGCTCTGTGTCTAGAAGGAGTGGCAACCAATACTGGAGAAGGATTCCTGGGTTTCCTATAGATCAGAGGAGAGACCAGATTATTTAAAGTTACTGGACAAAAACTTGACTTTCATCTGTTTTATTCCTTTTCCATGAGAAAGAGCAAACCTACCTCAGTCTCTCGATAGCTGAAGGTGATCCCTAAGTGTTCCAGAAACATCCAGTTTTTCTCTCTAGGGGCAGGCAGCATCTATGCTTCACTCTTTCCCCACTTTTTATGATACTAAGGAGCAAGCTTAACTACCTCTCCCTCTTGCTACGTCAGAGGAGTGTCACCTCAAATCTGTGCCTGTCATGTTCTAGGTTATGTGCTGAGCATTACACATGCTTGTCTGCTTCCAAGAGGGGATTGGTGACCAAAATTACTTGAGAGGAGGAGGAGGCTGTGCAAGCAGCAGGATAACCTGCTCAGCTCACCATTGACTGAAGCAGAGGAGTACAGAAGACAGACTTTCCTGAAACCCCACATACAGTTCTTCCTGCTGATCAGGACAAAGTTTTAAGAAGGTTGCTTTTTGTTCTTTTATTTTGTTTAGTTCAGGTTTTTTGTCAGATCCATGGATTTGAACCTTTCCAATGAGAAGCGAAATGAAACCTGAATGTGTGTATATATATCTCTATGTTGTGATATGTAAATATGTAATATTTAAGGGTTTAGATGTAGCTCTTGAGGAGTTGAGGAGTTGTCTGCAAGGCAGGATTATATAATGTAAGTAGTTGTGGTGTTATGGTGGTAAGATTTACTGGTCAGCTTGACCCCACAGCTGGAAGTGAGCCCAAATTTCCTGGTTTCAGATGCTGAAACCTTACTGCAATCCCAGCAGTTAAGGGGGCAAGAAACCTTGGATTGGCAAAGGAAAAACTATTGCTTTATACAATACCATGAAAGAAGATAAACCTGTGAATTATTATTATCAATTAATTTTTTTAAGAAAAGGCCATCTCAGGAGATTTCTGGTAAGTTTTGTTTTAAATTGTGTCTAAAATAGTGTAAGAAAGCGTCATCTTTCCACACAGCTGTTTTTGCACTTATTCTTCAAATCCCAGCCGATGCTGGGGATTGCAGATGAGAGTGAAAATGGGAATGTGTATCAGAAGTACATTACAGAACAGTAATGAGGTTTTATCAGCATGAATTTGGAGAAGCTGGAGTGCTTAGGATGCAGCAGAGCTGTGGGGATAGGACAACATGTGTTTCTGTTCCAGTGACATTAAAGCCAGGATCTCTGAACAAAAACCCATGTGGTGAATTGAACTCTGTATACAAATTATTTTCATAATAAAAGAAACCACTGAAAGTCAGTAGTTTGGCCTTTAAGGAATCTGGATTTAAAAACTTACTTGTCATTTCAGGTTAGATCACAATGGGGACATCCAAATTGCTTAACACCAGAAATATTTTTTTAACAGCAAAATTTAATTAATTACATCATTAAATTGATAGAAAGTTCTCTGGCCTGGTTGAGATACCGTTTAACGTTACCCTATGTACACTGTGCAGCCAAAAGCTAGCAAAGGAATGTCAGTGCCAGATTTCTGTGACTGTATTCAATTACTTAGCGCATATTTTTCTTTATTTCTTTGCTAACTTTTCATGTCATTTATGATCTTGCCTCTTAAAGTTAAGATTTTACTTTCTCTCATAATGCATCTGCCTGAACCCTTTCTAGTCTTGTTCCAAGATTTTTATGGACTCTGTCTGCTTCCATGACTTTTCTCAGTTTGTTTTTAACTTGGGTTCTGTCTTGTTCCTAAAGAATTTACACTGGCTCTCTCTGTCCATCTCTCTCTGTCCTCTGTCTCTGTCCTCTATCCATGTCTTTGTGTAGTTGCTGAGAATTAAATTTCCCCTTTCTTTCTCTTCTCCTCTTTGATTGTAGACTAAAAAAAAGTCACTCTGGGCTTGACAGTTCTATATTTATCTGTACTTTTACCCCACTCACTTCTAGTGATTAATTAATGAACATACCAAACCTGTCCTGTTTTAATCTTACACTGTAGTATTTGCAGCACTTTCTTGCAGGCCTCTAATTCTAGATAACTTTGGTATTTAATGCATATATTTACCTGATCAGGATTTAAGGCACTCAAAATATTTATGTCACTTGAAGAGCCTCATCTGCTTGGCAGCAATATACTGACCATATCACCACAAAAACTGTGTTAAAGGAGTCTCCCTTTCATCATCACTGCTGCCAGGACAGAGACAGATGTTCATGACTGACTGCCTCTTGAAAACTGGTCTAATGATGAAACACTTCCTCTAGGACAGAGAAAACATCTTCTGGGGCTGCGTAATGCATAACTTCCCACCCTCCAGCCCCTTTGTCCTGTACATGTCCTAACCCTCAGGTTTATGAGACGTGAAGGAGAGATGTAATCCTTTCTGCTGGAGATGGGCCACTGCAAGGAAGGGCATGGAAGATTCAGGAGGTAAGAAAAAAGAAGTCCCAAATGTAACTCGGCAATTAAAGGCAGCCTGTGGATAAGAGAGGCTCTTAATCTGGATCTCTAGCTCCTGTTCCTCAGCTAGCCTCACTTTAAAAGGGAAAAATGAGCCTTCTAAATACATAAAAGTGGTTTTCCTCATGGGAGCTTTCTGGGATGAGGATTTTGAGAAGACAGCGAGAGTGACCCCTCCTGCAAGGTCTTCAAGTCCCTGTCTCCTGAGCCCAGATACTCAACAGACAAAAATGACTGAAATGCCAACCCTGCCTGTGAGAGCACATACCCAACGTAAGCACACAGTCCAAGGGAGCAGGATGAGCCTGCAAGCTGACAGGGGGGAGGGATGCACACTGCAACAGCAAGACAATTATGATTAGTGTGGACAATTATGATTATGATTTAGCCGTAGGATCCCCAATAGCCATTAACATGATACCACATTTTCCTGACAAAAAAAATTAAAAAGGAAAATTCAGTGGCTGAGCAGCAGCACTGAAACCCAGGGGTAAATGTTTGCCTTGAACAGGGCTGTAAGCCACACAAGAGAGACTAATTAAATGAGTCTCTGGCCCTTAGTTATGACAGAAATGAGAGAAAGGGGGGATTGTTTGGGGGGTTTTAATTCCCCAACTGAGGAAGAGCGATGTGGGGAGAGGCATGGGGAAAAGAGGGGAAGGAAAAAAAGATATTCCAGGGCAAAACAGGATTTCCAAGGTTTCTTTTGTTTGAAAAGCCAGCTAAAGGAAAGGAACGCTTCGCCTCCTCTCTCCCAAAGATGGAGCTGTTGGAACAGGAGAGGAGAGGCCGTTCGAGCTCACAGGCAGGCACACAAAGTTCTGCATTCTGCAGCAGGACTTCCAGGCTTCTCCGAAAACACGACTGCTTCCTTTCTGGAAGGAGAAATAAAAATCCGTATTATTATAGCAGCTGCGTTATTGCAAAATTCTACCCAAACACAACGACTGATATTAAGTATCTAACCCCTCTTAATTGTCTATTTCATGGGCTTTAGATTTCTGGATTGCTAAAATAACCATCTGAAGACAAGACTTCAATTCATTTTGTTTTATTAGTATTATTATTTCCTTACAATAATAATAACACTTTACACTTATACAGCACTCTTCATCTGCAGATACAGACAATAAGGACTGGATTGCTGCTATTATCCTATCATACCCCACAGATGAGAGGGGATGGGAAATTCTCTGGATGGAGATGGGGCTGAGGGAGAAATTTCCTGAAACCCTGAGGCCCAGGAGTGATTCAGAGGGAAGGGTAACTAACTCTGTGACTGAAAGATCAGCTACTTTGTTGAATTTCTTTGTTGGTAAATATTTCCAAAAGATTTTGGCATTATAATTTTCATTGAAATGTTAATTAATAATAGAAACAGTTCAGTAGTGTCATCTGAGCAGTCTTGAAGCCAAGAATTTGGGGGTCTGGTTCAATTTCTTTGGAAATATATGCTCCAGTTGAAGGAGAGTTGGACAAATGCAAAGGGAGGCAAACTATTTTATACAGGACACCAGCCTTGACATACAAAATGCACTGTTTACTTTTAAAGTCTGTGAAGAAATGAATGATCTGGTGATCCTAAGCCACTCACTTATGAATTTGTGGGGACTGTATGGAAGTTAATGATTTTGAAACAAATTTTTAAAAATTCCTTTTCTGTTCAGAAACACATACATTTTGTTGTGAGAAATGACAGGGAATGCAGCAAGTTCAATCCCATCTCCTTTTGCCTTGCAGCCTAGACAGAGACAAGAAGTTTAAAGAAAAAGTAAAGGGGCAGCAGAAAATATGGGGTTAACATTTCCCTTTGACTGTGTTGATGTGGGTTCTCTTCCCCAGGCTGGCTAAAACACCCTCATATAAAAAAGAAGGTGACAGCAAGATGATGAAGTATGTTATAATTAATTGTTGTCCCATTATCTCAGTTTATACATGGGCAAACTGTGGCCTGCTGTCTAACACCAGATTTCTGTAATGTGGATTGTCATCTGAGCTCCTCACCTCTGGCTTCCTATATCATAAGGATTAAAACATCCGGCTCTTTTAGCTCATGGTTTATTTGAGTGTTAGCCAAGAGGTGCCTGTTCCTCTCCACTGACAACTGGAGAAAACAAGATGAGCCAGGATAACCCCACGTGTGGCACACTCTGGTTGTGAGACCTGTGGCTGCAGAATTGGGCATGAGAGGCACAAGCAACTGTGAGTGCCACCACTTTCAGGCTGTCCTTCACAAAATGGCAAGGTGAAAGCCAAAGTCAGTGTGTGTAGACAAGAAGAGTCAACAAAAGCTCCTCTCTGGAGGACAGAGTCATCCTTGTGCAAGGAGTAAGACATGCACCTTCTCAGCTCCAAGGGAATGGAGCAGCATCACACATGGTGATGATCACAGATGCATGGTGGAGGCAGAGAGGGAAGCCAGAACTTGACTCCCAAGCCTCATCTCACCCTCAGCCACATTCCCCTTCTTCAGGGTCTTGACTTAGTAGCTCCATGTGCTCCCTGCTGCCCCTGACACAAAGGGAGCAAAACTCACGTCAGGGATGGAATCACATAATGCAAACCACTCTGCTTATTTTTAAAAATAGGTACAAAAGAAAAAGCATGCTCATTTGACCTGGCACATGGTTCTCCCCTTCGGTGCTGCTATTATTCCCATCTTAGACTTTTTCACTTTCTCTTTTGCCAGCAGGAAAGAAGTAACACAGAGATGTTTTATGCCACTGAGACAAAGAGGTATTGATCCTTTTTGCCTCTGGAAAAGGTTTCTAATAATTTCCAGATATATCGCAGATTGTGGTGCTGCTATCTTTAATTAAAACATGACACAGAATAGAAAGCAATTATTTGGCGTATTTTTCTTTTCTATTTCTTTTTTTTTTTCAGATTATGTTAGTTTCTTTTATTTTAATGGGCTGTGGTACCAGACCAAATGACTTGCAAGTTGAGCACATAGAAACTGGAAAGTAAGAGGAAGAATACTTGTTCTTGTGTTTCTTACTCATGACATTTAAATATGGTGTTTTGTCCTTCATATTCAAAGAATTTCATAATCTGTGGCTTGCCAGCCCCCTTGGCCAGAGAAAATGTCTTCTGTCCAAAGGAAGTCTGTGCTGGGATCAACAAAACATTCTTCTGTCAGCACTGGCCTTTTTCAACAACTGCAGCAACACCTCTGTGCACAGGCCTTGGCCCTGTGGATTTGGGAGATAGCTGTTGGCACAACAAAAAGGATAACATAAACTCAGACTGATCCTGTTTCTACACAAACCTCTTCAGGCAGAAGCAGAAGTGAAAGATTGACTTCCCTGTTGTCTGCATTCAAATCAGAGGTCCATTCCAGTAAAAATGGTGGGTAAGATACACAGGATAAGTAATACTGGTAATATTATATTATAATTATTGGTAATAGCTACATGCTGGGGAAATTTGTCCATGGACATTAACTTCTTCATTGTTTTTTTTTTCTTACAATTGTGGCAATTGTTGGTTGACCAATGAACTGCTTAGGATCCACCAAATCCACCATGGAAAAATAGTTAAAACAAGGATCTATTAACATCTTAGATTATATTAACATTTCTAGAAACTCACACAGATATTATGCTGGGTTTTCATATGCTGAATTCAGGTAGTTTAAGGATTTTAACCTGGAAAAAGATAGGACAAGGGTTCAAGGTACTTAGGGTACATGTAGAGTTTATTATTGTTCCCTGTTTACAGAATAAACATTTCCCGTTAAATGCATCAGGCCTGAGATTTCGCTTTGTCCGGAACATCAATTACGCTCCTTTCCATAACTCCAGCCTCACAGGCATTTAAATTTATGATTAATCTTTTCAGGAACACATAGAAATTGAATCAAAGCAGCACTTTGCAAAACAAGCCTGTACAAAACACACAGTTCTCTCATTAGCAGCCCAAATGAAATGCTCTGAGTGTTTAGGAAGAAGCAGATATATCCATGCTGTCCTGCTTCTTTAGGAGTCCATGGGCATCCTTTGAGTGGTTAAAACCTGCCACAGATTTCACAAGACCCACAGGGCCTCATTTCCCCTAACATCCAACCAAGTCTGTGGTCGACCCAGTGGGAGAGAGGAAGACCCTGCTGGCTTTCTCCATGGAGCACTCACCCCTGATTCCAGATTCTCTTCCACAGGGTATCTTTGCTCCCTGCCAAGTGACCTTCTATAAAGCTTTAAATGTGGACAGAGGATTCAGGTTTATTTTTGGTGGAATTTCCCCTGTTAGCATAAAGATGGAGGAATTTATTGCCACGGATTCTCTCATTGTAACAGCTACAGAAATGCTGTGCAGAAATCAAAATGGAGGCACATAGCCTCCAAAGAATTTTTTCCTAAACTGTCCCAGAGCATAAATGCAAAGCAGATATTCATGGGGAGCTGGTGACTTCAAACACTGATGTTTGGGTGTAGGAGTTGCTATTTATTAGCCCAAGATCACTTCATTGGTTGTCATGTTTTCAAAACAGCAGCCCTTGTGGGACCTGAACAGGATTTTCTTTTTTACTGTGGTAGTGATAAGAAAAAAAAATAATCAAATTATTGGTTCCTGTATTTACCTATACATATAACATCTACTTGAATATTATTCTGGAAATCTTGCTGTATTTATTTCCTTCTCACATAAATATGTCTTTTCTTTTGTGCCCTATTACTCTGTACATTTTATTCAATAATAAAATTAAATGCAGCAAGGGGTTTTTAGTGATGTCTTTCTCTAGCCTGTGAAAAGGATGCTGATTTCATATGCCATAAAGGTTAGCTAAGTGATGAAGGAACTTTCATATGCTTCTGGTTCAGATAAATATTGATAAACATACAATGGATGTTTATTCAGCATTTACCTGAACTAATAGACTCTCTTGAATCTGAAATTTTGGTCTGAAAATGTCTCAGGAACAGAGCTGTTTCTTGAGAATTCCACTATTACCTCCTGTTCCCTTAAATCGACAGGAAATTGAGAACAAAGGTAATAAAGAGCAGAATTTTTGTGAACCTCTATGAATGATCAGTTTGGGTCAATGTCATGTCTTGCATACAAGTTAGAGTGGAATAAGTTCTTATTTTACTTGAATTCATTCAGTCACTTCTTGTGTCAAACAAAACAGAGAAAGACAAAGAAATCCTGCCACTATGCCAAAGAAGTGGCAGCAATACATAAGCAAATAAATAAAGCATTTTCAGGTGACCAAACAAGACAAAAGCAAAACCAAAAGCAAAACAAAACAAAAAAAATCAAAACAAGTAAAACAAGCAAAAAACAACAACAAAACAACCCAGCCAAATAAAACCAAACAATAACAAACAAAACCCAAAACAAGCAAACAACAAAAACAACAAAAAACAAACCAACAAAAAAAACACCCTAAAAAACAAGAAAGAAAACACAAGCTGAAGGAATTTCTTGAGCTGTGTCAAAGAAGAAAGGAAAGCAAAGCTGAATGACAAACAATGAGGGCTAAACTAATATATCAAGGGATGAGCTACAGGAATGGGAGCAAACCACACCATTGAACTCCTGTGAAAAAGAAACATGTTGCAGACAGTAATGGCTAATTTGTGCGTGCTAGAAGGGATTTGAAGAATGCACCCTCTACCCCATGTGCCACAGAGGAGTAGACCTGAACATGTGGTCTGGAGCAAAAATAATTCAGCAAACCCAAAGATGACAAAAAATGTGGGAACGTAAAAACGGCTGAACCTGGATGGTGCAAATACCAAATTTCATATGAGGATGTTAATTTGGAAATCATCAGTGTGGAAAACCCCATGAGGTTCTGTGGGCCTGTGGATCTGGCCCAGGTGACTTTCTGAGGACACTTTATGCTTTCTGCTGCTGGTAGCACAAAACCCTCTGACTCCTCCCTAATGCGGAAGAGCTTTGCTTTAAATCTTGATAATTTAGGGAAGGAAGGGAATACCAGACCTTATATATTATCAATTGAGTTAAATCTCCTGTTTCTTGTCATTACACTCAGAAAAAAAAAAACACAAAAAACCCCAATCTCAGTATTAAGTACGTATAAAATATATTCTCTTTCCTAGAATATTTTTTCTTCTAGTCTTCTGTAAAAAGTAACCCATATTACTAAAGCCCTCATCTGCCATAACCTAGCAGTCTTTCAAAATCCAACTGGAAATGAAGCTAATTTACTACAGGAAAGTGATTCTCTTTACATTTTCAAAATCTTATTTACAAATCCTCCAGAGCAATAAATCTCCTGTGCATCTGCACATTGTTACTGGTTGGGATGCTCAGCACTATCCTGTAAGATCATATTTGGCTTGAGTGATGGTAGCAAGTGTTGGAGTCATTGTCATGTCCAGTGTGATTTGAGGTGACTGTTCAGAGAGTAAAGGGATTTTGGAAGACTGAGGGGTGAAACAGCAATACCCATGTAGAATATGGAAAGGAAAAAAAAAAAAAGAGGGAAAAAAAAAAGTAATCTGCTCATTATATGCTCTGAAACTTCTGACTTTAAAAGAATTGTTAAGAAACTTCTGAAGTGGGTAGCCAGGAGTCTAATGACTCCTAAAAAAATCATAAAAAGACATTGAAAAGAAAAGAATGAATTACCTGTAAAAGGAATTCATAACATATGTTACTGATGCTGCATCAGATGTGAATGTAATTTATGGGTAGAAGATAAAATGGAGGAGTTTGGTAAGACTAAAGATGCTTTTTCAAGTTTTATAGAAAAGCATCGCTAATTGCAAAATTTTAGTGAATTGATTACTTGAATTGAATCTACATTTCTTAAAAAAGAAAAGGCAAATACTGATATTGCAGATCAGACAATGATGTGGGGAAGAAAGTTAAATTTATTATTTGTTATGAAGGATTCTTTTATATATATATTTATGTATATATGTATGTATATTTGTTTTAATAGCTGATATTTTTCTCCTTGTGATCCTGAGATTTTGAATGCATAACACGTAACAGTGCACATGTTTGCACAGACACACACAGAAAATGCAAAGGATAGCTTCTGCCTGGGATATGGCATTCGATGTTGGTAGTTGAGATATTCACTATAATAAAAGCTGTTGAAAGAATCTCCTCAAAGAGATACTCCCTGTTCCTAACACTTCTGCAGGTTAAGTGCCCTCTAAATCCTCTAAGAAGATGCAGATGTACCTCTGAGGAAATCCACAAGTCAGTGCAGAGTTTTAAAAGGTCATTCCATCTGCTTTAATCTCTCCTTGTAACTATTTTAGCCGCTTTAGATATTCCACATTGGAAAGAAGCACATATGAGCCGAGAAACATTTGCTTAATGAAAAGAAATTATTTTTTACTGACTCTGATGATCTATTTTGTACCATATAAGTTTTTCCAAACTTCTGACCCGAGACTGCGTCTATTTCTGTGTGTCTTACCGGAATCTTCCTTCATAAACATTTTCAATACTATTTATATATATTTATAATAAAATGTGTGCAAGCATGTAGGGTAAGTTTAGGATGTTAGTATTTCTGTGATTGTTAGTAGCATAAAATCAATAGATTATATTAAAGGGTGGAGAAAGGAAGGGAAAAAACACCTCAGAAAATAAATAAATCTTGGTCAGAGAGAGGGGTTAAACATATTGTACTCAAAAATAGCACATTATAGCTCCAAACACTGAAGCAAGATATACCATGAGGTGGGAAACACCCTGATTGTATTTAAGAAGCTGCAGCATTTTGCTGATGGGCAAGATCATATGTAAGCATGGGCATTTGACTTTACATGTATGTCTTTCTGGAGGTGAAATGGTTAAGCCAGTGGAGCCAAAAAGAATAGACGAGGTTAAAGTGCTGGGGAAAGGAAATAAAGCATTCCCTCTTGCTGATGATAAGCTGTACAGAAAATTCTTTCCTTGACTATTTATCATGCACCTAAAACCTTCAAAAAACACTTTTAGCTATAAAGAGCTTTAAGTCGATGGACAAGGCTTAACTTGGTCCATGAGTCTAGTGGGTAATTCACCACCTCCCCATTGATCAGGAGGCACAAATGTCACCACCTGGCTTGATAGTGACCTGTGTTCTTCTGCTGCCAAAATCTGCTGAGCAGAGATAGCAGAATCAAGGTTGTTCCTCTCATAAACAGATGAAATCAGGAGCTGATATCATTATTCTTATATATGATCTCAGTTTTCTATGGCTGATAATACAGTTGTCCTCCAGCACTCACCCAAATTGATCAACAAGGATCAGAAGACCTTTATTTTCAGAGGGAATTATTTGACTTTGGAGATCTGTCTGAAAATTATCTGCTTCTAATTAATCTCTGAGGGTTCAAAATTACTGATAGACTGTAAATGAAACAGCAGTCCATTGACTGAAAGACATAATTATGGGAAAGTTTCTATCACACTAATTGAACAGCACGCCTTATTGATGAAACTGAGACTTTTCCTGGTTTGGACACCTTGGACTTTGGCCCTGAGGAGCACAGCAGAGCTCTCTTGTCTTTCCCAGACCTGTGCATTGTGCAGCAGAATGGTGTGACCACACAGGAGCAAGCAGATCAGGCGTGGCAGATCATGAAGTCACGCAGGAAAACACCTTGTGTGCTTCTTGGACCAACCACATTGAAAAGGGAAAAGATTTTCATCTATTTTAATATCTCTGGAACAAAGCAAGTGAAACACCTACAGTGTATAACAGATGCACAAATTTACCTTGGGTGATTAATGTATTTTGAACAGGGAACTGTCATATCAGGTCCTATATGTTTTTATCTGCTTTAGCACTGTACACCTGTGGTTTGTTGATAAAGCATATACTTTGCAATGGAGACAACTGCCAGGTTTCGTGCTTTTGCCCTTTAATTACCACCTGACTTCACTTCGTACACGTGTGCACATGTGTACACATCGTGATATGCTCGGGTAAAATTACAAAAATTAACAAACCATGACAAGAAAAAATAATAATAACATACACGGTAAAGCAAATGCACAATTTGTGAACAGTGTGAGGTCTTTAAACTTGTGTGTCTCTGAGAAACGGAGAGGACTGTAACACAGGACCCACAGCTTTACAATATCATCATATGCCTTTCTTTACTCACACCTTGGACTGGGGTACATACTAAGCTTCAGAAAAAAACCTTAACAATAACCGGTCATCTCAGTACAGGAGGACAACTTCTCCTGTTTTGGTAAGCACAACAAGACTTATAAAAACATAACAAAAAAACAGGTGTGGGACCAAAACAATAGGTTGTAGGAATACAAAAATTTCAAGTGTCAATCTGTCTTTTTATCACCCACATGGTGATATGCTTTTAAAGTCACAAATTGTCCCATCTAACTTAAGAAATCAATTTTTACTTTAAGTATGAAACTTTCATTGATTTTCACTTCAGAGGAGTACATATTTCTGGTATAACTATTACCACTGCATTGCAATTAAAAAGATAAAATAGCACCTTTTGTGAAGGTATTAAAATTGAAGAGCTGGACATTTAAGCTTGAAATGTAGTTTGCACTGGCCTAGAAAACAACATTGCTCACTGACAAATGACTATGCAGTTCTTGTGAGTTTATCTCCATGGAACAATAATTCTGCTATAGATCATAGTCATAAGGTCCAAAATATTGGCCACTGCATTTATGCGACATGATGTTTCATGACCTATCAAACCAGATCACTGTCATAACCAGCCATAGATAAAAATGCATGTCTGCAATTTCTGGAAATTATTTCAATGGATGATTTATCTACCTTAAGGCTTTCTGGTAAAATACTCACATTACAGTTGATGTTTGTTAAAAATATATATACAACTGCACATTTCATGTGTATTTACATACTTGAATGTTGTCATCACAACATTCAGGTATGGGAAACGTGCAAGCTTATTTTCATCACTATTTGATTATTATATGGATTCTTTCTCTTTTTCAGAATGGCTTGAGTTAATCCACATTACAATCTTAAATCACTATTTGAGGTCTCAGTTGCCATGGCTGTATTGTTTAAGGTTCATATGGAGATAGATAACAACAGAAAAGAGAAAAATTAAGAAAAAATTCCACTTAAAACAAGACAAAATGTACCAGGGAAAATTCACTCACCTCTCTTGGAAAACTTAGCTCTTTTATGTGTATATGTGAGTGAATGTTGATTCTCCAATCTCCATTGAAGTACACTTTCCTGCCTAGGTTCTTGAAAAGGCAAGAGATGGCAGTATTGACACATATATGAAAGGCAGCAGTTCATTGAGCAAACTAGAATATTAGGATTCTTCTTCACATTTCATTTTTATAGTTTCTTTTTTTGTGCTCTTTTCACCACTTTCAATACATACTTTCTTAAAAAAAAACCCAAAAAACCCCAAAAGTAAACCAACCCAAATGTTACAAACTGAAATAACCCCAATACTCTCCTCACCACCCCCTTGAAAAATTCTCTCCTTCAACTGCTGCTAAAACAAGGGAAATATACAGAGAGGACAATCTGGAAGATTTTCTGTTATGTTGAAATATAGAATAAAAACCAAACAAAAGCACAGGGAGAGGGAAAAATGGGTGGGAGGAAGCAAGCATGATAAATTACTGATTACTAAATGGATTGTTTCAATCAGGAGTTTAAAAAAAAGCCGGGGGGGGGGGGGGGGGGGGTAATGAAGAGGGGAAAGAATGAACTTGCTTCTTTCCTTGATTCTAGCTTTGTGCAAGAAGATCAAATAGATTTATGACCTGTGTCTCTGAGTCTGATGCCAGAAAAGAACATGTTCTCATTAATAGTAATTTTCTCATCAAAACAGAGCTTTTAGGCAGACAATGTGCAAAGCTTTTATAAAGCTGATTGTTGACAAAATTATCAATAAGTTTCAGTGCAATGAGTGGCTCACAGAGAGGAAAACTATGATGGTGGCTGAAAAACTGCAGTGCATTCTGCAGGAAAAAGCAAATCTGTTTTGAAAACCAGATCCCACTAGTGAATAATGTGAGAATCTCAACTGTTTGAGCTTACAAAGAGAGATTCTCACTGGTTTTTGGATGGTTTTTGAGCAAAAGTAAAAGCAGTCAATTTTTTGTTCTGTTTCTTTGAACTTCAGTAAAACTTCTTAAAACTGGAAATCTAGAGAGAATAAAGCTTCCTCTTGAGATTTCCTGTTCATCCAGGTTTCAGATGAGTTAGTAATACAGGCATCTGGGGACAATCTCCCATGGTATATTACTGCATAATTAGTTACAATATGGGGATTTTATGCCTCCCACTTCAGACTCCAGAGACCAGATACTGGGTAGAACGGGCCATTTGTTTGTTCTGGTATACTGGTCCTTGTTGCCAAAGAGCCAGTCTCACTCTGCTTAGACAGAATTTTCCAATCTTAAATAATAACAAAGTGATCTGCAATTATAAAGTTAATATGCAGGAACATTTTCACAATTAAAGGAATATAGGATGTAATGCACTTGTGTTTGAGGTTGGGTTGAGGACCTGGTCTGAGTCTCAGCTCCAGTGTCATCCCTATTGCAGAAGTAAGTCCAGCTGAGAAGATTCCTACTCCTGCCTTTCTCTAGAAACTTGTTCCTTCATTTTGCTGATTGACCTCTGCTTGGGTGTTTTTCAACTTTCTAATCTGGTGCTGTGATGAGGTCTGGTTTAAGCAAATGTATCAATCTTCCCTTAAAACTAAGCTTTTGCTGACTTTTTCTTTGAAAATCAGCATATTTTACTGAAGTGTTTTAAAGAAATGTAATAAAGTGACTACTTTTGAAAACATAGAAATAGGCTGAAACAGACACATGAGCAGAAACTTAATGTATCCTCATTTATACATTGATACTGAAGTCTTTGGTGGGTTTTGATTGCTGTTGATTTTTTTTTCTTTGTTTTTATGTGGGTTTGTTTGATTTGGTTTTTTGTTTGTTTATTTTGGTTTCTTTTTTTGTTTTCTTTTTAATCCTTTAATACAGAGAAAATACTCTTGTATTTTCTCTGTATTGTGTATTTCTCTGTAAAATGTGTTGTTTAAGTCTCATCAAATTTACACAATGCTTGAGGACTGGAGGAACTGCTAAGGGAGAGATCCAAAATGGACACAGCATAGCACAATATAAGGTATACAGTATAAGATTTACAGAACTATAAGTGCAACCCATTTGATACAAAAAATAATCTTAAGGCATTTCTGCATGATGCAGTTGTTCTTACCTGGGTTGGAAGCAAGCCCTGGTGTAAGACTAAGGAAATAATAGAAGCATTTTGAGTTTCTGTGCAATTTTTTCTGGCAGAAAAGTACCTTTGATGCATCCACTCTCTCTGCAGTGCACATACAAGGCTGTGCTACATACAAATAGATATGTACATGCATTTATTAATACAAAAATACCACAGATCACAGCAATCCCAGGATATTCTGTGTTGGAAGGGACAGAGAAGGGCCATTGAGTTCACCTCTTAAGTAAATGGCCTGTACAGGGATCAAACCCACAACCTTGGAGTTATTAGCACTGTTCTCCAGCCAACTGAGCTAATATATATCCATATTCAGATTTGTGAGGCAATATACAGATTGTGAGTTTATACTGTGGGTTTAGAGATTTACTGCACACCAAACTAGTGAAAAGGAAAATTATTGTTGAAGGCCATATTTTTTTTTATAATTCCCTCTCTCTCTCTTTTGCTTCACAGCTCTTCCTATTGTCACATCTTGACCTTTTGTCTAAAGGCAGGAGCAAATAAGCAATCATGAAAAAGAGAAGGAAAGCTGTCTATTAACTTGCTGTGTCATGGGAGGGAATGTAGCATCAGATTAGGTCTTTAGGAGGCACCACTGGTGCAGTACTCCCACAGCACTCAGCAGTACTCACATGTGCCTTTCTCCCACTGCACTAATTACATCATGCCATAATTTGCCATATTTCTGCTCCATGGCATCTTAGGTCTGCATGCATCAGGTCTCTGCTACTCCCTGTCTAGTTCTCTGCCTTTCTTTCTCTTCCTCCTCTTCCCAGAGGTCTGCTTTCAAGAGACCCACTTGCCACTCTGCTTTAGAATCCAGATAATCATTCCCTGGAAGAGGCATTAGCCTACATCACCAGCTGCTGTAGGTTAGGGTATGGAAACAGTGAAATTTGAAATTTCTTGTGCTCAGAGCACATAACCACATAAGCACAGAACCTGGGTAGATAAGCTGTTTTGTGCCAGTTTATGTGGTAGGTGTACATTTGTCAGCCTTCAGTACAGACTGGACTGTCACACCAGTTTGTATGGAAGCACACTGAAGGAAACAATTGAAATATCTAATTCCAAAGCTTGTTTACTTTGTCTGCAACCAGTAAGTGTTAAGACATGGCAGAGCATTCAGTAATGAACTGAGGAAAAACATTGTTATCATTCCTGGCCCTTAAGGAAATTTCTAGGACAAGGAAATACTTGTCTGTAGATTTGAAGAAAGAGAATGTGACACATGTTTAAGCTAAGTGCCTTTTTTTCAGACTGTTGTTCAGTGTATCTTCAGCATTCTCATTTCAGTACCACAGAAAGCACTTGGCTGACAAGAACTTGAAGGACAGTAAAAAATTCGGCCTGCACCAGTGTCCTAATTTAGAAATCATTGCAAGTATAATAGGTTTGTCATAATAATTCCTAGTGTTCAACATTTTTCTACACCATCAGAAACTCCTGACTTCATCACATTCTAATTTCATCAGCTGGTACGAGGGACCATCAGTAAATAGCAGCCAGGAAGGATGTCGAATAACAAGCAAAGATGGTTCTTGGGATCAAATTAATGACTGAAGCAATGAACCAAGCCTTGTGCAGCTATGGAAAGAGCAAGTGGAAAATTTTGTGACTGCTAACAAATACTTAGTGCCAATGAGCTCTCTTTTTTTCCCCCCTCAGTGCACTGCAGCAGAATTCTGTCTTCACAAACTTAATACACCAGGATACACCAAGAGATGAGTTTTCTGTAAGAATGATGCATCTCAGCTTGCTGAGTGGTGACTGAGTATAAGAATGTTAAGATTTAAGAAATGTTGTGAACACTTTCAAATACGGGGCCTATATGTAGCTTGTGGAAATTAATTTTATGCATCATTATATGTATCACTGGAAAAATGCTCTTGTACCTTCCCCATGTTATAGCAGCACATCTGTGAGTATGTTTTCACTAGATGAAAATCTACACATTTTAATTTCATAAAGTAAAGTCATTGCCACAAATAAGGTGAAAGAAATATTAAACTTGTTTGGTTGTTTTTTGTTTTTTACAAGTGGGTTTTGAGTTTCATTCTCAAATGACAGTGATTGTTGGACTCTTTGTTAGAATTTCCACTAGCATTTCAAAGCAAAACTACATTTTTCACCCTTAGAAGTACTATTTAGAAGGTAGAGATGTATTATTTAGATAATTAAATGTCACTAAAAGTTGCTAGATGCAATAGTAAAAAACTGCATATGAAGTCTAATGCTGGATGAACCCTTATTGAAGTAAGTATATGTTGATGTATTAATTGAAAAATACGCCTTCAAAATGGGGTATGTAGCTTACAGTGCCTCCAACTGTAGTCAGGGGAATAGAGCTGAGCGCTTTTTTCAAACAGAAGCAGGGTTAGAAGAATTAATGCTATGCTTCTTCATTGCAGAGCTCACATAATAGAAGCAAGTAGCTGCCTTATATCTGTTGTGATTTAGGAACAGAAGACACTGAAGAGATTGCACATATATTAATTTACAAGGTGAAATAGGGAGATGCAGAATCCTCTCTAACATTTCTGATATAGAAGTGAGATCAGTCCAACAGCTCAGGCATATATTTTATAAGAGGAATGAATAGATGAGTGTTCTTATAATATTCAAAAGGCTTCATATAGCACTTTTTATGCACGGAGTTAAAGTGTTTTAAAGTAAAAATATAGGCCATCATCTCAATATTATAGCTGGGCACACCAAGGCTCAGGGATTGAAGACATCTATGAAAAGTGATTTAGCCAGGACTGTACAGGAGAGCCTTGTTTGAGTCAAAGCTGAGACTCAGCTATCCTATCTGATTTTTATCAGATTTATATTCAGTCACCCACATGCAGGGGGAGAACTAAGTCATTTTCTTGTTTGTTTCTACTTTTCATTTGTGTCACAGTTTCTGGGATTTATTCCATAATAGATCAATTTATTTTGCAATACATTCTTTTTATTTTTGTTTTAAACTGGTGACTTCTTTTTGCAAAGGTAGCATAAAACTACACAGATATTGTTTTGTCCATCCATCTGTCTAAGCCTCAGGGCCTGATTATCATTTTCACTGAGACTACTTTATACTGCTCTAACCATGTCAATGAACCTTACAGTCATGGCCATAAATGTAATTTACACCTACTTGAGAGCTCCTATGCTTGCCAGAGAGATGTATCTTAGGAAGAAAGGGCTCTAGTAAACTTTGAAATCTAAATGTTGATCTCTTTTGTAGAAGCATTTCTTGTATATTCAAGTGCACAGTCCAGAAGATATAGGTAACCTGCTCTATTTGTGATAATCCTGACAGGAATACCATATAGACTCCTCTACTTCTAATGCAAAAAATTATTATGTTCTTTTTTAAGGTAGTGTCAGCAAGAGAAGAGTTGTGGAGAAAGAATAAAAATGGATTCCTGGAAAACACTTTATCCTTACTGACAATTGTGACTGTGATAATAAAAGTAAAAATAGATCCAAGCAATTAAAATCAACTCCAAGACAAGATGCCATGACAAGCTCTAACCAGTAACTGGACATGGAGTTGTAAGTCTACAACCATGTGTACTCTGAGGGTGGTGAGGCACTAGCACAGGTAAGGTGTGGACATCCTATCTCTGAAAGTGTTTGAATCCATTCTGGATGGAATTGTAAATTCCCCTGGTCTAGGGTCATTCCCATGGCAGGGGTTGGAACGTGATGATGTTTTAGGTCTCTCCTAACCCAGGCCATTCTATGATTCTATGATCACATTACTTTGCAGAACACTTGGTTCCAAAGGGAGGCCTCCTCTGGAGCAGCAAGAGCTATCTCTGAGCACCCAGCACTCTGAGAAGGCTATACATATTGTTGATATAAAGCACATGAGGCAGGCTGCTTTCACTTAGCCCCTGGAGTCATTCAGTTTCTTTATTAGGTGCCATATGAGCAACTTGGCTTCATTTTTATTTGCTGACCAAATCTACTATCAGAATCAATAGAAGTGGCACTCATCAACGACGACTGTCTTTTCATACTGAAGACCAAAAACTGTAAAGAAATATTTTGCAAAACAAATTTTACACTCTTCTAGACTCCTAATGTCTAGATTTCATCAGGTCATCTAACTGTCCTGACGTACAAAGGAGAAATAAAGCTGCAGAGAAGTATTGTAACCACCAGCTTGTAGCAGATGTGTTTGTCTCACTCAGTAACAGAGCTCTAGATGTGGTCAACGACAACAGGTGCAGAATGATCTCTCCTAGTTTCACGATATTTCACTGATTTTCTCTTCATGTCCATAGACTTTTTAATTCACCTTGATATTTATGGTATTAGTGATACCCTGCGCCAATAAGTATCATAATCCATGTATGAATAATGTTTTCATGTTGATTAGCTAATAATGAGCTGGCTTGCAGATTCAATGAATATCTACTTCATCTTCTAGGCAGTCTATTATCTCTGCCAGACAGAATGAGAGATTTTTTTGCTTTGTCTTCTTTCATGTGTCCTATGAGTCTTACAAATCTCAAGACAGAAACAAACAGGCCACTGAAATGTTGATCTATGCTCTTTTTTTTTTGCCTTTTTTTTTTTCATTTTCTGACATTGTTAGTTAGGCTGTATCTCAAGAAAGTTCAGTAGAGAGCTCTCTCCATTTTTTAAAAGTTTCTGAGATCTAGGACTCACAAGCTTTGAAAAAGCTTTTTTTCGAAGCTTTCGAGATCTTGAACCCTGAAGCACTTCAGGTACTTCATGATATCATTACCCTGGGAACTCCCATGTGAAATAGACAGACTAAAACATTTCAAAAATCTTTTAAAGATGACAACTTAATTATCTCCTTCAGAAGAGTTAAGAGTTTACATGTTCATGGTCAAGAGAAATTATCCCAGACCCAGGTCTGACATTTAAATAATCTTGCTCTGGGAGGAAGCTAGGTTTCCTCTGTCACAATCAAACTTTCCTACTGGAAGAAATTTATAATTTTCTTAAATACATCAGCAGAAACACAAGGATTTTGGGAAGGAACTTGAATTATAGTTCCAAATACTAAACTCTTAGTTTAACCAATGAGTTTGGGTAAACATATCTAATGGGCATCCAAGTTTGGTGCAGTTCTCATTTCCTCACCTCCTCATTTTAGTCTCACAAAGCAGAAATAAACAGAAATCTGATCGTCTACTCTTTGTATCCTATATAATATGCCTTTAACTTTATTTTCTGGTCTGTTGGTTTTAACTGGTCCAGCTTAAAGACCTTCTCAGAAATGTTAGTCATGGATGAGGATTCCTTGTCTGCCACCCACACAAGGATATCATTAGCTCTCCTTAGAAATCTTTCCAATGGGGAGAGTGTTACAATGCAAACTGCAGCCTGGACTCTTGAAGTCAAGCCTGAATTCCCAGCTTTTTCATTATCAGTGTTATATATTGTGTGGCCCTGGGTAAGGCACTTAATTTTTCCGTCTGAACCTGTAAAATGTGGTAATAATGTTTCCTTCTTCACACCTCTCCTCTCGCTCCTCTGTTTGAAACCTCAGTCATGTCATGGGCTGCGTGCTGGAAACGACCTACTGTAAGTTAATTGCAAGATCACAGCTATGGATTGTAAAATCCTGGTGGGAAGGGCTTGTAATCTTTTTTAATAGCATCTACCAGACTGGGGCACTGATCTTGGCTGAGGCCTCTAGACCCCAACCTAGGCTTAAGGTAGTAAAAATCATAATGTTACATCTAGTATTCATGTAATGGGAGCAGATATTTTGCCTTAATTTTTACTTCTCTTAGCCAAGCTTATGTCAGATCAGAGTGCAATTTTCAGTCAAGGGTTTTGTTCGTTCGTTTGTTTGTTTTAAATTAATTTTGTGTTCTACACGACAGAGCAGACTGCGTTTTAATTAAAATTTATGTCACCTATGTGGGTGTGTGTGTGTATATATATTTATTTATTAGTTATTTTTATTGTGGGTTGTTATTGCCTATTTGATAATTCCATTCAGAACACAGGTGCAGCAAACAAAACATTAAGATTGGAGCTGGCTTTGAACATTATATTTTCCTAATTTTTCTCTTTCTCCCTGGTCTCTTTCAGTTACTTCTCTCCAAAGCCATCTCTTGTGCCTAGGAACCTCTCTTGCATCAGCAAAACTCTCCAACATTTTGCAGCAAATTTCCCATCCAATAATTTGAAGAAAATACTGTTGTGAACAAGTGAAGAAAAACTTCATTCTTGCTGCAGCATTCTCTTTCATTCTGATATAAAAGAGAGAGAGAGAGAGAAGGCAATGAGGAAAGAAGGGAGAGAAATAACCTCTTAAATCATAAGCTCTCCATGCATGTAAACCCAGTACTTAGTACACAGCCTCGTCACCTTGACATTTATTCAGCTTCCTGGAGACTCGTGTGCCCTCAGTCAAAGCTAATTAACACTTAATTGACTTCATGAGAATTTTGTTCAGCAGTTCTGATTTGCCACTCATTGTGAAACATGTAGCTGTAACTTTTGAGAGCTCAGCAGTTGTAGGAGGTTTGGCAGGTGTCAGGGGAGTCGGAGAGTGAGCAGGGAAAG
This sequence comes from Passer montanus, assembly GCF_014805655.1. Lineage (NCBI taxonomy): Eukaryota > Metazoa > Chordata > Aves > Passeriformes > Passeridae > Passer > Passer montanus. Next base: position 772,255 of record NW_024360277.1, on the reverse strand, counting down.
GGGAATGGAGCAGTTTGCGTCTCCCTCTTTTTTCTTCCTCTGTCTCTCATTGAAACTGATACAAGGGCACAAGAGTAACAAAATAAGGCATTCAATAAATTGTCATTGGGGATACATTTTATTTAGCTAAAAGCACAATTTACAGTAGTTGAAGTTTGATTGATCTGTTGATAAACACTAATGTTTTGCAGTTGACAATTTTTCCATGTTAATTTCCTTAACTTTGGCAGTCCTGGCTGGCAGGACCCTATAAATAGTATCAGTGTCATCATCCTTTTTAAGTTATTAATGAGCCATCGTGTTTATAGAGGTTGGGATTTGGGGACAGGCTGTGCTTGACTGCAGTTTCTGACATTGATGCGTTAGCAGTTGGAACTGGGGCTAGATTAGAACAAGGAGGGGAAAAATGGAAAAGAAAAGAGAGAAAAGAAGCTGGTGCTAGCCAAATGCATTTGGAGTGGACAAGAACTGTTAATAATTAAAAGATAATTAAAAATATAAAGAAAATTACAGGATACCATACACAATCTGCTCTGATGCTGCTGCTACTTGAAATACACGTCTGACTAATTATCATTTCACCTGTGATGGAAGATCCTTTTTTTTTCAGCCCTCCTTCCCACTGTGCAGTGCCTTAGCCTATGTCCAGACTTTTAGATTGCCAAGGACTGACAACACACTTGAGAAGGCATGACTAATTAACTAGGCCAAGGCATCCACTGGCTGGATTCACAGAAACTTCAGTCAAAGCTGCCAAGCATGTGAGTACATGTTTGGATAAGAATGTCCTTCTCCAAATGTCTTCTAATGAGACGTTAAATATTTGCTGAGTATTAAGTGAAAGGTGATTTTTGCTAGGAAGTAGCATGGTATCATTATTTTGTATCCCTTGAAAAGTCAATGCATGTTTCTCTGTTTTGTAGATGGGCACGTCACCACTTCCTTCTGCCACTGAGTAAATGACAAGCTGATGACATTGTGATAGCCTCCAGGCTCTCTAAGAAATTCTGGGAGTGTCCTTTATGCTGCAGTAGGATGACACATGTCAGGAGAGGAACCTCTTTTCTTTTCAAAGGGCCATCAACATTCTTGGGTGCAAATCCCTCAACTAGACAAATGTCACCTATGGTTCTTCTGCTGGCAAAATACACAAAACATGGTCTTCCAGAATCATTTGCACTCTCTGGAGATTTCCTTTTCTTTCATTTTCATTATACTTACAGAGAATTCTATTTTCTTTGTATTTAGTAGTATTTTTTAATAGAGCGATTTGTATGGATATGTGTATGCATGTGCCCATTTGTATGTTCTGCACATTTATGTGCCCAAACAGAAACACACATGCATGTATATACGCAAATCCAAAGTTATGAAAACAAGTCAAAATGTATATGAAAACCCATATATAACAGTACTGACGTTTTAAGGAGTTATCGAAAGAGTAGTCTGTAAGGAAAGGCCTAGAAGAGACCATTAATATCACAAAATATAGTGCTTTTCAATTTAAAAAAATCCTATTTTTGTGGATAAGATAGAATTAATCTAATTCCTATTCTTATTTAAGTATGTATTTACTTTAGGGCAGGAGAGTGTTTGTTTATTTGCTTGTTTGAATTTGGATCAGGAGTGCCTTTCCCAAATAAATTCACTGTTCTTCCTCACTGGCTATGCTTTGGTTCAAATTGTGGAATATACAAACTAGATTGGCCACAGACGGAACCGCACTGTAAAATGTGCTTCTAGAGCACACCCAGTGTAACCCAATCCCAAGTGGACATTCAGCCCACAGAACCACAGCAGAGGTGATCTAACATGGACATTATGGACACCCGCTCCTCAGCAGCACCACAGCTCAGCTCCTGTTGATCTTGCCTCCTAAGGCAAACATATCTCAGCAGATCACAGATTTAATGGTTCCTTTTTAGAACACAATCAGAGATCAATGCCTACAAGGCTGCTGCATTTCACTCACTGGGAATATTTACCCAAAGAAATAAAGTTTCTGTACAGAAGTTGTGCTTTAGAGGAAGTGTGGAGTCTGAGAACTATTTACTGGTGAATTTAAGATACATTTCTGTTAAACACCTTGATCACCTCTCTGAGACAGCTAATTATCTCAGTGCACATAACAAAACACAACTTAGCATTAATTTACTTTTGAGGATCAAGGGAGTGAAGTGTAAGTATTCAATCACAAAATTTTGCAAGAACTGACAGGTTTTTTTAGATTTAGCTATAAATTCTATAAGAAAGACATACTGGTTTTTGTATATATGTGTTTGCATAGCACCCTCTGCAATAGCTTCTTCGTTACAGAACCAGCTTAAAGATTGGTACTAATATGAATATTAGTATTCCAGGGTAAATAACCTTTTCTGATCTAGCAGAAGGAAGCCTACATCTTAAGAACAAGAGTACAAAAAAACAGATACCATATTTTCCATATAAATTAACTGGTATAAACCAGTTAATTTAATTGTGTAACATATGGGACAAGACACAATGAAAATCTCTGTGAAGAATGAAAAAATACAGTCTAGAATTCAATATGGATTCAACTAAAATGCTTAAAGCTGTAAGAAACACACCAAAGAATACTTGTGAAGTCTTAAACATTACTTTTATCATTCATTTATTTTGCACGCCACCAAGTACTAAAACATACATCCAGTACCTGAGGCAACTTACTTCACCTTACTGCAGTAAAAGATTCATAGGGAGCTCAATTATAAAATGATTGGCTAATTTCAATAGCTTGTTTTAGCTATTAAGCCCTCCACAAAGACTTTATGAATGTTCTAATGAATGCCTTGCAAGACTTTCAGCGTAATGAAATTTGTATTAAAACACTAAAAGGAGTGTCCCGCAATGTAAGGTCACTTCCATTTGTTCTCATTACATCCCTAGAAGGACAAAAGAAGAATATCTAGTTTCCTGTTTCTCCCCTCCCCCCAACCTCTTTTTCTTTGGTGGCAAAAGGGATGTTAATTTTGAGCACATAAGTTGAAGTGTTAACTTGTAAGTAACAGCATCACTGGCTTATGGTGACCTAGGAGGTTGCTGGATAAAATTGCCAAATTGAGCTTAGCCAGGATAAATCCACCTTTTACTTTTTCTTCAGGTAGCAGTACAAATGCTATTCCAAAACTCAATATTGAGTTATAGTAGTTGGGGGATGGTGGATGATCCTTAACAGCTTATACAAAATAAGGATAAATGAGGGAGATCATGATTAGAATTAAATGATATATGAATACGTATCTGTTAACCAGTGCAAAGAACTATGTGAGAATTTCAAGACCATCCATATAATTTGAGAAATAGCATATAAAGGCATCCTGACTCACTAAAAATATGACAAGTTATTCAGAGATGATAAGCCTAGCAGGCTATCCTCAAAATGTGCACCTATAAGAAGACACTGCTCAAATATGTGGAGCATTAGTTATTAAAAGAAATAAATATCTATATTTTCACTTTCAGAACATTGATTCATATATTTTAAGTGGCTTCCAATGGAAAGTGTCAGGACATGCCCATGTAGGCCTGAAGATTTTTGTCACTTCTGATGGGGCATAACTGGCTCAACTGCACCTTCTGAGAGGCAGCTGTCATGTGTTAGAAGTTGTCAAAAACATCAAATGTCCCCAGAGCACCCCAGACCCATCTCTGGGGCCTTCTACTACAAGACTGTGCGTGACCCAGGCAATATACAACTGCCCCTCAAGAAGGGGTACCTGTGTGTTCTCACCTTAAGCTGAACATAAATCAACCCACTGAACTTCATATTGTGGGGGCTTCTTCCACCTTTGATGGTCAAAACTGCAACTACCAAGTCTAACCTCTGGATCCATGGGTGGTGATATCTTTCCTCTCTGCTATCTACTCTTATCTTTTCTTTCTCTTTGTCTCTTTTTCTTATATATGTTCTGAAGTGATAGATCTGTGATCAGACACAGACAGCGTTTGAGTTATTTTCTTTATTTTCTCATATAGAGTGAACTTGTGTTCTTACTTTTTTCAAGTTGTAGCATTGTGGAGCTGGGAGGGATTTGTCTATACAGAGGTAAGACACTTGCAGAATTATCCTGAATTAATTATTAAAGTGGATTATTTCAATCTCATTAAACTGTCATGTGAATCTCAGACTGAGAATTAAAGTGGTCTTACTTTGCTTTTTTTATTCACTTCCAAAGTTACACTGAATTAAGATCATTTGAATTTTGAGTAAATAACGAAAGAGAGATCTTAGGGCATTCCAGAATAAATTCACTGATAGATGCAGGCTAAATTGCATCTGCCAATGGACCCAGGGGAATGAAAGCAAATATGGATCCATCTCAAGGTTGTTATATTTAGATGAATGTTAATCAATTATTGGAATTATTTGTTAAATGCTGTTCCTATTTGACCATACAGCAAGCACAATGGGATTACATGCATGTGGCCACTTATGCAAGTTCAACTGATAAAAATGGACTAACACACTTTTGTGATGGATGGCATTGTCTCATGGTCTAGTAACTTCTAAAGTCACTCAAAGGTGTATTAGAATGAAAATAGGTTCCTGAAGCCTCTGAAAGAACCTTCCTTCCTTCCTTCCTTCCTTCCTTCCTTCCTGCCTTCCTTCCTGCCTTCCTTCCTGCCTTCCTGCCTTCCTTCCTGCCTTCCTTCCTGCCTTCCTTCCTGCCTCCCCTCCCTCCCTCCCCTCTTTGAAGTGCTCAGTCTCCTCCTGCCTGTTTGCATCATTCAGCCATGCTGTACAGGCTGCTGTACATGTGCCTCTTCCTCATGACTTATCCTCAAAATCTGCACCCGACTTCATGTCCAGGAGTCTGAAGCTGTGGAAGTGATGGGAAGTACTGAAGTGATGTGGAAGTACTGAAGATGATTAAAGGAATAATTTGATTTTCCTCTGAAATGAACCAAATTATTCCATGTTATATCTTTACTCTGGAGCAACCATAAGTGCCTGAAGGCAGTAAAAGGAATTTGAGGGGCAATGGCATCACACATGCCTCAGAGCACAGAGAAGCACCTGCCAAACATCTGCATTGGTGTTATGTAAGTAAATGTAGCTATTGCAATACTGACATCTGCTTTCAAGCTGCCTTTATATTTGGAGAATATTTGTATGAGAATCACACCATCAAAAATAGATTTCTAAAACTATGTCCCCAAAATCCTTCTTTCTGGCTGCTGATTATACAAGAATGCACGATTCTTATCTTAGGTACACAGAACTAGTGCAGATGAAATGAACCCCTTTTGTTTGATTGTCTTGCTGCTGTGCTGCATTATTGGGTTATTTTTTCACTTATGATATATTACAGCCTTGTTTGCCATGAGTGAGAAATGATCAACGCATGACAGTCTCTTCTAAAGTTAATTTTAAAGATGAAAAAAACCTTGCAGTTCAATTTCCTCATAATAAGAGGTGCCATTTGCTAGGCTGTTGCTTCTTATCCATTTACATAAGTAACAATATACCCTGTCAATAAAACCTTTCCTGAAAGGTATTTCTGGAAAAAATGAGTGAGCCACAAAGTGGTGGGGGAAGTGACTTTAGACAGGTTATAATTACCTGAATAAAAATAGTGTTTATTCTCACAGTTGATATTAGGAAAAGGTAGTCATGAGACTTATTCTGACATTCAATTCATTCTGGTTAGGTTTTTTTAGCAAATAGTCAAAGAATAAGTACCTGACTGATGTCTGCTCCTTCTACATCTGAACTCTTGATTGCTTAGAGGAGGAAAAAGGACTTGTAAGCCCCAGATAAAATGTTACAGTTCCTAGAATGTAACAATATTCTGAAATATATTTTTTCCTCTTAAACTATATTTTTCTATCCAAATTCAGGAAAACATAATGCTTCCATTCTAGAATATGTCACCCTAACCAAGCCTTATTCCTTTTCCAGTTTTTGCTAATTTCTGGAGTTGAATACCAACCAGTTTTTGCAGTTTTCTGTCTTCATAGAATTTTGCAATTTGATTTTGTGAAAAAAATATTTTGAAGAGGACAAAATACAACCAAAGACACTTTTACAGAAAATATAAGGAGGGTTTGGTTTCTACAGTCTCTGTTTGCTGTTTGGAGCATCCATTGTTATTGAGACTAGTCTCTTGTTAGAAAGTGATTAAGCTGAAATAACTTCTATATTTTCATTCAAATTCTGAAAACCTGACCAAAAATTCCCTTTTTATTTTGCAGGAAAAAATTTTCCAGCATGTTCCATATTTTCTGACATATCTTCTGACTTTGGAAAAAGCTGACTTATATCTTCTATAAGTAAATAATCTTTGATGTTTCTCAGGAGACTGGTGGAGAAATGACAGGTTAAAGATCCTCCTATGGGCATTTAGATTAAGCAGCAATCCAGGTGGATTTGAAAAGATGGACAAGAGTGATTGTGTTTCAACAATCAGAGTTACTTAGAGACAGTGGAAAGGATGAATCCTGACCATTCTACTTCCTCTGGAGTCACTCCAACAGGCCACATCCTACTTATGTTGGGAACCACAGAGCAGGATGCAGCACTGCAGGTAGAGTCTCAACAGAGAGGAGCAGAGAGGGAGTCCCTTCCTTGACCTGCTGCCTGTGGTGCTTTGGATGCAGCCCAGGACACAGCTGAGGCTTCCTGGGCTGCCAATGCATGTAGCTGGGTCATACTGAGCTTCTCACCAACCATCACCCCCAAGTCCTTCTCCCCAGAGCTGCTCTCAAACCATTCTCCTCTCAGCCTTTACTTATGCTTGGGGTTGCTCCAACCCAAGTGCAGGACTTGAGGCTTGGCCTTCTTGAACTCCATGAGGTTCAGACAGTCCCACCTCTCCATCCTGTGCAGGTTGCTCTGGATGGCATCACTTCCCCCCACCATTTGACCTCTCCTCACAGCTCAGTGTTGCTGGCAAAAGTGCAGACAGTGCCCTCGGACCCTGCTGTCCATTTTGACAGCAAAAAACTCAAGCAGTGTCAGTCCCAGCTCTCACTTGAGGTGTCTCCACTATGACATCAAACCACTGACCACAACCCTTTGAGTCTGACCACCCAGTGAATTCCTTATCCACTTAATATTCTATCCTTAAAATCCATTCCTCTCCTTTTGAGAAACAATTTGTCATGTAGGACAGTGTCAAATATTATACGCACCAGATTTCCAGCTTATAAAGAAGCATTATTCTGAAACATATATTGTAAATCCCATCCCTGTGCTCTCAAGAGGGCCTGAAAATACTAACATGGGTGTCCAGAATGGCATAACCATGCTGAACCCCTAAACACAGCACAACAAGTGAAATTGTCTTGGGGTTTTTTTTTTTGCCATGAAAAGACTACTTCAATCTGAATAACCTGTTCTTGAATTGTTCTTGTGTGTGGAGTTTGAACGTATGAGGGAGAAATAGAAGACAAAGTAGGGAAAAGGAGAGTTCAATGAGAAAATTTTGGTGCTGATTGACACTTAAATTTGGGTGAAAAACATTGCAATAGGTATGTGACACTAAAGATTTTATTTCTTCATGAAACACAACTGGAATCAAATTAGATATGCACATTTCACTGGGAATAGCTCACAAATAATTCTCCATGGCCATATGCACTTCATTCAGTCCAGAGTTAATTTTGCATTTTGTTATCCTCAGAGGATAGTTTAACTTTAGTTCTCTTCTAAGGATGTAATGAATAGCTAAGAGAGTGGTTGTGTGTGTATGTGTACATGAAAGAGAAAATACTTTTTTCTTTTAAAAAGGAGGGGAAAAGAAAAGGAGATGGGTTTTCTTCCAGCTTCTATTCAAGACACTGAGTTAAGAATCTCTTGATTTAAGACAATTTACTGTAAATTCTGGATTAAACATATGTGTGTCAAAACAGCAATTCCATATGCTCAAAATGCCAATTTTCAATATATACTAATCCCAATTTTTCTTTAACAACTGATTTCTTTCCACTAGCTAACTGAACTGTTTCCACAGTAAAAATACTGCAGTAAAACCAGATTTCACCACAAACAGGAAAACAACAGAAAGTTTTGTAAATCAAGGTTTTACATTTGAAATTAGATGTGCTAGTTTAAGTTATTATGAGAAGATCTATCATTTAGAGAAAGATGAAAATATCACACAGGAATAACTGCGTGGTCTTGAGGACAGAAGAAATTGAAACAAAATTAATTTAACAGACTGAATTGCCATACTGTGCTCTCCAAGAAAGATAGTAAGACTCTTGCTTTTAGAACAAAAACTGATAGGGATAAAGATAATCATCTTGGGTGGAGCTATTTTTCAGCAATTATTATTATCAGTTTAATTTGGATAGCTGTAGGATCCTGGGGATACAGGGAAGAAGAAATGTCGCTTGTATGATGTATTCCTGTGCCTTGATAAGAAATACCAGGAATAATTATGGGAACAAAGTCAAATGGGAGAAAGCACAAAGAGGGACTGTTACAGAGACCAGAGAATGGGGAATCCATCAAACTACTGTAGATGAAAGCAGCTGGGTGCTTTTAGCCTGGCAAAATGAAAGATGACAGAATATGACTGCAGCAAATAAACATTTTGAGAGGGTAAACATTAGAAAGCTAGACAGGCTACTTAGAGAGAAAGAGACATGCCAGTAGAAGAGGAAATACGTATATAATGGCTGGAAAGCAAATAAGCCAAGGTTTTAAATTATTTTCTAAGAATAGGAGAAGGAGGCTCAGGAACTGACTTGGTAATGTGGTCACAGAAGCAAAACAAAGATAAAAGGGTTGAGTTTTCAATGTTGCCTGCAAAAAGCAAGTCTGGACCCTGTGTCTCAGGAGGTACCTTACTGCCAGTGTCCTGAAGCCTGTGGTAGCTTCTGAATTGATAATTCAATTTTAGAAGGGAATATTTGAGCAATATACAATACAACCACAGACAACTGCATCAACATGACAAGGAGCATGAAGTATGCCACCTCCTCGAGTGGGTAAAATTGGTCCTGAAATAACCCAGATGACTGAAGCTTGCATTAGAAATGAGTGGATACTTCCAAAGTCAGGAAACATCACATAAGTCTGAAAGCCACAAAGAAGGAAGTGCTGCATATTACACTCATAACATTGAGAACTGAAAATAACTTTGAATATAATTTACAAAAAATAATGGGTAAAATTATTTTTATCTTAACTACTTTTTCCTTTTTTATACTGAAGGAAAGTTGTAAGAACATAGGCAGAACAAGTCACTCTATTTGATTTCATTCTAATCACTACTACAGTTATGAAAAATCCAGGACCACTTTTTAGATGTGAATGCAATTTTTATGGATTACTTTTAAAATGAATGAAAATAATCCCTAAACTGAATGAGAAAAGGATTTCCTGAAAGTCTATATAGTTTCACAAAAGGAAAAGAAGAAAAAAGCAAAACAAACCCACTCTGAATAAATAAGAAGGTCTCAATTCAGTTTTGTCAGCTTTTGTGAAAACTGTTCTTTGGTTTTTGTGTAATATTTGATGCTGTAGAGAAGTTCCACACTTAGCACCTTGTTGCTTCTCTGCTTTTATCCTGCTGGCAAAAGCTGGTTTTTTTACATATGGTAACTGCTCATGGGACACTGGGCTAAAAAATAAAAATAAAACTGTTTGAAATTCCGACGCATATGCTGAGAAACACTTGATTGAGAAAAAGATGCAGATGAAATTTGGTTTCCAAATTTTCAGCTTTTTAAAATAACCATCAAGCAGTCCTGGTCCCTAAAGGTTTTTTATTTTTCATGCATGAAAATTCAGTTTATGAGCAAAACATTTTGTAGGGTTCCAGTCACAGCTCATTGGGTGTTGTTCTTCATTTGTCTTCACCACTGGAAGCAACTGTCTAAAAAAGCTCTGCACTCTATTGACTTCATAACATTGTGAGCTTGAACACCAATAGGGTGTCTCAGATTGCCACCTGTGATCTTTTCCTCTGGAGAGGACCTTTTGATTCCAAGGCTGTGCAGCATATATGGAAAGCAGCATTGAACAAGTGTGTGAAAGCAGCTGTTTCACCAAAGGGAGTGGGTTTTTTTACCTATGTGTTAAAATCCTCTTACCAGTTCCTAACCTCCTTGGGGTTAATGTGCTATGCTTGGGAAAGGTTTCCGGTGTGGTATGGAAGGTGAATTTTGTGAGTGTGTGTGTGTCTGTGCATTTATTTGTATAATTTTTATATATTTTCAGGAAGATCTAAGTGAAATAGAATAATGGAATGGTTTGGGCTGGGGTAGAAGGGACTTTGAAAATTATTCCAGCCATGGTCAGGGACACATCTCCTCGCACCTTTCACCTTCTCCATCCAGCCTGGTCTTTAACACTTCCAGGATGGAGAATAGACTCCAAGACCCAGACAAGATTCTCATCCAGATCCTTTTTGGCTGAAGTTTGGTCTCTATCTGGCCATGATGGTTACTTTAAATAATCAACCTATCTCTCTGCCTGCTACATCCTGTTTCACTTATACCTGGCCCATAAGAGGGGAGTTGTGTCTAGGTGGTCATTAAGGTCTCTTCCAACCCAAACCATTCTATGATTCTCTGATTTGAAGTGAATTAATAACTAATGGACATTCTTCTTCTTTACAGGGCAACAGCTAATAAGTAAGGCTCCTTGCTAAATTTCGTCTCCTAAAGAGATGTGGTAGGTTGCACAAAGTTCTTTTTTATAATGAAAAATCTTTACACATAGATTTTGAAGACATATCTTCCTTGGGAATTGAATGTGGGAAACCCCTGATAAGTGGTTGTGTTGAATGTGAATCTTCTCCCAGCTTTTTCTGGTTTACATGTCAAAACCTGCTTACACATAGATGCAAAAGGCACAGATACCAAGGAAAGCTTTTTCTATCTTTTTGTTAAGAGATATCACAATTGAGAACAAGGCAGATAAAGGAGAGAATTGTTCTGCTCTGCTCTGACCTGGTGCACCCTCAGCTTGAGTCCTGGGAGCAATTTTAGGTTCTAAAATATAAAAAAGACACAAAACCATTAAAGAGTGTCCAAAAAAGGGACACAAGGGTAGTGAAGGTATGTGAGGGGAAGCTGTGTGAGGAGTAGTTGATGGCACTGAGTCTGTCCAGCTGGAGAAGAGGAGGCTGGGGGGAGACCCCAGGGCAGCCACAGTTCCCTGTGAGGGAACAGGAGGGGCAGGCTCTGATCTCTGCTCGGTGGTGATAGGGACAGGACCCCAGGGAACGGCCTCAACCTGTGTCAGGGGACACAACACTGTTGTTTAGATTGGGATATTTGTAAAAGGTTCTTCCCCCAGAGGTGGTTGGGCATTGGAACATCAAGGCACTGGTCACAGCACTAAGCCTGCTGGAGTTCCAGGAGTGTTTGGACAAGGCTCTCATGAATCTGCTGGGATTTTTTGGAGTGTTCTGTGCAGGGCCAGGAATTGGACTTAATGATCCTGATGAGTCTATTCCAACTCGGCATATTTTATGGTTCTATGAAAGGAACCATCTATACTTCTGAGCACTGGTTCTGTGAAAGATTCAAAAAAATGTTTTTCATGAGGAACACAGATAGTGGTGTGGAGAATGCTTTCCTGGCCTGGGCTCAGTGGCTGATGCAAGCATGCAGAAGGAGAAAAGGGTTTTGAGAGATAAGCATGGAATAACTCTGAATGATTTCCCAATTGTGGTGTGTTTAGGTACAGAAAAATAAAGAAACAGTGATAAGAGCTGTTGGCATTCCTCTAAATGATGTTAGCCAGTCTGGATGCATAATAAAGAGTTCAGAGAAATTAGGACCTGAACAAAAACCTGGCCCATATGTTTGTCTTTATCTTGTTCCTCCAAAGGGCAAGTATCCCCTATTCAGAGCACAGCATAAATAGTGACAGAAAATGGCACACAGCATGCAAGCTTGTTTACCAAGTAGTACAGCTTCTTTCCAGTTTTGTTATCATGGGAAAATATTGTTGTGTAATCAGGAAAAGAAATTAACAAAGTTCCATCACACTTTACCTTTGATTAGAAACACAGATCCTCCAAGAACAATGCCTTTTATTTCACATTAAGGGAAATATTCTTTTCTTGCTGTTTGAACCAGATCTGAATATTAATAATATAATATTGGCTTGATAGTTTCTCAGCATCTTCTATTTGATGCTCTGCTAGAAGACCATAAAGCTATAATAACAGAAGACAAATCTCCCTCATGTACCAGTGTCTGAAATCAAAGGGTTGTCTGCTGTGTGGCTGTGCTCTTTGCACTGCTGCTTCTGTTTTCAAGGCATTTCCAAGGCTAAAGAATCTTTTCTCTCCCTCTAGAAATTAATGCTGGTAGGGATGTGCTGATACAGTTTTGTACAGAGACAGAAAGTGACTTAATGAATAATATAAGTGCACGGTGCAGAAAGAGTGAATTCCAGCTGTGGCAAGTTCAGCAAGACTCCCGCTGGCTTTGCTGGCAGGAGACCCCACTTCAGCAGAGGGTTTATTATGTCCTTACCAGACACAGCAATTTCCTAAGGACTGGGAGGTTCTGCTTTTGGAGTTAGCCTTGGCCATGTTTCTTTCACATGGAGTTAATGAATGGATAACAATATTTATATTAGAAATTTCAGTCAGAAAAATGTCTTACACTTATCCTAGTTGTCCTTCCTCCTTAGTGATGAAGTAAATAAATTATTTCAGTTTTCTGAAGGATGGGAGTGCACAAGTCTGGACAAATACCTTTTCCTCTCTCTTTAAAACTACAAAGGCTTATAAGTTTTCTCTCCCATGTGAACATTTTGGCAGGCAGCAAAACCTTCAATTGGAACATGTTATGACTCCAAATCAGACTGCGCCTTAAGAATTCCAAATAAAGGGCCTGATGGTCAAAGGGACTGATCTACAAAACATAACTCTACCATCTTAGCATGTGTTAAGAAACTGCATGTTAGGCTCTAGTTTCAGAAAATCTTAGTTAAGAGGATTAACTAGAAAAGGAAGGTTAAATCTGCTTTAATTTCTGGCAACAAGTGTGATGAATTCATTAATAAAGAAAATGCAGTAACTGAGCTCTGCAGAAAAGCTATTTTTTTCCAGAGTTCTTAGTAAGGAAAAAAACCCAACAAAACAAAACAAAACCACAAAACAAACCCAAAAAACAAAACAAACAAACAAACAAAAAACACCAACAAAACAAAACAAAACAAAACAAAACAAAACAAATAACAAAACAAAAAAAAACCAAACCAAAAAACCCCCCAAACAAACAAACAAACAAACAAAAAAGATAAGATTCTGCCAAAACCTGATCTTTTTTGTTTGGAAAAGCTGATATGAAGCATTTTTATTTTTTTCTTTAGTTAACATATGGTAAATACTGTTGTTTTACAGAAATATCTGCAAGCTTTAGGTTCAAGCAAGTTCTTAAAATAACAATAATGAATATATAACCCAATATATTATTTGTCATTATTCTGGCTTTTCTTATTGAAACTCTGGCTCTATGATCTGTGATATCAAATGGCTTAGGCTTTCTAGAGGATTTTATTTAAAGTAAATATTCTTTCTGTGGTTCACATTTTCATATTTACAGCTCACTGCTGTCTAGAACAACAACAACAAAAAAAAGGGTCTGTACAAATAGCTGAAGATCTGAGTGGAGTTAATAAGTAATTTGTTGCAGAAATAATTTTTGTCTTTTAATACACTAGTCAAATTTCCTTTCTAATCCATTCTTGCCCCTTATTATCATAACACAAATTATAAAAAATTAATATAGTCTCTCATTGGACTGTTTTGCTGTACAGATGAGATGATGGTGGAGAACATTAAGTCAAGGAATAGCATCTAAATGTAAAAGGGACAAGTTTTGATGAGTTTCAGAAATCTTAGAAATCTTCTCATTGAAATTTATTGACCTGTGCCACAGCTCTCTAAAGCAGAATGTTTTCCTCTTCAGAGTTTGGGGTCCCAGCTGCACAGGCAGTGCTGCCCTGTGTTTGATTCTGGCACTCTCTTTGCTCATTATTAGTGTACAGATCCATTGTGGAAGAGAAATATTTATGAACTGAAAAACAGAACCAAATATTCCTTTTCCTATGCTACATGGACAGTGAACGCCACAACTCAAGCTGGTTGGAAGCCTCTGCAAAAATTTTCAGTCAAAAATTAAAGTATTTCCAGGTATGTTGGGTGTATTAGAGAAATACTTTTTTTTTTAAAAAAAAGGTCATATTTCAGTTTTCCTTCCTATGCTTGCCATTTCCTTCTTTAAATATGAAACAAGGGAAAAGAAAACAAGAAATAAAGATCCGTAGAAAAAAAGTTGTTATTTTGATTTTAGAAAAAATGGTAAAAGCAACCAAAAGTGTAAAAAATGCTCATTAAAGAAATCCATAAAAATATTTAATGTAAAATGTTCACCAGTTTCAACACTGCAGTAAAGATATGTTTCTATATCAATTCTAACTTAAATGTGCATGGTGATGTTATGTCCCATGTTTTCTCCTGGCCAGATAGTTAGTGTGTATGACTGCTGGAATAACCACCAACTCTTGGGTTCTTAAACAAATCTTCGCTTAAAATTCCTATTTCAATGTTCTGCATATTTTCTGTGTTAAACTCAGCTGAGCACCATCTGTTCCAGCTGCAGAAGACAAAGCTCCAGTTGCTTGAAGATGCATAAGGAAACTTATGCCTTGTGAAGGCTGACCTAGAACAGAGGCTAGATGGAGTTAAAGTAGGGATTTATTTGGAGGCCTCAATGGATTCACCTTGGGCTGTACAAGAACTCAGGGCTACACCCAAGATAGACCCAAAATGTTCACAAAATGGATGCCTGGTCACAAGTTCTCTCACTTTTATAAGTTCTGGTCCATTTGCATATTGGAGTTAATCGTCCAATTATATCTTTAACCCATGAAGTCCCATCCTTCTTGTTTTACTCTCTTCATTCTACTGTTGTTTCTGCTCTTGGGCGTGAGATTTGGCTCATTGCTCCTTGGTCCCCAGCTAGAGAAGGAATTGTTTTATCTACCTACATTGTGAAGAGAACTTACCATCCCCTAATATGAAGCTCAGAATGACACACTAAAGCAGCACAGAATCCAAAAAACTTAAAAGGTAAAATCTGAGGCATCAAAAGTGTTATTCCAATAAACATTCTATTGTAAATCATTGCAGAAGCAAGTTTTTGTTAAACACCCTGTTTGTTAAACACCTTGTTAAAACCTCTTTAATTTTCAATCTTTTATTTTCAGTTTCCTGTGGTTACAGGACTGTTTTCAGGCTTGCCCAATAGCTCCTTGGGACTGGACCAACTCTGGTACGGAGTTGTGTACTCTGGGCTGAAGAAATGTATAAAATATTATTAGCAGAATTTATGGCAAATATCTACTTAATTCTTTCTAGGATAACTCATAATACATAGGACTTCACACTTGCTATTATGTTTTAATTCAGGATATTCTGGTTTAGTACAATATTCATCATCAAGAGAGACTGCTTGCTCTGTGAAACACAGCCCTTTGTGGTATTAAGGGTTTGTGCAAATTCTCTTAAAGTAATATGAATATTTGAAGTGCCTCATTGTGCTTTGGGTCAGTTTTCTATTCTTGAAATATCGCAGAATTCTCTCATTAGGAGGGACTGCATCTTACACAAGGACAAGGCAGCGTGAGCATGACTGATGTAATTTTGCTAACAGATACTCACCTATCTTTAAGAAAAGAAATGAGCAACAGACCTTCCTAAGCTTTTACATTTGTGCTTTTGCCTTTGTTTTGTAGTGGAGTTTCTCTAGAACCCTAAGTATCAGACTGTCTTCCTGGAAGAAAGAATCCCCAGATACCCTTGAAAGATCATAAGTGCAATAGGTGAATATATCACTTGGATGTTCACCATTCAGAAATCTGTGATAATAATGTATATTTTAGACTCTGAAGACAACTGGTGTCACAGGATTTCTCACTGAAAAAATTAAGTGTACACTAACTTCTTTTTCTGTTATCCTCTCAGGCTGTTTTTCATGTCCTTAAATTTAATTTAAATTATAAACAGACATATATGTATATTCATATTCTGTGCTTCCTCTTTACATCTCCAGAATATTCATTCAATTCTATATTCATTTTAATTTCTTTTTTTATTTTTATTTTTTTTTCAGTCTGGGTTCCAACTACTTACCAATTTATGTTTAATAGACTAGCTTTCTTCTTTAGTGACATAAGTAGTTCGTTTCCAGGAGGAAAAGAATGAAGAATATTGCATTAATTAAGGAAGCAAGTGTATAATAAGAGCACCAGATAGGTAGGAATAAATGCAATATATGTTCATAATTTATGAGAATTGTTGAAGAGATAATGATACAATATTGCATGTTCTATGTCATTATTTTCCATAAAGGCACAGAAAAATAAAGCCAATTGATTTTAATTCTAATTCTTTTTATTGAATCGAGTCTGTTACTCATTCCATAAAGCATAAAAGAACACTATAGTACAGAGCAAGGAATTAGGCAATATTTCAAAGGCACCTTTAAGTGAATAAACAGCCACAGGCAGGAGAATGGATGGTACCATCAAAGGCAGAGCAAAAGCTGTTCTTGAACCTTTTTCAGGCTGAGAGCAACAAAATAATGGCCCAGGATTTATTTTTAATAAAACCCAGACTTTTTCTAAGAATACCAAAAAATAAGTAAGTATATAAATAACTGTGTATGAATTCATGAACACAGGTTGCAAGTGGGTAAAAGAAAATATCAGAGGCAGCACAGAAGAAAACGATGGGGAGGAGGAAGTAGAAATTCTAAACATATATACAATAGACTCTATGTTCTCAGGAAACCTTGCTAAGTATATCAAATAAATGAATTACAGACAGGTATAAATAGTGATATTTCAGTAGACACCTGCTTTGTACCAGAATTTGTCTGCTTTTGATTCTGGAGACTGTGCTTAAATCTGTCTGTACCGCAGAGGGGAAAAGATCTTTTCGGCAGGTTCGTGCAGAAAGGAGCACATAACCTTTGGGGTAGTGCTCTGAGGAAGCTGTGTACAATAATCTGGAAGTACAGATAGGGAGGAATGGTCCATTTCTTGGTTGTTCTGGTTGTGCCAGAATATTAATAAGCCCAGCCACAGACTTCTGCCTATATTAGCACAGTGATCTGGAAATCCCTGATGTCTCTATCACCTACTGAGCCTTTGCATCGCTACGGAGGACTTAAACTCACCTTAGATAATTTAGTGTTTCCTGGAAAAATGAGTCAAAATGAATTGCATCTTAAAAGATTCTGTTCTCAGCTTCACATGAGATTATATTCTCAGATGCTTTTTAAACACAAACCAAAAAATTAAAATAAAAGCTAAGATGATATTACCAACCTCATGTTTCCAAAAGTATTACTCGCCTTGCTGCATAAATGAAATGTTTCCAGCAGTTTCCTACACATGCTCTTGAAAATGTGCATGGGGAAGTTGTGAGTAACAGAGAAGAGAAACAAGGGCTGGATCTATTCACAGAACAACAAAAGATAGAAAATAATAAAGGAAAACAATTCCATAGGAATCAAGAAATTAATATCTTGCCACTGATGGCAGAAGACTGGACACAGTGACAGAAAACAGTCTTTGCTATCATGTTGCTATGATTAATAGCTCAATTTGTGCAGTTTTTTCTGCAGTACAAAAAATAAAATAAAATAAAAAGAGTAGGTGATTACAATTTTTTCATGTTTTCCTGCTTTTGTAATTTTTAAAATATATGTATTTGTTGGTTAATTAATAAAAATGAATCATGATAACTTATCAAACACTTTCGTCAGTATTTTATCAATTCTAAAAATGTCAAATTCCAATTGTATTAACATACTGAAATACGAAAAAAAGAATAACCTGGTCAAACTATCCCTTTTACTTCTAAATTTTTATTATTGTTAAAATGGGATAAAGCAGAATTTGTGTCAGTTCTGGGAATCTGCCAAATAGTAAGATCTATGAGGCTGTGCTACTTTTTCTTTAGGGAAATAGCACAATTCTTAGACCAAGGAAAGATGAATTACAGAAAACAATATCGTGAGAATTCATCATGGAGATGAACATTACATAAAATCATAGGACTGCTCTTTCTTTTCTTCCAAAAGAAAGTTAGGGAACAAAATGGAGGGATATTTTCTGGAGGGAAAAAAAAAGTGGCTTTAGTTCTTCTCCAGTTTTAATTTTCTGGTTTTCAGACACAAAAATAGATAGGCAGATAGAATGAGTACAAGAGAGAAAATACAGACTATTTAGATGAAACGCATTGATAGACTTCCTTACTTCTCTCAATCTCTAACTGGACTATTCAGAAGCTACTGGCATAACTTTAGACTTTGTTCTTATCAGTGATCATGGTAAAACTCCCAAGAATTTCCAGCAGATTTATGATAATGCACTAACTTTTCAGATTTTTTTGGTTTTAAAAGTTCAATCTGACCTGGGTGTTTCTGTTATCCTTTTTTTTTTTTCTTTTCCCTTCTTGTTCCACATTTTTCACAATTGCACTTCACATTGTCTCCCAGTTAGTTTTTTCCTGAAGCTTTTGTCCTGAGCTCACATATTCTTTAAAAAAACCACTTTGGCAGACTCTGATCCCAATACTAAGAAGCACTGAAGTATGTTCTGGACATAACTGGACCATTCCTCTAGCTAAAACATGACATTTACCAGATATAAGTCTAAATGGTTCATTAGCAATTAACTAGAGAAGTCTTCCATTTTTTAATAAACCTTGCCATATTTTTTTCTTTCTTGTCATATACCTTGCTTCCCAGATTTCAAATAAAATTGAGTTACATTTTCTTTATTTATTACTCTCAGTTCTCCTTTCTATCCTTTCTGTTTTTCATTATTTAACTTCTCTAGCAGTGTGGTCCACAAGAGCTTCTAAAAAAACCTAAATTATATTGTCCCGGAGTAAATCAGTGGACTCAGTGGAGTCTTTCTGTCAATGCCAAACACTATATACAATCCTGATAATTTGGAAAGTAAGTCTGCATATTCTCCCCAAAGAAGGAATATTTTCTTTTCAGAAGAGCACCTTTTGTATGTATTTATTAAGTGACTGAGCTATAAAAGTTTGAAAGAGTTGTATTGTGCTTCATGCTGAACCGTGTTCATTCACATATGGCTGCCATATCATTGCTTGTGCCCATAAGGCCCTGGTTTATGTTATTTAAACCTTGCAAAGACTCTCCCTTTCTAATTGATAATCCTCAATATTATTCAGGAAGCACACAAACATGTATCACGTTTGTAATTCAAGTGTGAGATTTTCTCAACAGCCATACATTACCCAGTGCCAGATAAATTAGCTTTTCGAGATGGTTTTGAAGTATTATTCCAGTTTTTTAAACAGAGATCTTAGCTAATACCTTTCACCTATTCAAGGTAAAGTTTTAAAAATACTTGATTCCAGTTCAGTAGTAACAGGCATTTTGGAAACATAAAACCAGTAAGGAATGTTTATTTATTTTCCCCTCTGGGTATCTGGACAATTAGTTTGGTTATGCATTTATTCCAGTTTAATTTTTTTTTCTTCTTCATTTATTTATATTTGCAGGCAAAAATCTGAACAGTCTTTCTTGAAATAAAGACGCTTTTATTTACATTTCAAATAATATTCCAGTTTAATTTTTTTTTCTTCTTCATTTATTTATATTTGCAGGCAAAAATCTGAACAAAGTCTTTCTTGAAATAAAGACACTTTTATTTACATTTCCAAATAATAGCAATAAAACTCATGAGTTCATCCATTTCAATACTGCATTTAGCTGATCAAAACTTTCGCACTGACTAGTATAAAGCTCAAGACCTGCAGGATAAAACATCTAGGATTTGTGATTTGCATAAAATAAGCAACTATTTGAAGTCATAGCACTGAGTTCAGTGTTCACTGGCATCAATGGAAAGCTTCTCACAAATTGAACAAGCCTGGATTGCCTCCATATTGAATCACATGTTGATTCAAAATCATGTGTTGATTTTATTGTTTTTTCAAAATCAAATCTCAAATCTCTGCTACTCTCTTCACTGTTACTGTGGTCATCTTAATCCATGAATGCTCTCCTTCATGTTGAGGGCAGTGTCAGAGTGACAGTGGACCCAGAATTTTGAAAAATCTGTAGAAGCAGAGGTGGTAAAAGGAATAAATATTAAATGTGTACTAGATATATATAAATTTTCCATTCAATTTTTATTATGGACAGTGGCTGTGGTAACCCTGAACACAGGAACTGCAATGAAACATCTGAGAGGCAAATTGAAAGCAGGCTCTACTCAGCAGCACTCAGGCCATTTTTTTGAGAGAATATTTCTCTCTCTTGACCAGCAGAAATTGCTCTCTAATTTAGGCATGTAACGTGGGAGAATGTGTCTCTGCCACGGTGCCAGCCTATTAGCATGGATCCTTCTCTCATGTTGCTGCTGATACCTGTGGGACACTCCTAAAGAGGGTTTGCCAGGTCATTTCCTTCTTCAAAGATACACAGAAGTTTTGCTATTTCTTTATGACAGTACCTTGTTCTGTTCAGATCATTTCTGCTCATTTCTGCACTCTTGTTTCTGATATATTACCTCCAGCTTCTGTCTTCCTGCTGTGATTCCTGTTGCACATATTTAAGCCCCAAAGGCAGTACTCGGATAAAATTATCATTGTCAGGGCACTAACTTCCATTCCCATCTCCACTCATTATTTACATTCTTTGTGTTGCAAATTACACATCAGCAAAGGAAGTCTAGTTTAATTTACCTACCTTAGAGTTATTCTCTGAGGTGTAATATGTTAATAAAGAGAAGCAAGTAATTAACAACTAATAAATTACATGACTAATAAATTCTGGTGTGCTTTTTTTCTCTTGTGGAATACCTACATAAATTCTAATACTTCTTATGCTGGCTTCAGCTGGGATAGAGTTAATTTTCTTCCCAACAGCTGGTACAATGCTGTGTTTTGGGTTTAGCATGAGAAAAATATTGATAACACAATGATGTTTTCAGTTGTCCCTAAATAAAGTTTATAAGTCAAGACCTTTTCTACTTCTTACCCCACTCCACCAGTGAGAGGTCTGAGAGAGTGCCAGAAGCAGGGATGGGACACAGCTAGGACAGCTGACCACAGGGATATTCCACACTCTACAGTGTCACGTTCACCATGTACAGCTGGGAGGTAAGGATTGAGGAGACACTTGGGTGATGGTGTTTGTTTTCCTGAGTAGCCATTGCATGCAATAGAGGCCTGCTTTCCCGGGGATGGCTGAACACCTGCCTGCCTCTGGGATGGGTGAGTGAATTCCTGGTTTTGCTTTGTGCATCTGGCTTTTGCTCTGCCCACTGAACCTCCTTTATCTCAACCCACAATTTTTCTCAATTTTACTCTTCTGGTTTCCTTTGGCACTCAGAAGTTGAAGTACACAAGGAGGGGCTGTGTGGGCCCAAGCTGCCAGCTTGGGTTAAAACACTTCTACTCACAGTGTATATTCTGCACCCTTTTAAAAGTGTTTTCAGGTGGTATTCACTTAGTAAGACCAGCAGTAGGTTTAGTTTTCACTAGAAAAATGTTCTTTACTGTGCAGGCACTGGAATATGTGAGGCACTGCCTCATCCCTGGATGTGTTCAAGGTCAGGCTGGATGAGGTTCTGAGCAACCTGCTTTAGTGGAAGTTGTCCCAGCCCATGGCAGAGGGGTTGGAACAAGAAAATCTTAAAGGTCCCTTCCAACCCAAACCATTCTGTGATTCTATGATTCATTGGTTTATCTCACTGACTTTTAGATACCAGGAAATGTATTTAGTACAATCCATTTTGTCAAATTGTAGATCTTTGTAGGAGGGCTTACCTCAGATAACCAGTTTAGATCAGGTGTCAGCTTTGATATGGTCAAGATTGTTTAAAATATATTTATCCAGTGTGGACCAAATGTATTGTCCTGTTTCTTATTATTTGACATCCAGCTACCATATTTCTGCCATTGTTCAGAAAATCCTTCCTCTGCTATGTCTGGTTTTTGACTGGATGAAAATGAGCAGTGTTTTCTTGATTTAGTTCTACATTTTTTGTCCTTGAAGTGGAGGATTCTGGGTGGGATGTTGCACATTAACACAGAAATGAACATTTATTTATGTGTACCAGGTTCACATGTGCATTAGCTGTTAGGCAACACCACCAGTAGCTTCCATGACCTGCAAGCCCAAAGATCACTTGAGACATTTCTATTAATCTCTTATGGGCCTATTAAAAATAAGTATTTTTATTCATTACCGAGTTCAGGCAATCCTGGGATTTATTTAGATTTTGTCTTGCATTTCTTAACCAATTTAGATTAGTTTTAATTAGGATTTTTCTCTCTTCAATACCCCAGCAACATAGCTGGAGAAATAGAATATGGAAATATCCATAAATTCATAACAGTTAAGGGTGTCTGCTAAATATTCATGGACTATTGTATGAAAAAGCCTTCTGAATTCACATTTAGTAAGTATTTCACTTTATAAAATCAATTTATGTAATAGTTGGTTGAATCTTTTTTTTCCTTTTTTTTTTTTTTTTACTGTAGGTGACTTGAAGTTCAAACTAGGCAATAGAACTAGTTGCAGCAGGTGAAGGAAAAAAAGGAAATTACAAGTCAACATTATAAAATCAGAATCCTTAGTGTCAGACAATTATATCTAGAGTATAAAAATAATGGTGTTATAGGTACTTACTTTGTATGCTGACTTACAGCTAATTTTGGGTAAAGACATGTTGCTTTATTAGGAGGAGTTCTTAGATTAGTTGTAATTTCACCACTATGAACCTGGTAACAGAGTTGGGAATGAGGAGGTAAAGCATTTTCTCTTGTGCATGGAAAATTCACTGACGTTTTCAAAAGCAGTTTGGAAAAAAACAAAATCAACACTACTAAAAAAAACCCACAAGCCCAAAATGCTGTTTAGAATGGAAACTAGGGCATATTGCTCTGAGAATGCAGGACACATTACTGGATTCTTTATAAATACCTTTGGAATTAATTACAATTACCACTGTGTGCATAATGTACTGTACACTAAAAATTCACAGCAAACTTATCTACTGGTGAAAGTGATGTTGTAAAAAGGTCATGGGAGCTGAAAAATAGTGTTTGGAAGAGTCAAACAAGCAACTATGTGTAAAAGTGGACTTTATACCCATTCCCCATCTTCTGTAGAACTTGAAAAATTAGTCTATAGTTTCTGTTTTCTTTTTTTAAATTCTGTTCCCATTTCATTGCATGTAATTTGGGTTTTTTAAAGTGTAGCCTGGCACAATCACTCCAGAAATAATACAGTCTGGTCTTAATTGTGTTTGCATCTTAGATTAGGGCTTGATCTCATGGTTGAAGTAGTTCTTTATTTGCCTTCACTGGACATTGGATCTGGCCATTGGGACTCAATTTACCCATGTCCCTGTATGTGTTCCCAAGCCATATATTCATGACAAGTTTCATTAACCCTTTTGAGTCTATTTACATGTAAGTAGTTAAATACAAATGTAGTAAATTTAGAATTTCAATAACAAATTTCTGCAAATTCATGAAGATATTTTTTTCCAGAAGATGACTGTGTTGTGGCTTTCACATCTTCAAATTGTTTTTTACCAGCACATAACCCTGGTACCTCATATCTCCTTTCACTGCAGAGCAGGAATATACACTGCATTTTGAAGAAACTTCACAGTAAACAGTCAAGACAGGTTTGATTGCACCCAATTTATCAGTTATTTGCATTTCCTGATAATGCCTCCACTTTTTTTTTTTTTTTCTAGAGAGGTTCAAGGTCTCTCCTTGCCAGGAGCCATGTTATTTTCTGCAATACAGAAGGCTCCATGCAAGAGCTAAGTATGCTGAGCATAGATATTGACAATCTGCTGATGTAATTGCTCTGTGTCCAAAAGAGAAACTGGTATTCAACTTCTCATTCCTGACAAACAGTAATGGGCTTGTTTTCTTACAGAAAGCATTAACCCAAATCTTTTCTGTTGAACCGGTCTCAACACTCCAATCTTGATGCCCTTGTGAAAGATATTTCCTTCAGGACTTTAAGACAGCCATTTGGTAAAACTACAGCTTCCATTAGCTGAACTCTCCCAAGCTCTAAATTACCAAGATGCTGCCTACAGCATTCATAAAATAATATAAGGAGTTAAGCAAAAGTGGTGAAACACATCTCCTAGTGTCTGGGGATTGTTTCAGGAAGTGAAAATGACAGTTGCAAAGAAAGAACTCAAATGAAAGATGAGCTACAGAGAAAACTGGTGTGTTTAGGGCTCTTTTTTGTTGTTGATAATACTGCATCTAAAAATTCATACAAGCTTTTGCAGTACATCTTCTTATTGAAGCCCCGTGGATGTTGATAGTCCACCAAAATCTCCGATCAAGGAAGTTTAAAAGAGAAGAAACATAAACCAGCTGATTTGTGAAATAATGTGTTTGTCACCCAAAATATAATCTAGTGATTACATGAATTAGATTCATGGAGATTGATCATCTTCCATGATGAAGATCAACATAGATTTAAAAAAAAAAAATGAGGGTTAAAAAGAAGTAACTCCCAGAGAAATTAAAAAACCTGTAAATTTTGACCCAGTACTAGCATCACCATAAGTCAGGGGTACAACAAAAGTTTCAGATATCTCCTTTCCTGAGCAGGAATAATTATCTCACTTTCCCTGTACAGATATTAGTTTTTTAACAAGTCTGTAATGAGGAAATATAAAATAAAGTCTGTTTAATGTGGAGACACAGCACCAGTTACTGCAATACCACGCTTTCATATACTTTTCCAGACTCAACATGTTTCCTGTGTTTCTGAATTTGGGTGTGCTTGGTTATCTAGTTCAAAATTCACACTTCTTATAATCTTTTTCCTTTGCAGTAATATTTTCAACTGATTTATCATGCTAAGTGGAAACAAATTGGAAATGCTGTTCTTATTTCTTCCATTAATTCAGAAATATTCATCTGTGGGGAAGTATCTTACTTGGATTCAGTCAATAGTCCAGATAGACTCAGTACTTGTATTAAGCAATTAATAAATTCTCTGTTTCAATGTTTGTAGTTTTAAATGGGTGGAGGAATATTTGCTGAGCTCACTGAGATATTCAGAAGATGGGGCTCAACTCATGAGCCCCAAATTTTGGAAAAAGCATTATTTTATCCATTTTTGCCTGTAAGTCTGACTATAGAAATCCATAATATCCAATCTTGTTCCTTGCTGTAATATTTAATATTTCTAAAAGGTCTGTCTTGCCACACTAAAAGACTATATGAAGAAAAGACTTTTGTCTTTGATAATTAGTCCAAGAGACTGTCAAAAAACTAATTGTAGAAGCAATGTTATCCCTTTGGGTGAAACTCTCCCAGCTACATATTGCCTATGAGACACCTAAGTCCCTCTGAAATCCTATTTTGAGGACTTGAGTGGGATTTAGGAGGTGCAGAACCTTTGTTCTGAATTCTTACACAAAAAGTAATTTTATTCTTAATTTATATTTAGGGCTTTCAAACCTGCATGGTCTTATAAGACATATAAATCTTTAGTATTTGAAAATGTGCATTCACAATTTGCACAATTAAATGTCCATATAAATTTCAAAATTATATGGATGAATTCACATATTTTCAGGTATCTATTTTTTGAAAACAGCTCGTAATTCTTTCTGTATTTTCTCCATTTCTCCCCACTCTCCCCCTTTTTTTCCCTCCCCCCTCAATTTTTGCTTCAATGTGCATATTTAAACTCCGTACTTCTGCCTGGTCTTTGAAAATAAACTGGATTCCTGACAGGATAATTTTCTTTCTCTTCCATGTTTTATTATTTCTCCACTTTTGGGGGGTATTTTTTTCCTGACTGCCTTTTTGTTTTGTTTTGTTTTGTCTTTTTCTATCCTCAGCATTATGATTTGAATAACAACTGGTGTAGAAAGAAGAAGTCCTGCAATGCTTTTCATAAATGAAATTATCAAGTTTCTACAATTTAAAGGTTCTATTTGTAATTCTAAAAACCTTTTCCATTCCTTTTGCTTAGCTTGGGGCATGAATATAAGGAGGAGCTATTTGCTTTGCTTCTTGTTAATGGATAAGAGATAACTAAATGCTGAATTTACAAAATACTTACCTGTTATGAGTTTTATGCAAAGGTACCATATTAATATTATCTCCAGATCTTAACTGAATAATATCTGTAAATTCAGTTCACCATGTATTGGGGAAAAAAATCTACATTGTTTAACTCTACAGGACTTTTAAATGTTGTCCTCAAGTATTCAGCATTAAAGCCTTCTCTTGGAATTTGAATTGCAAATTCTGAATTTTTCATCCAATGTTCTAGTCTGCCACACAGTCAGAAACAGGTTTGGAATAGAAAAACAAAAGGAAATTTGAAATATATTTAGAGTGAAATACTCTGCAATGGCATTGGATGAAACAAAATCTAGCAATTTTAAGGTGCAAATGATCTAGGTCAGGGAATGTTGTTAAGTGATTCGAGCCCAGGGTTGTGTGCATTCTGATGCTAAAACTATAGTACTTTGTCTGTCTGTAGCTAATTCTGTATTTCCAGAGGAATATGTCTAAATGGCATTTTCAGACATGACCAATAATATCAATAGTTACAGCTGCAATTAAATTACCTGAATAAAGCTAGTAATGTCTTTTATATAGTATCGTTGATTGCAAAATACACAAAAGTGTTGAAATGTAGTCATTGTCCCTCAGATGAGCCAGTTTAAAAAAAAAAAAAAAACTGAAGCGGGTCTCATGTGCCTAACATTTGTGTGTAACTCATCCATGGACATCTATCATTAAACAATGACTTTTAGGTACCTAAAACCAGGTGAAAACCCTTTCTGTTTGGATGTTTTCAAAACTCTGCCTCCATTTTCCCTTGAAGAGTTTGCTTAGGGTTTTTTTTAAAAGTTACTTTTTTTTTTTCTGTGAAATTGAGTAATAAGTTGAGCAACAAAGTTTGGAATTCCTGAAAGATATGTTTGCTGTGCCAAGGAGGTTTCATAGCAATTTGAAAAGGCAGGTATTATTAATGCATCTGAAGGTGTGGGAAGAGTGAGTTGTGCTGCTTTAAGCATCTTTTGTACTAGAAAACCAATGGTTTGGTAACAGCTATCTCTCTTTTCACAGGGCCAAGGGAAAACTGACATACCCCTTGTGTAAAAGGCTTCTTCAGTCTTTTCAACTTTTTGCCTTAAAACTGTGCAGATGGAGAGAAGAAAGGAAGGAAGATGCATTATTTTCTTTAGTAGCGAAGCCTGAAACCTTAATGCTGTTATGATTCTATAACTTGTCTTTGGTTGCCTTAAATCTTCATAAATATTCAGGTCCCACCTTTTCAGTTTCTGCTGTGGATTTCAACACCTGAATGAAACCCTTTCCTTTGCAAATCTCCTACCAAAGTGTGTTGTCATCTCAGATATTTGCCACTAGAAATCCTTTTCCTCTGCACGACTACTTCCATGAGCCACAAGAAAGGCTGAGGATAAAATTGTTCTCATATATTACAGCCCAGTAATGCCATTGCTATCTCACCAATACTGTGCTCTTTTAAAACTAGGCCTATCATCTTTATTTATGCTGACACTCACACTTTCTGTCTTCAAGGCAGCATAGAAGTCCACCTTAACAATTCAGTTCTGTTTTTTCTCCTATTTTTCACTCCATATTCCTTACCTTCCCTTTAGGTTTGACTGACTTATTTGGCTCCAGTGTTTCACTCTGTGGTTTTTTTCAGTACATGGGTGTTGCAATTATTTCTCCTTTCCTCACCTCACCTCACCTCACCTCACCTCACTCACCTCACCTCACCTCTTTCCAGTTCTCTCCTTTTATAATATGACAATCAAATAATACATTTGAACACACTTTAGTCTGGCATAAATAATATGACTTGTGTCTACCGTCTATCTCACCAAAGCAAGTCCTTCCATTAGTGACAAGGAACAATTAAGTGAGGTTATATAATTTTATTTTTTGTTTTAGCTTTCTAATTGTATTTTTTAGTGTGTTTTACACTAAGGGCATAATCTGTTTTGCAGTTCATCTTAATCTGTAGGAATACCTAAGTATTAGTTTCCAAGACTGAAGTAGTGATCAAGAGTCCCTTTACAGTCAATGATGGGAGAAACCAATGTCTACAGGAAGATTTTTGTCAGTTTAAAACTGTGATCCAGCATTGTGGGTTGAGTCCCATTAAGGTAGTTTCAAATTTTTTCTATTGACTGTCAAAGGGGAATACAAATCAAATTGAAATAATATTATAAAAGTTATGAGAGATATGTGCCACTCCTGAAAGGGAAGCTGAAGGGATTTATTCTGCAGTGTTGAACTCCTATGTGGAAACACCCTTTTTTTCAACATCTGCCACAATTCTTCCCTCTAAAGACAACCTGGAAACCTATGCCTCCATCTGTACTTACGTGCATCTGTGTGTAAGCAAGTTTCTTTCATCAAGTTTGTATGCAACATGATTGGATACATAAATATGTCAAAAACTGAAAGCAGAAACACACCTTTCCTCTAAAAAAAAAAGCAAAACCAACACAATAACAACAACAACAACCAACCAACCAAACAAAAAACCCCAAACCAAAACAAAAAAAAACACCAAAAAACCCAAACCCCTCAAAAGCCAGCAGCAACAACCACAAAACCGAAAAAACCAAGCCAACAAACAAACACAAAAAACTGAATCAAACCAAAACAAACTAAAAAATCCCCAGTAGTAAAAGTGTTTCATTAGAAGTTGCAGAGTACCTGAGTCTTCCTGATATTAAGACTGAGAACTGTAAGAGTACATTTTCTGTCTAACTGGATCAGAGGTTATCTCCTCCTCTCAGAGAAGCTTCTGGATTTTAAGAAGACATGGAATAATTATAAAAGGAATGATTGCATGAGGCAGGTTTTTCTCATGTCCATTTTCTCCATAATCCAGGTCTTTATACATACACTCTGATTTAATGGTGGCATACTTTGAAAGCCAGTAGACATCAGACAGACAATCTGATGGGTTAGTATTGTCAATCTAATGGGTTAATATTGTGTTGCACATTTATAATCCAAAAGGCTTGTATAAATGCATCACTAACATGAAAAAACCAATGGAATTTCCATGGCATCAACCCATGAGATTACATTGACATTTCCATTTCAACAAATAATAAAATCCATAATCTTTATGCAGCCAGTGCCACACTCCATATGTTAACTCTTATTTTATTAGCTCTTTATATTTTTTTTCAATTTTGTACACAGAAAACAGTCTCATTCACATCGTGAATCAAAAAAACGGCAGCAATGATAATAAAAAGACCTCAGTTTTGATCAAGAATCACAATTCAGTTATTATCGTCCTCAGTTTGTTAATGATCTTGTGTTTCTATACCCTATAGTATGTCTACATTTGAAACAGTGATATTGACTGAACACTGTGTCATTCTGAGCTTGCTTTTCTTTCTGTCTAGACAGGATCCAAGAAAATACAATGACACAGTTATTGTTTGGAATTTAGTTGGGTTTTGTCTGGAGCATTTTTATTGTTTTATTGTTGATTTCAAAACCAAAGTTTAAATTTTTATATGAATAATCCATTTCACCAGTACTGCACTTCAGCTTTGGGGTTTAAGATCAAATGAAAGATCCTAAATTGCCATCACTAAAATTTATTTATTTTCAACAGTATCTCCTGGAAGTGTAAACAGCTAAGATAGGAAACCAAGTAAGGTAGGAAAAGTGATTAACCACAGATTCATGCAGAGGAAGGTGAGAGAAGAGGGAACAATGTACCGAAGAAGTGTAATTCCATTTCACTGTTTCCAGCAGGGTGATGAGTTTTAGCACTTGACCTTATGATCCAACTGTTATAGTCAGATTTATCCTTCCTAATATCCCATTCGCTTCCTGGGAGCACTAAATTTAGGCTCCTGTTCAGCTGTGTTCTTTGTCCTGTCAATGGAAGGAAGAAATAAGCTCCTCTAAAAGACAATTCAGCTTATTTTAGATCTGACACAGCATCTGCAGGTGCCTTTTTTGTCTCCACTGAGTGTAATGGGAATCTAGGATGACTATATGCCTCAATTAGTTAACTTGGTTAAGTGACAAATTCAGAATACCTCCATCAAGCCTTTAATGGGTAACCAATTCACTTAAATTTCAGCAGACATAGCTATCCTAAGAGATTTTGAAAACTGAGCACTGAAGCTAGAAAGAACCTCAGGCAGAGTTGGCAAGGTCATGATCCAGGGTTTCTGCGACTTCTCCATGGAAGGGTGGATATGATAAAGCAGCTGCAGGAGCACTGAACTGATTAGAACATCAGCAGATACACAAAGACATTTCAATAAGCAATAAATATCTATAATTAGGCAAAATAAGTTTTTCTAGATATTAAATATCACATTTTCCTGTGTCATTCTTCACCAAATTAGTTTACAAGCAACCACAATTATAATACAAAGGAGCAGTGGATAAAAACCTGCAGCATTTTTAAGACTATGCTGCACTTCTTGAAAACCAAACATTGCTCAATAGCTGTGCTGCTGGTGTGCTGAGGTCACTGCCTGGCAAATGATGCACAATATTTTCTTGCTGATCCTTTGTGTTACTTAGACTGCTGCCTGGTGTCATATCATTGGTGGTGGTGGACAGGGGACAGCTCTCAAACCTGAACCTTCACCTGCAAGTCCCTATTTTTCTGCATCAGTGGCAGGGCTCCCAATACAGCTAAGCAGGTCATTTAGGGATTATAGTCAGGGAATCTAAGCCTAGAAGAAGTTCATCTGGATATAAGCTTTAAGAGACAAAAATGTCTTTTCCTTACTCCAATATCGCACAAATACAATGAATTCAATTCCATGACTGCATGACAACAATAAAAATAATATAGAATAATAGTAGCTGTAAGTCCTCTGGAAACGTCTTTTTCATCTATCTGTAGTAATGTTGCTCAATTACAAATAGGGAAAGAACTGGCACAATATCAGTATAGATAATGTACATTTTATCAGTAAAAGAGGCAAAATCCTCTGAGTTTTTCAAAAGATGATTTTTTAATTGCCAAATCTACAGTCTTACCCGGGGACCTGAATAAAGATTTCCTCATTATACCTGACAGTTTTGCCCTTGCACCAGGTGGAGGAAGAACACAGGAACATAGGAACTGCCACACCAGATCAGACCTGCAGTCCATCTAGTCCAGTCTTCTGTTGCTAATATTGGCCAGCGCCAGATGTTTCAGAGAAAGGTACAATAACCCTTCCATAGACATACTCAGACTTTCCCCTGTGAAAATTTTGTCCCAACCCTCTACACTTAATGATTTTAAGCATAAAATATGCATTTTGAAGCATGAAGGATATACTCCAGACAGGTAGAGCATATCTGTCCCCATATTACCCTTATTGCACTATTAATGGTATAATAATGTTTTTATCCTCTGTGTACAAGCTTTAATTCACGCTAGAAAACTTCAGAAGCTTAATAGAGGCACCTAAGTTAGAAGTCAAATTGCTCTAAGCTATCCCTAAAGTTAATGATGCAAGAGGAGTCTTTTAGGTACTCAAGTAAGTGATTAAAGTTTAGAATTGTCTGAAATATTGGAAGAGTTGTCTATCTTTGACTTCATGAGTATGGAGGAATATTCAGTTTTTAGTTGTGTTATTCAGTTAAGTGCCTGACAACAGGTGAAATGGATGCACCTTCAACGCACTTCAATAAATTTTTATTGGTGTCATTGTCTACAACAAACAGTATGCTTTGAACCTGCCCTGGACTTGACTGGGATAGAGTAAATTTTTCTTCTAGTAGCTGGTACAGTGCTGTTGCTTTGGGTTAGGTATGAGAATTATGTTGATAATGCTCTGATGTTTGAATTGCTGAAGTTATACCCTACTCTAAGTCATGTTCTTTTCCGTTTCCCATTGTCTGCCAGTGAGCAGGTGCGCAAGAATTTCCATGAGAGCATGGACAGGAGAGTTGACAAAAACTGGTCAAAAGGATTTCCATGCCACAGAACATCATGCTCAGTACATAAACTGGGGGGAGCTGGCTGAGAGGGCCTATGGACAGGCTAGATCTCAGTCAGCAGATGGTAAGCAGCTGAATTGTGTATCTCTTGTTTTGATTTTTTCTGTTTGCTTGGTTTTGGTTTTGGGTTTGTTTTTTTTTTAAATTTAATTTCTCTATTTTTTTTCCCCTTTTCATTTCAATTACAAGGTTATTGCTGTGTTTATTATTTTTAATTTTTTATTATTATTATCATCATCATCTCTATCATGATCACCATCATGGCTATCATCATCATCATCCCAATCCATGGCTTATACTTTCTTCTGATTCTATGGAGTGTGGGGTGAGCAAGCCCCTGCATGGTACATTTTGCCAGTTGTCATGACAAAAAAAATTCTTCGGCTCAGCCAGGATGATTTACAGCTGTCTATAGAAAGTGAACTTCCATAATTCTAGATGTTGACTAGGTCTTGCATCTCCTCTGTATGAATACTGTAATATAAATCAGTAAAAGAATTAAATAAGAATTAAGATTTGCACAACTGTTTAGAGGCATCAGAGAGAAAAGTACTTAGTGCTAAGTGATGAACAAATAAAACATAAAAAGCTTTTTGTTTGTAGGAACAATTGTGTTGCACACTTACTGCAGATTTTTTTGAGTAGAGTTAACCAGTTGAGTTTTCAGCTAAATGACACTCAGGAATTTGATATAGGTATTCAAGTAGTACAGATATTCAAGTAGTGCAATCTTCCCCACAAAGACAATCACAGCAAAGGAAAGCAACAAGTCAATGAACACCTCAGGAGTTACTTGCACTCATGTTGGTCATCTTCACTCCCAGATTTTAGACCACTTGCTGTGTACATTGCACACATTTCCTTTAATTTCACCAAATGTCCATATTGAATACAAAATGTGTCCAAACCAAACACATGCTTGGTTTTTCAATGACTCAAGTTAAATGGAATGAATGTCCCTTGGCTTTTTTGATGAAGTAACATTGCAGGCACCATCAACATGAAGAAAGGACTGTGATAAAAACAAGTCAGCAATATGGACAAGAAAACAAAAAGTATTACAAAATTTAGGTCATCAACAGCTACTTGGTAATCAGAACTGATTATTCTTCTATAACCTGTGAATTTATCAATGAGAAATTACCAAAAAGGGGGGAGACAATATGTTAAATGATCATAAAATATTGATGAGTGTGACCCATTATGAAAGAGATTAATGTAATCTTAGGGTCCTACATGTCGGGCGAAAGAATTTAAGTATTTTGTGCTGGAACAGTTTTATTTTGATGTTGGCATCCCATGCTGGTCACCTTTTTTAAGAGAAGTTCAGAAACAGCAAAAGTAATAGGCTGACAAAAATAAGACAATTTTAAACTAAAAGAATTTGACTTAACTGCATGAAGGCTGAGAATGGCATATAACTTCAGTCTGTACATCCAATGATAGATGGTGTAAAATTAGACAATGAAATTTAAAGGAAATGAACTAGCAGATAGCATAAAAATGTATTTAATAAAATTTAATTACAGTTTAAGATTAAAACATATATGCAAATTTTCTGAGTTTTCAAGTTCTAGAATAACCTCAGTGGTACAGAGGGGGTAAAATGTAGTTTTAAATTATGAAATGGTTTGTTTATAAGCAAAGCTGCATGTCACAACTGCAGTAAAGACAGTTAATTTCAGATATTATTTTCACAGCTGAGCTAGCTTTATTTATTGAATTTATGAATTTCCACAATACTTCTATAAAGGCTGTCTGTGCATTGTTCATGTTTTGTAAGTGACCAAATAAGAACTGAAACAAATTTTTTTTTTTTTTGAGACAATACAAAGTAGGGCACTGATGAATTCCTGAAAACTCCATGTTAGCACAGTACTACTGGACTGATTTAATTCTTAAATTTTCTGAGAGACACGTATGGAGGAAGATCATGAGGGGGAAGAGGAGGAGGAAGGGAGGATTGTAATAAGCTGTCACAGAAGTGGTGAAAAGATGAGAAAGGCCAAATGTCACATCCCAAATATAAACTGACAACTAAAAGGGCCCAGAATTAATTTATTTTATTTTCAAATAACATAATTTTTAATTCTGTCTGATAGACTGCTGTGTATGGAAAATACTTCATTCTCTCTTTTGTTTTTGACTCCCAAACATGAAAGTAGAGGCAGTATGTTCCACTTTCCTGCATCTACAGCACCAAAACCTCAGATGAGATGAAGGTCCTGGTATCTTGTCCATGCCAAGGTGCTCAGGAATTGCTCAACAGAATGAAGACAAATGTATGGTATTATGAACAAATCCGAAGTGATAGCTTACTTTCACATATTCAGTTTGGTTTAAAAACATGAGGTGAGACTCCTCGACCACTTCAGCATAATGAGACAAGTAGGTTTTTTTTCAGTCTTTTAATTTTCTGTAGTGTTTAAGGTTGGAGGGTAGGACTGACCTTCCAGTGGCAGCTCATTCAGGGTAGCAGCTGCATTGTCTCACAGGGATATTACGGTTGTGAACGGGAGCAGGCACAGCTACCCAGCTGCCTAAAATATCCTAGTGGATGTCTCTTTGTCCTCTTTGGCATACGGCAGTTTTAGATGAGGAAAGAAAAGGAGACAGGAGGTGGTGCCAAACCAGACAGAAGTTTTTTATTAAGCAAGAACAGGGACACATCAAGAGAGATGAGGCAGCTGCGAGTATGCCAGCAGCTGCATCTGCTCTCTGAATGGATGATAACATGAAAATGACAGGGCCCTCCAAAGGAGTAAAATTTTGGGAATGTCTGATCATTAATGCCTTGGTTATTTTCCTTCTAAAATGGGTTAGGGACTTCAAAAAAAAACCCAGGCTTCTTTCACCCCTGAAGGACCTTTACTTTTTTACCCTGATTTTTATGCTACGATTTGTGTGTATGGCAAATTTATATTCACTCTGAGATACGATAAAGTAATAATTTGCAATTTTTTTCATTGTCTACAGGGAACTCTTTGTGTTTTCTGAGGACTCTCAATGCTTCTATATTGCAACAATAAACATTCTAGTGAGCTATTTCACTGTGTTGCCCACAGACAGATGGATACACTGGATGCATATCTTTATTTTCTTTGGTGTTTTAGTGGCTGTCCGTCTTTTTTTCTTTTTAAATTCCAAAGTATTATTAACATTCAACAACTCCATTAGAAAGTCACAGGCAGTAAGAGCCCATCTGTGCCATGTTAACATTTAAGGAGGAAATAAAAGAGTAAAATGGACAGGTGGAGTAGACAGCAGGAAACAGCACCAGGCACACAGCAGGTAGGGAGTTCAGCAGAGGAAAATGCCAGACATTTAACAGGTAAATGGAAGGGCAGCTGAATTCCTATGCCAGTCCACAGAGAGTGCAGTGAGGGAATAGCAGCTGACAGAAACAGGAAGATGTCACATCTTCAAGAAAGAGCACTTGCTTTCATTGAGAATATTAACCCAATTAACCCAACTTCTGAATAATTATGATTGCTGTACAACCTGGCTTTTATTTCCTATAACATCTTAGAGCCTTTCATGCTTATGCTCTGAGATCCATGAAGCTTGGAGGGTGATGAACCTGGGCAAGATATTAAGGAAAACTGTCCAGGGAGAATGATGACCCTCAATCAAAGACAAACAGTGGTGGGCTGGCTTGGCAAGGATAATGTGCAGGGTGATTTGGACAGGGTGCCACATAATGGACAAGACAAAGCTGCATATGGTGTGCCTCAGTTGGATGCACACAAATAGGGAAGTGACAGCAGGACAACATTATGGGGAAAACTCCTCACATTCTTTCAGGGGAATCAGTATGTCTGGGTGTCTCTCTGAAATGTCTGTACATTAAAGCACATAGCAAGGGGTTAAAGTAGGATAAATTTGAGGGCTGCATGCAGTTCAGGGCTGCAGTCTCATTAGGAGGGAGAGTTTCCATACCTGGATTGCTGCAGTGGATGGACAGAGGCTATTTAGGAAGGACAATCTAAAATTACAAGAAAGAGGAGTTTCCCTTGATGAGCAGGAGCAGTGGGAATGCTTGAAGCATTGCCCAAGAGCAGATAGATGGTATCTGAGAGTGTGTGAACTATGATCAGCCATCAGACCAATACAGAAGATGTTGGGGGTGCCTGTAACACCTGGTCAGGAAGAATTATGTGAGGACTTCTTCAGACAAGAATCTTCATATTTGCAAGATGTACCTGAATACCTGTACCTGAATACCATCCCAATACCTGTTGGAAGGGTAACACAAGAGGACACGAACATTCTGTGAGGTTTCTGGAGTACATTGATTATGCCTTTCAGACATGGTGGACTGAAGAACTGATGATGGTAGGTGATCTGCTGAACTCATGCATATAAACAGTGGAAACCTTAGAGTGGATGTGAAGATCAGGAACAAACTTAATAGTAGTGGCCATAAGATGATTGTTTCCAGCATGCTGACAAGAGGGCAAATAGTGAGATAACAGTCCTGAAATTCAAAGTGGCATCCTTCAGTCTTTTTAGGGTTAGATAAATCCATTTGGATATGGTTGTTAAGAGAAAAAAAAATGGCCCAGAAGGGATATCTGTTTTTTTAAAAAATAACGCTCTCCAATTTTAAGAATACTCCATCCCAGCCAGCATGAAAGATCCATGTGTATGAACAAAGATAAACTTCAAATCTAAAATGGAAAGTGGAGAAGTTAGAAGTTAGAAAACATCAAGTCACACAAGAAAAATATTCACATAGTGTCTGAGTGTGCATAGATAGGGTAAAAAAGCCAAAAGCCCATCTGAAGTTAAATCTGGTAAACAACGTGAATAGCCACAAAGGACACTATTGGATGTACCATTCTTAAGGGGAAGATGAGACAAAATATGGGCTCACTGTTGAATGGGGGAGGGAAAGTGGGAAGACATGGTAAAGGATATTTAATTCTCACTTCACTGTATTTCCTACTGCTAAAATTTTACTTCAGGAGTCATGGACTCTTGAAATGAGAGAAAATGTCTGGAGCAAGGAAGACTTGCCCTCTGTGGAAGAGGATGATCTCAGACAATGCATAAACTGGTCATACAGGTATCTGCTGGATATTCTCTATCTTGACTTTAGCAAGACAATTTAAAAGAGGAGCATAATAGAAGCACAATTTGGGCATCAGGCAAACAAGTAAAATCTCAGCACTTCAGTGGATGTGCCGTGGGGTCTCTAGGTAACCTTGGACAAGCCTCTTGAAGTGAGTCAAATTAGCTACCCAAATACTATTGAGAGTTAAAGATCGAAGTTAATAAATATGCCAAGTGAACTGCAACAAACTGCCTGTTACAAGTGGCTGTGTAATCAACAGAGCAATGATAACGTGTTGTTTTCTTTCAGAAAAGCAACTGACACCCCTAATATTGCATGGGCAAAAGAGCAGGGGAGCAGTGTGATTCAGAGGTCTGAGACACCTTCCTAATATGTTTATATGTCCTAACTGCAGAGTGATCTTCAGGTGTCTCTTAATTCCTGTAATAACTTCTAAAATCAGGTGGATGAAATCCAGAACTGAGTTTCCTCTGTTTTACCTGAGGGTGCTCAGGAGCTTTGTAATAAAAATATGCATAGGTTTTATTAAGTTCATTTAATACAGGGTTCCTATGTTTCAGATTCTTCCCTGAACTTGTGTAGAACCAGAGTGTGGCCCAAGTCCTGGCCTGGTATTTCTGGACCTCTCTTAACATCTAGGAAATGGCAGGCATGATGGCTTTAAAGCTTGGCACTGCTGCAGATGTGTTCCTGTTGACAGATACACGCCAAGTTTGCTGTCACTTGGCTTCACCCCTGGAAACTGGCAGAAAGAATAAGACTCTGCTAATTTATCCTTTTCAGTGGGGGCAACATTATTTGTCACTTTGCCACTTGGCTGTTCTTGTGCTCTGGCATGTGGTCCCCGACTGTGTTTGAGTGAAGTCTGATGGTTGTGGGGTCTGGAGTTTCGTGAGCAGCTGCCAATCACTGCATGGCTGTGGAGGCAGGGTACTAAGGAAGAGGACAAGGGCTGGAAGGCTGTCATCTGACAAATTATTCCAGTGAAAAAAGTGTAGGCACCTATAAGGTTCAAATTGAGAGACTCTGCAGATAAGCTTAAAATGGGAATCAGAAACGTATGGATAACACAAAAAGCATATTTGTTGCCCATGTTCATCCTCTTTGGTTAGCTGTGTGCTGTCATATTAAAAATAATTGTTTATGCACTCACGTTTTTAAAATTTTAGTGTCTCCAAAAGCAAAGCTCGGTAGAATATCTGCCGGAGAAACTATCCGGGCACTTCCCAAATCTGGACTGTCTCCCTTTGCAACATACTGGATTTTAACAATGGAACATGATGTAGTCAGTATATTTTCCCTTATTTTTCTTAATGTTTTTATCGTGTTTTCACATGGACCTAGAAATTAAAATTCTAGTACAGCAAATATTAACATATTTAACGTGTTTTTCTTTGCCTCAAAGCCAAAATTAGGATTTTGTCTATTTGTATGACAAATTTGGTTTTGAAAAAGAAGGGAAAATTGGAAAATGGGGAGGGGAGAGCGAGAGGAACCATGCTGCAACCAGACACACAGAAAGCTGCTGCTGCCAGGAGACACTGAGAGCTGGGGATGCTTTCTGAAGCCACTCAGGTGGGGGGTTTGCCATAGGAGAGGAGAGGAGAGGAGAGGAGAGGAGAGGAGAGGAGACCTTTCTCCCAGGGCAGGTTCTACTTTGAATCTCTATCTTTTTTCCATCCCAACATGTTAAACAAGTTTCATCCCACTTTACAGTAGGCTCTTAATGGCGGTGCCTGCATTAGGAAACTACATACCTTAGGCTTTCCTGTACTGAATAGGGAAACACAAACCCTAGAGGCCTCAGATGGACCTTCTTTCCCCAGGGGATATGTAAACAGCAAAAGGTCATAAGCTGTGAGCTGGACAAGTCCATTTGGTACCTAATTATT
Organism: Passer montanus; assembly: GCF_014805655.1. Lineage (NCBI taxonomy): Eukaryota > Metazoa > Chordata > Aves > Passeriformes > Passeridae > Passer > Passer montanus. The sequence goes on along the minus strand of NW_024360277.1, from coordinate 733,256 downwards.
TATAATGTATCTGTTCCTAGAAGATCCCACATTTCATTCAATATCACTACCCCAGAGCAACTAACCTATAGAACATTACTGGTGGGCACCTTCTCCATACCTAAACTCTAAGGTAAATTGTAATATTGTGGTTTATTGCTAACTATCAACCTTAAGCTCTTAACTTCAGTCAGAAATGACTGAACTCAACATAGGAGTTTGGGTGTTTTGAAGTGGAATGTATTTACAAGCTTTTTTTAAGCAGCAGTTCCTTTCTATGAGACTATGAGGCATAGATGCAATTATTCGCCTTTTTCTGTAGGGTTTGCAACAAAACTTCCGTATGTCAAAGGAAATCAATGGTACTCATGGACATCATTGTGTTGTTCTGTCACTTGCTCTGTTATTGAACTTTTCTGCAGTGCTCTGAGCATTTAAAGAACATGAAAATGTAAATCTGAATAAAAACAAGTTTGGGGAGCTCTGAGGGTTCCATAAGACTTGAAGAAACTTATAAACCATGAAGAAAAATATTCACCAGACTCATCTGAGAATATAGTTGACATGTAATGGGACATAGAAAACATTACTCCACGCATTCCTTAACCTTGTCTCACATTTCTTCTCCTGACAGCAACAAATGGAAACAGAAGAAAAAGAAGTCATTGCTGAAGACAGAACTTAGCTAAGACATCTGAAAGGGAAAGGAAACCTAGATCCCCTTTAGAAATTAAAAATATAATGGGATTATTCATAGCATCTTTATGATTAATTTCATGGGGTTTTTTTAAATTCACACTGCCTCACGGAAACTGCAGAAAGAGATGTGGCCTTGTTGTGGTTGGTGATACAGACACTTAGCAGGACGTTGTCCCTGCCAAGAAAGTCAACATTGCAACTAGATGCACTGTGCTTCCTATTTTCTAGATGGGTAACCAAGGCATGGAGTGATAGGATGACTTTTCCAAGGTTGGGACTAGAGCTCAGAACTTCTGCAGCATATTCTTACCCTTAGCAAGCTCTGAAGTTAAGTAGTATTTTTTCTTCTTTCAAGATATAAGACATAAAATCCTTCAAAAATATTGTTCCAAGACTTTAAAAAATCATCTGCTACTATGACAACACTTAATTGCAATTAGGGGTTACTTTCAGCTCCAAAGTTGAAAGGATTCTGCCTGCCTTTGAAGACAAACTTACTGCTGAATTATGTCTATACTGGGATTTTTTTTATATCAGTGGCAGTTTGCAAAGACAGACAGACAAATAAACTGATTAACTGACAGACAGACAGGCAGGCTCCAATTATTCAAAGTCAGACCTTATTTCCCTGTTCTTGTCTAGAGGTGATTTCTTCTCTCTTTCCCTCTGTCATTGCTATAAGGGTTTTATGTTATGATGCAGACAAAAGTCAATGTATGTGTACGTGAAAACACAAATAATAAATTAGAAGATAATGAATAACTAAAAGAACATCCCAAAGCTATTCCTCACAATATTTTTTCCTTAAATTCAGATAAAGACTGAATAGCCAAATCAGAGCTTGACAACTCATGAGCTTTCTTTTATGTTTATTGCTTGCCTTACATACTCTTTCTCATATATTAGCCTTATTTTCAATGTCTGGAGAGATTACTAGTGGCTAGGTCTCCAGGCAACACTCTGGAAGACTTTAGATTTCATATAAATTGTACGTCATATTTTGTCATTCCCATTTTGATGTCCCAGACTTCATAGGTCATCTCAGTAGACGCCTCTGTTCAAGCAGCATAATCTTGCCTTTAATATATTTCAAATTTAACACTTTGTTATCATGTAATTGCAGAAGCAGAAACAACAATTTAATTGCATCAATAATGCTAGAAAAAAGGATTTTTCTGTAATCCTATGAGTGCATTTCCTTTGGTGTGTGGCACAGGAATAATTTGTGAAATGTTATTGATCTTTTTTCACCCACCAAAAAGGGAACACAGAGAGCTTTTTATGTCAGAGGACACAGATTAGTAGAGAATTATGTGATACCATTTTTGCCATACTGATCTCAGTATACTTGGTTTTTAATAGTTTGTGCTTCAAATTGGACTGACACTATTATCAGACACCAATTTTTCTTTGGGACTCAGCAACAAGATTCAGAGAGGACTTAATTTACTTGTTGCCTATTTTGACTTATGCTGCCCTGAACAAAGGCTTAGTCTAAGTTCCCTAGAAATAAATAAGGAAGGTAGGAATTTATTATTTTTTCCATTAGAAGTTGCATCAGGGTGCTCTTAACCGGGTTATATTTAAAGAAAAAAAAAAAGGTTCATGTGACTAGAGTAGATTTTCACAGCAATTTATTTTTACATAGGCTGGGATCTCTTTTGTTTCTGAAAACCTAGCTCTAGATAAGGATTTCTGAAAATCTAGTCTTTAAGACTTGATTAAAGAAGTAATTGTCAGTAATGGAAATATAACCTACTTTCACCAATAGTTTTTCAGCACTGGAGCCTCAAAAAACCCTGCAGACTTCACATCCAGGAACCTGTACATCCATGTGCATTGTGTTCCTTTATGGAAGACTTTGAGATGGGTTCAATATCTGCACCTACTCTTGATCTCAGGGCATCTCACATTCTAGCAGCAAGCAGATAATGAACGGTATTTATTTATTTACTTGGATTCTGAAGTGTTGTTATCAATGACATATGCATTATTGAATTTGAATAGTATATTAACTTGCAATAAACTCACATGATTCTTCAAGTCCCACAGTACAGAGCACACAGATTGCTGGCTTTTCCTTACACAGACCTTCACTGAATTGAATTATTAAGTTCCGCTGACGTTCTATATAGACGTTTGCTTTACATTGTGCTACATTTTTTCTCATTACATTTTCCTATGATTTATTTATGACAATCCTATGCATATAAAATCTATGCTCTGAAGATCACATTGCAATGACCGAGCTGGCATTCCTGGAAAAGTTCACAGCGATGATTCACAAGTGATTCACTCTCTACAATGCTCTTTTCTCCTCTGAAGTTAGTCCTTGGCATCCCATGTTTGCTTAGAGAGGCACTGTCTACTTAAATCTTCACCTCGTGATTTTCTAGGACTGGCTTCTACAAGAAGTGAGTAAATGGCTATGCAGGGATTTTAAAAGCCTGAATGCTGAAACACATCTCCTCATTATTTACTTCTACAAATTTATAGTCATGTAATACATCAAGACAGATGTGAAGCATTTGCATGTCTGTGTTCAAGCTGCCTGTTTTAGGCTATATGCAGCATTTGTCCAAGCAACTCAAAATATTCTGGATGTTGACTTGCCCATACTCTAATTAAGCAAGAGAAATGACAGTCCAGCACAGACAGGGTCTTATGTACTGGCGTGCTGAACACTTGCAAATATTTTATCAGTGAGTCAGGGCTCAGTGTGTAAGTGTAGACAAAGCAGACAACTGTCTGCACAGCACACTGCTGGGGGTATGGTACAGTTGGGAAATGTCTCCTCTGGCTGTACCTGAAAGATCATAAAGCTCATCAGTATTTGTGGAGAAAATTGTGTGTGTACAGGGCTGAAGATGGAAAAAGAGACAAAATGTTTCACAAAATACGGGAACAACAAACCATTTTCATGGGCACATAGTGATAGAAACACAATCACAGAATATGCTGAGTTGGAAGGGAGCCACAAAGGTCATCCAGTCCAACTCCCAACCCCACACAGAACCATTGTAAAGGGTCATACCATGTCCTTGAGAGCATTGTCCAAATGATCCCTGAATTCTGTCATGTTTGGGGCTGTGACCACTACCCTGGGAAACCTGTTCCAGGGCCCAACCACCCTCTGGGTGAAAAACCTTTTTCCAATATCTAATTTAAACCTTCCCTGACACACTTCAGGCTAAAGGGACATGGTTTTAAACTAAACAATAAGATATGTAGATCAGATACTAAGAAGAAATTCCTTAGTGTGAGGGTGATGACGTGCCGCTTCTCTTTCCCTGGCTAGCTGATGACAAGAGAGGGGGGGCGGCAGGTTCCCCCTGGAGCTCCGTTGAATCCCAGTTGTCAATTGTTTCAACGCAATATAAAACACAGGCAGCGCACACAGGTCCCAGGGAAACTTTATTTGATGGTAAACTTCCCCTTTTCCTCTCCTGGGACCCTGATCAAGGGGCAAACAAAGACTTATATGCGGGGGGATGTCAGGGGTAGGCACAACTTTCAACAAATCAGGAGAGTTGGGAGTAAAAGTCCTAGGCGGAGATAACGGCAGTGAACCAATAACATTCCAAGGGAGGAAAAGCGGTTTCAATAAACGGCTAAAGTTTGGAGAAATAGAAACTAGAAACTAGCTGACAAAATAACTGGGAAAAGGCGGAAACAAAAGGAAAACAGCACCAAGGAAAACCACCAAATCACAAATCAAACCATAAACCTACTAATAAAACAAAAAGCATGATACAACAATGAGGCACTGACATACTTTCTCAGGGCAGCTGTGGTTCCTCCATTTCTGTAACTGTTCAAGGACAGGATGGATATGACTTAGACTAACCTGGTCTAGTGGAAGGTGCCCCTGCCCATGGCAGTGGAGGGTTGGAACAAGATGATCTTTAAGATCCCTCACCACCCAAGCCATTGCACGATTCTATTATTTTTCTAGGGTCCTCAGATTTGATTTTTGCTCCAGCTGTTCATCCTGCTCCTGTCTCCTCTGCTTGTCTGAGACCACGCCCCTGATCCTTCTGGATGAGGAGTTTGGCTTTTATGTTGAAATGCTTTTAACAGGCTGGATATCATAGTCAGAGGAGGTTTTGGATTGTTGGTTTGTTTTTTTTTGAGGTGGTGTTTTTTGTTTTGGTGTTTTTTTAGGGTTTTTTTTGTTTTTTGGGGGGGTGTGTAGTTTGTTTGTTTGCTTGGTTTTTTGTTTGGTTGTTTTTTTCATGGCAGACACTTGAAGGATATTCTATCTCTGAAGATGCTGCGTATTTGTGATAGATTTTATCCTTTCTTATTTTCAGCTCATAAAACAGATAAAGCAGTTAAAACTTGTCCATGTCATATGAAGTTTCCAGGGAGGTTGAGGAGGAAGAACAACCAATTCTTCAAGTGGTCACCACAGCTCCTGTGGAGTTCAACTGCACTACCTACATATACATCTCCTTAGACAATAAAAAAATTGTGATGAGGGCTGGAAGATAAACTCAATCACAGTCAGTCAAAATCAAAAATATTCAGATGTAGAAGACGAGGTACCCTCAAGAACTTCTCTGAGCCATTTTCAGTCCCGTCCCATGGTACTGTGCTGGGATCCCAAGGACATGCCTTCCACCTCTTGATTCTTAACCCTGCATGGACTTCCTGTCCTCTTGTGTCTCTCTGGCACATACATGATTCTTACAGCTGCTGACCTTGTTAGGGTTTTGGTGTGCACTTTATTGTAACATGAGTTGGGAAAAAACGGTAATTTCAGTTGGAAGGAACATCAAGAGGTCATGCTTTCCAGCCTCCTGCTCAAACCAGGATCAGATATGAGCTCAGACTATTCAGAGCAGTCTCAGAAAGACTAATATTTTAATTGTAAATAATAATGATATCTTTTATTAAAATATTAGAATGCCAAGCCTATTCTTTTTCCCAGAATCTGCTTGAGCTTTTGCTGGTGTGGTTGCAGAAGTTGCTAACCTTTTTTGGATGCTTTTCTCCTTTATCCATATGCACGTATCCTCCACTGGGACAAGACAGTACTGATGATAACCCCTCTGTGTGATGTGATATAAGACCTATCAACTCAAATATTTTCAGGTAAAAAAAAAAAGAATGTTGTAAGTGAAAATGTTTTACTGGGACTTTGGTGTTTGGTTTTCTTTGTTTGGGTGGGGCTTTTTTGTTTGTTTGGGGTTTTTTTGGGTTTTGTTTTTAGTTTTTTTCTTGTGTGTGCATACTTTTTATCCACTAGGATCTTTAGAATTTTAAGACCTGGGTGGAATGTCAACACCAGAACCCATGTGAAAGGCAGAACTACTTTTGCTTCTTTACCTTTGTAGATGAGATCTGAAGATTCAGAGACAAAGTGCATCAAAAAACTAGATATAATAATGCTTTTTTTGATAACTTGTTAGGAGTTTCCTTTTCCATGGCACCTCCAGACCTTGCAGCACAATGTTGCGATGAGCTGAAGTATATAAACAGATTTCAGGAGGCTCAGAATAAGGAAGAAGCTGGTTAGAGGAGTAAATTGAAGGACAGAGTTAAAGTTTCACTTTTTTGTTGCAACAGGTAGTCAGGATGAAGAATAAAAGGTCTGATTTTTTGATTGTCCTGTCATGTCAGCTCTTAATTGTAAATAAGATTAAATGCATATTTTCAGCTCCTATTCTGATGAGCAGTGGATTGATTGGTTGACTTCTTTTAGCAGAAAAATAACCAAAAGCAGTACAATATGCCTCCCAAATATCAAAATTATTCACAGTTTTGTTTCATTTTTGTATTTATTTTTATTTGTAAATAAAAAATTAAATAACAAAGTTTCAATACTTAGTTTAAGCTAATACTTAAAATATCTTATCTACAGTCTTTCGCTACCTCTAACATTACAAAAGATAAAGCTAATAGATAAATTAAACTATCCTGTAATGCATAAATAGACTCCAGTTGATTCTTAATGTAAGTCAGTTGACTTTGGTATGAGTTGCACTGGAGGTGAACTTGGCTGGACGTTTATGCAAACATAGTCTTGAAAAATTAAGTTTATAATGCAAACACTCTTGGGAGGTTGATTTGATACATATCCTCTCATAATATTTGATTAGGTTTTATTTCAAATGTGAATTTACTATGGTGTCATCTTTGCAATCTAGAACTGTTTCAAGGTTCAATAATTTTGTTTGATTGTGTAGTGATTCAGTATCCAGAAGATAAATAAATGCAAATAAGGGAAGCAATGAAGAGCCATGTATGTGATGCAAGAGATCAAACAAAGTGCCTGAGGGGGGGTGAACAAAAGACAAAGAAAGGAAAAAAAGCTATCATATAAAGGAAAATAGGATAGAGCCAAAAGATATATAAAGCCATTTTTCTGTCTCATTCACACTTACAGATGATTTTTCCTTGCATTATAACCTCAAAGGCATTAATGCATCCAGTTTTTTCTTTTTTTTTTTTTTTTAATTCAAAGCTCAATTACTTCCATCATTTCTTTTGGGACATCTGCACTTACTTCATTAGAGCACACAGATGAGACATCTTTTCTTTACATCTGGCCAGTTTTTTTTGGTTTTTTGTTTTTTTTTTTAAATTATTTTTTATTGTTTGTTTCTGTGTCTCACAGTTGTTCAAGGTTAACCTGGGAATAGTATGAGATTCATCTCACCAAATACCAAAGGTTTCACTTTAGGATAGACTATCCACTTGATATCTATGGAAAAGGTAAGGTATTGTTACAGCATGATTCCTTTTGTCCTGAAATGGATTGCTCTCTGAAGGTACCTTCTGCCACCACTGTTTTAATAAGATGAGATTTGGCTGTTCAGTGCCATTGAAGATGCCCTAAGATCCTACCTGTTTTCCAGCTTCCATTTCGGAGAAACATGTGTCTCCCACAAGACCTGAGTCATACTGGCCAATTCTGTGTTGATTTCTTGGGTCAGTAAGCACACCTAGAACAGCATCATAAAGTTTTTGCAACCAATCACAAGTTAGGGCTAAAAGTCCCACTTACGTTTTGCTCAGAAGACATGATGATTAATTTCTCCTTGTGTTGTTATTTTTGTGCTGTTTTTGAAGGTCACTGGTCACAGAAAGAAAATTAATCTCTGGTTGAGGCTCAGATCTTAAAAAGGCTGAGTCATTTTGTGCAGGCAACAGGAGTGGTGACATTCAGGGCCCAAAAAAAGGAGCACCTACTGTCCTGTCAGATCTCCTGGGTTATCTTGCCCGACACTTCAGAAGGAGCTTCATTGCATGTGTGCTGGTATGATATAGATGTCTCAAGTGCATCGAAGATGCTAAAAATGACCAGGCACCCACTGATAAGAACTTTATTCACTCTCTACCTCTGTCTACCAAGCCCAAACCACGTCTTTTGTGGGCCTTGGTTAGTGCCTGAAGGTAGATGGGCTGGTATCAAATGAAGCTGTGAACAAAGCTCAGGGCTTATTTGAGGGAGAGAAGAGTGAAAACCTGGCTATGTCACAGATTTTAAGGTGTGTGTGTGTCCGTGTGTGTGTGTGTGTATACATATATGTGTGTGTGTGTTTGTGTGTGTGTATATACATATATATGTGTGTGTTTGTATGTGCGTATATATATACACACAAAAGGTTTTTGAGAGGTCACAGATTTTAAGGTGTGTGTGTGTCCGTGTGTGTGTGTGTGTATACATATATGTGTGTGTGTGTTTGTGTGTGTGTATATGTATACACACAAAAGGTTTTTGAGATCCCTGGCCACCTAAGAATGGCTTACATCAGGCCTAGTCTTCATTCACTGGAACTGAAATCCATGGAAAATATGTGGTTCTAAGGAGCTAGATATGACTTTCAATTTACCTTCTTATATACAGTAACTAACTCAGAGTTAACTTTCCTCAAATGTTAAAACCATTAGAAGATTTGTTTTAATTAGACACAGGTTGCTCAGGTTTGGAGGCTTTTATACTCATTTCTCTGCATTCTTGCCAGAGCTTGTCATCAGTTACCTCTCTACCTTCCCAACACAACGGCAATTCAGACTCCACAGATGATTCTGAATTACCACATATTCTACAAAAAGTTGTAACTAGTAAAAGCTCAATTCCTAAAAAATCACAAAGAAAAATTATTTAATAATCCTGGCAATTCATGAGTGTTGGAACCAGTGAAGATTTAAGTCCATCTCAACCCCTTTTCAGTTGTTGAAACAAAATAATCTTGATCTAGCCTTCCTAAAATCTACTGAGATCTTGCAGACTTCTAATTTTCAACTTTTCATTAAAATGCATTTTTCACTGTCCCAGCAGTTCATCCTGAAAATGTACTCAAGTGGAAGACATAAGCAGAGCCTGGCAAGGAGAAGAAAAGATGGTTAAGGCATTTACAGATTGAAAAAGTCAATCCAATACAGCTGCACCTGCTCTGGTAAGAAGCCATAAAACCCCAGTGCTTTATTCCTGTGACAAAATAGTAATGAGGGAAGGAAATGTCACCAGATTAAGCTGCTACCAAAGATGTCACAAGTAGGGAAAAGAGACTGTAAAGGATATTAACCCACATCCTCATTACACTGTTAAGTGGTCCTTCTCAAATGACACTAGTTTCTGTTTATAGATTGCTATGCTCATTTCCAAGTTCTAATCAACAGCACTAGAAATTACATTTACAGAGTTGTGTCTTCAAGTAGGATCCCTTATTGCTCTTCCTCTGGAGAAGGTTCTCTGTTGGCATGTTAGTGTGCCTGTACACATACACACATGTGCATATGTGTGTGTTTGGCTGGGCCATACCCAGAAAGTGTTTCCTCAATATTTCTGAACACTTTCAACATTTTCACACATATGGGACACACAAACACTACACAGAGTTTCATAAAACAAAGCTATGAAAAGGGATAACATATAGAATGAAGTATGATATGGTAGATAGTCCTTACTCAATGAGGAGTGAATTTAGGTCTAACTACCAGATGGCAGAGCTGAACACAGAAAATCCATATGTGTGATGGCAGCTAGGGACAGCCGTTGACATACTTGCTTTTCCAGCCAAATGCCTCAGCAGATGCAGAGTTTTACACTTTAACATCACAATATGGCACTAAAACCCGGGAGAAGAGTTATATGCAGGAATCAAAGACAATTTAAAGGGACACTACCCTCTTCCCAGCATGTGTGGGGGGCTAAAAGACTGAAAGAAAGGGGTTTTTTTTGGTCCATTTGCTGCAGTGATAAGACACTTATAATAAAAGACAGGAATCAAAGACAATTTAAAGGGACACTACCCTCTTCCCAGCATGTGTGGGGGGCTAAAAGACTGAAAGAAAGGGGGTTTTTTGGTCCATTTGCTGCAGTGTTAAGACACTTATAATAAAAGGACAATATTTCCTTATAATAAAAGGACAATGAGGAAAGAGAAAAAGACTAGTGTTCAAATTGACAAATCTGTGGGTTTGTTGCATTGTGCTGGTAGACTGCTTAAAAAAAAATCCACATTCCCTCTCATTTAAATGACATAGCAAATTAGGAGTCTTACAGTCAACAAATGTGTATGGGATGAAAATCAGTAAATATATTTCTGAAGCTGATAACCTAACTTTTAGTATTGCTATTACTTTTTTTTTTGCTTTTTTTTACGTTATATCAAGAGAATTATCCTTTGTACTTAGTTCAAAAGTCAAAAAGTGGTACTAACTTATGTACAAAATTATATGGCTGTGAAATCCAAGAGGATCTTGTAGCGCACTTCCAAGGTTAGACACAGGTTTTGTGGAATCATGGAATGGTTTGAGCTGGAAGGAACATTAAAGATTATCTAGTTCCAACACGCCTTCCAGGGGCTGGAGCACCTCTCTGTAGATCAGGTTGCCCCAAGCCCCATCCAACGTGGCCCTGAACACTTCCAGGGATGGGGCATCCAGAGCCTCCCTGGGCAACCTGCTCCAAGGCCTCACCACTTTCACCATAAAGAAATTATTCCTAATAACTAATCTAAATTTATCCTTTTTTTGTTTTTCCAAGGCCTCACCACTTTCACCATAAAGAAATTATTCCTAATAACTAATCTAAATTTATCCTTTTTTTGGTTTTACCCATTACTCCTTGTCCTGTCACTACAGCTCCTGATGAATAGCCTCCAACACGCCTTCCAGGGGCTGGAGCACCTCTCTGTAGATCAGGTTGCCCCAAGCCCCATCCAACGTGGCCCTGAACACTTCCAGGGATGGGGCATCCAGAGCCTCCCTGGGCAACCTGCTCCAAGGCCTCACCACTTTCACCATAAAGAAATTATTCCTAATAACTAATCTAAATTTATCCTTTTTTTGGTTTTACCCATTACTCCTTGTTCTGTCACTACAGCTCCTGATGAATAGCGTCTCTCCAACTCTCAAGAGCAAAGCAGAGGGGAGAGAATCCCCTCCCTTGAACTGCTGCCCATGCTCTTTTGGATGCAGCTCAGGATACTTTTGGCTTTCTGGGCTGCAAGCACTCACTGCCAGCTCAAGTTGTTTTTCATCAGCCATCACCTACCAAGTTGCTCTCCTCAGGGCAGCTCTCAGTCACTTCTCCAACACATCTGTAGTTGTGCCTAGGATTGCATCACTCTTGAGCTTTGAGTTGACGCCCCTTTAAATTCAGCCTCGTTCTTGGTCCCCTCTGCCCTCCATGGCTCATTCCCATGGGACTGTACTGAGAAGGTGCTTGAAGATGCCAGAGCCTGGTGTCTGAAATTTAGGGCATTTAGTTTGCTGCATGCCCTCCTCACTGTCCTGTGGATCTCTAGCTCCACCTTCTCATGGTCACTGCAGCCAAGGCTGCCTTGGAGCATCATCCCCACCAGCCCCTCTCTGTGGATGAGCACAAGAGCCAGTGTGTCACCTCTCATTGCTGGCTCCTCAATCACTCATGTAAGGCCTTGAACATGTCCTCAAACACTTCCAGAAACAGGGCAGCCACAGCTTCCCTCAGCAACCTCTTACTGTGTGTCTTTGGAAAACTATATAGGTTGAAATCCAAGCAATATTTGCGAAACTTATATTTCTTTTACTAAGACTGGAATTTCACCCTTAATGTTTTTGTGCCCCTGTCCCTTCCTTTCAGACTTTGTTATCTTGTCTTCTTAGATTATGAGCTCTTAAGGGCAGAGACTACCTTCTGCTATCTGTGGCTGTTGAAGTTAATGTGCCAGGGCTGAAATTCTTAGATTATGAGCTCTTAAGGGCAGAGACTACCTTCTGCTATCTGTAGCTATCTGTTGAAGTTAATGTGCCAGGGCTGAAATCCTGGATGGAACTTTAGGCACTATTTTTATATAATAGATGATACTGGAAAATGAGAATTTGTCTTGGGTTTCTTGAGTGGTAATTTTTAGGAATTAGTTTGATTCACTGTATGTTTTATTTGTACTTCTGGCTTATTTTGGCATTCATTTTGGTGTGTAGAAATATTTTCAAAGGAAACTTGCAAACAGGAAGAGATTTGGATTTTGTTAGGGTTTGAGTACTTTGAGAAGCTGAGAAAAAAGAACAATTTGCAGACTGAAATGTTTACAGAAAATGAGAGGAAAAGGTTAACTCTTCCCCTCACTACTCTCAGACTGAATACAAAGGATAAATCACACTCCATGTAAAAAAAAGGCACCTATTTCTCTACATTGATCACAGAGAGGAGTTAAAATAGCTAGTTTGGCTAGATGTCTAAACTCCAGATGATGAAACTTAACCTAAGGGTCTTTTGGATCAGGTCATAAGATATTGCAGTCTAACACCATAACGTACCTTCAATTTTTAAACACAGTTTTCCATTGATTTTGAAGAGGAGCTCCTAAAGAAATCAATGTCACGCTATTGCCCTTGTGCATACACATGCTCTTAACCAACAAAGTAAGGCTTATAAATCTGGAGACTGATAGAGAAGGTTCACCATACTAACAAAGCTTCTTATCAGGACCTTCCCTAAAACATGCCCATCCTCCACTGGAGAGAGATGTGCTGGCTGGTTACAAGACTTTATCTACTCTCAGTCTTATTAGTTTAGGAAATTAGTTCCTTTATTAGCTTTTGGATTAAATAAATAAAGAGGATACAATTTCATTTTCAATATTGTCATAAGTCTTTCCACCAAAATGAAAAGGAAGCAGTTTCTGATTTAAATATATCTAATATCCTGTAACATCTTCTTCTGTGCCATTTACCTGTGGAAATGTTTAAAACTGAAATTCAAACTGCTACTGTAGCATGCTGCCAGCTCCTGAAAGCACTCATGCATGAGTTTAACTTTAAATTCTATTGTTTTTGTGGTCTCCTGGATTAGGAGACTTGTAAAAATTGAATTTTTGTAGTTATTTTCCTTACACAAAATTCATCACAGAAATCTGAAGAAAAGAAAGAAAGAAAGACAGAAAGAAAGAAAGAAAGAAAGAAAGAAAGAAAGAAAGAAAGAAAGAAAGAAAGAAAGAAAGAAAGAAAGAAAGAAAGAAAGAAAGAAAGAAAGAAAGAAAGAAAGAAAGAAAGAAAGAAAGAAAGAAAGAAAGAAAGAAAGAAAGAAAGAAAGAAAGAAAGAAAGAAAGAAAGAAAGAAAGAAAGAAAGAAAGAAAGAAAGAAAGAAAGAAAGAAAGAAAGAAAGAAAGAAAGAAAGAAAGAAAGAAAGAAAGAAAGAAAAAGAAAAATACTTAGAAGTTATGCTATATTATGTACTTTTACTGGAAAAAAAAATTTCTTAATTTTCCTATCTGCGGTCACTTTACACAATTATTTCTGTAGGAAATTTAGCCGGGTCACAGAATTTGTCCTGTTAAGCTCAAAAGACTAAGGAGGTTGCAAGTCACAGAAGAAATGGGGTGTATTATTATATTTCCCCATGCAGTACAGCCTGTGTATAAAACAGTTAATTTTCAATACTCCATTACATAGTTTAGCTTTTTGTTTTATTTTGGGAGAGGTAGAGTGATGTAGAATTGTTGGCCAAGCAAATGGGTTTCTGTGTCAAGGTTCCTCTGCAGACTTTGTGTAGAGAAATCAAGTTTCACTTTTCTTTCTTCTTTTTCTAATGGAAAAGTTTAATAAACTGGACACAAAAGTGGATATACTGGATATATTTTATTTTTTTTCACGTTCATTGATTTTAACCAATCAAAACAATGTCTGATCCTGAATAAAATCCTTACAAATACAGAACTTTTAAACAAATTGGTGTTTTGTCCAAAAAAAATCCACTTATTTGTTCTACCAAGAATATTATTTATATTTATATACTGAAATTAAAAGTGAAAGAGAGGTTTGCAAAAAGATCATTTTACCTCTAACTGTTGCAAAGGCTTACATATACAGACATGGAAAATGTCTGCCCCAGTCTTTTTGTTCCTATATCAGTAAAACATTAATTGAAAGTAACAACAGCAAAGCTATGACTTTAATAGAAATTCCTTTTCTGCTAGAGAATGACTTTAGAAGAGATTGGAAGAATGTAGTCCAGGCCATAACACAAACCCCTTTAACATCACCACCTGTGATCATTACAGCAAGAATTTCACAAAGAGCTCCTCCTAGATTATTTCACATGCAATTCACTTAGATACCTGAGGGCATCAGAAGGTCAGAGGCTTGTCCTGGAGCATACAAAACTCCAGAAAAAAACAACAGAAAAAAAACCCCATCAAAACCAAAACAAAACAAGAGTAAACCACTCAGCAATCAAACCAACATACTTTATCCTTGAATTATCTAAACTATTTCCATGATGACTTTAAAGGTCATTCTTATTTTCTCTCTAGCCTTGCTGTCTTATTCACTGATAAATACTGCCTCATAACTACTGGAAGGAAGGAAAACAGGAAGAGAAGAGAAGAAAATAGAAAGGATAGAAAGTAAAACAGTAAAAGAAAGTAAAAGAGAAATGAAATAAATAAGAAATATTCATTATTCCTGTGATCCTGTGCAGGGCCAGGAGCTGGACTTAGATGATTCTTGTGGATCCCTTCCAATTCAGGATATTTCACAATTCTCTGACTGCCAGTTATTTCAATTGCTCATTACTGATTTTGTAGACTGTGTTCTATGTGAACAATGATTTGCAAGATTCACTTTGACCATGAATTTTGTGTTTCAGGACCTAAAAATTTACAGAAGGAATAGAGCAAGAAAAAGGATCAAACCAAGAAAGACTTGGGTAGCATCATCAAAGGCTGTAGAAACACTCCCTAAACAAGTGAGTGCAAGGACAAATCATCTGATTGATCTTATAAAAATCATCTGATCGATCTTATGTGATCATTTGTATTCTGCCCAGCCCGGCATTGCATGTGCTCCTGGCCGCATCCTGACAGCTGCATGTCTCTTGGTTGATTATAAATCCTCAGCAGCGATGAAAGGGATTTTTGATAAGCTAATAACTGACCTATCTCTGGACCTTCAATCATGTCCTCTGACAATGGATTACAAGGAGAGTAAGACACTCTGAAATATTGTGATTTTCCAAAATGACTTCATTAAACTGTCTGGAATTTCTGGCCTAAGGTCTTTGTAACAGGATGATAAGTGACTCCTGGTCATAGAAAATTGTCTTTATGTAATTTCTGCTGGATGTCTACATTTACTGTACTAAGATTTAAGTGCAAATTTGGCTCTATAAGCATTATGGAAATTGGCTAAGAGTGATGTGATCATCAGGATTAAATTCCAATTTAAAGAAATCACTGCTTTCTCCATTTGCCAACTCCATGGAAAGACTCAGAAGGTGCCAATGTCCAATGTTGGTCCCAACGGCAGTCTAAATTAGCAGGAGGGAAAATAGAAGTTCACATCTCTTTGCCTAGACTATTCTCCTTGCCTAGGCTGCCCCTGCTTCAGTCTCATCTCTGTTTGCTTAGCATGTCTCAAGAACAAAGGAAAAAAATTAGAAAATAAAATGTCAGGCTACAAGAAGAAAATTCAATTACTTGAGCCCTCAATCATGCCTACAAGTAACAGAAAGCAGATCAATAGATTTTGCTGTAATGTGGCCCATTAAGTGTTTCTCCTTCATGCTGTATCTCTGTGAAGATTTCTATTTCCCAGAGATATATGGAAGAATTCACTGTATAATGTGGGGAACTGACAAGAAACAAGAGCAAGGTCAATAGAACTGATCTGAGAAACTTTTCTTTGTGTGACCACTTGATTTTTTTACTGCTATCTTGTTTTTCACCTTCTGATGAGTGTATGGGTATTAAAAAATACACACAGAATCTCTAGTATTAAGACTGTACTATATTTTCATAGCTCCCTTGACATTCCTTGCTGTCAAGGACAAAAAGGCCATCTAGTCTGAAACCTTATACCACGTGGGCAATAAAGTTTCTCCTACAGACCTTTGTGCCAATCCAAACAAATTAAATAGAAGAAAAATTACCAAGGAGTAAGGTGCTAGTGTCAAACTTGGGAAAGTTGTTCTGGTCCTTGCTTCTCTCTAGACCTCCTGGTGAAGGTCGTTCAACCACTCACCGCCTAAGGACCTTGCTTGCATTATGCAGACATTCCAAGCTGCATTCCTTGAGAAATGTACACTAAAGTTATATACAAAAGGTGCTGCTGATTGTGAGGTAAATTGATTTTTTATGGAGTACATTACTCAGAAGAGGTAACCTAATCCCAGTCTCATTAGCCCGTCCCTGCAATCAGTTTAATTAGACTTGAGAAAAAGGTGACTTCTCAGTTTGGGTAGACTGCACGCTTCCAGGATGCAAGTGAATATGTTCAGGGGCTAAACCAGCTTGTCTGTAGCTGGTTAACTTGTATGAGTATGCAACTGAACTTCTGATTAAATATTAATGCATCTGGTATGCCATGAGAGGAGGACAATATAGGTCGCTCAGAGCAGCTCAGATTTATTGTGTACTTTAGGAAAATAAACAGTTTTGATGCTAAATCATTAAATAATTAATAAATCAGTTTAGCATTCTTTTAAGCTATTTCAGTTTTTAATAATTCATCTTAATTAATATGAAGATATTAATCTAATCCTTAATATTATATTGTTAATATTAAATTATATTAATTAAATTTAATTAAGGTTAATTACTAGTTGATGTACTGGTAAAACCTCCTGCAGTAGCTTTGTGTTCCATAATTACTTTTTTCTCATTTTTTCCCAATATTTATTTTGAACCTGATTGAAATTCTAATTGTTGTTCTGGAGGATCACCTATCCCTTCTCATCTGTGAATATTTTGTGATCAGTTTTCTATGAAAACTATTCAATACTTTGACCATCCATGATCTAAGGTATTTGTGCATTTTTTAATTGTTTCTATAAATTAAATTTATAAATAAATAAATAAAGTTTCAGTATTAGAAATTAAACTTCTGGATCCTTTAGGTATGCATTAAGCAATTTGTCTGGTACATAATCTAATAGTTGGGGAGTCACCAATACTTTGTGAATAGATCATGCTACCAGCCTTAAGATTTCATTGAAAAATTGTCTATGTATAACCACTAATCACGTGGAATCTGTTGTTTTCATCTCAAGTAACCTTCTTCCTTTAATGTTCTGAAACAATCCAAACTATAAAGCCTTGTTTCTATCCTTTCTTTTTCTTTTTTGGTTTTTTTCCATTCTGTTTGTATTTGTTATCTTAGTGTTTGCTATTAATTTCTGGTGTCCATGAGCTATAAATAATAGTAAAGCAGATTTTATTTTTTGTGTTAGATGCAACATGTGGAGAGATTAAAAATACAAGCACACAAAATCCCTACAAACCCTCAGAAAAACCAACAAATAAAACCAGAGCAGTAAATTCAACCATCCTCTTTTCATTCAAAGTTTATTTACAGTTTCTGTTGGGGGGGTTGGGGAAAGATAAAAGATCTGCTACTCTGAACAGCCCAGTCAAAGCTGCTTTTATACTGAAATGCCCTAAGGCTGTCAAAAGGACCTTGTCTGGCATCTGGAATGAACCATTATCCTGGCAATGGTTTGGCATATCCCAGGATGGTAGGTATTAGCATATCCCTGGGTATTAGAAGTTATCATATGCCTTAGTAGCACAACTTGCAGATTTTGGATTGTGTTCATGAGAACAGATTTTTCCAACAAGTAACTTGCCAAAGGCTTGATATAAAAAGTACTTATGCCTAATGTCTGTCATTCCATCTATGCCAGTTCATTCTTCCTGGGCTGGACTGGATCCACCCTGGCACCTGAGATGGAGTGAACAAAGTCACTAGCTGCTGAAGATTTTGATGTGACCTGTGATATTTTTTACAGGCATTTGCCATTACAACGGTGACTTTATGTAACACATTAAGGTTGACCAGTGGTCTGAGATTGTCTTGCTTTTTTATGGACCTCTTAATCTCAAAAAGACTTCAAAATTCTGTATAATTTGAATTTTTCAGGAAATTGTCATCTCTGGTAAAGAACACAGCTGCTGGTAAGAATTCATTTGATCAATGGATACCTGTATCCTGAACATTTAAATTATATATTCTAAAGCATTTACAGTTGTACATACATAGCTGGGGAGTAAACACTTTTTTGACATTTCAAATCACACCACAGTAATAAATTTTCAAATCAAATAAAATCTGTGTAGACAGTGAAAAATTTTATCTTTGTGAAAGAGGAACGGATTGATGGAGAGACAGACAGGGAGATTTACTTATTTTAGAGATTTTAAAATTATCTGTGTGGTTTATAGGAAGTATTCAATTATTTATGTCCCTCAGAATAGGACACCTCAGGGTTTCTCTCCACTCGAACCAGATATAAAAGGTCTTTGCATAGATCTTACAATTTTATTTTTCTTCTGGATCTTTTTGGTAATCTGAATATAGAGAATAGATGGTATAAAGACCAAAAAACCCTTGTCTTTTCGTATTATGCTGATCTGCACAGGGTTCGGGGTATTTTTCATAAAATAAAAGTGTAGCTCTACCTTAAGAGAGCATGACAATTATCTCCTAAATAAGATGCATTCTATTTTCTTCTGGTCCTTTATTACAGAATCAGTAAAAATAAATGAGGGGTACATCTTACTGCTACTAATTCAGGCAACTATAATTTAGGGAATATGAGCAAAACTCTATCATCTCCAGAACTCCAGAATGATCATGTATATTTTGAAAGGGAAATATAATTAAAGTGGAGCAAAATCACATTGTTTTGTCAGTGTGACTTTAGCGAGCCTGGATTTTACCAATAGTAAGTAATAAAAGCACAGATTAGATCATTGTTCAAACAGAAATCCCATGTATGCTTGCTGATTCCTTAGAGATTGGTTATTCATAATCTCTTGACTCTGTTTCAATAAGGTTGGGGGTTTAGCTCAATATTTTTCCAGCTGCAGAAAGAAACTTTTATAAACAGTATCTGATTGCCTGTAAGAGTGTACGTGTTTTTCACCTACATCATTTCCTTCTCCTTTCCAGAAAGCCTTTAATCTCAGTGTTTTCCAGAAAAAAGAAACAAAACAATGATGTAAATATAATACTTATTTTGCTTTCTCATAAAGCCACCTGTCTTTTTACAGATAATCTATGAAATCAAATGTAGATAATACAGTTTTGTTTTTTTTAATCTATACACCTTGGCTATTTCACCAGAAATTTCTGCTACTATTACCTTGAGAGCATTTACTTACAATAAACAAGTGAATAAATAATAAATGAATTAGTATTTATTTACAATAAATAATAAGATTGTTTTATTTTTCTTTACTCATGTTATACTTCTAACTTGTCTGTCATACTTGTTCTCTTAGGATACTTGATGTTTTAGGTAGTGAATTATTTGGCAGTTTGTTCACTTTACCAGACTTTTTCACTTTAGTATTTCTCTTAAGCTAGTGGGAAACTCAGAGTTAAAAACCTTCTATGACTAAAATGCTGGTGGTATTGAAGTCAATAATAATATTTGTACTGACTTCACTGAAAGCAGGATCTTGTCCCATTGCTTGTGTGTTTGTAGTTGACAGAAATTCTTTGGGAACAGATTCTTGATGAGCATACAATGGGGTCACACACCAAAATACAAAATAAATAGACTTCTTTGGATTTACGTCTTCTGGAGGTTTAAGGAAAATGCTCTACAGGAAATGCATAGAAATGTTGATGTCTGGGAGAGTAAAGTCTTCCAACAGTTTCAGCTGAGATAGGTTCTTGCAGTACAACGGTGAGATTGTAGTGGCCTATCTTCCCAGAGCCTTGAAACTGAACTTGCTCTGCAAAGTTGCATTTTTACAGTTTGGCATAATGCTGAGCAGGATCACACACCATACAGACCCACAAAAACTTCAGCAAATCCAGGCTACAGAGGTAGAAAGTGTGGTGCAAGTAATAATCACAATTATTTCACAGATCACAGATTACACTTTCCATTAAGTTAGATCCTCTTCAGTTACTATTACTTTTCAGAATTTCATAACATATATGGGGTCCATTAGTGGCAGATAGCTGTCTCAGAATTACAGTATTGGGGTTTTTTTCAAATGAGGGGAGTAATTTTTTAAAACTTTCTGACTTACTTGTTTACCTTAATATAGTCCTATTATTTCTTAATGTATTTTCATCAAGGAATGATTTCCATATAAGAAATGAGGTCATTGTTTGGAACAACTGAGATGCTATTCCCAATTCCCTCTCCCATTTGATACTAAATAATTTCAATTAAAATGTTATGTGGAAGTAGTTCCCTCATGAAAGACACTCCAAAAATGGGGTTTATTTCATATAAAGCCATCTGAAAGTTTTATAAGGACCCTAGATGACTAATTTTCATTAAATATCTAATTTAGTTTTTAGGAGACTCTAGCTTGAAAAAGATCATGTGTGTGTTATCATGCCCTTATTAAAAGTTTTAAAGAGTTCCCTGAAATATTATTGAACTAATGAAGCTTTTGACCCTACTTCTGTCTGGAAAATACAAGAAAGATACATCATATTACATATTTACTGACATCACACTCATCTGCTTGAAAACACTCGACTCATCTTGGCAGGAGTGATGAAACTCCTCATTAAGCTGTTAAAAAAAAAGGGAGAGGGAGGGAGAGAACTCTAATTAAGCAGATTGATAAAAATTCTGACCCATAATAGATTAAATAAGCTTTCTGTTCAGCAATAATTCCTGGTACTAAGTGAGTCCACTGGGAGCAGGTATATCTGATACTGTAGGTTGATAAATAAATGTATTTACTGTTTGGAAAAGCTTCAGGATGAAGCCTGTTTATTTTATTTTCATTTTATTATTACAGACTTTAGAACACACTTCAATTTTTGGCATCTGGGAAGAAAACACTGAAAGTTGTGGTTCTTCAAATTCTTTGATAAGGTGACTGATATATGCTTTTGAAGGCGAAAATTTATCCTTTTTTTAAACATAATTTTTGGTAATATATATTTTAACTTTTCCTTCTCAAAGGAAAAATGTCCCTTGCTGCTTAAACAGAATTGCCCACGCAAAATACCTAAGGATTTCGGTGCTGGAATGCAAGTCTTGGCCACTTGAACCACATATTTGAGAGCAATGCCATTAGCTCTTACAACTTGAATGATTACTATCAACCAGAAAAGAAACACTTCCATACTTCCCAGACAGTCACCCTAAAAAGTCGTTGATGGACTGGTGTTTTGAGATAAACTTCATCATGGATATGCTTCTCAAATCTGTATTTAAAGTATTTAAAGCTTTTTTCAAAAGCAGGATGAAGGAAAGTGGTCTTCCAAAATCTCGGGTAACTAATGAATTTCTGATTTATTTATTTATTTTTTTAATCTAGTTGGTTTTTGTTTGTTTAGAAGGTTTTATGTTTGTTTTTTCTTTCTTGCAGTACTTAAGAAAAGCTTTTGCAGTTGACATTTGTTACCATCCAATGGGAGCAGCTGAGGGAACTGGGAGTAATTAGGCTAGGTCATTCTTGGATTCACCATGACTTAAACTGTTCAAAGACACGTGGAAGTGGCAATTAGAAAAATGGTTTAGTGCTGATTTTGGTGATATTGGCTTAATGGCTGGACTCAGTGATCTTGGAGGCGTTTTCCAGCTTTAATGATATTGTAACTCTGTGTCTGTCCTCACAGAGCAGAATTTCTCCTTTTGTTCTTCCCAGTTGAGATGTAACGACCTTCAGGCTGCTGGGATGAAAAATGCACAAGGTTATATACCCGCTCTGAATTCTTTCTGTGATTAAATTGTTTGCTTCCCTGCCTCTCATTGATGCTCTACTGCTGTGGATATAATTTGCCCAGCATGAAATCTTACAGAAAATATGCACAACAGCAAAAACTTTATTTGGGTTCCAGTGAAAGTAAGAATTCACAAACTTTCCATGGAAAGAAAATATTTTTAAAAAATAAATAAATATATTTTTACACAGGTATATATGAATATATAAATTCACATCTGAAATTACTCTGTAATCCTCTCCACTGTTCACTTATGTCAACCTGCATCACAATAACATGCTGAAGTTGAACCTTAATCATGAACTAAGCAGCATGAATTCAACCACTGGCAAAGGGAGCTACCAGGGGTTATTTTACGTCAGAACACTGTGGCATTCATCCAGCTATACATTTCCCCTCCAAAACTGTAAATTAACTCATTGATAAATAAAAAAAAAAAGGTGTTGATGTGTGGTGTCATGGGGCTTTGGCAGAGAACTGAAAGGGCCTTTTATATTCTAGCCCAGTGCTCCTACTTTCAATTAAAAATGAAAAGATTGCTCAAACTGGGAAGATGATATTTCAACCAGGTTGCTTCACTTGAAGTCGGTTTCTGAGCAGAGTCTCAGTTGCCTTAAAGCCTCAGGGCACCTTCCTTTGAGGATCATTGGTTGATTTACACAAAACAGTTCATTGCCATAAATCAAAAATCCAAAGAGTATGTTGATTTACTCTGGGTTGTTGTTTAGAGGAATTTTTTTTTCTTCAAAATAATCTCTGAAAAGCAAATCTTTGAAAACTCTGGTTTATATCTGTAAATAAGGAATAAAGAAGCTTAGCAAGTTTACAGCTTTAAACAGGTTAGAAGGAAGACTCCACCTTTTCCGTATTTCCTTTAACATTCCAGCAACAATTGAGAGATTAAATTTACTACATGAGTTTTTTTTAGATTTTTTTTTTCAAATGTGCAGAAAAATTACTTTCCTGTAATTTGGAAAATGTTTATTTACTCTGTATAAATATTCCCCTGATGTATAGAAAAGCAGAAAGCAAGAGCAATTTGCCAGTATATAAGAGCAGAAAGTGAAATCAACCATTAACAACAATGAATCCATCCATGAAAAAAAATGATGGGGTGGCAGATATTTAGGATAAGACTCATCTCACTTAATTTTATCTGTCTCAGCGTTAGGCATCAAATTTACGCTGTGATTCCAGACATTCTTCGTAGTCAATGGAGAAAAACAGTTGCTGGAAGAGGTTGATTGATCTCCCTGCTCCCATCTTAGATATCTTTTTGTTGATGCATTAGTTTTTCATGAATTTTGTTGTTCATCTGGAAGTGATATCCTTTCTGTGCTGAGCACAGAAGGTGTCTTGATGCTCAACTTAAAATGCGTGCCTCTCATTTAGATAGACAAAATTTAAGGGAGTGAATACTGTACTGTTTGTTTTTTATTTTATATAGTGTTTAACCTAGATGCTTTTTCCTTTGTTTAAAAGCGTATCTAAATCACCATTTCAAACACCAAATTAGCTGAAATCCCAGATGTGATTTTTTTAAGTTACCCCAACACTCCAGTATGTGTCTTGTTTAATAAAATCAATCCATTTAATCTATATTTTTCAAGTGTCAAAGAAGCCATGGTTCTATGTCATAATGCAAAGTTTGTTCTGTTATATTCCAGATTCCTTCCTCGCCAGCAATTTGACAAAGAACATACACAGCTCTACCTGGTATCAAAAGGAATCTCAGAACAAAGGAATATTTTCCACTTCCACTTCTGGTTTTTCATTACATCAAATGCCTGCTACAAGTAGAAGACACTGAGGGTGAAATAAAGACGAGTCCCTTGATGTTGACTAAGATAGGAATGCAGACTTTGCCTCATTAAGTCCAGAGGAACTTGAGCAAATGGGAGAGATGGAGAGACCAATTTTATAATGCTCAACCAGGCCAAGTGCTGGATCCTGCGCTTGGTCACAACATCCCTCTGTATCTCCATTTGGGGTTAGAGTGTTTGGAAAACTGCCCATGGGGAAAGGACCTGGAAATGCTGGTTAGCAGCTGCTGGACAGGGGCCAGTGTGTGTGCCCGGGTGGCCTTGAAGGCCACCTGACAGCAACGGGAAAACTGCCCATGGGGAAAGGACCTGGAAATGCTGGTTAGCAGCTGCTGGACAGTGTGTGCCCGGGTGGCCATGAAGGCCACCTGACAGCAACAGTCTGGCAACAGAACCCTCTCAGTGATCATAACCCTGTCCTGCACAATGCTAAATCCTGGGGTCAGTTTTGGGCTCCTTATGACTTGAGGGACATGGAGAGGCTGGAGCATATCCAGAGGAGGGAAATGGAGTTGGAGAAGAGTGGAAAATTAATCTTTATGAGTAACATCTGAGGGAGCTGGAGGTGCTTATTCTGGAGCAAAGGAGGCTCAGGGATGACTGCACCCCTCTCTACAATCGTTTGAAAGGAGGTTGTAGCAATATCATAGTCACTTTCTTCTCCAAAGTAAGAAAAAAAAATAAAAAGGAGGAAATGGCACCAAATCTTAGATTTTATATTAGGGAAAATCTATCCATGGGGAAGGTTATTAAGCAATGGGGAAGACTGCACAGGGAAGTGGTTATCTGAATGGACTCGATGGTCTTAAAGTTTTTTGCCAACCTCAAAAATTCTATGATTCAATTATTCTAGATATTCAAACACCTTGTTAGAATCGGGAACACTTTATACATGCACTGATTTTATAAACCTTTTTCACAAATATTTTATGCCAGCCGTTGCTAGATGCTAAATACTAGGTACATGACCCAGAATATTTTAAAAACCCCCAGATTTTAAGCACAAAAGAATGGACAATAAGTGGCAATCATTATGCCCAGTTTTTATGTCTTAAATATTAAGTGAAAAAAAAAAAGGAAAACAGCTGAGGTAATAAAGTATTGCAATTCATGCTAAAAAAACAACAACTACATATTGGAGCATCATTTTATCCACTTGTGTTTTATGATGTGTATCTTGGAACATACTGCTTCTGATAATTTTGGTCTTTTTTCATTTTCCTCTGGAGCATTTGGAACTAACACAGGCTGATGAAGGAACCGGATGGATGAGCCATGATATCCTTTAGTATAACTTCAAATTTTTAGAACATTTCAAAACACTTTTCTAATTACAACAGAGAATCTACAAAACACTTTTCTAATTACAACAGAGAATCTACATCTTCAAAAAGATTAATAACAACACCAAACAAATAAAAAAAAATTCCTGCATTTCACAATAAGATACAGAGAATCTACAAAACACTTTTCTAATTACAACAGAGAATCTACATTCAAAAAGATTAATAACAACGTCAAACAAACAAAAAAAATTCCTGCATTTCACAATAAGACGTTTAGTATTTAGAAATCCTCATATAAATATATTATGAGATCAGATATAGATGGACAAACAAAAAAAATTCCTGCATTTCACAATAAGACGTTTAGTATTTAGAAATCCTCATATAAATATGAGATCAGATATAGATGCCAATACAGGGGAAAGTTACCTTGCTGATTTCCTACTCCATAATTACAGTCAAAAAATCACGGTATAAATTTGTAGAATTAGTGGTGTCAAGAAGAGGCAGAGATTAGTTGTTGATTGATTAATAACTCTGTACCAGTCCTGCCTGTTTGTGGCAGAAACCTCATTCTTTGGTACCTCAACACTGGGGTTTGGATATGGCCAAAAAAATATTGCTTATGAACAGACAGCCAAGCCAAATTATTCTGTGCAATTCTATGTTAAAAAGCTTCCATTTATTAATAAATATTTGAAATATTACCTTTTTTTTTTTTTTAATCTGCATCTCTTTTGAGGATTTCTAAGGCATGTATTCATCTACAAGCTTACTACTGTTTTTGTTACCTAAAAATTGGCATCTCTTCACACTAACTAGGAAAACAATACCTAGACAACACAAATAACTCCACAGTGACCTATTCTTTAACACAACTCCTTCCTACCCCAAGGCTGCCAATTGATTTAACACTGAGAACCAAAAAAATAGCCATAAACCAAGTGCTTGGGAAGCTTTTAAGTCCAGAATAAAGTTTGATCAGTAAGAGAAAGCTTATCTATTTAACTGTACATTTGGAAAAGCACACACACATAAAGAGAAGCTGATAGTGAGCACATTCTGCAGGCCTTCCTTAATCTAGTGGAGAATTTTACATTATTTTGGGCCATACCATGAATGGTGTGTCAAATGCCTGAACTGTCAGAAGAGATATCAGATGCCTATGATACGAAGATCAAGGAATATAAAAAGAAAACAGCTTGTCATGGGTCTTATATTTATCAGGACAAGAGGAAATGGTCAAAAGTTGCACAACAGAGGTTTAGGTTAGATATTGGGAATTTTTCTTTTTTCCACTGAAAGATTTTCAGACATTGGAACAAGCTGCCCAAAGAAGTGGTGGCATAACAATGTCTGAAAGTGGATAAGGTGTGGCTATGGCACTTAAGGACATGAGTTAGTGATGAACACAGTGGTGATGGTTTAATGGTTGAACTCAGTGACTTTAGAGGTCTTTCTTTACCTTAACAATTTTATGATTCTGCATTTTCCAGGAAGGATGAGGCTGCTCTGTTGTTTCCAACTTCAGCAGGCCTCCTTGTGCATTTTCCCGAAAGTTAGAACTTTAGGGTGCATAGATAAACCCCATAACTATCTATAATGTCTGAAGGTAAACCAGAACTTTCAAACCACATTTTTTTGCGCTAGTTGGACAATGCGTGATGCCAAGAAGATGCAAGGCACTTTGCCCTTGATGGCCAAGTGAATTTTTTTTTCTACTTCACCTAAAATTTGTGGAATGGTGCCTCAGAAAACAGTCTGGTGGTCTTCATGGTTTGTTCAGTTGTGACCCACAGCCAGAATTTAAATAAATGGAAAACAAGAGCCCATCCTCCCTAACAGAATAATTTAAACAAACACCTTCACTGAGGTGATGTTGATGAGATTCCCATAAAAAAATCTGACCTGACATTTTCCTGGTCTGTTCTATGTCAGCAGCATTGAATTCTTGTAGGTAAAAGCTTTGTTTGATAGCATTGCACAGGAATCACCACAGAAATCTGTTCAGGTTTTATGACTTGTCAAGTTGCTCTTCCAATTTGTGGTTCTTGTTAAAAGTCTGTATCTTATCTAATCTACAGCTGCCCAAACTTTTTCACATGGGAATTAAGGAAGGATCTTTTTGCAGATATATATTTCACTTGGAATTTTTGGTGCTTTTGATTTTTTATTCAGTTCAGAGCAATATTCCCTTATTCCTTCATCTGGGTATTCTTGTATAGACAGCTAAAGTATAACTTAATTCATAATGATATGGATAAGTGTTTGAAGGAGTAGAAAATTGTAGAAATTGCTTTTTTTTGTGTAGATGTTCTTTGCTATTCCTTCATATGCTATTTCTGCACAGAACAATATGCCACAGCCCTGTTTTCCTGAGGATTCTCAAGTCTCACTATGTTCAGAAGGAGATTCTAGACTACAAGGAGCAATCCCGGGGGGTAGATAGTATCCTTCACTGGTATAAGAAACCCTCTTCTCCTTATGAACTGCTTTCAGCAAACAAGTTAGAGAACTGAATCTGGAACTCTCAGATGAACAAGAGACAGCAAATTAAAACAGATTACCAGCTGACAGCCCAGGATTGCCATCCACCACTGGGTGTTTTTCTTATTTGAGAGGAGAAACAGGTTACAGTTGAAAGGAGATAAAGAAAATAGTGAGAAATAGAGTTATCTGAAATTTGAAATAATGAAGGTCTCATCACATTTCTGTACCCTCAAGGAAAAAGCTGTTCAGATTTAAGAGTTTTCTTCAATCTAGGACAGAGATAAGCTCTTAACCTCCCAGGCAAACCTTTCCCCTAACCCTCTAGAGCCCCCAAACAAACATAGATGTACCTTTCAGTTGCCTCAAATCAGATACACCTTGGCTTTTGCATTATTTGTTAAGATGAATAGGGTTCCCTCGCAGTGCTGCAGTGGTGGTGAGGCAGCACATTTGTCAAGGAGCAGATCTTGAGCTCCAAGCCTACCTGGATGGACGAGAACAATTGTAGCTGTTGCTTAACATATCTATTATGGTAGTGCCTAAATGGCTTGGACAGCCTGGGACTCTACCAAGGTCAGTGTTGCACAGACTAAAGCACAAAAAATAGTCCAACATATATACAATCTGTAACACTAAGCTAAATCAGTAGGATAAGAAATTATGACTTATGAGGCAGCATTAAACTGTGTGGTATCTGACTGAGTGACTCTTATCATGAAACCTTGGCCCTGCTAAATACACCAGGGGAGTAAAAGCTGCACCCATGAAGTCTGGCTAATATCTTTCCACTTAATGATTCTGGCATCCAAACAAGCTATATAAGGTCATCTAACATCACGAGCATTAATGATGAAATCTGCCATAACAGCTGCAATTCCTCAGTCATCACATAAATGCACTGCAAACTTTGTGTTGTGAGTCTACTGAGCTTAGCACAGTAGGGTGCTGCTGCACACAGGGACAGCTGACAACAGTATTATTGGCAATTAGTTATTCTGTACTGCTGAAATAATATCCTTATCGTATGTAAGATCATAACCACGTTACTCTTGGAAGGGTGGAAGCAGGAGATAACACAGACATTGTTTTAGGACATGCAATTTTAAATTATAGATGAAATACCCTGCTTGATTCAGCTGACATTCAGCCAAAATCCACGAGCTCACATTCTTCCATAATAACTATATTTACCACTACTAGAACAGAATTCAAATCATTCAGTATGTAGCCCTAATAATAAACCTATATGACTAGGGGCTGCTTCTTCAACATTATTTCCACCTAATTTATAATCAAGATGTTCAATTAATAATTTCAGCATTTTACGCAGTGTTAAGTCAGCTGAAAAGCATGTGATTTTTTCCATTTTTCATTTTTCAGAATGCTGAGGAATGCATAATAACCTAACAGAACAAGAATGCCAAGAAAGCAACAATTATTAACAGATTAATGGGAAAAATAAAAGGTTCAAAAAGAAAAGCTTAAAAGATGATTGAGTTTCATAGAAAATGTAAATGCACTAAATAGTTCCAAAATAAAACCAGCAAAGTCTACAATGCATTTCTGTGGATATTACAACCTCCATGTGAATGACAGGTGAGATTAGAATTTTCTTGGTGGGTAGTGCATATGTACTTCTCCCACTTTTGCCTGCTTGGTGCCTGTGTGATTGCACCCAAGCTGTTACAGGGGATCCTGAGGCATGAGGGACAATTTGATCAGGGCAAATCACTTTTGGTTTTCTGGGAGTGGTATATCCTTTAGGATGTTGTGTATTTACTTACCAGACAGGTATTGTGCTGATTCAGATGTGGCCCAGTCAGGTAGGGCTGCCTTCTGGTTTGTCTCCTTGGCAACATGGTGAAGGGGCTGGGAAGGTATTGAAGGTGGGAGGGAAGAGAAATGTTGGAATCTATGGTTTGTATCACACACAGTTTTCACTTACATATCTGAATTGAGCTCTCCTGACCTTTGAAGGCACAAACCCTTGGAAGACACGGGTAGTTTTGCTCAGAGTAACCCAATTCAAGTCCCTAAATCCATAACCCCTGACGCTCAGTGCTATCTTTGTCAGACTGAATTGATACCAAAGTAAATGCAAAACACTGATGTATGTTTTTTTTTCCTAAACAGAAAGAGGACACATTATTATGAATAATGTTACTCAGCTACTTAATACTACTATTATCTGTGCCATGGAACCTTAGAAGACAGCTCTGAAGTCTTCCATCATAATTAAATAAATTTAGTACATAATGCAATAGAAGCTATTGGGAAATACACTAGTCACACATTTACAGCTAGATGAGATTTCTTAAACACTCCTATTCAATTGTCTTAGAATCCTTTTCAGTTTGCAATGTCTAGGATGTGAAAAAAGTAGTCTGCAGAGTTTGAAAAATTAATTCAGTATATTCACCTGTATGGCTTTGCTTCATCACTGGCAGTTTAATTAGAAAACATTAAATTTGTGTTTATGAATTTGTACTTGGGGTTTTTCTATTTCCTTAACTTAGAAGGATTTCACTATTCAAGATTATCAATGAAGGATTTTTTTTAGTATTCTTTTTCCTTTGTTGATTATAAAGTGTCTCCCTAAACTGCCTCTTTAAAAATTGAGTTCCTTTGCATTGCAAAAAACTCTTCAAAACTCATAAAATATAAATACTGCTTCACTTTTTTGTTTTCCACAGAGTGATGTTACTGATTAATGTAGAAATATTAAGTCTAGAAATAGGATCCCTCACATTATTTTTTTGTTAGTCACCCAGTTCTTCTGTGACTTCATAAAGCCAATTAAATGGCCATTGAGGGCTTCTAAAAGTGTGTAAATAATATTTTAATAACTCTGAAAGGGAAGTAAAAGCTAAATAAATTAATAGTGAGGACACTGGTGGAACTCCCACAGATACAAGCCATTGTTGAGCTGGATTGCATGTTCAAGTATATTGTTTAACATTCATATTTTATAAAATCCTTGAAGACTTCCTTATGAAATACTTTCCTAGCTTTACATGTGTTTCCCTTCTAATTTGCTTTCAGGTGAGGTAAAGGCCTGCTAATGCCTGACATAAAATATTTCTTCTAGTAATGATATAACACAAAGTTTTATCTTTTTTCTCTATATTTCCAAGCTTCTATGTGCAACTCATTGAACTTTGCGAGATAAATTCAATTCAATTTTTCTCTGAAGGCAGATGCTTCTCTCTGCATTGGAGAATTCACATGTACTCTTCATATAAACTAAGTAAGCTGGGGAGGAATTTATTTTTTTTTAAATCTGGAGAGGAAAAGTATTTTTTAAATCTTTACTGTATAGAAACCCAGCCTGGACAACCTGAGATATATTCTACCTGTGCTTGTGATAGGACAGTCTTGGAGGTTCACAGCTTTGAGGCTGCTCCAGTGGGTGATAATTCCTTCCCCACAGAGAAGCCACAACCAGCAAGTCAGGAGCCAGGATTAGAGGGACATATTGGTGTCATCCAGAAAAGAGAGAAAGTGAAAATTCTGCAGCCTAATTTGGCTAGAGGGAGTGAAAATCGATTCATTAAGTTGGGTATGTTAAGAGCAGAGAACAGCAGCAAGAAGGACAAGATTTAATTTCCATGTTTTAACACTTCATAACAGGGACTTCAGGGTGGTAAACAAGAGGGGCTACCTGAGATATGCCCAGTTTTACTGACTCAGTTACCAGGTAAAACAGTCTTGAAAGACTGACATCAAATGCTGAATATATAGAGAACACAGGCTTCAATAAAGAACAGAGGCTTCACACTGCAGTGGAAGACATCATATCACAGGTAAGATCCTTACAGAATTTCAGCTACCTCACCATGTTTCTTCACCATGTTATTCCCCAATACACAGACCCCTGCCTTCTATTTCTGACAAATGATCAGTCTAACAATACCTCTACACTGGAACAGAGAACCAAGCTGAGACTTACACTTGTATTTTTTGGGGTTTTTTGGTTGCTCTCAAAGATTATTTGCTCTAGTCAATAGCTTCTGGCCACTCCAAGAACTCAACCAGACTAGTAATTTTCCTTAGAAGCAAAGACTTCCAATCAGATTTTACTCATGCAAAAGGATTTAGGATTTCTGAATATTGTTCTGGCATTTGGGTCACAATGAATCTCACTATGTTTCTGGAACTTCATACTTCATTAATTATGTTTGGCTTCAGCAAGTGACTTACTTTGAGAATTTGAGGACAACCTAGCTTCTTGAAAACAGAAAAAATTTTTGGATCTATTATTTTTTCATACATCTCTAACCATACAATCTAAAAGGTTTGCTTTTTACTTGCTTGCTTTCTTGTTTTGCTGTTATTTACAGTGTCTACCAAACACTTCCTTAGAGGATATATTAAGGTTAGGGTGAGGAGAAGTTTCAGGCATCATGAAAAATATTCTGCTCTTGACAGTGTTTCTAAATATTTTGAGCATTTATAAGTCTTGGCATGACAAAATTAGATAAATAGAAGGGGAAATAAGAAAATATTTTAAAAGAATGGAGTATAAAACCACAGGCAAGAAGTATTCATGCCAATGATCCATTTCATATCCCTGGAAAACCAAAGAAGTACATTTTCCAATTTCACATTTAGTGACAGTTTTAAAAGGTGATGGTTTTGCTAGACAAGACAAACCCTGAGCAACACCCAGGCAAGTACCCCCTTATATTTTTTTCTGAGAATTACTTTTATTCCCAAGACCGAAAAACTTCCATCAGTTTCAGTGAGAAATGAGTAGGAACCCTAATGTTGAAGTAAGGAAGGAAATTTTGTGATTCACAGCTTTACTGGGTCTTAAAAAAAAAAAATGGTGTCATGGTCAACTGATAACACCATCTTGGTCTTTATGATAGAATTCAAGCACTGTCTTCTCTTAGCGACAATACATACTTATATGTACAGGTTTATTGCAGTTTTCACACATTCTCCTCCTTCCCACCCACCTAACAAGGTGGGGAATTACTACAAAAATTGCCAAACACAGCTTTATCCCTCCCACAAGTATGGGGATCTTCCTATCCAGGAGCTTGATATTTCCTCAGTGAAATTCACTCAGCAGGGAGTAGAATCATTCGCAGTAAAAGGAGAATTTTAATGGGCCCATTTTATAGATAGATTTGACAGGAAAATATTCCCAGTTCCTTGCTTCCTGTGATTTAGAAGTTTCATTGAGTTTTTCATCCTTCAAGCTTCCTAAAGCAGCCCTTGATTTCTTTTTAATAAGATGCATTGAAAATATCCTACCACCTTAGAACATTACACTGAGGCTGCTGAGGTCTGGAGGAGGGAAATGCAGAGGGTTAATTTTCAGCTGCCGTCGTGAGTGGCATTAAACATCAAAAGTGCTTTAAATTAACTTCTTCCTCAGAAGAAATATTTAACAATTGCTGATGTGATGTGTGCCTTGACATTTTGAAGGATTATTCAAAATCTTTTTGTGTTTAGGATAATGACTTTCAAAGCACTTACCATCCTGTGCCAGTCAAATGCAGCACTTTTGATTCATCACCATGGAGGTATTAATAATTAAATGTGTTAAGATAATGGTGAGGTTGTGTGGCAAACTGCAAAAACTTGAGCTGAGGTCTCACTACGTCCCAAACTCATGTTTATGTTCCTTGTTATCATTCCATTGAAAATAATATCACATTTATATCCCCCCTTTTCATTTCTAAGGGCTTTTTTTTTTTGGCAGAGTACTTGCTTCATACAATTTTCTAAGCCTAGGGATGGCCCTTAGATCTAAATTCTCTTAGTTCATAGATTTGTTTCCTGCAAGCATCCAGGCAATAAGGTGTGTGATATTTCAGATGTGGAACAGTAGGAAAAACTAGTTGTAAGTACCCAACTTCTGTTTAATTGCTTGCTTAGTACCTGCTCTGAGAGCAACACTCACTAACCTGCGTTGTCTCATGGACGTAATCTGAATCTGTCCTTTCAGAAATCTCCTTTATTGTTATTTTTGATCCAGTTTGAGACTGTACATCAAGATCAGGGACCGAAAATGCCATACAGAGGACCTCTATTTGATAATAATCTTTGCTTCTCCAGCAGACCCAGTTTGAAAAGAGATGGATGGAAAGAGGGAGAAAATTGTCATTGTTTGCCACTTAATGTCATCAAATAATTACATTTTTAATTAATTGAAAAATTAACTGAGACTTCTTCAGTCAGGACTTGAAAATGGCTTGGGTTGGCAGTGGGAATCTGGCTTTCTTCTGCACTGGAGGCATGGATAGCCTTTTTTTTGTAGGATTTCACAGGATACAGGAGGCAGCCCAGGACAGGAGCTGACATGTTGGGTAGGTCCCTGAGTCATAAATAGTCCCTTGTTCCAAAAAAGCTCAGAATCACTAACTTTCTGACAGAGCTGCAGATTGCCATCATCCAGAAGCTTTAGGAAGAAAGGATTCATTCAGGTTAGGTGACAGTGAGGAGTATTATTAAGACTTGACTTTCTTTCAGGCTTTATTTTCTACTTTGAGGGTAGAAAGAAGATGATGGTGTCAAGTGAATTGTTCTGAATTCCCCATAGGGCCAAATTAGGCTCAGAGTATTTAATTTGAAGGATGGGTTAACCTCCAGTGAAGTGAAGCTGAAAAGACTACCACTAGAGTATTGCTGACAGAGATAAAATCCAGACGTGTTAGAAATCTCCAATAATTCTGCCACAAATGGAAGGATTGATATCAGTTTATATACAAACAAAGCAAGAAAGAAGAGGTGCTTTAAACCCCTGTTTTAAAAGTTCTGAAAAACTTACAAAGAGTAAAAATACATGTTGTTCCTTTTTGGGTTGTAACAAGTGTTCTATAAATTAACATATATATCTGTGCATTCACACATAAAAGACAAATGACAGAGTGAGACAAGCTTCCTTCCAAGTCCTTCCAAAGGACTCTTAGGCCTGGCTTTCAGATACCCAATCTTTCACCTGCCCAACTACATTTAAAAGAAGCATACAAATAAAATTTAAAAAAAATAAATAAAAAAAGGGGTTAAGGAAGACTTTAATGAATACCTGTAAAAGAATATTAGAAAAAATATATTTTGCAAGTACTTTAAGATATTGAATGATTGTCTGATATGCCTAGATTATTGAGATAGTCTCATGATTTGTACCTTTATTTATGGGCTTCTAGACAGAGATGAAACTGTGGTAATCAGACTAGAAGAATTGATGCACTGATGTTATGAAATCCCCTTATCTGTTCTCTTGGCTCTCTAAATGTTTTATTTCAGTGATGGGATACCTATCCACACTCAGTTCTGGAGTGAAGGGATTGAGGGTGATAAACCCGTGGGAAGCAGTTATTCATGAATATGTTCCGGTTTGGTCTGTGGTGTGCCAGTCTATGTGAATGCAAAAACTTCCTCAATTTTAAAATAAGTCCTTGTGCTCAGATCCAGAACTGAGCATCACATTGTTATGACATATGTTGTTTTACCAGTTGCATTCAAGAAATTTAGACGGAGCAAATGTGCTCTTCACCTCCAGGGCACCAGCTACAAACCCATGGCTAGTCAATAAGAACTGTAATGCTGAAGCCTTTTTATCATGGGACTCCATAAAATGTCCTGAAATGCCTTAGTTCCCTTGTCTTAACTGCTTCCAAGATTGCTGCTAACAAAAACATCCTTTGACACAATCAGCAAAGGATCCAAGGACTGTGTGTGCTGGGTCTTGTCATGTGAAGAATATCTGTTGATGCTTGGAGAGTGGATATGCCTCCCTGCATCTCTTTTCCAGGCTAAAACATTACAGCTTTCAGCAAAGCTTTAAAAGCAGGGTTGACTGCATATATTTTCATTTTCCTTGTCTGCCAGCACCTTTTATTTTGCCCCCTTTTTTGGACTTATTGCAACCTCCCAAAAAGCCATATTAATTTAGAAAGAGAGGAGCAGCTGCTGGCCTTGAAACATATGTTCAATTCCAAATGCTTCTAGTTGCTGGATAAACTCAGCTAGCTGCTCCCAGGGCTCATTAGTCCC
The DNA here is from genome assembly GCF_014805655.1 of Passer montanus. Taxonomy (NCBI): domain Eukaryota; kingdom Metazoa; phylum Chordata; class Aves; order Passeriformes; family Passeridae; genus Passer; species Passer montanus. The sequence goes on along the minus strand of NW_024360277.1, from coordinate 697,828 downwards.
TCAAGGAAGTCTCTAAAACCAAAACAGACAAATGTAGAAATAAAAAAAATTACTTGTATTTTCTCCATTGCATCCCCTGTTTTTCTCTCATTTTTTTTTCAGTATCTTCTCTATATATAAGAGATCTTTTGTATTCATTCCCATACACTTCCTTTGTTTGTTTTACAAGTATATTCTCAAAGATAGGTCATTTTAGTGGCAAAAAATAAAGCAGAGATTTTATATACTAATCTACCAGTACAAAAAAATTATTTGTTAATGAAAAATACCAATTTTTTTTTTTTCAAATTCCTTGGCCTACATCCTCAGATAGGTCAAATAACTTCCTGCCCACTTTGTGAGTTCATGAAAATTTGTCACTGTCACTGGCTATATGGATGACATTATTTCCCTCTGCTGTGAAAGTTGATTCTGTATCAATTGAAATTATAACTAGTAAATTTCTTGAAAAACAATGGGGAAATAAAATATTTCAGTGGAGAATTCTGTTATCGATAAAAATGCGCAATTTATTAAAATATTTTGCTGAGTCTACTCTAATGATGTAACAGTGTCCAGATCATTTTACTGGATAATTTTTATCTTTGTAAAGATATTTGCTGTAAGTTACTAATTTTCCCTTTCTTATTTTTTCTTTTCCCCTCAAGTTTGCCCTTTCTATCTGGAAATAGTAGTAGCAATTTTTCCTTTGTTTTTGCTGCTCCCTAGAAAGTCATCATAGCATATGATCACGTTTCCCTAGAGATTTTTTGACTGTGGTACATATGGGCTAAATTTTCAATGGATGAATTTTAGGTGCACATTGAAGTAAATTAGTAATAAAAGCAATTGCATCAAATTTACTTATCCTTTGAGGAAAAGATTTCGCATTTGCAGTTGAACATTTGCCCTAACTCTTGCATTTTTGCTCATTGCTCCATAACTTTTACTGTTTGGACAAAGTTTGCACTGTGTTTAGAGTATTCTTTGTAGTCAACTAAGCAGAAATCAAAATCAAATAAAACAAGCAGGATAGATGAGAAAGTATATTTATGCTTTACTGACTCTGAATGTCAAAGTCAATTAATGTTTTATTTTTCTTCCTATTTTTCTCCAAAACACATTTTTTCAGTTCCTCAGATGTTTGGAGCTAACTACTCTGCAGCTAATTTACTATTTCAGTGGACCTATAGAAGCTTATTGATTTTTTATGGATCTTAGAATAATAATGATCGAGTTATATGAGTTTTTTGAGGGCTGCATATTTAAAAAAACAAAAAAAAAAGAAAAAATAAATGCCTGAAAATCTGGGTTTTTGAGGGCTGCATATTAAAAAAAAAAAAAAAAGCCTGAAAATCTGGAAAACTGCATTTGGATTCCTGTCTCACACTGATTTTGTAAAGATCTGGACTTGAGAGGTTAGAAGATAAAGTGCAAATTCTTAAAGCAAATCAACTTCAGCTTCACTGTAGGCAAAGGTTTGAAACATGATGTGTCAGGTAATACTAAAAACCTTACATTTGCTTATATACATTTAAAATGTAATACATTCCCCTGATTTTATTTAGTGAAAATTGAAGTACCTAAGCCAGGGAAGGATAATAATCTAATATATAAAATTCTCCCAGCAGCTCCCCACTGAATTTAGAGTCTATACAAATAAATTCTTAAAGTAGATAGCAATTTCTGGATGGCTAAAATTAGCTGAAACAAATTGCAGTCTAGTTATCTCCAAGCTCATAACTTTTAACCAAATAAAAATTTGAATATTTACATATTTGTTTTACACTTGCTCTACAGGTGCATCATAGTCATGGCTGGTTTGAATACCCTCCGGTCCTTCTCTGAATTTGGATGTTTGGGATTCAACAACTAATGTACCTTTCACGAAAAAACTTCTCATTCCTTGAGGATAATGGTTGGATAAGTACCACATGTATTGACAAAGCTGGGTTCACCTCCCAGGCACTGCAAGCTTATTTATCTTTATCTAGAAATAAGGAGAGGCAGCTCCTTCTTGCATTACATCACCCAGGGCACTCATCTGAAATAGAGATGGGTGCTCACATCTCTCCCTCCTGGCCAGGGTAAGCCATAAGCAGGATGGTGCCAGTGAGAGGCAGCCAAGGATAAATCCTGCTCAGTAGCCCAGGGCTGTGGATGACCCTCAAGGAGAAGAAAGATTTGCACAGAGAAAGTGTAATATGAGCACAAGACCTTGCAAGAGCTGGGAACAGGAGAGAAAACAGCCTCGTATCAAGGAACAGCCTCGGTCAATCTCATCATGAGAGGACAAGTTTGCACTGCTCAGCTAATGCTGAGGTATTTTCCTCATGCAAAGGTGGAAAAAACCTTTTGGCCTTTGTGCATTGATAGTCTGTGCTTAATGAGCATAAAAGCAGTCTTTGAAGCAAACAGACCAATGTGATTTAAAGAGGCAATACTCCTAGAACAAATGCATGAAGTGTGTATATGGCTAAATCCATTGCAATCAGGCACAGGGAAAATGCTCCTGTCCTACACATGAATCAGGCTGTCACTTCTACATACTGCACAACTCAGAATAGAAAGAGATTTTGCAAAATTTTTTAAATCCTGGTTACTTCTGGATTTCAAGTTTTTTGTCCTAGCTATAGCTTCTTCTAAAACAATAAAAATAATATAAAAAATAGCTCTGTTAGCACTGGGGTGATTTCAGACTACTTATGAGGCTGTGTAAAAACTCCTAAGTTCAGCTATGAAGTTGGTATTTTTACTTCTTCCTTCTTCTCATAGGCTCACAGGTTCATTCTGTATGGAAACAGGTATATGAAACATGAAAAAACATATGTGAACATATATGAACATAAAAACATATATGAACATATATATGAAAAAGGAAAAAAACCAGATTCCCTTTATATGTTTCAATTTACCATTCCTTCAATCCTCCAAATGAAAACCTATGTAATGGCAAAGCATCATGGAAAGCACTGTGAGCCTGTCTTTTGAATAGAGGTTGTTGTTTTTCTTAATACAGCCATTGCCTGTAGATTATTGTAAATTGCCTCTTCTCTAATCAGATTTTGCAACTGTTATAAGAAGGATGGCCTTTTAGTTTGTGTTTTAGTAGCACGCATCACAGAAAGAACCTGAATAATGATCCAGGTTTATCTGCAGTGAAGAATTAATATCACCCTATAATTTTACTATTGATAACTTGAGGGGCAGCTTTGGGATAAACCACTCAGTGACAGAACATAATTTGTATTTGAAGGCTGGAAGTTGTCTAAAAAACAAGGAGTGATTAAACAACTAAAATAGGCTGCTTTTTTCTCTTACAAAAATGTGATATATTTTCAGAATTAAAGGGACTGTTTGGGATTAACTCACAAGCCTAAAGCAAAGATGTGTGGAGGTAAATTTAACACAGAGGTGATATGTTCAGTCTCTGGGGAGAGAGATAGAAATGATGGTTGTCATTTTCACCTTATCTCCTTTGACAGAGAAAAGGTTCAGCAATTATGGTCCAATGGAGAAAAAAAATAAAAAAAAGAAAGAAAAAAAAAGAAGAAACTATAATTTAAAAACCAGACAAAAAGAAGAGGAAAAAAAGCACCTCAGTGCATTTTCTTCTAATGATATAAATTTCAATTAACTCAATTGATAAATTAAGCTATAAAGCAATGCAAACATGCAGAAGAAAAATTCAAATAATTTTTTTCTTCATGCTTCCAATTCTTTATAGTACATTACATCCGTTAATGGCAATTTGTATAATTTGTGTAATGACATAAATTGCCATAAACTCTCACAGTGAAATGTTGTAAAAATGATAAATCAGGGATAAAGTATGGAGCACCAGGTTCATAGCTGCTGTAAATTCCATTAATGATATTGCAGGTTCTCCAGTTTATACCTGCTCATACCCTACTCCTACCCCACACCCCATGTGTCATCAGGAAGAGACAGGCAAAGAAGATGTGAATAGTAGGTAGCATTACAAGGAATCAAGGCAAATGTAATTAAGTTGTCCGAAATGGAAAAGACATGACAAAAAAGTGTGGTCTGGTGATTGGGCAAGGACTGTGTCCCTTTTCTCACTGTCTGACACACAGACCACTCGTTGGTGTGACCCTGATCCTCTCTGACAGAGCCAGTTCTTGCTCTGGCTGGAGTTTCACCACTCGTTGGTGTGACCCTGATCCTCTCTGACAGAGCCAGTTTCGCACATCCAGCAGAGATCTGGTTTTGTACTTTTCACTGACACCATGTGTCGGGTGTGCTGCTGATCACAAGGATGCACTACACCAAATCAGCTTTTTCTGGTGTCCCTTTGAATATTTACACCAACCCCAAAGAGCATCATTCTTTCAAATCAGCACCACATCCAGACTAAGGGCTCCAGCTTCTTCACCTTTAAAATCTGTCTCCTTTTTTAGACACAACAAGAGCCGGGGATTGATTTGTAGCCAACATCACAGTTCATTCTTAATGTGTCCCCAGGCCTGATGAGGTGTGCTCTGTCCAGGAAATTCCTCAGACAAGGTGAATTTGGGCATCCTGGTCATGCCATTTGGGCATCCTGGTGCTTTTGCAGTGTCTGATACTAAAATACAACTCTCCACACAATACCAACAATGAGACACCGTCACAAGGTGTGATGGGCAGAGTGTGTACAGTCATTCTCACCATATTCTTAACAAAAAATAATGCTGTATTTGGATCCATGGAAGGAAGGAATGGAACCCCTGACTTTCACACACTTTAAAAGTAGCCATTATCAGTGGTTAAGTGTCCAATCAATTGTGTATTCATCTGTGGGCCTGCACTTAAATTACAATCTGGCCATACTGGCTATTCTGAAATAGAGTGACTGTTTTCATTCAGTTATGATGCATCTGTTGTGGAGTTTTTTTATCACTATCCTTTCCTTGTTACAGACAATGTGCAAAGATCTTGCAAGGCTATTAAAATAACTCCATGTGATCTCTAGACCCTCACAAAACAGTGGCTGAACTGTGCTCAAAGCACTGTTGAGTGGGTGTAAATATCAACCAGGAAAGTGAGCTTGTAGTATTTCCCAAAAGGGCCAAAATATAATGAAAGTAACAAAAATTGGTTTAAAAATAAAAAATTTAAAAAAAGGTCAGGATGCAGGCTGAGGTAACTCCTCAAGGCTGAAAGCCCTCGTCTTAGTGAGTGAATGTTTGCACCTTCTGGGTTCTAGTTTCTGAAATCTCAAGAATTTGTAACTCATTCAGGTAGTACCAAATCCATTTGACATCACAACTCTATGGTCAAATGTTGGCAGAGATATAATTGGCTTAACTGGTTTATATGGTTTAAAAAATAAATCTCTTTTAAATATATGATTTGTCTCCATTTCATAAGCCTCCATGACAAGTACCAAGACACATATTTTTCTGGAGCCTGGGATAATTTCCAAATGAACTTGTGCACATTATGAGTTACCACACTAGGGCGGCCAAAGAAATTAATGACTAAAAGGAGAGGACTGTCATGGCTCCAGAAATTTATTTATAAAAATATTTTAAAGCAATATTCTGATTTGTCACAAGTAATGTTGGAAAGTCTAAAGTAGAACCATGCTAAAACCTTAGTTGTGACAGAGTACACAATTTGTAGACCCAGATATAGTCACAAACCACAGAGAAAATTAGTTAACAGTCAAAATAAAACAGAAATAATAATAATAATAATAATAATAATAATAATAATAATAATAATAATAATAATATAGAATCATAGAACATCCTGAGTTGCTAGGGACCCACAAGCAACATTGAAGTCCAACTTCTGACACTTCAAGGACTATTCCAAAGATCACATGATGTACTTGAGAATACAGAAAAACAAAACAGGGAGGGGTCAGGGAAGGCAAATCAATCTGAACATAAATGATTTCATATTTTGGATACAATATTTATATAAATGAAAATATCTATTTTGATTGATAGATGTATTTAGATTAATAATATAAATTAAATTAAACAGACCCATTCCCCATTTTTACAGAACACACAAGAAATGTGTTTATGGGTCCTTTCCTTTCTTTCTCTTTTTTGACTAAGAGATATGAAAGTAAATTATAAAAACCAATTCCCCAGATCAGGTGTTGATTTCCACAGTGAGAAAACACCAAGGGAAGAAGGTACTGACTTTGAGAAAACAGGAAAGTTGAGATAAAATGCAGATATGTGTTTATAACCATTAAAACAAGTGCTTGAAGGGAAATATAGAGAGACTAAAGGTGGCTGTGCTTTGGGATGCTAACACAGAAGTTATTTGTTCTAGTAGTTCAGAGATGATCCAGTTTCTGCTATTATAAAAGATAATTAGGAAAAACTGTCAAGTCTGCAGATTAATCCTGCATACATCTGCCTGGAGTTTGCTTTGAAACCTTTTGGATCTAGAAAGACAATCTTGTGTAATTAGCTGAGGCCACTATAATCCATAAAAACATCTGATCACATTGATTTTCAGTCAATCAGGCTCTATCTGTCAACAGCAATTCTAGAGATCATACAAGAGGTCTTACAAGTACAAAACTTAGCTCTCTAAGGTCATTCAAACTTTTCTCTGGCTTTTAAACTTAAAATAATTTTTAGTCACTAGCTGCCAAATGTTCCAAACAAAATGAAGTAATTAAAAACAAACCAAAACAAAACAACAAAAAAAAGCAAATATATATCTCTTTTCGTAATATATATACACACATATATTTACATGAAAATGTAAATATATGGACATATATATGAGATTGTTTATATACATGCATATTGCTATATATGTGCTTGAGAGGTGATCTGTACATGTGCACTTTTTTGTTTTACTAGAGGGTGTTTTGCTGCTTTTATAGAGCAGAGGAAACCAAGAGTTTCTTCAAAGTCCTATTCTGCCTTCAATTGCAATGCATTCTGTAAAATCACAGGGTAACAAAAGCCAGTAGAGCCACTAATTCACACACTCCATGAGTGTGTAAATCCTCATGGAGAAGGAAATCCTTTGGGGCCTACACTATATACAGCAAGCCCTGCTAGAGACCAGTTAGTAAGGCACTGGAAGCATTTCACTGCAGAAACTTTGTCTTCCAGGTTCTGTGATCCTCTCAGAGGCCCCAGCCTCTGTTTATTTTTATACTGTGATGCACCTGGTAACTTGCTGTGTTACCCACAAGTGGTCTGGGGTGGCTCTCCCTGATTCTCCTACCCTTACAGTGTTTCTGTACCTGTCACCTTTGTCACTGCTCTTGAGAGGAAAAGGGTGCTCAGATTTTCAGATTCTACTCGAAAGAAGCAGAAAGAAAGGCTCCCCATCTCCAGCTCTGCAAAAGTTATTGAATTTTATTTATTATTCAGGGTTTTGGAGAAACGTGAACATGGGAAGAAAGGGATCATCAAGTTGTCACATGGATTTTTACTAAGATTGCTCTTTATGTCACCTGAGTTTAGCCATCTGAAAATTGGATTCTAGTCCAAACTGGTAATATCATTGTCCTCATAGAGAAAACAAATATGAACTTCTTCAGAGTCAAATTCAACCCAGTTGATTTTATGACTGTTTATATAGGTGAGTAATTCACTAACTCTCCCCATTCAACACTATTAAAGTTAGGGTTAAACCCCATCTTAATTCTTAAATTTGGCTAAATTTAATTCCAGGCTAAGTGACACAAATCTCACAGTGAGGAGTTACCTAGAAGAGAAACAAGAAAGATCGAGGATTCTGAAAATAAAGAAATTGTTTTAGTATAGTGCTGAAATATATCCCATTTTATTTTCACCAAAACACATGACCTCTACAAATCACATACTTATATCCATATGCATGTGACATAAAAACAACTAATATCATCCAACCTTCAGGCAGTCTGTTCAGTGAGACGTGGAAAGTACCTGACAATATCTGACCAAAGATCATGGCATTTACAGATAGTTTTGTGAAATTACATTATCTGCAATTTTTTTTTTAATATAAAATTCTCAATTATTTCAGCTGGTCAGAGACCTCTTTGGAATGTCTAAAAATATACAGTTTGGGTGAAAAAATTAAGGATTCCAGGTATCGTGTACCACAGTTATGAGACAATGCTAACCCCTGCAAAATATTTAACATTTTCCAGTAAAATGAGGCATAGCAATTTAGTTCCTCTGGGAGTCAAAAAACCCTACTTTTCCTCTGTGAAGTAGTATAGCAAAAAGGGTAATGTTCTTGAGAATCCCTAAATAAATGTCATAAAGGAGCAACACTGTAATTTCTGTATTCTGCTTATGCAATGAAGTTTCATAACCTTGAATATTCTGTTCAGACTGAAGATCTTAAATTAAAATGATCAGCATATTCAGCAACCTTAAGACTCAGCACTAAGCTTGGCTGATAGGAGGTTTTTCTGAGGGGTGAAGTTGATGGGAGTTGTTTAGAAGAAGCACTTTTTGTCTGAACTGTAGCTTTCCTAAGGCTTGGAACTGGTGAAGTCAGTAAAAAATGCATTGATAAGAGAACTGAAAGTCCTGTATGGCTTAAAGCACTCGTTTTAAGTCAAAATTGAGATGACGTGAGCAAGGGGCTATGAATCACGATTCTGGTAGTCTGGTCTTTTTGCTAGCAGCTTGTTTTGTAGATTTGAGGAAGATCTTTGACTTTTCTATGACATAGCTTGTGGGTCATATATAACATTAAATTGGTCTCCTTCATGACTGGAAGGGAATGATTTTTGTTCCAGAGGGAAAGACAAATCTAATGACACAGAATTTTTTGGTCTTGCTGAAAACACCGAACTGTTGTATCTGGGGGCTTAGTTTCTTTTTCATCCCTGTGGATAAGGATACTTGACTAAAATCTCCACTCACTCAAATACTACTCAGTGTTCCTTACCCTAAAGTATAAATGGCAAGTACACTCCATCCTCTAGACCCAAAATCATGGGGAAAATCCTCTCCTTTCTTCCTACACTTTACTGAAGCCACAAATGCCACCAGCTTTAGAAGCAGATTTCTTTCTCTCTGAAAATTTTTAGTGTCTGAATATTAATTTCTCTCTAAATCCTTCTGTACAGAGTCTTCCTCCTTCTTTTTATCTCATCTTCTCTGTTTCATATAGTGCCTCATGTAAATACCTCTAAAAAATTGAAAGTCTGTGGTGAGTGAGTGAAGAAGTAGACTTCTATGATACCATTTCCATCAAAGCCATTTTTGATGCATGCTGAACAATTGACTTTTTACTCAATCATTAATCTACACTGGGATATTTCCACAAAGAACCATTTTTCTGTACAAGAGAAACCCCAAAGCATCTGTGCTGCCAAAGTTCCTCCAACTCATCTTAAGATAAGGAAGGTTCCAGCAGAATAAAAAGTGTTTATTCTACATTATAATTGGGGGTTTTTTAATTAAAATAAGTTTTATGAGGAAGAGCTTTTTAAAAAAAAAAAAAAACTGCTTGATTTCCTAAACCCAGAGAAGAATAAATATGGAGCATGTGCATATGTGAACATAAACAACCAAGATACAGTCACACAACCAGACAGCTCCCAGTTTGCTTAAGGACATGCATGACAGAGCTGTGTGGCTTACCCAGGGCTTGAAAAGACTATGAAACCTGAGTAACATAGTGTGTGACAGCAAAAGAGAGCCCTGAGTGTTTAACTTCAATATGAAAGTAATTATATTAAAGAAGGCATTAAATGCATGTTTGAACCAGGTTTGTGAAGGATTTGGGGTAAGTGTGCCTTTGTAAAAGGCTGCTTGCTTCATGAAGATCAGAAATCTGTCTTGCCCTTGATTTTTTCCTTTTACAGTTTTCGAGTTTCATAATTTCTTTCCTCTATTTGAATGACATGGGCTACTCAGGGCTATCACCACGGTTAAACACAAAACTAGGCTAAGAAACAGAAAAAAAAAGATGGGATTTTGTGGAGTTTTGTTTATTATTTTGTTTGGTTTTTGGTGTGTTTCTTTTGTTGATGTTGGTTTTTGTTTCATTTTGGGGTTTTTTGTGGGATTTTTGATGGTTTTGGTTTTAGTTTTGTGGGTTTTTGTTGTTCTTTTGGTTTTGGTGTTTTTGTTTTTTGGTTTTTTTTTTTTTTAATAAAACTCAGCATGTGACTTAGAAGCTCAGACTTGTGGGTATGATCCTGTGAAAATTTGAGACTCTTGAAGCCTTTTCATTTTACACAGCTCTTTGTTTATTTTGTTATAAGCAGACAGTCTGGCATTGAAAGTTTTAGGATTTACCTCAAATTGGGAATTTAAAATATCTGTGCAAAACCATGGGTTCAATTTCTCTAGGAAAATTATGACATATTGACTAAACCTGTAAGTTTACATAAAAGTGCAAGAGACCTTCTATTGATTGAACTAAGGAGTGTTATTAAAATACTTAACAGATAGCAAAAAAATATCCAGTGGAGAATGCAAAAAGCATCTCAACATATGCCAAAGATCAGGAGATGGAGAGAAAACAGTCACAGTCTAGTGCCATGTCTACCCATTCCAGTAACCACTAGAATCACTAGTAATCAGTGCTATTTTTTTCCCTAAAGGAGATGCAGAGAAATCAGAGAAAACCAAGTACAGAATGAGAAGTACTACTTTTTCAGCTTTTGCTGAGCTAATAATTTCACAGATAAATGTTATGCAGTAAATTTTACCAGTCTTTGTGGGAAATATGAACATCTGCAGGAGGAGAGTAAAGAACAATTGTGTCTGTATTTGGTGTACTGAATAAGGTCCACACAGGAAGTCATAAGGTTACTGAACTTGCTTGGTTCAGGAAAAGAACAGGTCTGCATTAATCTGACTGTGAGGAAGTAAATTGGATCTGCCTATGGGCAAATATGGAGAGAAGTGGAAAGGGGAAGGAACTCTTCCTTCTGCATCAGGAGCACATGCAATCACTGTCATCACACTCTTGGAATTTTGCTTTACCTAACAGTGACTTGTTCATTAGGAGAAACTATGCTACTTGCATTCCATCGGCCAAATCTTTGTACCTGGAGTTGAATAAGAATAAAAATGCTATTAAAAATCAGTAAAGGAGAAGATAATGTATATTAGAAAGGGCATCTCACTTGTATATTACATGGGTTCCATACAATTAATATATTCATCTAGTCTCCAGCTAGGGGCTTGGTTTAGAAGTTCATAGGACTAGTTTAACAGACTAATGTGGGCAAAAAAACTAGCTCAACTTCTGCCTTTCCAAATGTGTAATATTTGGTGCTTTGCTAGAGGCCTATGGACTGTTTAGGGAATAACACAGAACTACTGTGTCAGCTGGGATGTCCTACAAAATTTAGAAAATAGGGCAATGGTATCCTAAAACTCAAATACTCCCTATCTAATAATTGTTTCATATCTATATCTATATCATCTATATCTATATCTATATAAACACACATATATACATATACATATATGCACAAACTGACAGTCAAACTTAGGAATTTATATACAGATAAACACACCAGCAGTGCTTTTCAATAGCTTCCAATGAAACAATACTTTCCCTGACTATTTTTAAATGGCACTAAGCCTCATGTCTCACTTTAAAACTGTTGCATGGGAATGGTGTCTCAGCAGCTTTGTTTCCAAATTTCAAATGCTGCTCATATTGTGAGCATTCAGAGAATGATCTATCAATATCTCTGCAGCTCTAGAACCAAACTACTGCCAAACTAACTGCTAATTATGATCCAAGCTTACTTGGTTCATATCAGAAAGATGTTGAGGAATTCATGAAAACTGATGGAAATTAAATACATGTCCCAGCAGAGTCTGACATTGCTGCTGTCTGTGTTGTAGTATTGCACAATGACTGTAGAAGCTCCAATGTCCATTGCTAATTGCTAAGATGGTTGTTTTTGGAATGTAGTCTATGTACAAATATAAAGAATGAATGATGAATAGTTTGGAAAATATTTCTCATTTTCCCCAGATTAATGCAATGGCAAAAACAAAACAAAGTTTGGAATACTAAGAGTATGAAAGTTGTCCCTTCTTTTACTCCAACAGATCAGGAGTACAATTCCACCCAAGACGACACTGACATAAAGTCAGCACTGAAGGGAAAGAATCAAGTCCTAAAAATGAAGTGACAGCAAGCTGCAGTGAAGGGAGCAAAATCAAGGAGGAGAATATTTATCACCTGTCTGTTAAGTTATCTGTAGCAGCAGAATGGCTCTATAAAGGGCTTTATCACAAATACTTACATAGCTCCATTAATTATCTAAATATCACACAATCTTATATTTTAAAGCCCACAAAATCTGAAAGAAGGAAACCTTATCACTCCATTGAGAACCGAGAAACTGAGGCAAAGGCAAAGGCATTTCAGAATATACCAGAAAAGATGAAACTGAACTGAAGTCCCCAAAGTCCGAGAAATGTATCCTAACTAAGTCATTATTCTTTAGTTACTGACTGTTAGACTTGAGGCCTGGATGTAAATTTTTGTAAAATCATAGAATCATTCAGGTGGGAAAAGGCTTTGAGGATAAAGTCCAATTATTAATACAGCACCGTAAAACTCACTAGCAAACCATCTCCATGAGTGCCATACATGTGTTTTAAATACTTCTAGAAATGGTGATTCCAATGCTTCCCTGGGCAGCTTATTCCACTGACTGATAAATCTCTTAGTGAAGAAATTTCTCCTATTATACAATCAAAATTTCTCTACATGAAACATGAGACCATTTCCTCTCATCCTGTTCTTGTTCCCTGGGAGCTGAGCCTGACCACCGCCTCGGCTGCCCCCTCCAGTCAAGGAGTTGTGCAGAGCCACAAGGTCCCTCTTTTGCTCCAGACTGAGCCCCCTCAGCTCCCTCATATAGTGTTCTAGAAAATTTTCCAGCTGTTTTGTCCTTCACTGGCCATGATCCAGCATCTGTGATTCTTTCTTGTCATTAGGGATAGAAAAATGAACACAAGATTCGAGGCATGGCTTCACAAGTGTTTGGCACATGAGGAACAGCCACTGCCCTGGTCCTACTGCACATCATTTCTGACACAAGCCAGGATGTTCTTGGCCCTCTTGCCTATCTGGGCACAGCTTGGCTCATGTTCAGCTGCTCTCACCAGCACCCCCAGGTCCTTTCCCACCTGTATCTTTTCAGCCTCAGTGTTGCATGGCATTGCTGTGACCAAGGCCAGGACTAAACCTGTGGATTTCACAGACACATACAGACATAACACAGCATTCATTGCCTTGACCAGGATGCAGTGGGGTTTCCAAATTCTTTAGTTAATAAAGATTTGCTCATGGGTGTCTTCAAGGATTCCTGATTGACTTAACAAGAGTAGCATCCAAAATTTCCTCAGAGACTACTCCACCAGTTCCCAGTCTCCATTAACTCTGCCTTCCCCTTCTTTCCCTTCAAGAAAAAGGAAAAAAAATGGAATAGACAAAAAAAAAAGGTCTTTTAATTCCTTTTCCCACTGTGTGACCTTGCAGAGTTGTAGGAGTTAAATGGAGCACAGTTTGGGAACATCCATTGTTCTAATCACAGCTGCTCCAATACCATATTGTCAGTGAAATGGAAAAGAAATTAGCAGCTCATTTTGTGCGACGTGAACTTTCTCTCTCGCTCTCCTGCTTGATGAGAACACTCTCTTTGATAAATCAGCCATCATACCTTATTGCCATGCAGAGACTGGAAGTAAAAAAATGTCAACAACATTTTTTCCCTGAGTCTTCTGGAAGCAATCAAGTTTCACTGCAGCAAAGGTAATGCTTAATTTTCCATCGTCGTTTTTTTGGCGTATAGAAAGTTAACAGAGGACATATCTTTTAAAGCTACAGAAATTGATTGGACTTGCAACAGACGAGACGTCGGCAATGAATGAGATAAAGAGCGGATTCGGCACATTATTGCAAGAGAGGTTCCCATCGGTGCGTACCATTCACCAACTTGTGCACAGACTTCAATTAGCAGTTAAGGATGTGTTGAAATATGTTGCAGGAATTAGTCATTTCGAAGTCTTGGTAGGGAAACTAAATTATGTAGTGTTTGCAGTCAGCCAAAAAAAAAAAAAAGGAAACCATGAGGAAAGAAGAAAGAAAGGAAACTCAGCTAGAAGTAGCTGGATGGGCAAATGTGGTATCATTGAAGCGACTAAAGAGCAAGCCAGTAGTCAAGATGTGCTGAGTAGCCTGCATTTCCAAGACAGTAAAGGCTATCTTAAGGTCATAAAAATAACTGCCTAAACACTTCACATTTCCAAGAGACACTTTAGAGAAAAAAAAGGATCTTTTTTCACATAAAGAGGGTGGGGTTCTTTTTAGATCCAAGCAAAGAGTGTTGGAAATTTACATTCTTTAGAAAAGTTTTCTTTCCATGGAACATGTCTTAATATGCTGTCACCACTCTGGTTACTCATTGTGTTGCATTGTATTTACTCACTAATTAGCTGTACAACTGAAGAATGTTCATTAACAAAAGGAAAAAAGCTCTAGAACAGACTGAAATTTTCTTTAATGGCTTTTCCCACTGTTGAAAATAAAAGTCAATTAAAATATATGCTGTACATACGTATAGTAGATTTAGAGAAAAGTCTTTTTTCTTAAATTATAAAAGCTGATATGATGGATTCGTGCACTGAAAAATGTTCTTCAAGTAGAACTGTGTGGGTGAGCTTTATTGTTTGGTTTAGTTTTCTTGGGGTTTTTTTTTCCCATGGTAAAAGGAGGATCAGGGTCAAATTATCAATAGAACATTATTTGTTTCCTCTTTATTAAATTCTATTTACTTTTCCACCAAAAATGTTCGCCCAGGCTATACCCTCATAGATGCCTAGGACAAAAACCCAAAAGATTATCAAAAGTCACTAAACCATTTTCTTATCCCAAGGCTAGATCAGCTATATCTGAACTATTGCTGACAGCTCTTTGACGTAATTGTTCAGAAAAACCTCTTGTGTTTGAGTGCCCATGACTTTTCTAGTCAATCCATCCAAATACTTATTTGCCCTCACTGTTTAAACACTCTCCAACCCCCCTATTTTTAGCTTATCCTTCCTCTTGCTAGAGCTGAATCCCTCCTGCTTTTTTTTTTTCCTTACCTGTTATAAACAAGAGGAGAATTTTTTTCTTTTCCTTGTTAAAACAACTTTCAGCATATTTGTATGACCTAAGGTAGCCATGACAGAACAGTTATTCCTAAGTGTTTTCAGACTGAAGGAAACCAAAGGATGCTTTAAAGAAATGGCATGGTAATTAGTAATGAAAAATTAACCACTTCTGGGATAACTTCCTTACAAAAGTGCTAAAACAAACTCTGCAATGTTTTTTTGAATTTCACAGAATGGCCTGGTTTGGAAAGGACCTTAAAAATCACCTGCTTCCAACTCCCTTCTATGGGCAGGAGCACCTTCCACCAGAC
Source organism: Passer montanus (assembly GCF_014805655.1). NCBI lineage: Eukaryota > Metazoa > Chordata > Aves > Passeriformes > Passeridae > Passer > Passer montanus. The sequence continues at coordinate 682,467 of NW_024360277.1, read as the reverse complement.
CAGATTACTCCAAACCCTATCCAACCTCCATTCCAGAGACGTAGTATCTGCAGTTTCTCTGGGTATTATTTTCCTCACCACCCTCACAGGGAAGAATTTCTTCCTAATATCCAATCTAATTGTACTTTGTTTCACTTTGAAGCCATTTCCTTTGGTTCTGTCACTCCAGGCACTTGTAAAAAGTCCCTCTCCATCTTTCTTGTAGGCTCCATTCTAGTGCTAGAAGGCTGTGATTAGGTCACAACAAAGCTTTCTCTTTCCTGGCTGAACAATCCAAATTTTCTCAGCCTTTCCTTATAGGAGAAGGGCTTCATCACTTTAATAATTTTGCTGTCCCTCCTCTCGACTCACTCCAGCATGCCTGTGTCCTTCCTGTGCTGGAAGCCCAGAGCTGGATGCAGTGCTCCAGGTGGGTCTGACCAGTGGAACAGAGGGCAGAATCACCTCTCTCTACCTGCTAGCCTCACTTCTCAATTAAACTATAGAGCTTACAAGACTTGCAGTTGAATAATTTATGTCTATATTAAAACAGGTTTGTGTGTATTACAGTCCGTGAAGCATTTGCACAATGCTTAGGAAATGGTATTTTAATCTGTAGGCCTGATTCGATCCTCAGATGCCAGGGGAAAACAAAACAAAAAATAACAATCCAAAACAAACAAACAAACAAACAAACAAACAAACAAAAACAAAAACCCAAAAAAACCCACAAAAAAATCCAAAACAAAAACCCCCAAAAAACCAAAAAAAACCCCCAAAAAACCAAAACAAAAAAACCCCAACAAACCAAAAGACGCCCAAAACCAAACAAAAAAAAGACAACTCCCCCCCCAAAAACAACAACAACAACAAAAAACCACACAGAAAGAACTTCATATAAAACTAGTAGTGTAAGCAAGAAGCGAATCAGACCTCATGCCTCCACATAAAAAAGATTTAAGCTACTTAAGAGATTTACAGCAGACACTCGCACATCAATGTTATGAAGGCTTTTTAGCTGCAAATATTAATGAACTCCCTTTGCTAAAACAGACTGACTATTGAACATCTGCAAATGGGAGCATGAAGTTTGAACCTTAGACAGTTCATTAAACCAGTTTGACCCAAAGCCAAATTGTTCAATGCTGGCTTACAAAAGGTAAGAGAGACTTTCTGCCAGTTGGAAAACAAATGAATCTCAGCACTGGTTCTATAAAGATCGACGGTGACTTAAAAATAGCCTGAGGTTAATATTATAAATCTTTCTAAAAGAGATTTGAGTGCATATTCTTCATGCCAGCCTTGGATCAATCTCGCAAAGCGATATCCTTTCAAATGACACTGATACAAAATATCGGATGCTGTAAAAAGTGAGACTTATTATCTGGCTAGACATCTTTTCCTTTCCCACCAATGCAACAATCACCAAAGCACCTCAGACAAGGCCAGTCAGCACCAGCTGGACGCAGCTCAGGCTGGAGCTCTGGGTGGCCTGATGCCTGAATACACTATTACAACAAAATAAATAAGTAAAAAGGGTGTACGGGAAGGCAAAGGAATCACTGCAGACAGGAGCTACCTAGGGCAGTGTGTTGTGGTGTGCAGAAGAGACCAGAGCCCAAACCTTCCAGGGTTATACTAAGGGTGAACCTAGGGTTAGCCTCACCCCAGAAAATGTACTGATCAAAATAGAGTCAGTGTGCTCCAGCCACACCGCTTGCTGTTGCTGCTGTTCAGCTAAAGGGGGTAGAGGGTTCTGTCAGCAGAGCAAGAAGCCTCATTCAGGGGCAGCAGTGGGAAATGGGGTGATGCTGACTATGCTAAAGTCACCCATTATGGCTGGTTTTGCTCCACTGGAAAGTTAAAGTATGCCATTTTTTACCCCTCCCCAAGGGAAAACTGAGGCAGGTATTTCTCAAGCACTATTTCTTTCCCAGGTTGATCTCTTTGTCTGCGTCTTTTCATACACAAGGATATTTCTGGTAGCTCAAATTCGTGCCTCAATAACTAGATACTGATAATTTATTTCTAGATGATCATGCAATTGCATTTGTTCCATCCATTTGTCTGTCTGTTGCAACAAAGTAAATATGCATAGCTGTTACAGTACAAATATTATGGATGAATGATAAATGCTGCTTATGGTTGGTATTCAAGGAGCCTCAGCTCTGGTGTGCCACCCCACATATCATCCTATCTGTGGCACAGGAAGATATCTATTTCTAGTGGACAATGCTCTACAGCTAGACCTCTTTATCATAATCTGGAAGTAAGAAATCATTTTCTGATGCCAGATTTTCTCATCTGAAACAGCAATAATCACCATTCATCAATGGTCTGTTTCCCAAACTTCAGACAAATTTGCCATTGGAGGTGGCAGTGCAGGTCCCAGTGCTATCCACAGGCGATGTCCATAGGCATCAGAGAACTGAAGCAACCCCCTGCATTTCACAGCAGTGGGGAAATTATGCAAATCACAGTAACATATCCTGATGTGAGAAGGTATTTTGGCTGTGCTGCAGTAAATGTTGTGACATTAGCCCCAATGGTGAATGGGCATCACTCATTTTCAAGGTATTTTAACTTTTGGGTTTTTTTTCTGCATAATTTCCTCGAGCTGAAAGTGGCAGAAGCTTTGTTAAGCAGTATGCCACATGCCTCTGAGATTTTCAGCTAGCTGTTTTCACTCACAGCTCCTCTGAGGATTTCCAAGCAGGGCTGCATGTCTGGAGCTGCTGGGAGCATGGGGAATAATCTCTATCACTGGTAATCCTTTCCATACAGGACAGACAATGCAGGTCTCCTCCATCATTAGAAGAAATCTGAAAAATTCTTCAGTTTTAGTTTTGTTCAAACCCATTCTTCACTTCCACACAAAAGCCCAAAGGGGGTGAACTGATCCTTTGTGAGACTTTGCAAGAGCAGAGCACAAGAGGCTGCAAAGAAGTCCATTCTGTGCCATGTTGGTTTGTGAGACTCCTTGTCTTGTACTCATCACTCAACAACTCAGCTCTTTCCCCTTCTTTAAACACTGATACAGGACTAGCCATTGTCTAAACCACCTGTCTTTAATTCTTTCTCTCAGGAATTTTCCCATTTCAGTCAGGTTCTGCAGCAGTGGTATACATGTCTTAAGTAAGATTTCCTCTACCTATGGTCAGAAAAATAAGGTAGAGTTCACAGTTTCACCTTCACACACATACATCCAGTGCCTTGCAGTTTTCTCACGAGGCCAGGTGAGTGTGCTGTCTGCATGGGATTTCAGTGCTGAAAATACTAATGTAAATAAATAGGATTTTTTGTGAGATGGGTTGGACAGTGCTTGCTATGCCACAAGCAGGACACACCACGTACAGGAGTCTGCAACATGCATGAGTGTTATTGCATACCTGAGAGCAAACTTTAAATGAAGCTTGAGATATGGTAGTGTTGTTGAAGGTAAAACCTGGTCACTGAATATAAGAAAATGCACATCCTTAAGACCAGGAAAGATCTCTCTTGATCTATTATGGTAATACTCTTGGGACTGCAATATTCTGTTAGGTTCCTTTTGTATAGTTATCAATAGGTTTAGGGCTTATGAAAGCCACAACCTGGTTAGCTTTGAAAACAGTTGTAGGCACTTTATTTGGTGAGCAGAAGCATATTGATGGCAAAGCCTTGTCTTCCACAGTGCCCCAACCATGGCCTCATAGTCAGCCCTTAAGTCATAGCCATGGCCTATTCAGTTCTTGGCTTTTCTCCTGACAGTTTTTCTCCTGAGATTAAACTGGCACTGAACTTCAGTTCAAAGAGAGTTTTGGGAACTCTTGTTTCATGAAAATTACAGTAAGATGAACAACAGTCATTTTTTCCCCCTTTTTTTTTCTTTTGAAGAGATCAGAACGGCAACATGATAGAAAAAGCTTTACTTATTGGGGTGATAAAGATTTGAGAGGAGTGGAGATGTTTACCTACTTCAATTACAGCATCCAGAAATGCTTTCTAGCATTCAGTTCACAGATTAAGGCACTTAAACATAGATTTTCATAAGGAGGTATCTACAGCTGAAGTGAAGGGAGTCTAAGCTCCCACTATAGTCAATGAGAAAGAAGTCATTACATTTAATGAAACTTAAAGGTTTATTCACTTGGTCAAATACAGAAATTAATCCCTTTTGGGATATGTTTGAATAAACTGTCATACATCCCCTCTATTTTTATAGAGGAAGATTATTCATTCTTTTATAAGATAGGTGGCCAAAGGCAGACCAGAGTAATAATTCATTGGTCATGCTGATTTCTTTTCAATAGTTGGAAAATCCATAAAGTGTATAGTCCAGTCCTGAGGAGTTTGGTTTTTTTAGACACTGGGTAGCATGTTAATGAATTGCACAAGAAATACTCTCCATTCCATATCTCTAGTCATGCATAGGTGGTCTCTGTATTAGCAGACAACAGGATATTTCTTAAATTCTTGTTACATTTTCCATCCGTCAGTGTATTTGCAGTGCTGCAGAGCACATTGGATCCACTTCTATTCACTGAGACATCCCCAGCAGAACATCTCCTTTGCTCTCTGAAGCACCTGTCTCATAGCACAGAATCCAAACAGGAGCATCCCAGAACTGACAGCCTTGACACATAGGAGTCTAATATTGCAGTCTAGACCTAGAGCAGGTTGGGAATTTCCAGAAAAAAATTTTCTTTGGGAAACAGAAATTCCATCTAAGCCAGTATTTTTACTAGGAAAGCAGAAGTTCTAATTTGGGGGGATTTCTGTTGATATTCACAAAGGGTATTTTTTAGTTAAAAACTGATTTAAAAAATTTGAACACATAGAAGTGGAAAACTCTAATAATGAGTTAATTGGGATTGGACTTCTAGTTTGGCCTTCTCTTTGGGATTTAATTTGTGTACTTACTGTTGTTATTGTTATGGTTTCTATGGTGAGATTTTTACTGCTTTTGATTTCAGATTAACAAAATCTCAAGATCATGCTCACTAGGTTCACTTCAAAACTCTACCGTTCTTCCCTGATTTTAGGGCTTCTGTGTTTCTGAGGTGCCTTAATCTTGAGAGGGATGATTCAAGGCCAAATGTCAATCATATTTGAAAAATAATTTACCTGAGTGTTTCTGAGAACATACCTGTATGACACAGTTTGGAAATCGTGGTTGGCACAGATCCAGAGAAAGAGAGAAAATGATTGAGATTTATTTATCTCCATCTCATCTCCAGTGTTTGCCTCCACCTTCCTTGCTCCTGGCTGTGACTCCTGGGCCAGCTGGACTGCCTCTTGCCTGGATAGTTCCATCCATCATTTGAAACACTAGTGTCTAGAAGGATTTTTCATCTTCAGCACTCCTGCCTGTATTTGTAGTCAATAGCATTGTTGAGAGTGACAGTAAGTATTGTTCCTACTTGGAAATTAAACTAAATTAAACTAAACTAAACTAAACTACGATACTGTACAACCAAAATAGTTTGCATAATTGTTGTCAATGAAATAAATACTCTGATGAAAAGAGCAATTTTTCAGGTATATCAGACCTGGTCAGTTTATTTTTTTAAAAAACCCAAAAAACAAAACCAAAAAAAAAAAAAAAAAAAAAAACCCCCCCCCAAAAAAAAAAAAAAACAAAAAACAAAAAACAAAAAACAAAAACAGAAAACCCAAACCAAAACAAAAAAACAACAAAAACAAAACAAAACAAAAAAAACCAAAACAAAAAAAAACCCAAAACCAAAACAAAACAAAAAACCAAACCAAACCAAAAAACCCCCAAAAACAAACAAACAAACAAAAAAAAACAACAACAACACAAAAACCCCCTCAACTTCCATTTTCAGCATGGAAAACAAAAAACAACAACAACAAAAAAACCCCCTCAACTTCCATTTTGAGCATGGGAAAAAATAATGGTTACAAGACACAGTTAATTTTAAGCTAAGGAAATGCTCACAAAACCATTCTCATGTTGTGTCAACCAAATATTTTCACAGTGTAGAAGAAAGGTGAGTCTAAGACAGAATATCAAAGAAGCAATAAAGAACAGAATGAGTACAACCACCTCATTCTTGTGAGAAAATAAATCTACCAAATCCCAGAATATTTCAGGACTAAATGACTTTTTTTCTTATACTATGTGTTTGTGTGTAAGTAGCAGTACGTTTGAGGTTTCTTTTAAAGGGATTGCAGGAATTCTCTAAGTGTCATCACAGCCTCCACTAAGAAATTACATATTTGTACCAGATAGGAGAATAGAAATTGGGTACCTAATTGTCATAAGTCTTTCTGGTCCCATGTCTAAAATGCTTTTATTCAATCTGGATGGACTGGTTCTATTTTGAAAATTCCCACAGAAATCCTACATTTATCTGTATAAAAGGAGCATTCACTACAAACCAAAAAACCCCAAATGAGCAAAAACTCCCAAAAGCAAACCAACCAACACATCCCCTCCCTGTCCTTCCCCCTCCCCCCTAGAAAAAAAAGGAGAATGAGAAATACGGGAAAGGAAAAAGGGGAAACTACAATGTGTGATATTATGTATTGGAAAAGAAAACAGGCTCCTGTTAAGTCTCCCAAAATTAACTTGCTTTGAGATGACTATAAATAGAGAAGGTTTTTATTTTCCACAACATTTCTTGAGGCATTTCTCACTTCATCCAAGGTCTGCAAATAGGCTTTAGTTTTTGACTGTTGGCTTGTAGGTTGTTTTATTTATTTGTTTGGGGTTTTTGGTGTTTTTTAGGAGGCATTACCTTTTTGTAGAATGAATAGGAAATCAGATTACAGCATCTATTTGCGTTGTCACTATGCTGACCCTTCACAAATTTTAACCTATGTTTTTTTTGTGCAGATGACTTCCAGCTCAGGATTCCAGGCTATCAGCATTGTAATCTGTGAGGGAGCCTGGCTCTCCCTATTATGTCTAAAAACCTTCTGACACAGCTGTTCCAGCCGTTTCAGCCCAGCAAGATAAGTGCTCATATAAGGAGGGAGAATAAGGAAGAAAAGGCCATTTCCATTAGAGACAGCAAGAGAAAAACACATCAAACTTCCACCATGGTTAATAATATTTATCTCTATAGAATAAAATTAAACTAAAAAAAAAAAAAAAAAAGGAAAGACTTAAAAACATACCTGGATAATGGTACAGCAGCAAAACACACATATTTCAGGAACTCAGTGGTCAGCTTTCACATAATTAGAAATTTTCTTTTAGACATCAGAATGCAGCTGCTGAGGTGATGCAGAATTAATTATGTTGGAAAATTAGATTAGCTCACTACATGAGGAATCTCCATTAAACAGTCTTAATGATCAGGCAGAAGACATGGTCTATCGGAAGAAATAAAAACAGGGTGCAAGAAAGATCATCCATTGTTTATGATAATTTTCTCTGTCACATTCAATCAATGGAATTCATGTGCTGTAGGGTCAGGAATGGGATGTTTCTTATGTCCTTCCTGGGTGACCCTGTGGAACCTCTGAACATTTTATGTTTTAGCTCCCCATCTCTGAAATGTGACGATTATTGAGAACTGGCCAAAACCAAACCTAAAAAAAACTACAGAGCTACAAAGTATGTGGAACCATTTCAAATGTTAACAAAAATTTGTCTAATCAACAATTCAATTTGTTTGTTTTGTTCTTTTTTTTTTTTTTTTTTAAATGCATGTATATGTTTCTCTTTCTGTTGACTCTGAAATCTTTAGGAAAATTAAGCAAATGCAGAAAAGAACTGTTTGTAATGTAACTAATTCCCAGCAAACTTCATGAACGTATACACCTATATAAAACCTAGACCTATGAAAAGTTCCTTAACAAATATAAATGTTTTGTGTGTGAGCATAACTAAATGTCAGATAATCCACAAAGGAAGTGTGTATCAAAGAAAAACATTTTCATCAATAGTATCTTACATGAAAGTCATCAGACCATAAGAACCTCTAAGGGAAACCAGAATGCACGAAGTTGGAAGGTGATGGAAGGAGTCTCTTGGCTTTCTGTGGAGTCATGGACAGCCAGATCCATAGTGCCCAGACCCAGGGGTAGCTCTGATAGGAGGACAGATCTGTGCAATTTAACTGGAAGATATTCCAATGACAAGTGAATGCTATGGGAGAGGCTGGAGTTTGAACACTGACTAGTGTCACTCTGTAAAAGGTCTATCCCACTCACCAGTGTCTAAACAGTAGGCAGCAATTCACAGTGCAATATCCATATTTCACTGAAAAAAATAATTAATGTGGAGAAAAATTAGGTTTGTGTAAAAAAAGGCAGAAACTGTTAGCATAGCTTAGTGAAACACCAAAAGTCCCAGAAGCTCTAATCCAAACATCACTGGCTTTGGGCCATCTTTTATAATTTTTTCCCTTTTTAAATTTTTTTCTTTTTTGTTTTTTCTTTCTTTTTTCTTTTTTTAATAGGAAGAAGTAAAAATGAAAAAAAGCAGAAAAATATTTTTTAAAAAGTTAACCCTTTATTCACAAAAAAATTGTGTTTGGAACAGAAATTAAAAATGAAAGCTTAATATATAGAAAATTTCCAGTAGTTAGATTTTCAGCATATAATGATTGATTGTTAATGGACCTTTGGGCAGAAGTTAAATGTTTACTAACTTCCTGGTCCATCCACTAAGTCACCACTTTTTTATAAATGTTTTCCTGCCCTTTGGATTATGTTATTTCCAGCAACTGTTAAAACTATGTAGAACTTTAAGAATTTATTAAAAGTGAAGAGACCACTTATTTTGTTAAAAAAGCACTTAAATAAGATTTTGTTAAAATTACTTACCTATCAAATTTTTCCCCTGTATTCTGTAAACATGGAATAAATGTTTTATTTAGGTTATTTCCCTCCACATTTTCTTGGTATGTGTTCTACCAGAACCCAGTTTTCTGTGGTAAGACTAACTTAATTGTATCTAAAATTTTAGGAAAATCACTTTTACTAAATGGTGGCAAGCAATGGGGAAAATAATTCAGGGATATTTCTTCTTCAGTGAAAAAAATACAGTATCATCATTATATATGAAGATTTTACATCACAGACTTAGGCAAATCTCTGCAAATCCATTCAATTTTTGTTTAAGCTTTGTTTAGATTGCACAGATATTTACAATTTGAATTGGTCCCATTAATTTTGGTACAGAACACATGGTGGTATGCAAAGTATTTACCCACATTAATACATGATTGTTACAGTGCTCATGAGACATGATTATGCCAGTCACTTCAAATTCTTACTGATTAAAATATTGCTGTAACACCATCATTTATTCAGGAGGACTGAAGATCCATAGCTGCTGATCATCTGACTGAAATACCCCTTTTGTCCACAGCTAAAACAGCCTCAGCTGGTTGTCAGTCAGACAATAATGTTTGGGCTCTTGGCCCCAGCACCTGTAACATTCCCATTGGTGCAGCCTCAAAGGACTTCATCCCACTCACCTGGTTTTCCTTAAGGTACAAGTTCCCCCCTGCTACCAGCCAGGATCACTGCTGTGAGGGGATAGAAAATCAGACACAGGATTTTCTGTGGGCACATAGGCAGCTGAAGGGCAGAACTCATATTTTCTTCTAGTGAATACCTTAGGCTCATCGGTTAGTGCCAAAAGAGGGAACACTAGTATTCCCACTGGTTTCAGAGATGCTGCTGTCACCAGACTCTACTTACAGGGTTCCTCTTAGCAAAGTTGTGCTCTTCACTTTAGCAGAATCAAGTTAAAGCTGGTTAACCTCTGCCTTCTTCAGCTTTCCCCTCTTAAGATGCAAATAGTCTTTTTATTGGTCTTATTGAAGTGCTATGTGACTGAAAACATTTCTGCAAGAAAGGCATATGATCCCTAGAAAAAGGTATTGTATATGCCTGTCTGTGTATACAGCATTATTTATAAATGCTTTAGCAAGTGAGGAACTTGCTTTGGGCTTTTTCTGAATAGAAGTTTCTATATAAATGCAAATTATTTATTTCTAGTAGTAATATTTGTTTTGCAGGCAAGTTTATTTTCCTTTTGTTTTCTGGCTCTGAAAACCCAACAGATTCCACTTCACCTGCATTTAATTCAAAGTTTGTTTCACTTATGCCCACAATCTCCTTGTTCTATAGAAGAAATTGCTTTCAATTACACATATATCACAGCACTTAAACATTAGTCTCACTTTCCTTTGGTTAATAACTCACCTTATATTCTAACATCCATCAACATAAAATCAGCATAACAACTTTTATGAATCCCTTTATCATCAACACATTCCAAATGCTTATACAATTCACACTACAGATTCACATAGGAACTGGCTTAATAGCCCTTTAAGTTACTATAATATTCACATCCTTTCAATCACAGAATTATTGTTGGTGTTTTCAGACAAGACCCTTTTTAGCCATTTTAGGTTATTATCTTGTATTTCTTTACACCCCTCAATCTGGATCTGCATGTCAATGGAGCTGGTGCAAACTGGTGTGAAACCACTGTTTTTTTATAGACTTACTCTAGGCTTGCACCAGCATGAGTGATTGAAACTCACCCGGGCACTGGTAGCACTTTGTGGGAGAAGGAGGTTGAGAAGGTGGAAAAGGGAATGAATTTCACAGGATTCCTGTAGGTTTTCACCAGGTAGCAGGCTTTCTCTGCTTTAAATTTGAAAGAGATTTCTTTTTATTACCAAAAACATCTCGATCACTGGAATTTTTCAGCCATGGGTCGCTGCACAGAGCTAAAGCCATTGTTTTTACCATGAGATTTTCATTCCTCTTGCTCACTCTCCTTATCTGAGCACAGCTCAGTGGTTGTAAGGTCTGGTTTCCCATCAGCAACACACGTACACCTCCTATTGAAGTCAATGGGAGTCGCATGCACATCTGTCAGGATAATCAAGTCCCAAGTTTAGTATCACCATCAATTTGAGGCTTAATTTTATCATTTCCATAGGCCATCTGGGCCTTTTCCCTGTTGGAGTTTTCACAGTGACTCTGTCTTTAATTTTCTTCTTCTTCTGTTCCAGTTCAACAACTCTTTCTTTTTTGAGGGTCCTGCTTTCCACACCTCTCTTTCTTCTCCCCAAACCAAACTTTGTTCCCATAGTCTGCACAAAAGCTCCAGAAACAGCCACAAGTGAGGTGTGACAGAGAGACTGCTAAGACTTTTTTCAGGCATTGTTGGCTAGTATCCTGCTCTATTTTTAATTAATAGCAATTATTAATTCATTAATTCATGCTGCATTAGCACCTCGAAGCTCTATTATGAACCCCCATTGTGCTTATTAATGCACACCCACATAACAAGCTGCTAACTTCACGTTTTGGAGCTTTGTATGAAAAAAAAAAAGCAATTACAACTGCTACTACGTTAATGGCCTGATTCTTCATCCTTATACAGTGTATATGCCAGAATATCTCAATAGGAGTAAAGAGAAACCATGTTTCAATATGCTGGATTTAACAGTATGGTGAATATTAGAGAATATTATGTTTTACCACAGAATAAGTAAGTTTTCCACTCCATGTGCGACACGGTGACAGGGTTCCCCAAAAGACATGTACTTAAATAGAGGAATATATCTGGTCCCTGATTATCTCTTCAGAAGACAAATCAATCTACATAGAAATTATCCACTGGAGAACAGAGTTCTGAAGCCTTAAAAGCAGCTAGTTACAAATATATGACGGTGTCAAGTTGTAGCAAGTTTACATATTTCCATGTTTTTTGTTGTCCAAACGTTGTCTGTGAATCCTTAAATGCTTGTAAAAATTTATTGAATTCATTAAGATAACCCTGCAATAATGAAAATAAGCCAGTGTTATTCTTTGCCTAATATCCCATTATGTTATGAGATAATTGGGAGCCTAAATTGTCTCGAGACCACATTCATGTTGATTCTTATCCCCTACTGATTACAAGAATGGTGTCCAAACAAATTTTTTTCCTTCTTTCTTTTCCCCTGTATTAATTTTTTTCCTTTTTTTTCTTTTCTTTTCTTTCCTTTTTTTTTTTTTCTTTTTTTTTTGCTGTTTAGAAGAGACAAACTCAGAAAAAGAAGAGGTTATGACCTCTCTTTCAACCCCAGAAAGTCACACATTCAAGGTCAATGCACCTCCCTGAATAATGGCTGAATAATTTTCTTACTCTGAGGTGTAAGGTAACAGTAAAAATCTTCCTAGAAGGGGAGAAAGGTGGTAGTTTGCATACAAATAATAACAAAAAATAACAAATAATAACAACAAGATAATTGAATGTGCAAGTCTGAGTGGACACCAGAGGAGTGGCAGTTTGAAATGAACATTGATCTACTTTGATGCTTTCAAAAGCTGTCTTACACTCTTCCTCTTATATTTGACCTGTGCAAATATTTGGCCCTTTCTACATAAGCCAGATTTCCAAATTTATATACTCAAAAGTCATTGTCAAGTAGTTGGATCTTTCTGCTGTTCACGATTGATGGATCAGACCTCTGGAATTTAGATTTCTCTAACAAAAATTGCTCTTCAGAAAGATTTGAGGATTACCATATTAAAGTGTATAGGATACCCAAGCGCTGTGGCAATAGGAACTCTAAGAATAATGAAAACATGCAAAAAGACATGCAATATGTCCAGATAAAATTTAGGATCTAAAGGCTGCATCTTCCAATGGAAAGGATTTTTGTAGGCAGTTAGTTTCCAAAGCTGAGCTCAAAACTGTGTTTCCTTAAGAATAAATTGTTCCTAGCAACAAATAATTTGTTAATTGGGACATAATTTGTTCATAATTTGTTCATAATTTGTTCAGTTGGTGGTTCAAGGACACACTTCTTTCTTTGCACTACAGGGAAATTAAGCTGGGAGGTACAGCATAAAATTTACAAGTGAAAATGTTTTCTTTGCTTAGGGATGATTGTCATGGGTAATTTCAAGCCTTTTTTTTTTTTAATCTTTATGGTAGTGGAAATTGGAGAAAATCTCAAAAAGCTTATCTAGTGTAATTTTTAAAGTCTCATATTCTAATATCCAGGTAGCACTGTACTCCTGTGGTCTGTCCTGGTTGTAGAAGACCACCAATATCTCTATATTATTATGTCACTCCATAATTTAGATTGGTCATGCTATTTTTTTATAGTGATGTGATGTTGCAGACATCACCACACCTGGGAACGTGGAGGTCTTTTATTGTCTTGCAACATATGGAGAGTTCTGCATCCTCCAACATTCCTTCCTCTTTCCCTCAAGCCCTGGTGTGAGGAAAGTGGGATGTACAGCATCAGACTGTAGGCCAGAAGCATTGTTCAAGATGCTACTGATGCTTTTGGACTCCCATATTTTTTTCCAAAGTAAATTCCTGAGATTTTTACCCCTAGGGAGGAGCTGGGAAATAGGGTGCTGCTCTCCCACTGATGTCACAGAAGGCACAGACAACTTCACCCACCCCCCCTTAATAGGATATTTTCCCCCCTGTTCTTTCCCCCTTTTAGCTACAGCAGTAAGTGCATTAAAGAAGTACATTTAGGTCACTTCAGACCAGAACATTAAAACAAATGCTGATAGTTCAAGGTTAATAGATGCATAAAACAAAAGTAATTCCATGTCAAAACTGAGATGACAGGTGATTTGACTTGAGACTGCCTTGCAATCACTCTTTTACATGTGCTCGGTACTGAGACTGGCGGAAGGTGTTATGTTTCTGACATTTACTTGTCAGAAAGGTATGACAATAGAAATTGTTTCTATCTGTGCTGGTCCCAGATGTTAACCTTCTAGCTTTATTTTGTAATTGGGGTACCACGGAGCTTTAACATTTTCTATTGATTCAATAGAAGTGATAACATTTCCAATCATAAGAAGGCATTATAGAAATATCAGGCAATTCACATATCAAAATGTTTGATAGCTGGGCTCACCACATTAATTTCTGTCACCTTTTCTAGGAACCCTTTATCCTCTTTTTAATACTGAAGGACACCTGAGAGTAGTTTCTGTCACTTTTATTGTTCAATAAAGTAGACAAAAGTTTCAATTAACAACCAAGGAGCCTCTAGGAAAATATGAATGAGAGTATATTTTATTCATTTTATTGTATTTCTTTTCTCTAATGCACCAGCTGTGACTTCTAAGCCACACTTCACTGGAGAGAGGGGGAAAAAATTGATATAAGCTTATACAGTCTGAGGTCCATATTTTTAAAATAATTTTGTTTTAGCTGTGGGAGTCAGGTGTTACAAATATTTTGAAAATTCAGCCTTGCCTCTGGATGCCAATAACGTAAAGACTGATATGACTGTTAAGGTTCAATTCAGATTAAAAAAAAAGGTCAAATGTTATATGTGGTATGTTATGTTAAGAATAAGGTTCAAGGTTGGTATCCTTTGTAAAGTGGTGCCTTTCACCAGCATTCTGTTTAAAATCTTGTATTCTTGGTCTACATTTAGATATTTGGGCCATTTAACAACCAAAGGTTGGCCTGCTATGTTCCAGTGCCGTTTCCATGACACACATCCTCTCCTGCAGTCACTACTGCCAAGAACATAGAGGTAGATATCATGACCAGCCTGTCATTTCACCCTCAAAAAACTCTCTGCAAAAATAATCCCTTTGGGTTTTAATACAATGGCTAACCATTCCACCAATCCAAGAGGTGTAAACACAATATCGCCTCTGGTCAAATTGTTCCTTGAATACACCCCACTGTGCTACACCTCTGGCTGAACAGCTGGTGCAGGAGTGTGGGGTTACTCCCTCTTTGCAGGTCTGAAGTCTTCCTGACTTCATACAGATTTAAGAGCATCTTGGTTATCACTCATTTCAAAAGATATGTCCAAAAAGAAAGGCCAGTAACGAAATAACTAATGATTCCTACTTGAAATATCTGTTTCTTTGCGGTTTTAATTTCAAATCTGCACATATATTCTGGAACAAATATTAGAGTCTAAATAATTGTTTGCATATTTCCATGAAGGTTATAAAACACCTAAATAATATAAAACATCTCATTCCCTCTTTTCCCCTTCATCTGCAGCTTGTCAAAAAAGAGAATTTGTATACAATTTCAGTCCATCTAAAAACCATCAATGTATAAAACAGGATAACCATTCCAGAGTATAACAAATATAAACACAGTACAATAGGCATCAGTGTCATGGAAACATTTGTTAAATATTGGAAAGAGACACTCCTTACCACCGTTCAAACTGGCTGACACGTGATTGCATCTGGTCCTAGTTGTTTTATTTTCTCTTCTTTCTCATAGCAGGACATGCAAATGCTGTGAAAGAGAAGTCTTGCCTCATGTTGAGAAGCCAAATGGCCTTTTTTCCACCCTTCTTTCCCTTTTTTCAGCAGAGACTCAATCTACTTATATGTAAAGGGAGCTGTAAAATCAGCTAGTTGCAACATAACAACTAACAACTTCTGTGTGGCTTGATCCAAAAGGATTTAATGATTTTGACCAAAAGACTCTCTTCTATTCTAATTTCTTCTCCCTCATCACAACATGAACCATCAGTTCCCTGAAACAAAAACAACACATAGGCAAATGTTTATTGGTGAAAGTGCAGCCCTTGAGGGTAAGGGGTCTTCTTCTCCCTCATCACAACATGAACCATCAGTTCCCTGAAACACAAACAACACATAGGCAAATGTTTTTGCAGCCCTTGAGGGTAAGGGGTGCCCATCACTGTCACAGCTCCATGGTAAGGACACATCAGAAAACATCATGTCAAAAAATTATGTTGGGCTGAGATTTGGATCATTTCAATGTGACTGATGATTTCTAGATGATATGGGGATTGGGAAAATCTTGCAGTAATTTTAAGGAGTGAATGAGTCAAAACTGGTAATGAAGACATTAAAAAGATTTATTCATTACATAATTATAAGTCTAATTTCAAACACAAAACACAGTGGGCTTTTTTTACTTAAAGCATGAGACATTGAACCTGATGTGTGCAGCATTATATGAATAACATTGAAAATATGAAGAGAAAGAAAAGTTTAACTAAGAATCAACAAATTTTTTTTCATTGGAACTTCATAACAATTTTTCCTTTATCTGTATGAAAATTTATAGAGAAAATCTAATGTTTCATGATCATTCAGAAGGCAATATCTTTCTTTTGTAAAAGTGGAGAATGAAACCAAAATTACCTATTGCCATTACTGTTGCTATTGAGATTCAACCTGGTGTCTTGAAGATGATGAAATCCCAAAGGAGGAAGATTTAGAAGTGACCCATTGCTTTTCCAACCTATTTTTTTCATAGCTCAGGGACATCATATGGAAGGTTTTAGGAGAAATGAAAGCACCATCTCTGATGGCAGATCTCCACACTGGCTTTCCATCAAGCATTCTAACACCAAAATACCCTATCAGTAGTCTATCAATTGCAACATTCAAAAAAGATAACCACCATTAAATCCTGATTGCTAATATAGTAATTATAATTGCTTATCATTCAAGATAAGAGGCCAGGAGCTCTGAGAAAGCAGTTTGTCACACTTCTTCAGTCTCTTTTTAGCTCTTTATATCTTTTTTAGATATATGCATATATATGTGTATATACATATGCAAGTGTATGTCTGTCTGTCTATCTATCTATCTATCTATCTATCTATCTATCTATCTGTCCTTTGCATATTTAAAGATAACCATCCACACAACACAATATAATTTGATGAAGATTTAGGGGCAGGAAGGACAGTTTTTCAGTGAGTGGATCTTTTGTATTTCATGAACACGTGGTTGTACACTGTATATCAAACTGACTGTCCAAAACCTGAATTATTTAAAAGTGGTCAAAAGGTCTGGTTATATTTCATATTTTGTCTCCTTTGACTTTAAGTTTTGTGACATTCCTGGATAACCCAAGGTTACTTATTACTTTGTTTCAACTTGAAAATACAGATTTGATCCAGTCTTGGCTTCTGAACTGCCTTCACAGAATTTTTCCTATAAAAAGAACCAGGCAATGAACCTATATCTAGCAGGAAAGAAAAAACAATCAAAAATCCTACCTTCTGATAGAATCAGCAACAATTGAACATATAAATTAAAAGTATTTTCTTTAAATATCCATATTTTAGGCTGGTTTTTTCTATTATTTTATTATTAATGTTCAATAACTAATTTTTCTTTTGAATTGTTTTTTCTTGGTATGAAAAAAAATTAAATTATTCAAGTTTTCTCAGAAAAAAAAAACCCAAAAAACAAAGTCTAAAACAAGTTATAAATAAAAAGTGCAAAGTTTTCTTTTAATTTTTCCTTCATCCTGTGGAAATTATTTTTCCCCAAAAGGAATGATATTTAATGAGTGTGAATGCAGTGTGGAATCACAGGCCAATTCAAGATGTAAAAATAAATGTGAAATATATTAAAATTGTCCTAATGGCATCTAAGGATTTTCTCATGGCCCTGGCATCCATGGCAGCAGTGCCCACCAACTGCACACAGAGAACATGGGCAAGAAAGTGAGATGAGCTGTGGCTTCCAGCAAAGCCACAAAGCTTCCCACCTCTTAATGAGGTGAATTCGCATTTCCAGTGAATGACCATCTCCTCTTTCAAATGGGTGACCTGAACAAGCAACTCAATTCAAAGAGGTGAAATTCCTTGAAGGAAAAACTACACAAAATGCGAAATTCTACAAGTTCAGTCTCATTCCAGTGTCTCAGACATTTTACAGATTATCCCTGCCAAAGAAAATAGAACTAAACTGAATACAGCCAGAGAGTCTGAGGGAGTTTTTGCTTTTCTTGCTTTATACTTTTGCTGGAAAAGTTACATTTCTTGGGCTCAGTGATGTGTTTTGGGACTCTCTGCCCACATACCCTCAGCACTTTCAGGTCTCACTCCCAGGGTCAGAGTTACTGGTTTTTGTTATGGACAGTCAGTGCTGCACAGGAAGATATAATTTCTCAGATAACCTGTGCAGGAGCCATAGAGAGCAGTGACTATCAGGTCTAAGATCTTGAATTTGATTTTGTATTCTTTGGAGAGCCAGTCCATGGAGCAGAGCATTGAGGTCATATGCTTTCAGCTGCGAGAGGACTTTTTCTTAGTCAGGAGTGTTCTATTGAACCTACTATTAAATTTTATTTTGAGAGAAACAGCATTCCAAATGTACTCTGCTACTGTCAAGAACCAGTTGGTGTTCTTCGCTTGTACAGACTCTGAGATTTTACCTGATGTAGTGAATGAAAAAATAATAATGAAATTATGTAGAAGGGAAGTGAACTTTATAATCAAACAAGATTGCATATAGGGAGGTACAGGAAGATTTAATTGTGAACAAGTGAACAGAATTAAGAATGTCTCTGGACTGGAATGAGGACTAATGCATGTGCATAGGATTGATTTTAAGTATAAGGAAGTAACATTAAAATGAGTGGAGTTATTTAAGTGATTAGCAAGAGAACATAATGTGCAGAATCATGGCCTAAATGTTGTATATAAATTTTATGCATTACATTAGAAAAGTTATTACTGTTGCGACTAAAGCAAGGATATGTCAGATTTGTCTGCTCTTAATTATGCAATAGCATCCATCTACAAACCACTGCGGGTTTTGCCTCTAGTAGAAAAGCAGTATGTAATTAAGGATGATATAACTAGTGCCTACACATGAAAAGATTTAATTATCTCCTCTCCCTTTTCAAGACTAGTCCTCTTTTATTGCTTTCCATCTTTGGTCTTAGGCTAGCCATACCTCCAATCTCCCACCCAAGGCTCTTTAATGAAAAGCTCTCTCCTACTACCTTTAGTTTCAAGATTTCTTACCTGTTGCAGCTTTTCTAGGTTCATTCTCTCCTCAGGGCTGCTCTTGCAATGACCTGCTCCCGAAGGCGAGGGTAACCCAGGTTCTTATTAATGGATCTCTTGGGAAAGATGAGAGTGATACAACACTGAATGGTGCGTGTTTGTAAATATATATATATATGTGGGGTTTATTTTGGGGCAATTTGGTTGCATTGGAAATCAGGTATGTAAGCATTTTGATTATTATTGTTGATAGTAATACAGTGGTATGAAAGTGTAAAGATATTACTTGAGAAATTGTGTAAGGGAAAAGAAAGGATAGAAAGGAAGGAAGGGAGAAAAAGAGGAAGTGGGGGAAGGAAGTGGCGGAAGGAAGGAAGTGGCGGAAGGAAGGAAGGAAATAACCACCCATGTGCCTCAAAATGAGACTTGATTGTTGAAATTTAGTTACCCATTGGTTGAAGTGATGAGTTTTGAAGTCGTGGTTGCTGTCTTGATGAGTTGGGAGTCTGGTGAAAAGTCCCTGGAACACAAAGTCTGATGGGCTGAAATGCTCTTAGGTTTGGTGGGAATGTCCAGGTACCTCTGGTAGTTAGCTCCAGAGATGAGTCTGGGGGTGCTTTGAGATGCTTTGATGGGTTTTGACACCTTTCAAGACATGACAGCTTCATTGTGTGTCAGTGCAGTTGAGCCAGTTATGCCCCATCACAGAGGATAAAAACCTTCAAGATCTTGCCTGGTGGGAGGGGAGAGGAATTTTACAATTGAGTTATGTGAGGGAGGACCTTGTCATGATAAAAACCACAATCCCCCCTTACAGGATTTGCTTCTTGTGGAACTCAAAGCAAGGCCTATAGCCTCTGGTGATGATGGTTCATCCCCTCTGTCTCATACAGAGCAGAGGCTTGTCATTACACATCCAAAAATTCACCTTCTCTCCCTGTGGATGTCACTGACAAAGATGTTGAACCTCTGTGATCCCAGTGCCAACCTCTGAGGGACACCATTCACCACAGTTCTGCACTTGGGCATTTGAACCACTGACTACAACCCTTTGAGTGTGACCTTCAAGGCAGTGACTCCTTCACCCAGTGGTCCAGCTGTCAAATCTCTTCTGTTTACAGACAAGCATGTCCTAAAGGGCAGCCTCAAATGCTCTGCACAAGTCCAGGCAGGTGATGTCAGTTGCTCTCTTCTTGTTCACCCATGTCACAGCCCCACCACACAAGACCATCAAATCTGTCCCATGCACATAAGCATCAAATACAGTGACTACAAGAAATACAGAGCAGTCAGAACTTTCTGTTACTCAGGCAGAAAATGGTTTACTTCAGTCACAATTACATGCAGGGAAAAGTATGATTAGGGCTGCTAGCAAACTAGTCTGCAAGAGCATACACTGATAGAGGATTTTGACACAAGCCTGTATTACCTTATAACGTATTATAATTTCTTATGGTTCCAAGGTCAATGTCTCTTTCTCAAATAACATTTCGGACCTGTAATTGTTCATCTACATGCCAGCAATTATGGGTGAATTGATCAGCCAGTAATTAATGCTACGCTATTACACTTTTTAATTTGTAGATTATGCAGCTGCAAGCGTTCACACATTTTTAATTTGTATATTATACAGCCACAAATGTTTACAATGCCCTTTTTAATCTCCTTACACTACCAGCGCCATTATTCACTATAGATTAATGATACACCGAATGCTGAGGTTTATTTCATTTACCACTCTTACCAAGAGAGCTGTTAACATTAGTGTGCTCTATTACTTAATGTCTTACTGCAGCTGCTAGTGAGCATTGGTTACCCTTTAAAATATTGCCACTCAGATCTTTTCTCTCTTTCTCCTTTTTCCCCCCACCTCTCCAACACTCTTGCTACTGACAATATGACTCTGTGGTAATATTACACTTTATTTCTAAATTTATTTCAAGTGTTTTGTTCCAAGGTGTTTCAATCTTTTATTACAAACAATGGTACTTCACTGGCCCTTTATGTTTTGCATTTCCCAGACTGATTTCCTTGCACTGTTCCTCTGTATGGCTTTACTCTCTGTCTTCATGTTATATTGCAAACTGGGCAGCTGGCCCATAGCCTTACTTTGGGGAAATATCCCTGTTCAGGACAACATTTCAGCTTGTCTTTAACTTAAAACATATGCTCCAATCCATACAGAACCTCTTGCTTGCATTGTTTACTTGAATAGGACACCATGAAAGTAATTGTTCTTGCCACAGCCTTAATTCAGAACCTACCAAAGTCAACAAGAGCCTCATCTATTACATTTAGAGAATTTAGGGAAGTGCTTAATTTACTGCTAATATGGCCTTGCTGTTTCTTCCTCTTGTAAAATGATTTGTCAAATACAAATTAAAGTCTTAAAATCTTAAACTGGTTCAAATAATAAAAAAGCTATTTCACCTTCCAGGCTTTTATTTAAAAGTACAAGCAAATTACTTTGCAATATATATATATTTATATATGTATACATACACAAGAACTTTTACATATTTATATCAATATATAACAAGTATTTTACTTATTGTTGCTGCATTGTTATTTGCACTTTAATTTAGGATAAGTGTTATAATTTTCTCCAAACTATACCAAGCAAAATTGTTGTATTTCTATCCTTTTTCAGATGGCGTGAAATATTTTCAAATTAAATATCAAAATAAAACAGTAATCACCTAACTCATTCTCCTCACACAAGCAAAAGACTTAAACCATTTCCAAGAAAAGTCTTGTATTTGTAGCCTTGGTGAAGTTTTCCAAAATAAGAGATGGTCAAATCTGTGGCCAACTAGACATTCAGAACCTGCCTTAGACAACTTTGACAGGAATTTCATTAGAAACATCTCGTGATGTTTAGTTCTTCTCCTTTTTTTTTTTTTCTAAACAAAAAATCAAAATGTTTTTGTTGAAATATCTGTTGCTTTTTCAAGAGCACATCCTGAAGGGTGAAATACAGCTGAAGAACTTTACCCTTAAAAGGTGGTGCAGCCCTTGATGAACAATTCCCCTAAGAATCATTGCAAATTTTCAGAAGTAAAATATCAATTTTTGAGTCCATTCAATATGTTCCATGCATCGTTTTCTTCAAAATTGTTTTTCCTGTAAATATGTAAATGACAATACCCCTAATTTCCTCTTGAAAAGCAATTTTGTAAGGCAAAAAATTCAACCAGTCCTAGTCAATGGCATCACAGTTATTTACACCAGTTCAGGATTAGTTGTCATTATTGTACTCATATGGGCACTGTAACACTGCAAACACTGATTAGTGTTTGCAACATTTCACTAAAAAGCTAAAATTATTACACAGTTATCTCTCAAAATGTTAATCAGTGGCACCTGAGATGGAGCATATCTTAAATATTACCCTCAGCTGAAAAAAAATTCTGAAGGGTCTCAAATACCAATGTTGATACTTACAAAGTCTTCCAGAGGGAACTTGTTAATAAGCAGCTGTAGAGAAATATAAACATTTGTGCATAGTATTGCTTTAGATTAAAAGCTTAATAAACTCTGGGGTAAAAACAAATAAAATAAATATTTTTCATCAAAATATTTGGACTTCAAATCGATCTAAATATTTCTCTTGGGCAATATAAAGCTTATAATACAGTCGGACTAAAGTATATTTTCCTGCCTCGAGCCCCAGAAAACAACAACATAATGTGTCCCAAGATTTTTGCTTGTGACCAGCACTCGAGTGTGATCCTGATTTCCTTAATTTAACTGATGCTCTCATCCCTTGACAGAAGAGAATGGATAGATTTGTCACTGGTAAGAAGAGATGGGGTAAAAACCCCATTTCTTCTGAAAGTACTGCGTTTTTACATTTCTTCTCCTGGAAAAAAGTCTGTAATATTTCCAGCAGAGTGTTTCAAGAAAAGAAAGCTAACGCAGCCCAGGAAAATTCACTGACACTAGCAAAGGAACAAAGAACCTTCCAGGTAGGTACTTTGGAAAGCACAGTTCTGTGTCTTGCTGGCTGAAGGTAGAGCTTATGTTCTGTTTGGAGGTGGTTTAGCAGAATGACAACTTTTCTGAGCATTATTTTGATGTCCATTGCTGTCACTATGTGCTAACGGGGTTCTGGGTATCATCCCCACCTTTCAGGGTTGTTCCAGGCAAATTTGTAGTAACAATTACATATCTATTATTTTTTAATTTTTTAATTATTTTTAAAATGATAGATTTTTGGGGTTTTTTTGGTGTTTCTGACCATTATCCTCAAATTACCTGTAAAATGACTAGTTTTTATTTACCATTCACCAAAGAGATTATTGTGGATTTCTCCTTGCCACATGTAGCTAGCTTACTCTACCCATAAAGGTTGTTCAGGAAATCCTTAGATCTGTCATTCTAGGGACATTTATGTAACTGTAAAGTTAATAATACTATCCTTTGCCCATGTGGTATCTGTAGGCTTTTTTCCCAAATAACTTCCACACATGGAGTAAAAATGACTGAAATTTCCCTGAGCCCTGAAAATTAGTTTCTTCTCTTTCCCATACCCACATCTCTTTCACTACTGAGATTAAGAAGTTTATAAAATACAACTTGTTAGAGTCATGAGGGATTACTACTATATATTATCACTCACAGCTCATTAACCCTGAAGCCCTACTAACTAAGAAAATCCTGTCTAATGAGGTTTCCTTCACTGCACTAAAGAACAAAAGGTCTCAAAGTTTTGTCTATTACTGATCTCCCTCACATTATTTTCCCGTAATTAAAATGGAACTTTACAGACACTAAAATACAAACCTGAACCCCTTCTACTCAAGAAAAAACATATTTTTCCTCTTTCTAAGTTTACAAAGGATCTTTGAGCTGATAAATAGAAAGGGAATGTATTTCAAGTGTTTTCTACCTTTTATCACGTGTAAAAAAATCCTACTATTTGAAATAAAAGATATGACTTATGGGTATATTATACACAATTCTATTTTGGTGTGAGCATCCCCACCTTTCAATGACATTAATAGAAGTCAGGCTAGTTTTATTCTGGGCTAAATAAGGATTCTTTGTCAAGAATTTCAAAAGCAACTGGACACCTTGTCAGGTATCCCAGTGGTAAGTGTCATGGAAGAGTCTAAATTAGATTGTCTTGACAGGAGGAAAAAACTTAAATCTATTTACTATTATTTACATTATAGAAGTACTTAGTGGATACAGAAGGGATTTAGAAACTCACTCTGAGACTTCTGAGACAAAGAAAATAGTATTACAAAATAAATCATATTGCACAAAACGTTAAATGTCCCAGATTCCAGTGTTAGGTGAGCACATTCATATCTGTGTGACTTATGTATTTTTTAGAAAGGAAACAGGCAACAATTTCTCAGTAATTCATCAATGAAAGAACAACTTTCATGGTTTCAAGCAAAGGTGTATATATCATGTATTCTTGTGTTAAATTAAAAAATATAAAATTAATTAAAAAGGAAAAGCAAATGTTAGTATCACAAACTAGAAGGTGTTTATGGATAGAGCAGCAATTCCTTTCAGGCATCCAGTTTTCAAGATTTTCTCTCAGAACCTTTTTAAACTTTTCAAGCTGGGAATAGCAATGCCATAATTTTGTATTTTAAATGCTATGCTAAATTACTCTTGGTTACCCAGACTGTAGGTTGGTTACCATGCATTCAAATTCAGGTTCCAAAGAAAATAAAGTGCAGTTATTTCACCAAATCCTCCACAATATATAATCTGTGAATGACTGAAGTAATTTAGACATGCCATCCATTTTTCTGTTTAGTATCAAAGATCAGGTGAAAAAATGTAAGCAGGGAGTTGGTGAGGTGTCAGCAGCTGTTTGTTCAATCTACTGCTTATGATACCTCTGTCACCACTGAGTTCCTTCAAAAATGTCAGTGTAGGAGCTGGAGATGGTCTGTGTACTAAATGGCTGCTAGAAGGCTCATTCCTTAGACAAGGAGCTCGCAAAAGAAGTTTTAAATATGCACAGGATGAGGTGTTTCTGACTTGGAGACAATATTTACTTACAGCTGATGAAGTCCTTCACAACATAAACTCAGGGAGTTTCTGATACTCCATTGTCAGTGATGGTTGGTCTGTTAGAAACTAAAGGAAGGCAGCTCATGCCATAGGGAAAATATGGAAAAAAAAAAAAAGGGAAAAAAAAAAGAGAATTCTCATGCCCATAATTTCTGTGCAAGGATTTAAAGTGTTAATACTCAAACTAAATTTGAGTAGGCTGTGCTGGCCTCTGAGGCCCATTGTGGCCCATGTAAACAATACCATTCCTCTTCATTGTTGTTGTAAATTATTTTATTTATATGTCTGAAAGTGACTTTGTCTTCACCTTCTAAACCAGGAAGCCCTGTTGCCATCTTGGCTGCTAATGCACTCTACAGGAGACAGACTTTAATTGTAGCTTCTCTCAGATGCAGGAGACGGGAAGCTGCAAATATGATGAATCATAGGCAAATGTCCCCCACAGAACTTTCCTCAGACAGGAACGTGAAACAAAACAAGAAAAGGCTTTTATGTATCTAATGTACTTTCTTTACAAAGGACATCCACAGTGACTCAGATTAGTATACAATTGACTGCATCACTAGTAAAAATGGGACACTCTGAAATCCTCATGTCTATTTTTGGCTATTCTAGTAATTTTGTCTGGTTCATGTAATTGTTCTATTTTTCTTTCCTACCTTTTTTTCTCCTGTACTTGTTTCTTTGAGGTGTTTCCAGCGGGGAAGATGGAGCGGGAGAAAGTCTTAAAATGAGCTTAGTAGAAAAGATACTTAGTGGATTAGGGGACTGTAATGAT
Source organism: Passer montanus (assembly GCF_014805655.1). Lineage (NCBI taxonomy): Eukaryota > Metazoa > Chordata > Aves > Passeriformes > Passeridae > Passer > Passer montanus. Next base: position 656,955 of record NW_024360277.1, on the reverse strand, counting down.
AAATAATAACTACAACTGACTTTCTACTTTCTCTAGCCTTTCTTCTTTCTTTTCATGATGTCCATTCTTCTAAAATGGGCTTTTGTGAGTGGGACTAAATGACAGTGCTAAGTGAGCAACAAAAGGAAGTTTTTGCATCTGTGTCTGTTGCCACAGTGATTGATTACTGGGTGGTCACTCTACTTGAAGCATTTTGGGATTTCTTTTGCTACTCTGCATTATTTTATGTTTTGTTGGGGGTTTTTTTATTCCTTTGAAAAGGAAAAAAGTATTATTCTATAATGAATTCTATACTAAAGGCTCAATTCAAATGCCTGAATGTTTTGTACTGGTTATACCTTCCTCAGCTATGGGGATTTTTTTAACATGCTAGCATTCAAAATTGTATTTATTTGTTTATTTATTTGGTTTTTTTTATTTATTTGTTTGTTTATTTATTAAATCGATTGCCAGATAGCTTTCATGGAAGAATAAATGAAGCACACTAAGTTTTCACAGTCCTGTGCTTCACTAAAGATAGACTTTAGCTCTGAACGGAATATCAGGTCTCAAAACTAAGTATTTCTTCAGCTGAATTCAATGTGGTGTGGTCTGGCCTCTTCAGGGCTACAAGCACATCTGCAGCAGTGGTTTCAGCACCCCCTGCTCCCATGGGCTTACATGGATGATGAAACTAAGCATCCTGCATGAAATAGGATGGATCTTTCAGGCTTTAGGTGCAAGCAGCCCTTTCAAAAAGGGGTCTGCAGCAAACCTGCCAGGTGAGCTAAATAGAAGCCTCCATCCACTTGAGGCCTGTGATAAGCCTCTCTCTGCTCCAACTGGCTTAAAGGTACATTGCAGCAGGTTTTATTGTTAACTTCTCTTTGGCCTTCAACAAGTAGTCAATAGCCCTGCAGATTATATTCTCCTCTGCTATCCTGATTGCTGGAAGCATTCATCCAGAACTAAGCCACTACAGTAAACAGAGCAGGGTGCGAATTTTTCAACGAAACACTTTTTCATCAGAAAAAGGTGATTCATTGAAACTGAAACCTTTCACAGAAAAGGGCTGGATTCATCGATTTTTTCATTGTTGTTCTTGTTGTTTTGAGGTGGCAAAAGAAAAGTCTGGAGACTTACTGTTTTTCTTTGAGGAGGTTGAAGCAAATAACATTTTCCATTTCAAAAAGTATTTGAAAAAATGCCAATGCAAGATTACCCTATGAAATATAGTTTAATATCAAAAATTGAGAACTTTTATTTATATTGAAGAAAAAAGTACTCTTCCTTCCATATTTTCAGTTTCTATTTACTTTTTAAGAGTTTTATGCTTTTTAAAGCTAAACCAGGATGCTTTTGATGGAACAGAAAGGTTCCCACATACACACAGAGAGGATGACCAAGAACTTAAGGAAATTTGAATTTTCTTTTCAAATTATTAGTGAAATCAGCTAGTAGACAGTCTTCATAAATATTGAGGCTTGAGCCAGCTTTTGGAGTATAAACATGGGCTTATGTTGTTATTTCTGGTTATTCTGAATAAAAATAATTTACTTAAATATAATCTTCATAAAAAACATGTGAAACTTAAAAGAGAGAAAAAGTAATATCTGAATATGTTGTTCATCCAATGAAATACCAAGATAAAAATACTACATAATCATAATATGCAAGTACAAATTTGCCATGCAATAAAAACAGAACAATTGTCTGGTTAATTTCTGTTTCATGGAGCTACTGAACTTTTCAAATGCATTTCTTGAGAGGGTGGTACCAGAAAAAATTTCATGAAGAGTAATAGGGTGGAAGACTCATCGTATCTTGAAATGAAGACTGGACCTAGGAGAGCAGAAATTCCTCTTCTAATAAATATTTTCCTCACCAATTCAGGGGAATAGCATGAAACTGCATTGTCTACCCCAAAAGTATGTAATGCGGAAAGCAGAATTACACTGCTCAGAACAAATGCTAAGACTTTACACCAGACAATCTGCATGGAACAACCAGGACCTTGTTAAATTAAAGAATCTGATAAGAATATTGGAATACTAAGGCATGAAATTTAAAAGCACAATGAAAAAGAATAGGAAGGGGAAAAAAAATATGAGAACGTGTCACAGTAAGGGACAAAAAAAAAGACCTCTTTTGCTCGCAGAAAAAGAATAGCACATACAGTTTGCTTGCCTCAGCAGAAACTAATGTGAGGTGAAGGAAAGCGTAGAAAATGAAATGATCATAGCAAATTAATATGGACCTTCTGAGAAAGCAGATCAGGAAGTGTTTTTTGTAGATAATAGAGACCCACATAAAAACAGGCTGGAATACTGATGGTGAGCTTTTTGCAAACACCCTGGTGCTGAATGAGATAGAAAATGTACAGCATGTTATCATCTAAAAAGGGCTTGTGCCCTTTTTATAAGGCTGCTTCATCCACTGAGGAAACCAGTCAAAAAGATCAAAGGCTGCACTGGGTTTAGTTCTCCCCAAGAATCTGAAGCTGAATGAAAAATAGAAGCAACCACAGAGTGCCAAACAACATAGAGGATCTCAACTAAAATATTCTGTTTTCTCCCCAATCACTAGTGTATTAGCTGAGCAGAGATAAAAGAAAAATCATTATAATCTTCATAATGTTAGCCATGAATTAGAGACACATGGACTGCAAGCAGATTTCTTCTTAGGCTGAGGTTTGTATTTACAAGTGAAGGGAGCAGAGGTTTGTCTAAAATCTGGGATCAGATTTCTCTGGGACAGTAGATGACGAATTATCAAAGGATGTAGAGATAATGTTGGCAATGGCATATAACACTGAGGATTGAGATAAATGCATTGCTGCTCTGTCTGATACTGGAACAAATCTGAAAGATATACAGAAAAGGATGAAAACGTTAAACCCTGGGTTTGTCTAATCACTTCCAACTTTGGTAGGTCTCTGGGTTCCTGTGATTATATTCTCTGCAGGCATCTCCCTCACTCCCAGCACACATGCACAAATTCCCACCTTTCCAGGGTCAGGGGAGGGTGGCAGACACAATTGTTCCAAGGACTTTCAACTGTTTCACAACAGTAAATGAACTCTGACCATGGAATGACCATTTCATGAGAAATACTTTGTAATATCCCATTAGTGAAATTATTCTCCTGTGCACATGGCACCAGGTTTTTTGCTCTTGAGGCTGTTTCTGAGCTTGATTATTGAAACTGGCAACACACCCCCCTTTGGAGGAGTACTCACATTTCCCATCTGGCACTGAACATCCTGAAAGTGAATGTGAAAGCTGGTGTGATGATCATTGTCATTATATCAATGAGACAAATTGGTCTGCACATCCTTTACAGTCTGAATGAAAGTGCCTATCCCTCAGGAGTACAGATACATTCCATCTTTGTGAACTGACCACTAAAAGACTTCTTTCCTCATCAAGTTAAATTTTTTCCCCCATTTCTAAAGTATAAAGAACCATTCTTCAGGTGCCAGTCCCCTAAAGCAAGAATGTTCCCCTCTCTCTCCTGCATTATTTTTACACTTCAATATTCCGTTATAATGCTGATTGACCTGCTACACAGCTTCTGAGCAAACTGATGCAGCATAATCTCAACAGATGCCCAAGTAAGTGGAGAACCCTGTTCCAAACTGATGCCCAAAAAAGTGAAGTCCCAAACCCTGGGGTTTGGGTCAGATCAGCAGTAATCTATTGTAGCCTGAGCTGTGTACTGACTAGGGCAAGCTGTGATCTAGTTGCTGCAAATTTCTTGGATTAACCATGCTAATTGAGATGAAAAAAGGGGTGGTAACCAACACAACCTGTTATTCCCATCAGACTGAGCAACCTGAAAAACATAGGGTGGCCTCAAGCAAAATTACAATTAATGGTTTCAGATTTTTTTAGATGTTTTCTTGGCCTCACTGATTCAGATCTCTGTGTAGTGGGGAGCATAGAGGAGTAGGGCAGTATTTTAACTCCACCCTCACAGATATAAATTAAAAAAAAAAAGCCCCCAAGATTCAGATTTTCTGTACCACAGTTATCTAAAAGGGGATGTATTTCTCTTTAAGAAATATTCTTTAACAAATATATTCATTCACTTTTCTCTTAAAAAAATAAACAAGAAAAAAGTCAGAAGAACAATGATGTTTTCAAAATCACATTTATTTTTTTGCTTTCATAATGTATTTGTGCTATCTATATGTTACTTCTAGAAATGCTAGAGCACATGGTGCTAGAAATTTTGTGTCACAGAGGAAAAACTTAATATAAATTAACTTGATATTTTCACATAATAACACATATCCATCAATGAAAATTAGTTTGTATTGCAAAATTTAATAAAGAAAAGTATTTAATTTACAGGAAGAATTGTATGGATTTTATCTGGTTACAAGGTTTATTCTTTTCTTTGGTTTTGCTGTTTAATAAAGTTAGACCAACAGAAATATTTTGTATGTTTGTGTAGATTTTAAGAGCTCCTTGATTTTTAAAAATATAAGAAAAAAAGCTTTTAAATATGTTAGTTATAAAAGTGCTTTTAATAATCTCCTGTTATTTCATTAAAACTCACTTGCTACAATTTCTATTGATAATAGCAAAAATGAAATAAACTCATATTCTCTACTAGACTGAACAGAATCTTTTATTTAATCTGAATTTCCCTTTGGATTTCCTAAAAATATGGAAGAATAAGCATGTGTTTTTAAATACCCCAACTCATTTAATAAACTAGAATAATTTCTTTTCTTTTCTTTTCTTTTCTTTTCTTTTCTTTTCTTTTCTTTTCTTCTTCCTTCTTTCCTTCTTTCCTTCTCTCTTGTCTAAGATGCCCTTAACCTCCTATATATCAGCTCTCCCCTTCCAAGGTTTAAGGAAATATTACTGTGAATATAGAAATCTTGTATGCTTGTCTTTAGTGATAAAGATATCAAGATTACTGTTACATAATCAATGCTATGGGACCCTTGCACTTTGCTGGTATAGCTACATTGGGATTTATGGAATATTTGGACTTGGATCATCAGGAGAATAAAGGGGGTTTTTTTGACAATATCTATCAAAGATGTGTGTGTTTTGTTAGGGACTGAGAGGGAATTCTTAGTCTTTGTCAATTGTTATTATTGGCCACGGTTTGCAAACCTTGTTTTGAGTCCAAGATTTGCTAAAAAATTAACACTTATCAGAACATGTTAGGAATGATGCAGTGAGAAGACTCAACACTTGTTAATGTTGAGAATGAGGAAATACTTGAAAAACCGTGTGTAATGGAAAGTGCCCATGGCAGGTGAGTTGGAACCAGGTGATTTTTTTAGGTCCTTTCCAACCTAAACAATTCCAGGATTCCATGATTAAGTGTCCAGAACACAGAGGGAGATAGGTCTTAATCTCATTTGAGGACAGAGGAAACTGGACCATGATTCCAGCCACTGAACAAGACTCTTTGGAGTCTCCCACTTTTAATCAAATTTTTAATGTTTCAGGTAGATACTGAGTTGTTCAGGAAAACTGAATTACAGAGTAGACACAACTTGAGGGTGCAAACTTGGTATTTCAACACTAATCTAAACAGCCATGAGTTAAGAAAATAGGTCAAACATTTCAAAACATCAATCACTCTGGATGATTCTTCTTTCTTCTTTTTTTTTTTTTAATTAAGACTTGCTAGCTAATACCAATGTATTGCAAATGTCTCTAAATGAAAGTGACTTCATATCAATGTACACTTCAGCTATTAAAGCACTCTGAGCTGAATAAACAGAGAACTAATGTTATGATTTATGTCCACTTTCAGAATTTCATATTTGCCTAATCTCCTCACCATTGCATTTTTTCTCTAGTAAAAAGCCTTGCATGTTTCAAGCCACCTAAAAAAATAGGTAGGCACAAAAACGTCTTTATCTGGAAATCCCAAGCTACTGATTATAGCAATTTATAAATAATCCTCTTTAGGATTCTCAAAAAAAAAAAAAAAAAGAGGCATTTTCCTGAAATACCATAGGGATGGTCAAAATTGTCAAGGGCAGAATGCTTCCCAGAGAAAAACATGACCTCCTCTTGGTTCTGTGTTGTAAGTTTGCCAGATCTATGTAAAAAGAATCTGATTTCATTTGCACAGGAAGGGATGGAAAATTGCTAGTTGTCACTACAAGGGCTAGAGCTACGGCAGTTCCAGGCCCTTAGTCTGGTAGCGATAAATTAAAGTTAAAAGCACAGAAGGACTTGAACTGGAGCAAAATCTTTTCTCAGACTTGACCAAATAAGTATTTTTTAGATAGGTATCCTATATCAAATCCTATAAGACAGAAATATGTAAGCTTTTGGGCAGGTCCATTGTGCTCTGTTATACCTGAAAATTGACATCCCCAATGTTCAAGTGAAGTTGGGAAACATTGTAGAAACCATACATGGAGCATGAAACTCTATTTCAGGACAGCTCTCTAGAGATAAAGGAATTATGGAGTTTGTGTTGAAATTCTTTCAGTTTTTTTGTGGCACATCTTTATACAGCTGTTCAAATGAGAACTGGAAACTGGGACTTAACCTCTTGACCTTTACTTTCTCATATCCTGTGTGATCTTTCTAATAAAGAGTTATATTTGCTGATCCTAGCATATAATGTTTTGTGGGGTTTTGTTTGGTTGAGGGGAGAAAGCCCTGTGTGTATGTTTCCATTTGTGGTGGGTTTTTTTGTGTGTTTTTTTGGTTTTGTTTTTGTGTTGGGTTTTTTTTTTTGGTGTTAATGTTTTGTGGGGTTTTGTTTGGTTGAGGGGAGAGAGCTCTGTGTGTATGTTTCCATTTGTGATGGTTTTTTTTTTTTTTGGTTTTTTTTTGGTTTGCTTTTCTCCCTCTTTTTGGCCCAACAATAAAAAAAGTAAGCCTGTCCAGAGATCTAAGATATTCTTTTGGAACCTGAAAAGTTCCTGAGGTGGGAACTTTATTGAGGCAGAAAATACATTTTGGATGTTGCCCTTGTAGAAGTGTAGAACATAAATATAAAACAAAATCAGAGTACAAACTAATCCAAGCACCCCATGTAGATTAACAATGAAAGTTCTCACCTTTTAAAATAATAACAATGCCAGTTGTGGAGTGTGATGAGTGCTTTGAATTACAATGGATTGCTGGATGCATTAGCCACAATATCAAATGCAGTCAAATTAAAATGTTCCCTTCTGACATTTTCAATTAAACCCCATCAAGCTTCCAAACAACCTAGGAAAACTAAATAGACTGTGTGAGCTGATGGAAAAGGCAGTCTGACATTTCTCCTTCCAAAAATTAGATTAAGCATCAATGTTGTTGAAAAATCTGTACCGAAACATTAAACAATTAAGAACTGGGGTAACAATACTGACCACTGGCTCATCCTGTACTGTGCTGCACCAATTGCTTGTGACAGAGCCTGACACTGAACTCCTCAGAGGAAGAAAAAATAGTTATAATAGTTAAGACCTTGTGATTTCAGGATGTTTTCCATTCAAGTACCTCTAAGTTAAATTTTGTTTTGGTGTTTCTGTGGTTCCCTTGACCTACCATCGTACAATTTCTAATGTTTTTGTGGAGAAAAGCCTTCTGAGTTTGAGAGGTGTTATAAAACATTTCTCAGAAATGGGAAACAGGAAACCACATGGCTATTTCAAGGTGAGAGAAAGTTTCTGATACAGCACTGTAAAGATAACCATTATAGTTTGAAGACTCATTTAGTGGAAATTAAATCAATATTCCCTACAACCTCTCAGTCAGACCTGTCACATAGCCAAGGACTATAAAGCAGATCTCTTGGACCTTGGACAGTGGAAGACAAGAGTAGTTTCAGGAATGATTCCTACAAGGAGAAGGATCTGAAGGAGAAGGTGGCAAGTGCACTGAGGTGCTAGAAAATCCTTGCAGGTAAGGCCTGGAAGGTGCCCCCTGGGGTAGTCAACAATAACAAGTCAGGCCAGAAAACTTCTTTTCACAGCCAGGGTTTTGGTAAATACAGTAACTTTTCAAGCAGGACAGCCCTTCCACTTCTCAGAGCAGCCTCAGATAGCTGTGCCTGAACTGGTCTTTTGGGTCACCCTTGATCAAAAGTCAAGCCAAGGAAATCAAGGAATAGGCTATGTCTGTATCACCATAGATGTAAGAGAGAACTGTGAGGTTCTCTGATTAATGAAGTTTTCAGGTCTATTCTGGAAATGTGAAGGAAAATGGTATCAGGCTGAGAGAAACAATCTTGATTTCTTGTTCTCAGCTAGAACTGGTCTAAGGCAGACTCTTGTCTTATTAGCACCGAGGATGTTCCAATTTCCTTAGTGCAAGCAATAAGGAAAGTCAGGTCTTGTCTTTTAGGTGCTGATTTTGAGTATATAATATGCAAATAACCCAGGAATAATCAAGAGAAATAATACAGATTTTATTCACAAACACTTCTCTTAGAAGTCTTGGTAAAGATTCAGCTTCTCTACTTAATATTTACAGCTGTATCTGCCCTGAAATAAAGCCAGAAACAACTCACAAATGCATGCAAGATATTTACAGGTCTAGTTTTTGTGTGATTTAGCCAGTCCCACCTCATCTCTGTGTTATTTCTTTCTGACTTCACAGAGTCCTATCGTAGTAACAAATTCTCAGATGCATTGTAGATCAGGTAAAAGGTAAAGGTTTATCTGATCTACATCAATTGTAAATTAATCTGGAATATAAAAAATGAATCCATAAGACCCTTTTACCCTAGTCCCCAAAGGCATTAAAAAAAAACAAAACCAAAAAAGCAACAACAAAAAAAACCCAATCAAACAAACAAACAAAATAAAAACCAGATGGAAGGACCTTTGAAATAGATGTAACTACATTTCAGTTTAGATGTTTTTTCTTGCAAAACTTAATATTTTTGAGTTCCACATCTTTTTTTCAGCCTGCTTCATTTTCATGCTATCTTTTTCCATTAAGCTCACACAGTGTCTGACTATGATGAGGACAAACTTCTGGCACTGTTGTATTTGTAAAAGAAACATGCACACACAGCTAATAAGATTTATAGCACAGAAGCATAATAAATCAATGCAGAATTGAGTGAGTTGTATTAGGGGAAAGTGAAAATAAGATTTCTTGTTCTGAAATGGATCATAAGGCCAACTGAGAATTGGGTATTGCCTGAGAACTGGTGTGTAGTACCTGTTATTTCTTACCCTTTTTCTACATTTTCAAAGTAGACTTTAACACCTGAACTTATTCCTTCTAATTAAAAAGAGGACAACTGAGGTACCCAAGTGAGGAACCAAATGAGATTTCCAAATGTGAAATTAAAAGACCAAAAGGATTTTACAATAAATATCTTTTCATTGTGTGATCAGCCTAGTCAAGCAAACTTCCTACAACAAGAAAAGTCCTAATAGTTATAGAAATTCTAAGCAGTTGAAAATATTTTTATTAATTTTCTACCAGCTCTACTTAGACATAATTTTTAAAGATGAAAAGTGAGAATATCAGAGGCAACATCAGTTCACACTGACTATAATGTTCATCAGAAAGACCCATAAAATCCGTCTGATTTCAGATTTCAGGTTTTGAAAGAACAGAATGTATACAAATGTGTATTATGAATAGATCTTTATGTCCACAATACTTTGAACTTACTTTTTTTTTGTTTAGTTTGTGGCTAAATTAATCATAAGCAAGTCTTCAGATCACAGTCCGAATCCCACACTGTTAAAGAGCTATGTATAAAAATTCAATTATCCTAAGCTCAGTGGGGGACAAAAAAGGTAAAAAAAAAATGCTGCATGCACTAATAAAGTTCCTTGATTGGTTTCATAAAAAAGAATGGTGGATATATAGGAAGATCAAGTCTTCTGACTGCTAGTTGTGTCCCTGCTGGCATTATTACTTCTTGTTTTCCTTAACCAAAAACCCTAATCTTCGAAGAGTACAGAAAATAAGGAGAAAAACCCAAAGCTTTTGTTGTTCATCAAATTACCAGGCCAGAGACTTTGACAAAGATTTCCAGGGGACTTGATTGTCTGGACCTGGGATTTAGGTACTTCCCTTGTAGCTAGAAATTCTGCTTTCAAGGGAAAGGTCAAACTAACAATTGTGCTCTCAGCTAAGTACCACCTCATTCCCACTGTGAATCTAGGACAGAGATACTGTCCACTGTCAGAGGCTGGTGGAGGAGTAGATAAATTAATCAACTCATCAACTGTTTCATATGGTTCTTTCCAAAGAAATGTATAATCTAATAGATTTAATAATAAGTCCAACAATATTTTCTACCTGTAATATTGGATTGTGTCATATTTCTAGCTCCTGTTTTTGGTTCCCTTTAGATGGATGTGCTACAGAGTAGATAAGACCACACTTCTGGCCTGCCAGATAGTATTAATTTATAATGTTCTCTCATCCTTCCCTGGTGCTTTGGATCAAACAAAGGCACTGTTTAAATAAATAAAATGTAATGTAATGCAATTAAACATTTTCCCATAGCTGTTAAGATCAAGGCAACTAATAATTACCTGATGCAACAATTTTAAAACCCATGACAGACATTTATATAGTTTAGTGATTACTGTCATAATGTTAAGCTATTGAGCCTGGCTCTGTTCACATTATTCAGTTAAAAACATAAAGCACAAGTAGCAGCAGAGGTAAGATCAGCAGAAATCAGTCCATCACCATTATTAATTCAATAGAAATATTTATGGATTTGTAAGGCTAGAAGGAACAATTATAGCCTAATCTCAAGCTCTTTCTCTTGAACAAAACCTATAAAATTCACCCAGCAATTCCATCACCCATCTTAATATTTTTTTTGATTGAAAACAACTGCTGCAATTTTACAGGTCCCAGTGTATAAAGACAGGGAAATCTCCTCACCCAGGGAATGAGACCTGAAGAACTGACTGGGTAGAAAGTCACACAGAAGTTCTGAAAACTGCCCTTGCATCTCTTCAGAAAAATCCAGTGTTTAGACATGCACTTTTTTGCTCTTTAACTATAATATCATAGAGGTGTAAATTTGGTGGCTATAAGAGATATTATAAAGTGAAAGTTAAAATAAGCAGTGTGGTATATAAGATATATTTGCACTTTCTATTACCAAAAATCTAAATGTTTTCATGGGAAAAATACTTGTGTGAGCACACACACAAAATATACACACATTTCCACAAAAAACACAAATAAATTTAAATTAAATTTTTATAAGGAAGTACAACATTCCAAGCCTAAGAGAAAATTTTGAAAATGTTTGTAACAAACTGGCTCTGACACATTTGTGATAAACCAGAAAACATTCTAAACTTTTATATGACCTAATGACTTAGAAATTCAAAGGAATAATCATACTTATCTGTCTGTAATACCTCTTTTTTCATGGCAATATTTCCAAACTCCCAAACAGAGGTACCCAAACTCTATGCTTCTGTAAAATTAAGATTTTTTTTTCTTTTGATTTTTTTTTTCCATAGAAGTTATAGAAACCTTCATTTTGCATCAGAGAAAATTTGCTTTGAAGTCACACAGGGAAAAAATCAAACAAAAGAAAACCAGTGTACTCTTTGCACCACAGAATCACAGGGTTTGGCTAGATCAGTAATTACTCACTTTTGAAATGTCATCTCAGGGGGTCATCTCACCTCTTTCAGCTGGGCTAGCTGTGCTGATTCACTGCAATTTCTTTTTTGCAAATGAAAATATACTTCGCCTGATAGGGTTGTTGTGGGGTTTTTTTTTCCCTATTGTGCTCAACTCAAGGTTCCATATGAGCTTTGCCATCCCTGTGAAGGGCTCTATATGGCCAGGAAGGAACTGTACTTTAAATTGCTTTATTTGAGGGCTGAAATAATAAAACAATGAAATGCAACTCTTCTGCAAATTATCCACCCAAGCCCCCATTTCTCTCTTTGAGATTTGCAGGGAATCTTGAAATGCCATGGTGAAAAGGAGCCAAAACCCCCTCTGAACGTGAAAACTATGGCAACCAATTTTTTTAAGGCTGATTTATCCTAATTCATTTTCTTCCCCTGGGAGGAATACGCCTGTCTCAACATCCATGGTCCTCCAAAGGAATCACAGGAGTAAGTGATGGTGGAGGCTGGAGGCAGAACAGGGATCTCTGCCCCCCTCCCTGAGCCTCCTGCTCCTTCCCCACAGTCGCGTGGCCTGGAGGTTCTGCACCAGTTGCTGGCCAGATGTTCAAGACTGTATCCCTACTGGAAGGTTGTGACAAAGCCCCTGAGAGTTGAATGACAACAATCTGTCAACTAGGCATCATCATAATTTCTTTTCCATATTCCATTATTCCACACCTTATGTCACTGTTTTCGCTTCCTAAATTACCCATCGGTTTTTGGTTTGTTTTCGCTTCTTCTTTTTTTTTTTTTTTTTTTTTTTTCCTGTGCATCATTTCCAACAGCATTTTTTAATTTTAATGACATTCCACTGCAGAGACTGTTCTTCAGAATGTCAGCACTGCTTTTCCCAACCCAAGGTGGTGAGGAGGGAGGGGCAAAGAAAAGAAAGAGAGGGAGGCAAGGAGTTAGGGAAGGCAAGGATGTATCAATTACTCAGAAAAATCCAGAGGTTCAGCATGTGATGACACCGACAGTAGGAAGTATGATAAATGCTCTGATTTACATCCAACTCCCATTAGATAGTTTCAGGAAATTATGATAAAGTGATTATTTACAAGGAAAACCTTTACAACTTAATTAAATAAGACTAAGTTTCTGATTTCAGAGGCGAGAACAGATATAATAAATAGAGCCCTCTTTCCCCCCCGCTCTGATCAATGCTGAGGCATTTTCAGCTTCTGAATGCTTTGTACAACTTTTTATGTATATGTAAGCTACTGAGATGGTACCCACAGGTCCAAAGGGCAGGGAGACATCAAGAGGGTTCTGTGGGAGCATTTAGGATAGGTTTGAGCCGAGAGATATCCCAGTGTACTCCTCAGGGCACAGAGGTACTGCAGTACTCTTCTGTCCCAGTGACTGTTCCTGGCAAACAGGAAGGGTCCTCCAAAGAGGGATGGGAGGACCTTTTTTTGCACCAGAAATTTGTAGGCAGTTGATGTTACAAAAAAAACCAAACCAAAAACAAACCAGAAATAAAAATAAAAGGATCGTCTTCATTTTGTTATGTTCTTGCTGCTCCTATCCTGCTTTACTTGGTGGTTTCCTGTTCAGGACACAAGTAGATGATGGGTCCCTTTTGATTTGCTTAGGTGGGATAAGCACAGGCCACAAATTAAAGTATTCACAATTACTACACAGAGACAAACATCCCTTGTGAGTTATTCTCACTTATATAATTTGATCCCCCATGGATATGCAGGAGCTCAGATTTCTTAATTTTCCACATATACTAGAACATAATTAATTTTTCTTTATTATTTATTTTCTTTACTGTTTATTTTCTTTATTATTTTATTCTTTATTGAAAAGTTATTGAAGAAGAGTTCAGAAAAATAAAGCGAGGAGAATCCTTTATGTTAAGAGGCTGAACTTGAGGAATAGATGGCTGGAATCATGGATTATATATTGTGAAGATTCACACACACTACCCTACATCCCTCTTCCACATGTGAAAATATTTCAGGTCACAAACAGGTCTCTATGACTTCATCTTTCTACATAGATGTATAATGCATAGGTGGCTAGCATTGTTCTTTCAGGAGCTGGTGCTCAAAGTGCTCTGTCTCGTCTTTTTATCCCTTATGTAGCTTTAGGGCTTCAACTGAGGTGTCTCAGTTAAAGACCAGAGGCTTTCACCTCCTTTAAGCTGCTGAAGGAAGCGAACTGGCAGTTCTGGAGAATAACTGTCCTCTGAAGGCACCTTCACTGTTGAGAGTCTTGAGAAGGGGCCTCAAAGTGGAAAGTCTTCTGGAGGCTCCTCAGTTAAAGCTCCAGAAGTGGGATGCGACCCATAAATACCTCACAGTGCAGAAGGGCAGATGTGCAGCCCTGGGCAGCCCACGGCAGCTGCACATCTCTCACCCCAGGCGTGAGAGAGGCTTCCCAGCAGAGAGTGCCGTGGGAGAGCAGAGCCCCTGACTGCAAACAGCCTGTCTCAAGAGACAGGGGAGTACACGGATCAAACCTCTGTCTTTGTAGACCAGGATTCTAGTGGCAAATAATGGGATTTAGGAAACAGAGGTGTGATGAGGCAGAACTAAATAGCCTTTGTGAGACATTACTGAGGAAGAATGTTGCTGAAAGTAGTCATTAAGTGGGAGAGATTAACAGTGGAGAGCTGTAGTTCCCAGAGCAGTGCTATTCCTTCAAGTTTGTGAAACTAAGGAGGGTATTGCAATATTTTCTTCCCTTTTTCTGCACTACACAGTTGGCATTTTTTCCAGAGTATCAGGAGGCGTTGTGTTTAACACTTAGCTGTGCTATCCCATTCCTTAGCACAGGGAATGGGGATGTGTAAAACACCCAGACAAACAGCTGAAATAATTCAGGAAAGGACAGAAGCTAAATAAGACTTTTACTATCTGGTCTGGGCACAGGCTGACATCTATGGACTGACAAAAGTGCTGGAGAACCCATAATACCCACAAATGGCTCCAGACTAATTTTCACTCTACAGCCAGCAGACTTGCAGCTACAAATGAAAGGGAAGTAAAATTCTAGACATGATGCACTGTGATCTATGATCATTATAAGTAAGAACATCAGAAATCCTTGAAAGAAAATGGAATCCTCTATGGCCCTATTATGCCTGTACCTTCTGTTTACCTCTTTTTGAACTTCCTATTATTTTCAGCAAACATTACCTAGCACAGGTCTTTCCAACCTGTGATTGACCTTTTGAGTTAGACAGTGGATAAAGCAAACTACTGGAAAAGTATGAATTAAAGATGGAGATAAGAAAGATAAATACAAGGTAGATTTTATATATATACTTATAAATACTCAGCTGTGAAAGCTTCTGAGAAATTGAAGGAAAGAAAGTGTCTGGATTTTGCTCTGTGCTTCTATCTGGTCTTCTGCACCTCAGCTCGAGGGACAGCTCTTAATGATGAAAATGAGGTTGCATTAATTTCACTCTGGGATCAACCAGGGGAAGGACACAGCATATTAGTCGTCAGGGCTGGGTTCTCTTTTATATTCATCCGCATGCATTAACCTTCATCTTATTTGTTGAGTTAGGTTGCTTTTTGTATATCATGAATAATTTCATTAGGCATTAAGAATTTACTCACACTGTATCTTTGGATATTTTTATTTTTAAAATATTTACAATTTGTAATGCATAATAAATATGTAATAGGCAGGGTGTGATTTCTCAGGGTTTACTATTATCTGAGTCTGTCATGTCCTATAACCTTTCCTGGTTTATGCAATATGCAGTGCCTTAATGTAGCGTCAGTGCTGTTATCATGGGTTGATGGCAAAAGGACAGCCATCTTGACACTCTCCACTCACTAATCACATCTATTTTGATTTTATTAGCATATAAATGCCTCTGGATTTATGCAATATCAGTGGAAATGTGTTAAAAATACTTGTCAGTGTCCTTCTTTTGAGGATTAGGACCACAAAATCTTGGAGGAAGGAAGATGCTCTGGTTGCATGTGATGATAGATTTCTGGGCCTCAAAAAATCCAATTACATATACATGATTTTAGTTAGGACTCAGTGGTGCAGTTATACATCCCCTGGACTTTTTTTTTTAAGGATTTGCCTTTAATCCTAGAAAGGATAATGGCTGGACTGACCTATACCTTTAAAAGAATGAATGTGAATTGCATGGTGTCAAAATAGAAAAAAATAATTCAAATCCCCAAAAATTCTAGATCAGAAAATTAACAACAGAGAGAGCTGACTGTTCTTTTGCAAGGTTTCACTACAAGTGGAATCCCACAAGAAAAACATATCAAATTCTACTCTAACAACAGCAACAAGGTAATCTGCTTTGCAAGACAGAATCAGTTCTGATGAAAGGACAGAATTTACCATAGAAAGTTGTGTTAATCTGATCTGATGCTGTAACAAGCCATGGTACATACTCATGTTGAAATCTTCATCAGGGATTAACTCAACAAGACTTAACCATCTTTCATGTACATCTTGAAATATTCATAGCAATAAATTGGAGAAAGTAATAATTTTATTTTATGAAAAGACTGCATTATGTTGGCATCATATTATGTTGGAAACACATGATGGAAGTACCTTGTAGTCTAACATGACTTAATAATTAAAAAAAAAAATTAATTATATTTTCTTTTTTCAAAGAAATGGCAGAAAAATCAAGAAGGTAGTCCTTCTTGGAATCCTCTAATCAACAACTAGCTACCCAGAATGTGAGATATGTAATGAACTTAGGATAAAGTAGCCATGAAATGGATGAATGTGTAATCCTCACAAGAAAAGAAAGGACAACAAAAGATAATAAGGAATTAACAAATTTAAGGCAGACCCCAACAGCTCTGAAATTTAGTGGAGAAGATTAATCTAAGTGAGAAGGCGACTCAGAAGAGTTATTCTTAAAATAAAAATAAAATAATAAAAATTATAGGTCTTACTATAGAGACAAAGGAATTCTTAGAACATAACCAAAGTTTAGGAAAAAATCTAACAGTCATTGAAGGAATCACTGATGAACCTAAAGCTAATTAGCCTTCTTAGCCCAAAGAGAAGAAAACAGAATAATGGTGAAGGAAGTAGACATTGAAGGTCAGATTAAATCTGCAGATGAAAACACCTTTAGGTGTCTACACACAGGTGTTTTCATATAAACTAAATATATAAACACCAAATATACTCCTCTGCCTCTTGGCTGTTTTAGACTATAGCAGATACTTTTTGCTGATGTCCAAAGGCCAGTTCAGTTGCCTAAAGACAAATACCTATTGCCTTTCACAGAAGCATAAAACCATGTTGAAATAAATGTAAATGAGTTGGAATAGAGCCACAAATATCATTTAGTCCATTCCTTTGTCCTGAAGACGAGAACCCAAGAACCCCATCATGGGCCTGAGAGCTTTGTCCAAACACTCCTTGAACTCGGTCAGGATTGGTGCTGTGCCCATTCTCTGGGGACAGCCCTCTGGGTGAAGAACCTTTTCTGATATCCAACCCAAACCTCCCCTGACTCAGGCTCAGCCGTTCCCTGGGGTCCTGTTCCTGTCACCACCGAGCAGAGATCAGAGCCTGCCCCTCCTGTTCCCTCACAGGGAGCTGTGGCTGCCCTGGGGTCTCCCCTCAGCTTCCTCCAGGCTGAACAAAGTGACCTCTGTCACTCCTTAAATGGCTTCACCTCCACACCCTTAACCCTCCCCACCCCTCCTTTGGACACTCTCCAATGGCTTTATATCTTTCTTACAGTGTGGCACCCACAATATCCATAAAGTCTTAGCACAGAACTTTTTGCTTCTATCTATTCCACAAAGAGGAGAACTCCCAAAGGCTCTGTGGTGTACCTGCCTGTCCTGTGTGGGCTCTGTTCTACTCCACAGCACCCTGAAAGGCAACAGAATCTCTATTCTAGCAAACTGGAGCAAACCTCTATGGTTATCATGGCACTTTGGCACAGTGCCCAGAGGAAACCACAGTATTTGAGTTTGTGTGTTTTAACCTGCTAAAGGAAATTCCTATCGACAATCTTTAGATAAACTGAAGGCTCTTGTAAAATGAAGGAGCATAATGAGAGATAGTAGAAGTGAAACTGCAACAGGAAGATTTAATTGGTGGGAAAAGTTGATTATGATACTGATCAAATGCCAGGATTATGGTGGATGGTTTGGAAATCTTTGTCTATGGAAGATTTGGAGTATATACTCAATACGCTTTGGTTGGGAATGATATTAGAATACCTGATCTTTCTCAGTCAAGACAAGATATTAACAACCTCTTCAGAAACTTCCATGTCCATGTTTCCATACTGTTATCTTGAACTCAAACCAAACCCCAAAACCACAGAAAACCAAAACACCAAAAAAAGTAAAAATATCTTTTTCCTTTATGTGAAAAAGTTTTTGTTGAAAAATAAAAACTGCTCAGATATGTTGGAATGTTTTGTTTTGACACTTTCAGTCAAAACAAAATGCTTCCAGATTCTCAGATCAAAATATTTAATTTTTGTGTGTTAAATTAAATGAGAATATTTCATTTGGAGTCAGTTCAATAGTAAACTGCATCTGGTTACAGTACTGTGGTGCCTTATGGGAATGGAAATTGCAGTGCCAAATGCCCTCAATCTTCCATATGAAGAATGATTCCTTACTGGACTATATCATCCCTGCTGCCTGATTGCAATATGTTCCCCATATCACATACTATAGGTTGAAACCACGTCACAGAGCCCCTATTTGTGATATGGTTCAGCCAGCAATTCAATTTATTTGTGAGAAGCTCTAAAGTTCTAAGTAAAAGCAATACTAAAAGCAACAACAACAACAACCAAGAAACAAAAGAAATCTCAAATTCAATAGAAAAAGTTACTTCCATTTTTCTTTTTACAGAAACTACAGAAATGCAGGTCTAATTTTAAAAATCATTTCTTACATCAAATCATAAAAAAAAGCTATTTTTAAAACTACAGGCAGTTTTAGGTATCATTGATGGCCCTAAACCAATTCTGTTTCTGTCATCAGTGCTGACCAGCAATTTTTAAAAAATTTTATTTCAGATTTTCAGGGTCTTTTTGACCCATTCTTTGTCTGCCCGGCAGCCAGACTGCCAGAAGCAAAATGAGAGAAAAATAAGTAACTGCCAAAATTATTTGATGCATTCACTGAATTGTGTACAGAATCCCACAGCTAAGGTCTCCAAAGGGATTTAGATACCTAAATCCATATGAAAACCTAGACCTCAGTCTATTAAAGATCCTTTTAGCATAGATCTGTCACCCTCACTCATTACTTTCTGCCTTAGGACCTGGAGGGAGTTTTGTTGTCAATGTGTGCTAACATCTGGCCCTGACTAATTGACATTAGGGTAGGAAGTGACAAACAAACACAACCACAGCTTCTTGGAATATTCATCGCAAATAATTTATGCAACTAATTTAGTCCCCCTCCTTCCCTTTTTCTGTCTGAGGAATCTGCAAGGCTGGAATGTGACCTTTATGGATTAGTGTCTTTGCACTTCCTCATTGAGCAGTTTGTGCGAACAATTCTGAGCCTATGGATTTCTTGCAAGCTGCTGGCTATGAATGTCCACTAATCCTGATTCACTGTTTATGCCATATGATTGGTCACCTCTGCCACCCTTTTTTTTCTTTTTTCCCCCATTCCCTTGCTTGTTGTCTAATTGGTTGACCCCAGTGATATAAATAGCAGGGAAAGCTAAACAAATCACAGAGGCTTTGTGTCTGTGGGAAAACAGGGGGCTGAAATATCAGGAAATAAATAGGTGTAGGGATTTCAGAGCGTTGCTTGCCTAGATACATAGCTTTGAGCTGTAAAAAGAGTCCTGTTCCCTGCCTGACAGAAAGAGACAGGCATTTTTTTAGCAAGTTTTGCATCCAATTCTTTCCTGTCTCATCCTTCCAAATCCATCACACGTATGGGGAATGCTGTTGGGAGACATTTTGTTCCCTCTTATATGCAGGCAGCAAGCTCTTCTGGAGCCTACCTTCCCTCTGACCATGCACATGTACCTCACCTTGCATAAGGGGATCCTGACCTCAGCTGAGACTTCTACATTTTTTAGTGACAAACTGAAACTAAGAACAGCAGATAGTCTAATTCCTCTGCAGTGGTTCTTGTGTGCCTCTCACCAACATGCCATGATTCATAAACAAAAGCTCCTCCTAGTTCTTACTTAAAATTAAATGAACTGAAATTGTATATATCTGTATAATAAATATAAATATAAATACATAAACACAAAAAGTTAACCCAAGCCAAACATATCCTGGGAACAACTAGAAGGAAGCATGTAAATATAATCCAAACTAACTTTTGTTTAGACTTCTGTTTGACTAAATATATTTGAAGGGAAAATTTTTGTCTTTCTTTTCCAAGTTTTCATGATGATATGAAAGCACTGATGCCTGTGCAACTTTAGTCTATAAAACCAATGAAGAATAAGGAGTATCAGCTACCACCAACTCTCTAGAGGCCCAGTTGAACCAGTGGTCCACAGGGAAAAGACAAGGGAGTTTATTACCTATCCCTTGAGCCATCCACTCTTCCCTAGAGAGCCTTTTTGACATCAGGGACTTAAATGAAACATATGAATTAGAATGGAAATTGAAAGTATTCAAATATAAATTAATTTATATCCAAGGGTTATTCATGCCAACTAGCAATAAATATGCTGGAAGTAAAAAAGGCTAATTTGAATGAATAGGAGTGGGCAAAAAGCAATCAAGGGCAAGAAAGAGGCATATGCAATGTGTAAAACATCATACAGAGGAGACAAAACTGAAAAGATTACAGTAGAAAATGAATGTAAAGAAAATAGAAATTCATGAAAATGAGGTGACCAGCCTTCTGTGTCGTGGTTTTAAACTGCCTTGCCAGACCTACCTCATTCTTCTGCAAACCCCAATACCTGGACATGGTCACATCAAAAATAAAAAAAATTATGTCCCACCCAAGATATTTGTGGACATTTCTCTAAGATATTAAATTGGAAAACAGGGCTTGTTAGACCTTGTTAATAATTATGGGGTGAAAGAGTGATTGACAGCAATGAAAAAGGCTGGAGAGAGAAAACGTTGAGAGACAAAATCCACCCAAACAGGAGCTGTTAACAAATCTGTCAGTTCTCTTCACTGGTCCTGTAAAAGTCTAGCAGGCCTACCATCTGATGTTTTTTGTATACAGGCAGGAGGATTTCACTGGCCATATTTTCTTTAAAAGGTCAAGAGAGACCTCCAATGCCTCTGCTGAAGTTCTGCCCTTAATCACTCGCCCATGACTGATTCTGGGTCCTGGGGCACACAGTAGATTATTTACAGTGACAGAAATGTGCAATTTCTGTAATTGCACAGGGACAAAAGAAGATGCAATTTTTATCACTTTGCCTGATTTTCTCCAGGAGTAATTAGTTACTTTCTTTCAGGAGTAGTAAATTTGTACTTACAAGACAGAAAAAAAAATTAAAAAAGGGGAAAAAATGCTAAGAAATAAGAATTGGACATGAGGAACAATGGGGACAGAGGCTAAGATTAAAATTAGAAGTATTTTGCCTTCACGAAGTTAAATCATCTATGACCTTGTATGTGCTGAAGAACTGAATGAAACATTTTTTCACTGCCCTTTAAAAATAGCAACTGAAAATATTTCTGCTCATATCAGTTTGTGTTTCAAGAGAGCACAACAGCTATGTTTTGAGCCTAAACTACTTCTCTGTGTCTGATTAATTAACCTAGAGGCTTTCCCAATATTCCCCACAGATTTTGTCCCTGGCTTTGATTAATTTAATTAAAGATCGCCAGCTTTTACTCACCCAAGGGGCACCATGTCTAACATGAGGAATAATTTTTTTTTTGAAGAAGTAATAGGAACAGCTAAGGGACACAAAAAAAAACCAACAAACAAAAGACAACAGCACCAAAAAACAAAACAAAACAAAACAAAACAAAACAAAACAAAAAAAAACAGAGTAATTTTCTTGTGTTTTGGAGGTGGTTTTGAATAATCTGCTGCATAACACAAGTGTCCCATATTCCAGCAGATGTACAGTTGCAGTCAAACACAGAATGTGGAAAATAAAACAAGTGAGCAAGAAATGTCTGGATTTGTAGTCAAAACTTCATTGTTAATTGCAATACCTCCAGCATAACTTCAGCATATGAAACCCTAGCTTTTTCCATAGGTGCAGACACTGACCAGAATTTGACAAACTGTCCATGAGAGGATCTACTCCAATTCACAGTGAAGAAGCTTTTCCAGGAAATATTATTTTACTGGATGCACCTTGAACCAAATATTTAGACCTGGGATTTGTTTCTGGTGCTACTACTGTCCTACTGCAGTTAAATCTTGTTCCCTTTCTGCTCTACGTCTTTTCACAAATTATCTCATTTTTACTCACATTTCCCCTTATGATCTCTCTGTGACAATTGCCATCTCACACAGGGGGGCCCTTTCTTGCTTGAGGAGTATTCTGAGTTATTCCAGGATTATATGCATCATAGCATTTGGTTCATGGCAGCACAGCTGATGCCAAGAGGGATATAAGAGCTGTATCTTCTGCTCTGCATTTAAACAACAGTCAGACAGTCAGCAAGGAGGTTAGAGGTGGCCAAGCTTTGCAAAAGCTATGGCTTTTCCAAAGATACAAGGTTAGAAACATTTTTTTTTCTTCTCTGAAAAGCCACAGCTTACTCACATTCCTTGGGAAATATTTTTTCCTCATCCATGGCACTTCTGATTCTGCCATGGTTTTCAATACCAGTTACACCATACACTGTGTCTGATGTGCACTGTCTGACAGATGTTTGGAGACCTCTCAAGATGCCTGACACACTCTGCTATGTTTGGCTTTTATTAATCCTTTACTTTCATCCTTATTTTCTTCCCCTTTCCTCTCTTGCTTTTCCCCTCTATTTTCAGAGAAGCAAATGCTGGCAGAATGAAAGCAAATTGTTCGAGGTCCATTTGAACACAGCACATTAATTTTAGGATTGTTAGCCACATGTTTACATGTCTGGCTTTCTGTGAAGGGCTTGAGCTGTGCAACAAATGAGTCCAGCCACATTTTTATTCACTTCTCTCTCTGCTTCCTGCCAGGAGGCTCAGGGGATAGGAGGTTTCAGATTCATTCTGTGCTTTCCATCCCAGCCAGACTTTGCACCCATTTCAGCTGGCCTCCTGTACCAGCCTACCTGCACCTGCATTTTCCTGGTTTTGTACAACAGTGTGAGCATAGCCAGCCAAATTCTGGCACTGGGGATGTCACAATTTCCTTAGTCTTAATCAATAAGCATGCTTCTCTCTCACTACCTTGATCCTGCAGCTTAGCTCCACATGACAGCAGTTAACAGAGTGCCAGCACATCCTTCAGTAACCTTGCCACCTAAGTGGGTCTTGCTTTTTCTTCTTAGTCTCCAGGATAATTCCGGTTAAAGAAGAATTTGGGGGTTATGTTTTTTAAATTCAAGAATGGAAAGAAGGCCTACTGGTTTCTCTCCTTTTTTTTTCCCTTTTTTTTAAAAGTCAAAATATTACTGAATAAATGTGGAGGTACGCTCTAAAAAAAATGCTCAGACACTGCTGACAACTTCAACAGTGAAAACAGGTTTATGCAGTTCCTGTAGTGCTGATCATCATCTTGCATTTGCTGTGCAAACTCCATTTTATTCCCTGTTAACACATACCACTAGTTTGAGTTCCTGACCAGCTTTGGAGCCATCCCTGTAGCCAGTTTGTTTCAAGACAGAAACAGAGTATTAAGCCAGCTGTAAAACCCATTGCAGTTTTCTTTCTCTGCTGCCTTTGGCAACTGCAGCAGGGATAAAGAATGAAATCACTCTGCTCTGACTTCCTCTACCCTCTCTATCTCTATCCCTCTTCTCTTACCCCTGCCAGCTGAATCAGAGGACAAACCTGCCATTAAATATTTGTAAATGTTCAGTTACTGGATGGCAGCTGTCTTCTTACTGGATTGGCATGCAGAGAACACATGCTTGCACAATTTTTCTAGGGTTTTGGTAAGAGTTTGAGGGTTTTTTGTCTTGTTTTGTTTTTCTTTCCTCAGCATAATCCTTCCCTCCTCTTTATTCTCTAGAAAAGAGAAAGCCACATCAGACCCCGATGTTACATGTTGCTCATTAACCAGTAGTTTTCCCTCCTCAAAATCCCTTAGAATAGGTAATCATTGCTTTTTGCTTTGATGAGTGTTAACTAATCAACCTTTCATTACCACAAGGTAAAGACTAGTTAGGAAAAGGGGAGGAGTTGGTGTTATTGACACGGTACTGCAGTTTGCAATGAATTTCAAGGAACTGAGATTCTGCAATACAACTTCTTATAATTAAATTTAACTAATCAGTCCCATAATTTCTCCTATTAGTTTTAGCTAGACTAGAAAAGGTCAATGCCCTGGCAAGCAATGATTCGCAAATAACAGGTGCAGCCAGTTTCTATTATACTGCCATGGGACACTGCTTTGTCACTTTTATTTACTGAATCAATCCACCAATGTCCAGCAGGAGAACAACAGTTAAATAGCCATTAATTGTAGGCTGATGTGCAGATGAAACAAATCTCCAAAGGGATGGTAAACCTTTGTTCTTTACTCTCCTCCAGCTCACGCAATGGGATTAGCAGTAAATCACTCAATGCTTCATCTTCTTATTAAAAATTTACCCATACTGGTCATCCCAGGTGACTTGTGTCCAACCAGGACACAATTTTCTTTTTGTTTTTCTTTTATTTTAATTTAGCTTCAATGCAGTTGCTTAAGATATTTATAGTGAAACAAGCAATTAACACATAGAAGAAAGTAACATGCATGGTGTATTCCTGATTGTCCCTTATTTGTTGTTTCAGGGGGGAAATAGTTTAAACTGTTTTAGAAAATTCTTTCTGGAAACTAAATTCCTTTTTTTGCAGGCTCTGATTTATTTTGTTTCATTCATACTCTGCCTCCTGAAACACAGTTTTAAGGGTGCACATTCACCCTTCAGAAACAGGAGTGACTGAATTGATGGAAGTGGGTGCAATGTAGTTCAAAAATCTCCCAAAAGCAAAGGCCTTTCACTCATTCAGTGTATCCCAGACAAATTAATGACTCCATAAGATGACAACAGTCTTGGAGGGTTTTGGATTTGAGCCTTGTAAATTGAGTACAGCGCATTGAATGGATGCAGCAACAAACCTCCCAAATGTAAACTGGGAAGTAATGAGCTGGTACCCTTCCCCCCTCCACTTCATGAGCTAGAACAGAAAGAAATAAACAGAAACTGTGGTACATGGGACCTCAGGGGCTTTATTTAATTATCCTTATTGAGACAGTTACATTTGCAAAACAAGAAGAGGTGCCTATCTGAGTGTGGCAGGCACCACTGACAAACACAATATATCAAAGCAGAAAGAGCAACCTCATAACATACTATATTTCTGGGTACCTCACAGTTGAAACCATCAACTAAATTCCCCATCTCCCTCACCTAGTGTATCATCCCTAATGATGCTTGTTTCTTCGGCAATCTTTCCAAAGAGAAGCATTTTGAATTAGGCCCTCATCCAAAGCTCAGTGTAATCAAGAAAACTAGCACCAGTATATTAACCTAAGACTAATATGTATGCTGAGAAATCTGAATCAATCCACCATACATATCTGACTAATATGTATGCAAAGCTCAGTGTAATCAAGAAAACTAGCACCAGTATATTAACCTAAGACTAATATGTATGCTGAGAAATCACCTTTGTTCTGCCAAAAGGAAAAATCCATATGGCTAAAAAATTTGTACCAGTTTCAGTGAAGACCTCCTTTCTTCTAACTCAGTGTAGGCAGCTGCTCTATAGAGATTTTTATTTGGCATACTCCTCCTATGACTTCTCTCTGGTTGAAGAATAGAAAGGGTTCTTCTGTTATAAAGTTTATTTCATTTTAAAGTGGCAATCCAAATTATGTCTCAAAGACATATAAATTGTGCCTCAGAAGGGTCAGTTAGTACTCATGGATTATAAACAGATCTGTTACTGACTTTCTTAGAGTTACCCAAACTGGAAATTTTCTAGTAATGTGAAAACCCTTGAAGCTGCTAAGCCTTCCACCTCCAGAGGTTCCAACATAATGTTTGGAGTTTCCAATGGAAGCTGGAACACCATGAATAATGCCTTAAAGAATTACAAAACTATAAAAACTATAGACCTTTGGAGGTTCTCCTTGAACCTTCTTCTCATAGTGGGATTGTTGTCCTCACTAGATTTGATCACAGATGGCTTTTTCTAGGAGAATAATAAAAACTTTCAAGGACAGAGAGTACCAAAGCCCTCTGGATACCCTGGCCCAGGGGTTTTCTACCCTTCTGACAAAGTATGATTTCCAAATATCCAGCCTGTCCCTATCCACAACAAGCAAACAATCAAACAAGCAAATAAAGCAAGAAATTAATAAACAGGCAAACAAAGAGATGAATAGATAATTTTGCCTTTTGTTATCCTTATTTCTTATTTAATTTTTGCTAGAACAAACAGATTAATAGAAAAAAATAGGGTTTGTTATTCTTATTCCTCATTTAATTTTTGCCACAATAAAGAGTTTTTCATTGTCCTCTTTCTGAAACTTGCAGCAACTGTAGCTGGTGCAGCTCTGTCTCTGGCAGAGTGTTTTGGAGTAGATTTCTATAAACATGAAGAAATACCGATCTCGAGGCATGACAGCCCATTGAAAAGAGAGTCACAGGTAACAGAATTATTGCATCCTACTAACTCTGTTCCTTCCCCTCTTTCTCCCTCCATTTTGTTTCTTTAATGCATTCAATTTCTCCTCTCTTAAGTATCAAGTGTACAGTTATTCTTAAGACATATTGCACCTATGGCAGAATGAATATCATATTTTTGATATAGTATTTCCATGATGAACACAAACAGTAGCTTGAGCATTAGCTTGGCAATGGGACACATGGATATGTTCCCTCAGTTCAGTTCCCAAAGACTGTTCTCTCAGTCTGTAATAAATTTCCCAAGTGACCTTAGGAAAATCGCCTGGACTCCCTTTGTCTCCTACCTCCTCCTGTGAAACAAAATTATCTGTTTGATCTACTAAGGCACTCTAAAACCAAACATACTGATAAGAATATGCCCATGTTTTTGTTGTTGTTGGTTTGGCTTTTTGTTTTGTTTTGTTTTTTTTTTTTTGGTTTTTTGTGTGGCTTTTTGTTGCTTTTTTTTTTTGGTAGGTTTTCTTTTGATATATTTCAATTTGTTAAAGAGTATTTTAGAAATTGCTCTTCTGATCAAATGTATTTTTTATGACAGTTCATACATAGTTGTATAGTGCTTAAATCAGAAAGATGTAATAATGATTATTGGTTTTTTACTTCATTGGTAATTTCCACTCCTCCATAGCTCTATCTAGTGCTTTGTTAAGTCACATGAAAGCCAGACCTCTGCTCCCTGGCAGTTCCCTTCTGAATTGGACAGATAACATGACAAATAATTACTTTCTAACAACAACTTTTTCTCCTGGGCATCTCTTTTTATTTTTCAGCATTGGCACCCATTAAGAAGTGAGGTATAGATGTTCTTTAAAGCCTGGATCACATAAAGCAGCTAAGACAGGTTTGGGAGGATCCTCTGCTCTTGGAAATTCTTGTGTCATTGTCACACACAGTACATGAAACATCCATCAACTTCACATCAGAAACAATATTCCCTTCCTTTGAAAAGCTGGTCCTAAGGGTTTGCAGCATGTGTCCCAGAAGACTAATGATGAGTGTTGTTTTTTGATTGATAGAAACTATCTTTTTCCTCGAAATCATACATGACCAGCCAGAAAGGCACAAAAAATCCATCACTGCTTAGGCAGGAGGAGGGAGAAAACAGGGGCACTCGGTACAGCAGGGGTGGTCATACTTTGCCCAAATAATTTGAGGACCGTATTGGTAAGTTGCCAAGAGCCGAAGGGCTGCATTGAATTTGCATTAAATGGAGCAGATGGCATCAGCTGCCCTCAACTTTAATGTTGAAATGTGGCCTACAGAGCAAATCTGTACAAAACTTTTCTAATTAAATCTGAAACAACATGCCTCATCTATTCCCCAGTAGCACAGCCTTTCTGGTGGCATTTCTGCAATTCTGCTTCCAGCCCCAGCCAAGAGAGACAATGGCAGAACTGCAGAGAAATGAAAAATAAGAACACACAGAGACAAACGGTTTTATCCCACTTTTTTTTTTTTCGAAGCTCCAGATGAGAATGAGTGGACTAGAATTAATCTCCATCAATCTTTACAAGGTAGTGCTCTTTGTAATAAAAGTGTTCTGTTGTATTTGTTAAATGTGAACTTCTGTGCAAACCCCACAGTGATACCAAGGAAGTCTGATCAGATGTAGAAAAAGGGAAAGCCACATTTCAAAACCATTATAACATTCATTAGATAAACTTGGAGAAGCCAGATAAGGCAAAAAACTTTCAAATTTGCCTGTTTTACCATACATAAAATTAAATAATTTGGAATAGTCAATAAACCATGCTTTAGCTGTATTCATGCACTTCATTGACAGACTGTGAGAACATCTCCCACAAGAATTAAACAGATGACACCATAAATAATTCCATTACACCAACAATTTCTGACAACAGCTGTTAATCCACTCTCTGCAGTGGAACTCAATAGCAGGTAATGGTGTTTAGCAGCTATGAAACCAACCCACTTTTATTTTCTGGGAAAAATAACTTTTAAAAATGTTTAATTTACATATTTATTTCATTGTCCAGTACCTCACTTAAAAATATACTTTCCCCATCCTCACTTCTCAAAATGAGGACTTTACTATATAAGAATTATGCAACCATGTTAAATGTTATTTCTTTTAAATATTATTATGCATATGTGAAATAATAATTTGCTTGAATTTTAACAGTCAGGACCAGACATCTGCATGTTGTGAGATTATGTGCAAGCATATATTTTAAGAATAAAATGAAGTAAAATGAATAACTAAGCCAAAGTAAAATCTATTTTCATTGAATGATATTATTCAGGAACATTTGAGCCAAATTTTCCCTTGGTAGAATTCCACCAACATCAGGATTAAATAAGACCATTTTTTGTTTCCTCTGTGGAACAGACAGAGAGAATATGTGTCTTTTTTAGTTTATAAATAAGTGGTCAATAAGGTAATTGAGTGAGGAAAGAAGAAAAAAGGTTGTGAATAACTAAAATTGATTTTTACACATAGATCCCTGAAATAGCATTAACTATGTGAGCACTGCACTTTATTTCTGTCCTAAGTTACCTCATCTGCTGCACAGTAATAGTCCATATGATGTTGCTTATTAAAGAAAAATACAAACAAGCAACTGAAATCCCAAACCAAATGCCAAAACATCTTCTGGGTGATGCAAAACAATTCAGGAATAAGAGAAGGATATAAAGACAAATGTACATTCAGTTCAAACTGCTCTTTCCACTTCTGCCTTGCCTCAATGCAGGAAAATTCCATGTTAGAGGTACAATATGACCAAAGAAATGGAGAAAGAGCTTTGCCAAACTGAGACCTATAAGGACTGGGCAGCACCTGGAAAAAGATTTTCAACTTTCTCAGTTTAGACAGGGGTAGGTAGAAATTTCATGAGTTCTGGCACACTCAGTTTAATTAACACTGATTTAATTACCCAGGAAGGAATAAGTGAGATCCTTGCTCTATAGCTGAAAAGAGGAATATTGGTAGAAAAATGCCATGTGTAAAAAAACCCCAAAAAACAAAAAAACAGAACCCACACAAAACCAAAAACAAAAAAACCTTGACATTTCATATAATGATACACTTTAGGAATGTTTTATTTTTGTATCAAGACCACTGTTATTGACATGGTGCTGCTTTTATAGTAAGATTGATTTTTTAGGGGAGATCTCTCTTCTATTAAGCATCAGATCTCTTTTAGATACTGTGACAAAATGGCAGAGTGGACTATTTTATTTAATTGCTTATTTTGAAGCCATTTGTTGAATTTCAGCCTTTCATATGGTCTGTTTTGGGGTGAAATTTACTATTTTGTTTTGAGTTTTCCTGAGGGAAGGAATACAAACTGAAGCTGAAAATCTGAAAATCTTTTGAGTTCCAGGAATATGTCCTATAGGCTAAACAGTAATGGGTGAAATTCAAGCTTAAATCACTGGGGAATAATTTGTTGGTAGCAACATCTGGAAAGCAAATGGGCAAACAGTTAGTTAGTTTTCAGAACAAATGATAGATAGTGGGGTTTAAAGACACATTTATAGGCACAAGGTGGGGGAAAGAAAGAAAACAATGCAGGCACAGGATAAGATCAGGCACCTGAAGAGGAGATTTAGCAGTGTGTGCATAATGTGTTGTAGTTAACAGAAGAATATTCTGAAGGAAAAATAACACTGATTTCAGATGTCAGGTCATTGATTACAAGTACAAGACAGAACTTGGCAAGGGAGTGAGAAATATTGCTTGCAAATTTTCAGACAGTTTTTCTTTAAAAACAAACAAATAAGCAAAACAAACAAAAAACTTAAGCAAAAATAGTTTAGATAAAAACCCCAAATTTTTCACAAAAGGAAACATATTTGAATGTAGCAGAGGTTTCTGATTTGTTCAAAAGAATTCATAATTTTCATGGAAAAAAATCAATATTTGTGCTCCCAAATAAGCTGGATTTTTTAAAATTTGCAAGTACTTCCTTTGAAAAAAAAAGTTATAAGGAACTCTAAGGTTTCCAAATGTATTAATCCCCTGTCTTTTCCTATTAACAGAATAAAACTTATGTCTATTAACAATTGTGCTTAGGAGGTGATGTCCATCATTTTTTGATTTCAGTGGGAAAGGAATTGGATTGAGTCCTTCCAGCACACACACTAAATATGCAGAAGTGTTCCCTACATTTACTGTACCTTCAGTCCTGCCTCCTGTTGTGTAGCCTTAGATTCCTGAAAAAATCCACAAAAATCTAATAATATTATAATTTTTAATAATCTTGACAATGATTTTAAAGAGAAAGAAATGTCAAAATGGTATTTCTTCTGGAACAATCTGTATCACATTGTTAAGACCTCCATTCCTGACATTACTGGAAGTCCACAGAAAATCTCTCTCACAGAAAATCTGCTTACCATCCTTAGGAAGTTAACTGGGCTGACACAATATTGTTCTTTTTGGGAATTATGATGAGAAGTTTTCATATTTTCAAAGAGATGAGTGACTTTGAAATAAATTTCTAAATTTATGAACTACACTGAAGACTTTTCTTAATGTTTGAAAATCATGCCATCAGCTATGCAAGATGAGTTAAACCTTCTCAGACTAGTAGGAGTTAATGTAATAGCATTTTGTGTCAAAAATATTTAATAATTTGCAGGCTAAAGCAGAAATTAATGGAAGCTCAGGTATCCTTGCATGTCTCAGCATCCAACTGTGGGACTTAGAAGTGACAGGGATGAAGTCTTTTTCTTTCAATTTGTCTATCTATCTATCTATCTATCTATCTATCTATCTATCTATCTATCTATCTATCTATCATCTATCTATCTACCTACCTACCTTTTATTATTACATAAACCATTGCAGTATTGATCATATATCTCAGTTTATACTGAAGTATTTATTAACTGGTACTTACAGACCCAGATGAATGTCCTGGTACTGCAAAAACCTTCCCACTTATGTGGTATTGCTGTTTTATTTCTTTCTGTATTAGTGTGAAACCCAGTAAACTCCATCATTTTATCAGAAGGAAAAGAAGAATGTGTTTTCAGTGCCAGATGTAGAAGGCAAAATACAGTGCAGTGCTGTAAAGGAAAATAAAGCACCTGCAAGAGAGATTTAACAGTCCAGGCATTATTGTTGGACGAAGATAGAGCAGGTCTCAAGTTGATTGGATGTTTACATGCCATTGCTCCCCCTGTTCTGTATCCTTTATTGCTGAGACAATTTTTCAATTACGTGCAGGAAACATTTATCTCGCTTGCTTTGTTTTATGAAAATAACCTTTTAGAGTCTTTCTTTGCACTTGCAAGCCCCTGACTTAGGAGTTAACTCTCAGATGCTGAGCATTTTTTTTTGTCCTTTGGCAACCAACAGCAATATGGAATTCTTAATGGAATTTATCAGATATCTTTGGAGACTTTTATCTCTGGGTAAATCCAGATCATGATTGCATCTACAGAAGATTAACCAAGAACCTCCTTAAGCCCAGTCCTGTGTCCCATCTTCAGCCCTGCAGCATTGGGTAAGTTATTCCAGGAGGCCAAAGTTAGGATCTAGCATCCAAAATCTGGTATTTGTCTTGCTTCTCTGAAGCAGTCACATTACCAAAAAAGCAAAATCTAAGGAGGGCACACAGGGTTATGTCCTTAAATCCCAGTGAAAGTGAGCTCTTAAATTCCTAGAAATTAACTTCAGCCTCGGTATGTGTAGATTTGGACACCCAGCTGAATGTGAATAGTGGGGCTTTCAGAGGGACTGGGGATGTAGGAGTTCAATTCACCAAGAAAATTTGCTACAACACTTAAATTTTGGGGACTTCAAGTGTCTTCTACTTTTTAATTTTTTTGTCTTGAAATTATGTTCACAGCATTTTAACTTCAAAAATTATTTTTGCCTCATTTTAAGCAAACAATAAATACCCTCTAAGTTCATTTGCTGAAGAGAAATCAGCACCCCCACAAGATAATTCACTCTATTTTAAGATGAGACATATGACTCTGTGAACATGTAATATTCCCCCTCTTTCTAAAGAGGAAGCCCAGATTAATGATTAAATAAGATAAGACTAAATTCACACATTAAATGGATAAATTTAAATGAGATGAAAGCTTCAACATATTCTTGCTAAATTTTGGTTATTTCTTCAACCTTAGTATAGAAACTCAAAAAGCTTTGTCCTAAAAAAAATATTGCATATCTAATAGATGATATAGTTTATTTTTTTGGTTTGTTTCTTTTTTCTCTGTGGATAAAGTCAGCACTTTGAAGCCATTTAAGAACGGAATTTCTGGTAGATTATCAGAAATTTATTGCACTTTTATTGTTAATTCTATGTGTTTCTATAGCTGTGATAAATAGTGAAAATACATTATATTTAATGTCCCTAAGAAGCCACACATTGACCTAGGTGACCTTGGGGTCACAAATTATTTCAGTGCTTCCCACAGATAAAATGCCCGGTTGCTGGTGGGAGGAGAGCTCAAACCCTAAAGTGCCAACACATGGCAAAGAATTTAAACAAAAGTTGGTACCATTTGTAGAACTGATATATGGGGTACCAGTTCTGATGGACATCAGAATAACAGACGAGATCAGACTAAAATGGAATAATAGAGTATTTTATTGTCTGTAAGATAATAATTAAAATATCTTTGAGTTTATGCATCACTGTAAATAGAAGAGTTACCTTGTATTATGCCCAATGATGAGGAAAACCTTTAGGTAAACAATACTTCCTTTGAATAATTTTATTTCTTTTATTTCAGATCTGAAAAAAGACCTTTCCTTTCTTACAGTTGCATTGTTCCTCTAGCCTAAAATCTTCTTATGTCACAAAAAAATCTGCCTTAAAAAAAAAAAACTTAGAAAATTGGAGATACATTTCATCAAAGCATAAATCTAAGCGATCCCTTTTACCAGGGAAAAAGGAATCTCAGATACCACAGCCCACAGTCCCAAATAAAGCATCCAAAATTAAGACAGCTTTTTTGAAAGATTAACCCAATTCATTTTGGGTTAAGAGCCTGGAAGAAACAAAAGGGTCCAAAGTCAATTCTATTAACTTTATCAGACCTACACCGGGACTGTGTCTCAAGATCATTATCTTACAAGACACGGATGTCAATCTCATTATGTAATCGAGTGTGTCTAGCATTTTCCTGTATAAATATACTTAATAGATATAGTTTTGACCTTTTGCAGTAAAATTAATAAAAAAGATATCAGTCTCAGTGTGCCAAGAGGCTTTTCTCAGGCCCATTAAAAACCGATTTTTTTGTGTGTAAATAAATACATTTCACCACACAAAAGAAGAAAAATGTTGTCTGAAGAAATGACCTGAGCTTCCCCTCCTCCATATATTATCCAAGACCTATTTTATTTCAGAAAAAAAAATCTTCTCATTCCAGAGGTTTATCTGTCTGTACTCATGTCTGTCCCCTCATAACCACATTCCACTAGAATGTTAATGCTTTAAAGTTTCAACTGTACCTCAGAGACAGATATATTTGACACAGGAATTTTGTTGTACTACAAGGACTGGCCCATGGAGTATGGAGCCTGGGGAATTTCCATCGTTTGATTTATATGCACTTTTATAGATCATCCTCATATTATTTGAGAGTGATGGGCAATTCAGGATTCATCTATGCACGCTATGCCTTATGCAGTGACTTGAACAACTCCCTTGAGACAGAGTGTAAATAATATTCCTTACCCATGCAGAAATAAATGGGATTTTGCTACTCTGCTCCCCAAATGTCAGGCAGGAAGGAAAGAGACAGTGAAAGAGCTGCAAAGAGGAGGAAGAGTATGAAACTCAGACTACTTCCTTCATTTTATTCTGCATTTACTGTGGCTGAGGTAAGAAAGGAAAGTCAAGTCTTTAGGGCTAATATTGAAAGAGTGCATTCCAGTGTTATCTCTTTCCTGGGGCCATCCTTTAGTGCACACTCTACTTACATCTTTGGGAACCCATGGGAAAGGCACTGCAATAATGCTGATAATGAGAAACGAAAGACAAAAAAAAAAAAAAAAAATTGCCCTGCTTATGCTGGTAATTGCAGTGAAAAACCAAGTAGCATTTAATAAGGATATTTTGCCTCAGTTAGCAAGTCAACAGCTGGCAAGCAATGACATCAAGAGCAGGTCTGTGGAGGATAAGGCATCATCTTGGCATAAGCACTGCTCTGTGCCCTTCTTTCACTGTCACACCTGTAGCTCTCTCAACTTTGCAGAAAGGTTAAAATTGATTTATTCAAGCCTAAGAGGAGAAGTAGTCCCACATTTTGAAAATAATGGTACTTGATCGTAATGTCACTTCAGACTATGCACATTCCCTTACTGGTGCAGATTATTAATAAGTTGTTAAGAAAAAAAAAAAACCAAAAAACAACACCCCCAATTAAAAAAAAAAACCAAAAAAACAAACAAACAAAAAAAAACCAGTTCAGAGAGTTCAGAGAAAAGAAATCTCTGCTGATGAAAAGGCACAGAGAAAAATAGAGTGTTACACCTTATCTCAACCTATGGCTCTCACAGGCTTTCCCCTGATGCATCCATATTACCACACAGTGGGATTGGGATTCAAAGTGAAAATCAAGGTCCCAGGAAGCTGGACATAAACTTAACTCACTGAATCTGCAGAACTGTTTTATCATTATTATAATAACATTTTCATGCTATCGACATATATAGTCACTTTCTGCAAAAAACCCACAAGATTAATTTTTGATACAAGGAAACTAAAAATGTTATTGTCCATATTAGTTCCCTCCTGGAGTCTCCACTGGCTTCCACTCAGCCAATTCTTTTCAGAACTGGAGTGAAAGAAAGTGGAGTCCATCTTTCTGCACGTCTCCATGAAAACACCACCAAGCCTTACACAAGTCCTGGTCTCACAGCAAGCTACTGAGAACAGCAGATAAAAAAGGAAGCTGTCTTCTAATTGAGATAAACATCCTCAAACATACAGTGCACTGTAATCATAACATTTTTCTGCTAAAAAAGAAAAGATAGAGAATGGGAGTTCAGATTGTCTCCACAGTGCTAAAATTTTTTAAGAATCAAATATTTTCTTCATATCTTTTGTCAAGTTCTGTTTTTCTGACACCACAGAAAGTTGAGTGTATCTCAAATGAATTTCAAAATCTCACCTTTCAACTTATAAAATTCAATGAAAAATTGAAACACCCTTTCCCATCTCATGAGTACCAAATGTTTTCAAGGACTTAACTGGCCTCTCTAATATAATAAGCATTTCAAAATAAAATATGGAAAATTGAGCTTATAATAACAACAACAAGCCCAAACAAAAAAGCAAAACAAGGAAACAAACAAAAAACCAACCAACCAAACAAACAAAAAACCCACAGGCAAACAAAACAGATCAAATCTATTAGTGTCTAGCAGGAGAACAGCTGTCTATCAAAGCTCAGTCTTTCTATCTGACCACAATCAAATAAGCAAGACAGCCAAATGCCTGTAGGGCAGGGGCTCTGAGGAGTAGAGGAACGTCTGCAAGTCTGGAGCTGAAAAGCTGGCATTCTGCTGAGGATGTCAATCAGTTCTTGGTCATTCTCCTATGTGGGAAGAGAAAAAAATACTTTGTTTCACACAGGTGAACATTAGTCCAAAGTAAAAGTGTGGCAGGGGGGTTTTTTTTTTCCTTTTTCTTTTTACTTTGTTTTCTTGTAACACAAATGAACATTCTCCTAGAGGAGAAGTTCAACAGGGAGGGACAAAACAGTCTGAATTTTTATTTGAAGCAGGTTTTGTACCTTGAAAACTCAAATCTGTTTCCCACTGGAGTCAATCTTTTTTAATTTAAGTTGAACAAAACTTTTCATGGAACATGTGTATATTCAAAGAGAAGAGCTGCCTCTCATCTAGTAAAGCTCACCTAGAGGGGCTAACAGCTATACTCTTCTTTCAATCTTTACTTTTTCAAACTATTCCACAATTTCCAGTTTTTCATGTAGATGATCTACACTTGTGTATCTCCTATGTTTATCTTTTGGGTCTTATGGCTACTGAACCAAAGGATTCTCTGCTAGATTCCTAAAAGACAAAGGAACTTGCCTCATCTATACATTTTGCTTTCACCATTCATCAAGGAAAATAAGATTATCATGCACCTGTCAAGATTAAAATTCATTTAACAGAAAGTTTGTATGGCAAATATAAAATGTATTAAAAGTATTTTATCCATCAACAAGCCAGATAATTTGACTACTCTGCTGGTAAGATATTCATAGCATTCCTTTCTTGCATCCTTTTTCTTACTGCACTTCAGTTGAATCTAAAAATCTTAGATTATTTTTCTTTATGTATAAACTGTGGCATAGCCAGACACGTGCTAGTTTCATTTAGCTGTGTAATTGCTGATCTTGTTTGCAAATGTTGCTAAATATATGATTAGGCGTAAACTGCAGCAAGTCTACTTAATAGATTCAGACAAATTTTATTATTGCACTCCTTATCTCAAACACTCACAGACGAAATCTTCAATTATCCAGTTCACAGTTGTCTAATTTTTTCTGCAAGGCTTTCGTTATCAGACATGTTGTACTGAAGTCAGAAACATTTGTGCCAGTGAGCCTAAAGTTTGGACCTACAATGAATCCTGGAGAGCTGGTCACCAGGCACGCATACAGCCCACAAAGCATGAATGGGTCTACTACATTCTGATTGTACTTGTGGTTTCATGCTTAGGTTCTATAGAATGGCTAGACATCAGCTCACAGATGTGAATGCTTTGGATGAACCATGTATTATTCCAAAGGAAACCTGGGCCATGTTCTGCACTGATTCATTCTGGGGCATGTTATCCAAATTGTATCCACCAGCAGTAGTAGAATATGTCCCACAGATAGTCTCTAACTTTACACTGGATTTGATGGTTTACAACTCCAGACTCTCTCCCATGAATCTAAAGGTACCCATAGCATGGGAAATTAAGTTGAAATCCCATCCAATAGTGGTAAGGAAGATATCAACTGGGTGCAAGCAATGTGATGTGCACCTCATAACAAATGGTTACAGCAGAAGCAGAGCAGAGGAAAATGGCAGTTTGGTCTCAACTGAGAAGCTGAAAGTTTCGTAACCAGTAAATCACCTGCCTTGTCCCTTGTATCAACAAGAATGCTTCAGTGAACTGAAAAACAAAAGTCTGGTCTCCTGCCTCAGATTTCTGAAAGCAAGCAGGAACAGGGAAAAAAACCAACAAAAACCAAAAAACAACAACAACAACAAAAAAAAACCAAAAAAAACCCCAAAAAACCACACACACACACACACACACACAAACAACAACAACAACAACAAAAAAAAAAACCTCAAAGAAAACCATTTTAGTTTTGAAGCTCACTTATATTTCTTTCTATTTGGAGAAACCTGTGTTTCACATAGACAAGGCAAATGATTGCCCAGTTAGCATATTGGCCAGTGATAGTGCTCACTGGTAAAATATCCATTTTTCTACAAAGATTATAATCTTCACATCTGCTTGGTAGGAAGTGTGACCTGAACATCTCCAGAGCTTCCAGAAACACTTTTCTAGGGAGTGTCTGAGCAAGAGATCATCTCTTTGTAAAATGAATCAGGTGAAACACTTTCAGCAGATCTTTTTGCAAAGCAAATCTATGCAGAAATCTATGTGATTAGCTCAACACAGAATCAGAATAATTTAGGTTAGAAAAGACTGCTAAGATCATTGAGATGAACTGCACTTCTAACACAACTAAGACCATCACTAAGCCAAATCTCTAAATGCCACATCTACAAGCCTTTTAAATCTCTTCAGAGATGTTGACTCCACCACAACTCTGGGCAGCCTGTTTGGGTGCTTGAAAATCCTCTTGGTGAAGAAATTTTCCATCATATCTAATCCAAATCTCCAGTGGTGTAACTTGTGGCCATTTGCTCTTGTCCTGCCAATTGTTCCCTGGAAGCAGAACCTGACCCACCTGGCTGCACCTTCCTGTAGAGAGTGAGAAGCTCCCTCTTGAGCCTCCTTTACTCCAGGTTGAGCTTCTACAATTCCTTCAGCTGCTCCTGGTGCTCCAGACCCTGCCCCAGCTAAATATCCTTCCCTGGACATGCTCCAGCCCCTCAATGCCTCTCTTATCCTGAGGGACCCAGAGCTGAACCCAAGATTCAAGGTGTGACCTGACTACTGCCCAGCACAGTCACTGCCCTGGTGCTGTGGGCCCCACCATTGCTGACACAAGCCGTGTTACATGGCACCACATGGGCACCCCTTCGCTCACATCCAGCTGCTGTCACCATGTCACCAGATCCCCCAGGTCCTTTCCCACTTGGCAGCTTTTTAGACATTCCATCCCCAGCCTGGAGCTGCAGGGGTTGTTGTGACCCAAGGGCAGGACCCAGCACTTTTCCATTTCACTCCTCACACCACTGACCTCAGCCCATGGATCCACACTATCCAGAGCCTTCCTGCAGAGCCTTCCTGCCCTCCAGCAGATCCACACTCCTACCTAACTTGGTGTCATCTGCAAATTGATTCAGGGTGCACTTGATCAGATCATTAATATGGAAGGGCTGTCCCCAACACTGATCCCTGGGAAACCACAGTGAATGACTGCCAGCTGAATGTGGCACCACTCACCACCACTCTCTGGGCCTGGCTGTCAGTCAGATTTTAACCAGCAAACAGCAGCCAGTCTGATGTGCTGAGCTGGTCAGCTGTCTTGGCATCATGCCTTCATTCTGGAAACATTCACTTATTAAGTCTAAATACTGTGGATATAAAACAGTCCTGGCATGAAAGTCTTAATTTAAGCATATATGATTTCTAGAGAACATTATAGGTACACCAATACAAGATCATATGATCAAGAACTTAATACATGTCAATGAATGTGACAAACTAAACTTACCATATTTTGCTCTATTCTGACCATTGTTCAGTGTAATTAAATTGTGTACCTTGTGGAGTGTTGAGATTGTCAAGAAACAGAATTCAGAAAAACTGGCCCCTTGTAATACAAACACAATTAAAAAAGTCTACTCAGTAACAATATGCCTAACAGCCTAGATTGACACAACCTGAAATATTTAATTGTAAGGACCCAAAATGTTTCTGTATCCTGCCATGGAAAAAATAGAAAAAAAAAATCTGGTGATCAGACTGATGCGTCCTCTGATCAAAAAATTTATCTCAGATAAAGATAATTAGTTATATTCTAGAAGTTTATTCAAAGATACTTAACAAGCTCCACAATAATTTGGAGTTATTATCATTCTCACTTATATTTTTTGTATGATATGTTTAACACTTCTATTTTTGATATTTACATGTTGCAATTGAATATACATATACATATATATATGTCAGTATATGTGTATATCCATACCTAGCTATATCTCAGGGAGCAGGAGACTGATGTGATGGGAATATTTAGGAGACTGATCAATCAAATCAATTTAAACTTTAAAGCAGAACTCTACCAGATTGATGTTCATTAACAATACGTATTATTTTAATGGTTTATTCTTACTCATTAACAATTATTGTCAGTGCATATTCAACACAGTTAATGCTTAACAATCAATTCTAAATCAAGTACAAGTACACAGTGGCATGGAGCTCATGTCACTGCAGTTTTTTTCTGAGGACTATAGTCCTTGGTGGTCTTAATATACATGTTAAGGGGATTGAGTTCTCTTAAAAAGTTCCCCAGTACCATATCTGAGAAAATATCCTGTTATAAAGTGTTGGTTTTCCAGACTGTGCCCAGCTCTCAGTCTCCAACTGTTGCCTATTTGCTGCACAAAGATGGCAGGGCAATATTGTGCTCCCAGTTTGAGGCAGATGTAATCTCCTCTTGTTTCCCTGGGATTTCTTTTGTCCCTCACTGAGCTGACACTTTTTCCCCTTCAGTGAATGCCCTATTGCAGCTCTTGAAGCTGTGTTGCTTCAGTGATCAGCAATGGCCCACTAGCATGTTTGCAGTTCTGGGTCCTCTACTTTTGACCCGTGTTTTCAAGGCCTTTGCTGCTGTCCCACATTTAAACTGCCTCCCTAATGGGAAAAATATATTGTACCACTCTCAAGTTCACAAAACAAGTTCTCATACCAAGCTAGTAGCAAGTCCAGGAAGGTAGGACTTGTATCTGGCCCCATCAGTAGATGGCTTGTGTTCTGTTACTAGAACTGGTTATACAATTTCCGTGGGTGGTTAGATACAAAAATTATGGTAAGGTTCCCTGATTTAGTGTGTTTATATTTGGTTCAGGTGCATGCAGCTGTCCTGTGTTTATCCAACATATCTTTGAACAGAAAAACAACGACATTCCCATGACAAATCCAAGATTCTCTGGTGCTGACTGCTCCAGTTTCAAGCCTAGGGAAAGAACTTGGGCTGGGAATTTCAACCGAGGATATATGACTGACTGATGATACTCTACCAGTTACTACCACTATTTTTCTCATGGATTTTTACACACTTCACCTCTTGGATTACTTCCCAGGGAAAGATTGAGATGCAAATCTTTACACAAGGAGAACCATGATAAAAAACATCAACAATAATGTTCTTATTACAGCCTCCCATCACTGCACAACTTGTTTCTTAGCCCTTTCTTCACCTAGAAGCAGGACAATGGCTATGGCCAGATGAACTCTTGTGAA
Source organism: Passer montanus (assembly GCF_014805655.1). Lineage (NCBI taxonomy): Eukaryota > Metazoa > Chordata > Aves > Passeriformes > Passeridae > Passer > Passer montanus. The sequence goes on along the minus strand of NW_024360277.1, from coordinate 616,040 downwards.
GCAGGGATTAACAAGGAAATCAAACATCTTGTTTGGGTTCACAAAATAACAAGGACCTTTACTCTGACCCAGCTGAGATAAGGTCAAAGGATAGAGTGAAACAGGGTGATTAAATTAAAAATATATATACACAAAATAAAATTAAATAACATTTTTAGACCTTAGCATAAATTGAAATTCATGTAAAGCTGCTCATTTATTTTAGATGGATGTCTAAATCCTCACACATCTGTATACCAGGGCTGTCTTTGAAGATAAGAGGCTCTAATTTTAGGTCTACCTGAGACACCTTATTCATGCCTGATCCTGAGAGCTCTTATCTCTTCCTCAGCCTTGAGAGAAGCTGCTTTATTTGTTTTTTATCTGAGAGGAACCAGTTCCAGGAGAAATGTGGAGACCTGCTGAAAGGAATCACGTGTGTGCCAAAGCATTTCTAAGAGTGCTTTAAAAGTGACAGAAATGTCCCTTCCAGAAAGTATTAGTGTGTTTTGCCCCACATTGAAACAATGCTTCTAAAAGTAGGGGTAAGAAATCTTGCCATAAATAGTAATGTCTTGGATTATCCTGCTTCACCACAACACACTAGGAAACCCTAAATTGGATTTGTTTCTTTAACCTCAGGGTAAGTATAATGCATATAATATTCTTGCTACGTGACCTAAACCAATGAAATTCTGTCAACATCATGGTCTACAAATAATTGCTGGTACACAAAATCCAGATTTTGAACCCTGATTTTTTACATCAAGGTTCTTACCTTAACCACATATCTTTATGTTAAGATAATATTTTCTTATGGAAGCTCTATGGCATTGTGGCAGAAGATACATTTCAGTTTTTTAGATTTTATGACAAAAATGTCCCCACCATCTACAACAGCTACACATAAAGTTTGATGTGTTTAAACTGTAGAACTGGGACAAAGTAGTAGAGGGCTTGGTGGAGAGAGAGGAAAACAGGAGGGCAGAAATTTGTGGTTTTTTTTGGTTTTGGTTTTGTTTGTTTGTTTGTTTGGGGTTTTTTAATTTGTTTTTGTTTGTTTGTTTTTGTTTGTTTGTTTGTTTCTTGTTTTTTGGTTGTTTTCCCAGTTGGATAACACTTGGTATAAGTTCTCAGGTGAGTGTCTGAAGCTCAAGATAATAATCCAGTTAGCTCTACAGACTCATCAAAATATTTAATGATTTGCACAAAGCTGAAGAAATTTTTTTAAGCATGGTCTTGTCTGAAAGGAATATACATTTCATTATTTGACTTGTCAATGTTATTCATGAGGCTATGCTTTTTTCACTTGTGTTTTCTTACATTGAGATTTCTGTGTGGCTTTTAAAATTTATTTTATTTGCCCTGCTCAATCATAACACACATGAACTTTTGATAGAGCTGGACAAACTGTTTTAAATGCTCTACTAATATTTACTCAAATTTATAAAACAAGGTCTCACTGACTAGGTTATCCCCCACTCTGTGTTTGTTTTCTGCAGTTATTTTAGTTAATGAGTTTGCTGGCTGGGTTGTTCCTGGGAACAGCTAATTTTAGACAACTATTAAAAAATACTAACAGAAGGTGAATTTCACAAAATGCTGCTATTTGCAATGGAAGTCTGGTTTTAAGAGTTGTGGTTTGCTCATCCAATCAGAAAAACATATCATATGATTTATATATCTGCTCACACCATCTTGAATTTCAGATTTTAAATTTTATGTACTTACAACCATCTGCTCACAAGCTTAACTCACACCACGGTTTTATTGCAGAAAATACATATATTTGGTAAACAGTTTTGAATATTTGATGAAGCAGGGGGAAAGCCATTTTATTGGACAATTTCTTCACCAGGATGGAGGTTATATTCCTTTTCCTGCTTTCTTGAATCTATAGTGCAATATTTTGACCATTTCTTTTAGTTTGGTCTAGATAGTTTCATTTTTCCTGTATGATTCAGTTCTTGAATGACTACAGTTTCATTTTTAGGGAATTAATGTCTGGATGCAGGTTTTTAGTAGTCTCAATATTTTCTTGTCCCAATGATAAGTCACTGCTTTTAACAACAGCCTCTTCTGGAACTACTCTGAATTTGGTGTTCAGGAAAAGAGTAAAGATTTATGCATTAAACACTCAGGAGGGCTGTGTCACACGGGCTCAAGACTTTGCAGGAAGCCCTGGAGAAGAAGCTGTTTCCAGCCTGTATTGCAGCAGGGAAAGCAGAGGTGGCCAGGAAAGGGAACACAGGGTGAGGAGATGCTGGGCAGCCCTGATGCTGCTCTGCTTGTCCGTGGGGAAGAAGGAGGAGCTGAAGGGAGGAGCTGAAGGAAGAAGGGAGGAGCTGAAACAGCAGATTGAGCACCACCACTTGCCATGAAAGCAACTCTCCCTTTTTCTGCAGATTGGGCATGGTCAAATCTGTGGTGACTCCACCACTCTTCCCTTAACCTCACCTCATCCCTCCCTGCAGTGTGCTGTGTCATGCAGGCATGCAGGTCATTTGTTGGTTTGTGCCTACTGGAATCCCCAGCACCAAGCACAAGCACTTATTTTCTAGCCATTGATGGGCTTTATGTTAAAACATGGAAAACCCACAATCAGCTGTGCTGCTAATATTGCAGCTATAATTTCTGTTCCTCTGTCCAGATGTTCCTCATGGAGTGTGTTGTGAAGTATTTTAGGATCCCAATTTTCCACATGACCTTAATACAGCCTGGTTGGAGGACATCAGATCTGCTATCCAGGGTGCATGCCCAGGTTTACTTTGTGGAAGAACAATAGCTGAGAGTGAGGAAGTGGTTTGGATCCCTAACCTATCCATAATGCCAACCTTGGTATAGACAATGTGAATCCATTAACAAGCTCTAAGTTACACCTCCAGTGGGATGTGTTAACAGAAAGCATCCTTTCTAAAACATGATATCTAAGGTTCTGCTAGAGCTGAGACTTAAAAAAGCCTATAATCTAGGTGTATTTGATAGTGTGATTAAGCTCTGGGGTAGAAAGAACAGTGTGATGAAGGGGGAAATAAAGAGGGCATGAAGACGGAAACTATTGTCAGAGAACATGGAAGGAAACAGTGACCTTCTCACCTTATTTTTATGTTTGTGCAGCAATTGCCCAGCCTCAGAGATGAGAGGATAGAAGAACCCTGACAGCTCTAAATATCATAAAATCCCCAATGCCATTTTTCAAAGAACACCTGTAAAAGTCAGGAGAATATAAAAGTGAAGAATTAATATAGTAGAACTTATTGCTGCTTGTTGAAGGCCCTTCATTATCAGTGAGAAAGACATACAGGCAGAGACAGAAGTACCTAAGTCTCTTTTCCACACAGAAAGAGGAAAAGAATCACCTGTACCCATAGACATGCAGATATTCCCCAGCCATTAATTTGCACAAATGTCTCACAACATTTAAATATTCTTCTTCCCTTCACAGAGATTCAGAAACACCATCAAATGCAACTCATTCTGCCTTTGAAGGAGGCACAGCAGAATCCAATACCACAACACACATAACTCTGAGGGCACAGTCTGGTCTCACCAGTGTGAAAAGGCTCCTCATGCTTAATCCCACCAGCCAGAGAAGATGCAGACAAGAAAGATATTGCAGCCCAAAATTAGCTTTAATTGTCTGCAGCTCTGTTCCTTCTCTCATATTCTTTGCCAGAAAATCAGCCAGTTTGGCATAGATAAAATTATATTGCAACTTGAGGTCTACCATCTTCTAAGTACATTGTCAGAGATCTCAAGTCCAATGTAATTATAGTTTTCTTTTCAGAATTTGCTATATCCTTAAATAACCTAGGTGAAGTAGTTTTTACCTCAGTCCTTCCCTGTGTGGCTTGCTGCTGAACTTGTACAGAGCTACCACATTTCAGATGGCAAAAGGAAAGAGTCAAAATTCCTGTCCCATGCAGTGGGCAACTGCTCCTTTTCTCTACGTAAGCAACATTCTTACTCATGTCCAGCAAAATCTTTGTTAGTATTTCCAGCCTGATCTGACAGAGGAAATTTTGGGCAGTACTGAATTGTTTGACTATAAAAAGTAAAGAGAAGTTCTGCTATTTTGAACTTCTAAAAATATCTCATTGTTCTGTAGAAACAAAATTAATTTATAACCTGAATTTGTTTGTATCTGGTGTTATAAATAGCTCACTTCACCAGGGCTGCATGATGCTTTCCCTGCTGTATGGTTAGTAGGTCTGGTAAATTAAACGCCATGCCCAGCATCAGAAAGGAGATTGGTAGCAGAGGTGCAATTTTAATCTGGCTACATCTGTGTCACATACTTTAACTGCAAGGAAGTCCTTCTTAGGTAGCTGTCTAACAAGCAGGATACATATGGTAATAAACATTGCCAGGATGTGCTGGAAGCATTTGGACAGACTCTTCCCACAAACATTTGTTACATGGCTTTTCTTTGTTTTAGGGGTATGATCACACATAGATCAACGAGAAGGAGTGTGACACTTTAGAGAGGGACACAGTAGTATTGCCCAGAGAAAGATGCACTGTAATTCAGAGGACTTTAATTCTGCTCTGAGTTCTGCTGCTGAGCTGGGACATTCACTTCATATCAGACTCCTGATCCCAGCTTCCCCTGGAAAGCTATTTAAGCTCCACCGATGGCAAGTATTATTGTCAGATCTATTTAGGATTGATGTCATTACTTAAGCAAAAGTCTTTTCCTCATCAAAGTAGTGGTAATATCATTTCACAGTAAACTCTATTGACTTGCAGGTTATCAGCCTTTCTGCTGGACCTGCTGCTCCATGGCCCAGTGCTGGGTGCCCTGCCCACTGCTCTCATGGGGCAGGGGGTGCTGGCAGAAATGGTGTAGCATTCTCCTGGCCTGCGAGGTGACCCCCGTGTTCCTGCCATCTTCTGTCACCCTCAGTATTCCCAAAGATAATGATTTACGTTGCTTAGAGTGTGTGGGTGCACCCTGGGGTTTTGCATCCACTGGACAGTGTAGCACATCCATGGAAAGAAGATGCTGATATCAATAATTAAAGGGGATGCAACTCTGTGTTTCTGACAGAAAAAGAACAACCCATGACAAAAGGCTTGTAGGGCCTTTGAAGCTTGAGAATATATGATTGCACTCCTCAGATCTTATGTTGGGTCTCCCACAGGCGTCCAGATAAACTCAGAGAATATGAGCTAGGCATGTTTGTAAAAAAAAAAAAATTTAAAAAAAAGTGTATAAGACGCACACTGTGAGATCTCTGGATACTCTCCCCTTTGTGAAAGATATACTGGAGTGTTTCCAACTCCGACTAAAAAGACAATTGTCCTCTCAGGTTATTCAGAGAACATGAACGTGTGCAGGGGTCAGGTCCCCAGCACTCACAGGCTGTAAGAAGGTCCACAGGAGCTAGTGAGAATGACCACCCACAGATTTTGAATTTCTTACCCTTCATGTGTTACATTTGTTTTCTGGTGGTCCCAGATTCTTCTTTAAAACTCAGCCACTTGTCACGTGTGTTCCTCTAAGATGGCAGAGCCTCTGTGAAACACAGATTTTCTTCTGCAGTCTAGGAGTCAAGCCCTTGATGTTGGTCTGGGAAAAAATCATGACAAAATGTAGAAATACCTCTGTACATTAAAACATAAATGTGCATGAAACAGAGCATCTCAGAAAGCGTAATTTGTACCAAGGACTCATTTAAATCATCTAGACAAACACTAAACCTTATCAAAAAGAAATTATCTCTTAAGTAAAAATTCTTTTACACAGCCTCAGTTCCTGCCTTCAAAGGGATAGAGACAGTAGGAGTTGTCCACTTTCTGATATTTCTCGTCATCTGGTCTTGGGTGCTACTTAGTATATATATTACATCCTAATTTTTTTCATGTCTGTAGGACATTCTTTTGCTTGACTGCGATCTCATTGGATGCATAGGCAATTCAATACTGAAGAGAACCTGATTTTATACAATAAAGAATGGCCAGAAAATAACCAGCTAAACTGCATCTCTCTGTTCAGAGAAATTCTCCCTCTGCTGTGCCCCTCTCTATAGAATTTTCCTCTCACTAAAATATTTTCCCATCTAGACATGTGCAATTCCCATATGCAACTCCCAGTGCTGTCAAAATATGCCAGGCACATCAGTGCTGAGCTGATCAGTCGGGAGAGCCAATTCCAAAGGTCAGGCTTCTTATTTCATACCTAACGCTGCTGATGTGGCTGATCAGTTCAAGGATATGTACAGAAAAGAGACAGAGAAGAACGGCCTCCTGGGGAATTCAAGATCTGACTCGTAGCCAGAGAATTGTCCAGATAAGGTGAGTTGGGATGTCATGTTGTGCTCATTTTGGGCTGAGGTAGAGGTAGTTTTCTTCCCAGTGGCTTGTGTGGAGCTGTGTATTGGGTTTGTGCTGGTTGATAACACAGAGATATTTTTGTTACTGCTGAGCAGGGCTTGCACAGAGCCAAGACCTTTCATGCATCTCTTATGGCCAGGCTGGGGAGGGCATGGGAATGGGAGGAGACACAGCCAGGAAAAGTGACCCCAAGTGACCAAAGTGATGTTCAAGACCATGTGGCGCCATGCTTAGTGGGGAAAAGATGGAGGAAGGGGCGTATGATTGGAATTTGCCTTCCCAAGCTGCCGTTCCGCATGATGGGGCCCTGCTCTGCTGGAGATGGCTGAACACCTGCCTGCCATGGAAACAGTGAATTGATTCCTTGCTTTGCTTTGCTAACATGCACAACTTTTGCTTTACCTGTTAAAAAGCTTCTAACCCAATTTTACCAGAGGGGTAAAATTTTCTCAATTTTACCTAACTTTTGCTTTACCTGTTAAAAAGCTTCTAACTCAATTTTACCCCTCTGGTTCTTTCCTCAGTTCTTGTGCAGTTAGGTGGGAAGTTTCACAGATTTTGGATTTTCCTCACTTCTTAATAACTCCAGATCCAAGAAGCCCTCAAAATTTTAAAATTGGCCATTAGCACAAGTTTACTACATCTTCAGAAATCCTTACTCTTCAAAAAATGTAAAGATAGTTTCATTCCATTCCCAGAAAGAATGGATTCTAAAAGGCAGAATATTTCATGTAGATGCTGCATTTTAATTTTAAAAGTTGGTCACTGCAACAAACATTGTTTCTGGTAGATTCTCATTACAATGTCTGTTCAGATGACATATTGTAGAAATCCATATACACAGTGTCTTACACACTGTACACACATATTTATGCACACCAGAAATAAACATGAACACACATGTTTAAAGTATCTTCTCGAGCAGTAACAAATTCAGTATTGTTCTAGTAAAAGAATTTCTGATTCTGAAGTTCAAGGCCATGTAAAAAATAAGCTGTGTAATGAGTTTCTGTAGTTTTGACAGACTATTCAGAAACCTTCAGCTTTCTTAGTTCATGGTTAAGAAATGTTCTGTGCATTGCTAGAGTAGGTAAACTTGTTGCTACAGCACAGCTAAATCATGATACCTCAGTGAAATAACAGGGAATGAATTTGGTTGTCAGCACAAAACCTGTACAATCCAATTCTAGTGTGCTTTACATCAGTTTTCCCTGTAGATATTTTGCTGGTTTTGAATTCATACTTAAGTTCTTGAGTCTTCAGTTGCATTTAAAAGCAAAGTAAAACCAAACAAACCTAACACTCTCAGTGTTCTCAGTCTCTGTAATTAAAAACAAGACAAAATTAACAACAACACAAGATATTTTGCTGGTTTTGAATTCATACTTAAGTTCTTGAGTCTTCAGTTGCATTTAAAAGCAAAGTAAAACCAAACAAACCTAACACTCTCAGTGTTCTCAGTCTCTGTAATTAAAAACAAGACAAAATTAACAACAACAACACCAAAAAAATCCAAACCATTCTTTTCTGTAATTAATTCGCCTTTAAATTAAATTGCAACAAAAAGTAATTTGCATCTGATCACTAGAAAAGTAGGAAAAAATTTTCTCCACTTGACCTTAAAGTTGTTTGTTTTTTTTTTACTTCAGTTGAGAAATTTTAACTGTGCTTTCCCAAACTTTAATTCCCTTGCAAAGACATGCAGGCATTTTTTGACATCCACACTCTTGCTGCTTTTCCTTTAGCCATTGAAGTCATAAAGTGGAGGGAAAAAACAGTGAAAAATCCCAAGCCCCAGACACTCAGTGACATTGAGACACAAGCTATACTACCAAGCCATATACCATATGACAAATGAAAGGTCTGGACAATACTGTACAGACAAGGTCAGACTGGGTTTATAGGGAAGAAGTAAATTACAAATGAGAGAAGAAGTCCTTAGAGTCTCTGTAACTGTGGAGGATTTTCTGTTCCCTTGTCAGAGAGTTTAGCAGAGTTTTCTGCCTTTGCCTGTCTTATCACATTATTTGAAGCTGAATTATAGTCATGCTCTGAAAATTAGTACTTAACTCCTGAAAATCTTGGCCTAATGACAAGCAGTTTCCTTTCTACTGTCCTCAGACAACCAGGTGCCTACCATCACTCTCTATGTAGCTTAGTCACCTCCAGCAGGTATGTCACACATGTGAGTACTCAGAAACTGTCTGAATTTTGATTTATGTACAGTATCACTGTTGTGACTGTCATTCAGTGAAAGTTACAGTGCTTTACTCAGGAATGGAATAACATTTACAGTGCTTCAAATTAGTGTTTCTTGGTTGCTCCACACTATTATTCTGGCATTGCATGGCATGGCTGATATAAAGGCTTTTTCAGTGCCTCCTCCTTTGATAATATTTGGTGCTTCATGACTGCTTTTTATGACTGAGAAATAAGATCACATTTGAATGAATGGAAAAGGACCTTGCATATTCAAGAATTTCCAATATATCTCCTAAACCATCAAAAAAACCCTCATGAAGTATTGTTTAGATTTTTGCTGGTTTTTGTTTGTTTTGGGTTTTTTGTTTGTTTGTTTGTTTGTTTGTTTGTTTGTTTGTGGTTGGTTTTTTTTATGGAATAATGGAATAATTTACATTGTAAAAAACCCTTATAGTCATCAAGTCAAACTATAAACCGAACTCTGCTAGTTCAACAATAAACTGTGTCCCCAAGCAACACACCTACATATCTTTTAGATACCTCCAGGGAAGTGGCTCCACTGCTGCCCAGGACAGCCTTTTCCAGGGCTTGACAGTGAAGGCATTTTTCCTATGATACAATTTAAACCTCCCTCTGGTGCAACCTGAAGTCGTTTCCTCTCCTCCTACTTTTTGTTTCTTGGGAGAAGAACTCAACACCTACCTCACAACCTTCTTTCAGGTGTTTGTACTGAGCAAAAAGAGAGAAATATATCTGCTCTTTCAGACTACATATTGTTATGGAAGGGTCATGGGCTGCTGGTGTCAGTACTTAGTTGAAAAGAGCTCTGGTTTTCTGTTTCTTGTCATGGAACTTGGTCAGGAATTGGAACAGGCTACCCAGGGATGTGTCACAATCATCATCTCTGTGTTCAAAAGGCACATGGGTATGGCACTTGGGGATATGGTTAATGGTGGACACAGTGGTGTTGGATTAACAGCTGGACTCATTTACCCCTGCAAGTCTCTTGCAATCATAGCGATTCCATGATTCTGTGCAGTAGGAAATCTCATACAAATGAAGAAACTCAATGTAACTGAAAACAAAATCACAAGTGGTAATATTTCTTATTAATAACAAGAATCCTGCACAAAATGTCATTCTATCTTTTGAATATAAGAAAAGGCATTGGTAATGAGGAGAAAATTGAGTTGGAAACTCAAAGCAGATATGTGATCCTTATATATCCCATACAGGCAGCAGTGTAGCTAGGCTGAGATCCCTGAAAATTAAAGGGAATTTAACAATTTAGCTGTATTCTCCACAGACAATATCTTTTTAGTACAGACTTGCATAACTCATCACCAGTGTTTGAAGTTTCCTCCCAACCAATTTTGTCCAGAGTTTGAGATTATAGACTTAACCATGACATAACACTAGTGCCTCAAATACCTGAGTACAGAGAAAGCAATTCATAGTAAAACAGGAACAACAGTTTAAAAAAACCAACAAAACAAACAAAAAAAAACAAGCAAAAAATATATCAACCCTATTTTCTGTCTTTTCACTTTGCAACTCCTGACAATGTCTTTCCAGATTAAATGAGCCAAATATTTTCCAAATGGATATCATCCTCCGTCATGCACAGGGACACAACAGAGAGCTTCTGGTTAGGGACACTAAAGCAAATATAGTGGACTGACTTCACCACAGACAAATCTTTGCTGCTACATAAATTATTTTATGACTCCTGCATATTTTGTTGTAGCCTTTTCATTATCCCAGCAGCCCCAGAACTTTCTCCATGCACACCTTTGTAGCTTGGGGACAAACAGAAAGACAAAATATCTGATCAGAAGAAGTTACATCAGGTTGGATGGCCGTGACACCATATCCACTCTGGCACACCTCACAGTTTCAACTCAAGCCATGTAAATGCATATTTTGTCATGTCCTATGTTATGTGTGTAAATGTTTTACACAGATGGTCACACCTGTGATGTTCTGTCATGGTCTGTACTTCTGTATACTATCCATGCAATTGGTTGGTGCTGTGCTTCCTTACATACTGTCTCACTGAGATGATGATGACTTTTAATAAACCAACATTATTTCAGTTTAACTGGCCCATGGAGAGAATCTTCAACTGTTTCCTTGCTTGAATTGTTTACTGTGTGTTGAATCTATCAAAACAAACTTACTAGTTTTGCTTTGGTTGTCACTAAAATGAATGGCAAAAGGAAAAGGCTAAGCTTGGGAACTTGGGTGGCAAAAAAAGAAAAAGAAAGGGGAGCAAAAAAAAAGCAGAAAGCCTTGGGAATCCAGCAGTCCAGGACTTTCTGGGTTTGATGCTGAATAACTGGGAAAATACAGAAATCAGCAGTGGAAAGAGAGCAGGGAGCTTTGAAGCAGGACTATGTTTGTGACCAGGTAACAAGCTTTTGCTGCAAGAATAAAAGGACATTGCCATAGGGGTTGAAAAGAACCTGGACTCATCAAATGTGCTAGTTTGACAGTTTTGAGAGCTTCCTTGTGCCAATCCTGTCAAACTGAAACAGGAACAGAGGAATAGGCAAAGCCTGTGAGCTGCTAGTTAACACGCTCGTGTTCCGAGTCCCGCATGGCAATTTCAAATTGTCCCTCCTTAGATGTTTCACATCAGGGTTTTACTGCCTAAATTCTTTCCTTTCTGATCTCTGTGACCTACACATGTACCTCTTTCCTCTCGAGGCTGACATGATCACGGGCTGAAGCAAGTAAGAACTGTCCAGCAGTGAGATGGAAAATTATGTCTGTAGCTACTGCAGATTGAATGTTAAAATAATATAAGACAAGATAAGATAAGATAAGATAAAGTCTGACTAGTGACCAGCCAGAAATAATTAGTGCAAAAGATTCAATGTGAAACCAGCCCACCCTGAATAATCAAAACAAATTTCCTGATTAGAAACACTAGCAAAATGATATTTTTAAATCACCTCATCTATTTTTTTTTCCCCTCAGTTGAGACAGTTATCTCCATGACTAGGAAAAAATGAGGAGTGCAGAAAATTTAAAGGAGTTTAATTGTGATTATTGCAGTTATGCTCACCTCAGAGCCAAGAGCTCTGAGTCCTCCCCTTATGGCTACTATACCATTTTTTCCCATTTTTCAGTCCTGTCTTTTGAAAACAAGCTCAGATGGGAGTTTGAAAGATAGGAGAAAAAGATGGAAAATCAAATTTAGGTGCTGCGACTATTCTTTAAGCTAAATCACCAGCTGCTGCTGATCCTCAAGATTCCTGTCAAAACAACTATCTATCTGTGGCTGCTTGCTGAGTTAGGGGCCATTCTCAGCTCCTGCGGTAACAACTTGCACGTGTAAAATAAGAAGAGCAGCTCAGCTTTTTGTTTCAGATCATCAAGAACTTGTCTTAACTGTTCCCACTGTAACAGCCTCCCCTCATCTGTGAGGAAAGGATATTTAGTCAGGCAGGACATGCCCTATGGAGGGATACATCATAAAAATATTTGTACCTCTGGATTGTTTAAATTATATGATAAATTAGAAGCAGAGATTTGACAAAGCCAATGCCAGTAGGGCACTTGCACCAGTGTGACAGAAACTGTTTTGCTGTGTTAATACAACTGGCATCTCACTCTGGACTTTGGGGGATGGATGGCAATGGGGTAGCCAAGGGCTGTCTGGAAGGGTGACCCAGACATGTCGCTGGTATGCAAATATGACAGTAAGTCCATCATCTTAGTCCATAAATAGTGGACAGCCCGGGGCCTGTTTGGCTCTCCTGCACAGCAACGGGCTGCTTGCCAGGATATCCCCTTTAGTAGGGACGTCTCAAGGTTATTCCTCAAGTCTGAGAGACTCCTTGCAGCAACAGATCCTTAGGAAGTGATTAATAGCACAATAAACTTTGAAATCTTAGCAAAGGGATGCTAGGAATTGATTGTGCAGATATACATTCTTTAGGCATGAACCACTGACCAAGTCTGGGACTAGGAATGGATCCAGTTATCCCCAGACTCCTGTCAGAGAAGGAGTTTAGAGCACAAAGGGTTCCTTTCTAAAGCTTGTGACTCAGTGCTCCCACTGCTCTCCCTGATAGTTCTGTGTAATCCGGTTCTCTATTCAGTAATCAAATGTATATTGATATTGAATCACTGTCATATTTGCCACCAAACTTTCTTAATTCACTGTTTTATTTCAATAAAGTATGTTGTTGCTTTTCTTCTAACAGGTGAAGTGCATCTCTCCACCTGTGATAGTATTCCATGTGGTGTGTCTGACCATGATGCTTCATGAACAACAAGAAAATGCTATCACTTCTGACATGATTTCCCTCTGAAGTGATTTGCATTAAAATCCATTGATGTTAAGTATTAGATAACTTGATACAATGATTTGGCTTGGGAAGGACAATGAAGTTCCTTCCCCTATTGCCATCTACCTCCAGTCCCCTGCCATAAGCAGGGACACCTTCCAGTATCCCAGGTGGTTGAGAACTCTATCCAGCCTGCCCTTGGGACCCTGCCAGGAGTGGGGCAGCCACTGCTTCTCTGGAGAACTTATGCCAGGGCCTCACCCCCTTCACAGGGAAGAATTCTTTCTTCATCTTTAATTTTAAGCTGTCCTCTTTCAATCTAAAGCCATTTCCCCTTGTCCTATCCCACCAAGCCCTTGTCAAAAGTTCCTCTCCAGTTCTCTTTTAACCTCTTTGGACTGGTGTCATGGTTTGAGGCTGGCACAATGCCACTGCCCCCATGAAAATACACTTTCCCTAGTGGCTCCTGTGAGATGTGATCAGGAACAGAGCAAAGCAGGCTCCAACTTAGGAATAAGGGAAACAAACTTTATTAACTACAACATCTATAAAGGAACAGACACAAAACTAAGAATGAAAACTCTCCATATACATTCCTCCTCTTCCCCCCTTTTCCTCCACAGCATGAAATAACATCGCAGATTTCCACACCATCACCATCTCTCAGATAATCAAGATTTGAGTCCATCATCACGCCTCAAATAATCAACTCTCAAGTCCATCAGGGAGAGAGGAGTCTCCCCTTGTACCATAGGCTTCCCCCAGAAACACAATTGAAAACTCTTGTGTTTCCGTGTCACTCGTGGCACTGCCCAGAGAACATTTGCCTTTGTGACTTTTTCCCTCCATGTCCAGTGCTCTCACCACTGCACATGGACCAGGACTGCCTTTAGGGTTCCCCTTTTAAGGATGCTTCACCCAGTTCTAAAAGCAGCAGTCTCTCTACTTCGGGACACCAGTCCCCCCCAAATTTACCCCCTGGGGCCGAGGGGCCTTGTGAACAGAGGTCTCAAACCCTCTCTGAGGACAGAGGGCATCTCACCAACTTTGGGACACCAGTCCCCCCCAAATTTACCCCCTGGGGCCGAGGGGCCTTGTGAACAGAGATCTTAAACCCTCTCTGAGGACAGAGGGCATCTCACCAACTTTGGGACACCAGTCCCCCCTAAATTTACCCCTGGGGCCGAGGGGCCTTGTGAACAGAGATCTTCCCCTCCACGAAGACAGAGGGCATCCCACACCCTCCTCAGCCATCTCTGCTCACACCACTGCTTCACTGCACTCTCTTTGGCTTCAAGGCATTGCCTCCCACTAAATGCAGTCTCTGGGTCACAGGAAAAACATGGGTCTGTCCATGGCCATACAAGAAAGAGTCCAGCTCAAGGCCATTCCATCATCTCCTCCCACTTCTTTGGACATCTCTCACATGCACCAATTTTCATCACAATTGCTCATTTCCTCCTGCTTCATCTCTCCTCATTCTGATTCAGGAGGATCAGTATTTGTAAGGTCCCCATTATTCTAGAAAGGGGTTAAAATTTTCACCTCCGTCTGCCCAGAACTCCCACAGCAGCCAGTTCTCGATGCCGCATCCCCACTTCTCCTTCTGGCCGGCTGTGCTGCCAGTCCATGATATCGAATTCCAAGGCAGCACAGGCACTGGCTCTCTCTCTCTCTATCTCTCTCCCAGGGGGTAGGAGGGGGGCCCGATGCTTCTCAGGGCTCCTCCACCCTTCCATCTTGCAAGGCCTTCACCCCCCTCCTCTGCCCGAGGCTCCGGCCTACCTCACCCGGCCGCATGGCTTCCCCTTCCCCACACAGCCCCGGCTGGGCAGGGCAGCTCTGATCTCCTTCACGGACCGGGACCAAGAGAGAGTTCTCCTGGGAGTTCTTGCTTTTAACACTCTGTTTTCCCAGACGCAGTCCATATCTTCAGTGGCCAAACAGGTGCCAATATTCAAATCCAAGCACTGATTGGTTTGATCACAACCTCCCAAAAAACTCACTTCCTTCTTAACCTAAGAAAACTGGGAAGAACTCTGATGTCTTCCTAAATCCTTCTTTTCTCTGGGCTGAGTGCCCCCAGCTCTCTCAGCCCGTCTCCAGAACAGGGGTGCCCCAGTCCTCTGGGCATATCTGTGGACTCCTCTTATTGTGATCTCCAGAGCTGGATGCAACATTGCATGTGGGGTCTCGCCAGGGGCAATTCCCTCCCTTGACCAGCTGGTGACACCTTTTGGCACAGGCAGGACACACTTGGCTTTCTGGGATGCAAATGCACACTGCCAGGTCATGTCCACGTTTTCATCCTTCAGCACCTCACAGTCCTGACACAGCAGGACAGTGTTTTCCTTCCATTTAAATCCCATTCCTCTCTCAGCATTGCCCAGAAAGGTGGCTTGTAAACACCTGGCTAAGGCTGAGATCCAGGCCTTTTCCCCGACCCCTCATTATGTCACTGACCTATCAGGCTTCATTTGCTTTAGTTATAACCTGACCTAGTGCTCCTCACAGAGCTGTGATGAGTTAATGGGCATTTGTGGAGTTGTCTGGCGTACATGGCTAAGAAACACTCTGAGGAACATGTGTGGCATCACAACAAAATCATACATTTACATCTGAGTTTGACCATTTAGCACATTTATTAAAGAGCTGTTCTCTTTGTTGTTGTTGTTGATTTGTGTTCCCCCACCCCCCAATCACCTGTTCATTTAATGAGCAACTGAAGCTGACTTAACCAGACCTGAATCATCTTCTGGAAGTCCTTGTCTGCCCTTATTTAATACAGGGAGAGACTGATAAAGTTTATTGTTAGCTTCCTGGAAAGTGGCTGAAGTTAGGTGGGATATAAACATGGAGAGGGAAAAAATATAATTCACTTGTATATGCAGAACTGGAATAAGAACCATTGATTTCCAAGGATAGGTTGGAAAACAAAGATGCTTAACAGTCTGATTGACAAAGAAATTATAGTATTCATTATGTTTGCTGCAAAATTGAGTTGAATATTTGATGAAATATGTTTCTGAGAGAAGAGAGGGAAAATATTTTCAAAAATGTTTGTGTATCCTTTATTTTATGTGGGAGCTATTCAGAGCACTGTAATATTCCTATTAGTAACATGGGAAAAAAGAAGATCATTTAAATGGAAAATAACTAGATAATAGTTTATCCATATAATTATACTACAGTGAAATAATTACTGATAAACTCCTTACCAGGATTGTAGTTGTCATTAAAAAACAGCACTGTCAAATATCATCACTTTTTGACAAAACTATTTCCTGACAGAGGGGAAAAATGATTAAAAACTTCAATCCACAAAGTGACTTTTATTTTAACAATAAATAACATACAAGTCACATTGCAAAATGAGACCCTTAATCATTTTCTGCCATGTTATTTGTCAAAATATAGACAGGAAAAAATGATCACTCATAAATAAAAGGTAACTTTCTTTTACCATTTGCAGGGCGGGGGAGTAAATGCAGTGTTTGTTGAAGTTCTTAGAGAGAAAAAGAGAGGGAAATAAATGGCTGAAGTTTGGAAAGTAAAAAGCAACTCTAATAAAGTGAGTCTGATCAACCAGACTGAGTAATCAAAAATTCATTCTTTATGAAACCTGTAGGGGAAAATAGCATTTTTATTGGAATATTAACACTGAAAGGTTTGAAAGCATCAGAGAGGGACAGTACTTTTCAAAGCCCCACACTAATTGCTTATGATATATAATCTCAGCCTAATTTAATGTTAATTGGTTTTCCCAATATCATTGTCCAAATGACATTTTTTGGTTTTAGCTCCTTTCAGCCATTGATGAAGTCACAGAAAAGCTTTCACACTGAACATTTGTTTCCAAAAGGCACAAACGTGTAGAATACACTATTATATAAATCAGAACCAAGAATGGGGATGTTTAATTTTTATTTTGAAAATTTATATGTAGGATTTGTTTTAGTACTAAGGACAGCATCCTGTACTGGGAACATTTTCCAGCTGATTTCTGTATGGTTTCCTTCTTGTGTCAGCTGCAACATTGTCCTTTGCATCCTTTTGCATATATCTTATTGTGTAAAAGTAGAAAGCAATTGACAGTAAAACAATTTTTGTTTGGTTTGTGGGCAAAAGGTTACAGCTTATAGGCAGAAAGAAACCAGCATCAGTTAAAGACACCCAGAAATTTCCAGTAAATTATCACAATTCTACTCCAAATTACAAGTTTAATGGCCCCAATTTTTTTTTTTGCCATTTTCATGACTTGGAGGTTCAGAGACTTCAACTGATAGACCTTGTGGTGGTGATGGTCTGAATTTACTGTTTTAGTTTTTCAGTCACACCAAACTACATTGTCTGGACCAAAAATTTAATAAAAGAAACCTTTTTCCTGAATAAATCTGCTTTTTCTATACCTATACTATAGAAGGAAAAATAGACAAATAACAACACCCAGAAAGAAAGAAAGAAAGAAAGAAAGAAAGAAAGAAAGAAAGAAAGAGAAAGAAAGAGTTGTCTACTTAAGAGTTTCTTTGATTAGAGAAAATTGCACATGGACTTTACCTAGAAAGAAAAAAGTGATGCACGAGGGGAGGACAGATGGTAGGGAGGGAGAAAGGCAAACATTGAAATTTATAGATTCATTAATTAAGCAGCTTAGAGTACCATGTAAATATAAATATAAATATAAATGGCAATATGAATTATGTTTTTTCCCTTCTTGAAAAAAATATTAATATAAATAGTACTCACTGAACAGTCATGAAGAAGTTAATTAGCTTTATGTCCATTTTGCAGCTAGCAAGTTTCAGTTTATATAAAGGCTCAAAATACTTGAACTTCCAGCAAAAAGTATATAAATCCAGGTTCCTATGCTCTGGATATGTTTTTAAAGATATCAGTTTTAGCTGAAACTGCCTGAATATGAATTTTACTGTTGGTTACAATGACAACAGGATTCCACGTAGAGACATAACAATTCTGTAGGACAGATTTGTTTAGTTGTTTTTTGGCTATTTTTGGGGAATAAGATGAGAATTAAGAAAGGAGCCAAAATCAGCACAAAAAACAGCTCAGCAACAAAGCCAGTAATGCAATGCCAGTGTATTGAAATAATATTTTCATTTGTTTAAATCCAAAGTAACTCTTTCAAAATCGATAAAATGTTGAACAGGCAGGGAAATGCCTAAACCAGAGTAAGGACAGCTACTGGTAAATCTTCAGTGATAAATTGACAGGTTTTCTGTTATGGATTTCAGTTAGACCAGCAGATAGTCATGCATCATATATATTTAATTATTATGGTTGGTTTCAGGAACACCCATCTCTGTTTTATTGTTCTTTATCAATATATGAAGAAACTTCTGAGTGTAGTGTGGATGAAAGAAGAGGTTTGGTTTCTAGTCCTTTGGCTGACATGGAATTCAGGAAGTCTCTTTTGTCATAGATAAACCACTTAAGTAGCAGCTGAGTCCACAGAGTAGTTCTGGGAAATAACAGTGTGTAATAATTTCTGTGCTCAGCTCTCTGTAAGGGAGAGATACCAACACAAGCTTTCAGAAAGGAAGAAAAGGTTCAAATCAAGGAGAGAACATTTTTCTTATATATCAGAGTTTACTGAAGATCCAAGGTGTTTCCAACTGAATTTGGTGAATATATGCATTTGGGGGAAAAACAAAACAAAACAAAACAAAACAAAACAAAACAAAACAAAACAAAACAAAACAAAAAACAAAACAAAACAAAACAAACACCTTAAAAAACCTTAAAAGCAGGAGATATTATTTTTAACCCTAGATGAAACAACTGGACTAGGATAGCTCCTTCCATTTCTGCTACTACCATATTCAGTGAATCTTGAAGACTTGAGGAGTAAATGTTTCCCCAAGGAGAGTTTCACCTCGGAAGGTTAATTACACTACCCACTCTGTGCCTATGATACTCATCTCTTTTTGAAACTACTTTCTCCCCTGGGTGGCCATCAGGTCTTTGGCACTCAGATTTGGATGTGGAATCCATAAAGACTAATGAGTCATGCAGGCTGGAGCTCAAGTCTGTTATTCCTCTTGAATAGCTCTTGGGCATTTTGTTTTCATTGCAGGTGAACTTAAGCAACAAGCATGTTTTTATTTGCCTACCAAGGAAAATGCATCTGCTAAAGATGTGTGTATCTTTTTTAAGTGTGTCAATTTATATGCAAAATAGGTTTAGCCTATTTTGTACCTGTGGACAGATGCCAATGTAGCTCTGTGCATCTCAGGTCCAGAGAGCAAGACCCAAGATTCTTGTCCCTTCATTCTCACCTTCTCTCTTTTCCCCCATCTCTCCAGAACTGATTGGGGAAAATAATGTCCCCAGTTTTGCCCAGCAATATTTAAAACTCTTCCCATGCAGATGGTTTTATAGAGGTCTGAATGGAAATGAGTTGAGGCATCTCAGAACAGCCATAGTCTATCATAAAGAGTAGCAAAAGATAACCAAGATTTTGCATAATGCTGCTCAATTGGCATTCTTAGTGAAAAAGGAGCCAAGTCTTGTCTCAGTATTGAGAAATTTCCTCTATTAATGTGATAAAAGATTGGTCCCTTTGGGTCAAGGTAGTGGAACATTAAGGGGGAAAGAGTAAAACCTACCTTCTGCCCATCTAAATTTAACTTGTCCTACAAATGATAAGAACATTTCATTCTTCTGTGTTCTCTTTTTTTTTTCTCCTTTCTTCTTGAACACTGAATTTATCATTTAAATGTTAAAAGAGAAACCAGATGTTATAGTTATTAACTTTTGGAATCAACTATAATCTTCCTATTAAATCCTTCCATCCAGGTACAGGCAATTATTTGCTTGATCTAAAGGTGCAGAAAATGTAGACACACAGGGTTTCAGAAAGTCCAGTTTAATAAGACAGGTGGGTAACTAATAATGTGGAAAATTACCTGCAGATTGAGGATATTGGGAATGACTAATGGCCAAAACTAAGCAAGTAAATTAGTTGCAAAATGATACCATTTGCAGTAGTTGTGTGAGTAGGGGACTGGATGGCACAGAGGCATGTGGCAGTGATCTGTGCTTGAATATGGCCCAAATTCAGGAAAACATGCCATTAACTTATGGCTTTTTTTTATTTTCTTCTTTTTATTACATTATGTTTTAAAATATTTTTATTTTTTTCCATATGCTCTGTGAAATTTATGTAAGGTTTAACAGCACAGTCACAGAAGCCCATTTAGCTTTGCAAAGTTTGACATCAAAGTTGTCATCAAGGTCAAATGCATTGAAACTGAGACAGCAGTTTGCTTTACAAGCCAGAGTTCAGATAAGCAAAACATTTGGTTCATTGGGGAAGATTCTGAAATGAAGAGAAGGGAGGATTTCAAGGAGGTTTTTTTCCCCCCCTAATTTAAGATGTTCCATAAGCTTCTATTTCCAGAAGGCACTCAGATGTTGGTTTCAATGGGACCATTTATGCATTCAGAATTAGCCACATGCTGAAGTATTTGGGGGTTTAATTAGCTAGCCCAAAATACATTATTTGACAGTCTGTTCATGGGCAATGTTTTACCAATAAATTGCAGACCAGATTATCTTCTCCAAAATCTAAGTACTTCTAAGTGAGAGAGTGAGCAGCACACTTAAGATCCCAAAGGAAGGTAGACCAAGAGTGAGAACTGTATTTGCATATCTGTCTATGTGATCTTGCATTTGCCCACCTGTCTGAGGTACAGATTACACATTTTTTTTCTGATGGGGTTATTAACAGGATGAATTGTTTTATTGTACCAGTTGTGACAATACTTATCTTCAGAGAGTGTTTTTAAGCATAATATAGTGAGCTAATAATTATTGTATTCGCTTTTTCCACTTTGACGAACCCAAGTTATCTTTATTGACAGCCAGGAGTACACAGAATATCCTGAAAACTACATGCAATTGAATGCATTGAAACATGTTTCCAAATTTTTTGAGTTCCCCAAATATTTTTTTAGTACTTTTGTAAGTGGAATCTGGCTGGGTTTATAATTTTCATTGATTTTTTTTGTGCTATTGCAAAAAACCTGGTTTATAAAGCAGAAGGGTGGAAAAGGTATGCACTTTGAAATGTATATATATCTTTTAGAAAAACCTACCCCCTACAATATGAGTATAACAAGAAACACACACACACACACATAAAAGCACACACACATAAAAACATTAACTTACACACATGCTCACAATCCTGAGCAGATATCTATAGCACAGAACAGGAAGGTAGATGTTACCCCATGCAACAACTTTCTAGACAAAGTTATTTTATAAATAAAATTAAATTTAAAAATACAGCTGCTTATCCCCTTTTAGGAAAAAAATATTCCAATATTAACATTAGTAATAAAAACAATACTTTCAGCTGTCCACCAGTTGAAGAGATGGTCCAGGTATTTCTCTCCTCCCACTGCCAAAAAACACTTCCTCCCCTCAATTTACCCTCTGTGCTCCTCATGTGGATTCTCCCTAAGAAGCCACTATAGGTTAGGAGAGATCCATTCTTTAAACTTGTTAATATTTAAACACAGCTCATATGATTTGTCCAGGGCTAAACTGTATTGTCTGAAGCCTTGCTGTTGGATTCCAGAGACTGAGATAATTTTTCAGGAACTCTTGTAGTAAAGGCCGTATACAATAGCACTAAAATACAACTCTCAAGGGCTGGATTCTCTTATCTGTTTTTGGGTGGTGATTGACCCTGTGTTCTTACCTCTCTTTCTAATCCTCTGCATTTCTTCTAATCACAAAATGTCACTGAGACTGACTCCTTTCTTGCTGTAAGACTATTTTACTAGAGAACATTTATGGTTTAATACATATACAGATGCTGGAAGAAAAGTAGACAATTTGATATCATAACCAGTGAGAAGGGAAGCAAAATCCTTCTGTTTTCAGCTTTTCAGGAATCCTATCAAAAATTTGATCATAGTGTTTTGAATAAGTGGCATTTATTAAAAAAAAGAAAAGAAATAAAAATTTAAAAAAAAGAAAAACCACCATAAACCACCAAAAACCACAAAAAGAACCACATGTACAAGGACCAAGACCAAAGTTTTAAAAGCTTACAGAGAGATTTATTAATTACATTGAGGTCTGACCTTCTGGTGAATAACACCTATAAAACACAGAAACATAACTCTACTGTACCTATAAAAATATGGCCTTCATGTTTAGAACCTGTAAATATACTAGGTTCACAAGTTATTGGCACAAAATTAGTCAGATTTCCAAGGGAAGGATTTCTACTGAAGTAAATTGTAATTGATCTACAGAGGGACAGAGCAATAATTCACACTGGCATAGTCTAATCTGTTGTATGTGGTGACACAGGTCATATCTGTGTGGCCTATTAATTTTCCTTGAACAAACTGGAAAAGAAAAGAAACAGAAAGGAAAAGGTATTTTAGCTGTTAATATATGTGGACCAGACAGCCTACCTTTCACTGCCCAACACAGATAACCTCACCAAGATTGCTAAAACTGGGAAGAAATTGATATGTGGTCAAAGGTACTTAAACATTTGGGATTCACAGCAGTCAAAATTTGGCTAGCAGTCTAGAGAGCTGCCTGGCAGTTGCTAAAAATCTTGCTGTAATTTCACAGAAGATTGTAAATACTGTGGTTTTGGTTGCCTTGGTTGTAGGGATTTCCATCCTGTTTGGATGGAAACCATGTCCATGAAACCAGGTAGGAAATTTTTTTCTGCAGCCAATGAAATGATTGCAATCCAGTCTCCATCTGGGCATTCCTGAGACCAAAGCTACCCTGCTGTGGATGGGCTTTGCTCTGTAGGACAGTGCTGCAGCTATGGGGTAGAGACTAAATAAAAATGGCCCTTATAGGATTCAAGGACATAAAACAAGGACTGAGGCACTTGTATTATGTACATTTTATGGAAGTCATTGCTTCTATCCCCTCACCTCCCATAACCTTTCTTGACATCAGCAAAAATTATTAGTTTTGCTCTTCAATGTCATGCCTCTTGGTTACTTCTAATTGAAATGGAGGTGTTCTGAGCAGCAAAATCAGTTACAAATCTATTCAAGTGCCCCTTTTGTATAATTTATCATGGGATTCAGAGCTTCTGAGCTTGGATCATTTAGTTCTCAGGAGTCTTTAACACCTGATCACGATTTCTGGTGGGACAGTATAGTTGGTTTAGTTGGTAGAATATGAAGATAACTGAAAATTTATTTACTGTATCAAATGCTGATGTTGCCAGAAGAGTGGTTTGAGATGAGGATTACCTTTCACAGCAAATTAATTGCAAGGAACCACTTAATTTGAAGGAACCATAGACAAGAAAGAAAGAAGAAGGGAAAAAAAAAGTAAGACCCTGTAAGTATGAATAAAAAGAAGCCTGAGCTTTCCTGTTTAAAAGACTTCTTTCATCATGAACAAGGGAAAGATGCTTTAATAAGAAATGAAGTTATTAAAGGATTTTGATTGGGATACAGAATGATACAGGGAAATTTAACTTAATGAGAGCTCAGGCAATTGCCTGTTACTTTATCTTTGGAAATGGCACATAGCTAC
This sequence comes from Passer montanus, assembly GCF_014805655.1. Taxonomy (NCBI): domain Eukaryota; kingdom Metazoa; phylum Chordata; class Aves; order Passeriformes; family Passeridae; genus Passer; species Passer montanus. The sequence goes on along the minus strand of NW_024360277.1, from coordinate 592,671 downwards.
AGGTCAGTCATCTACACTGTGGCCAGTGTAGATGCTTTTTTAAGCCAGTAGAAATAGTCATGGTGGAATTTTGGGTTTTTTTAGCCAGATTTCTCTATGAAGTGTGTATGCTTCCAACTTCTGTGCCATTATTCCTCAGTGTTTTTTCAGTTATTACTATCAGAGACAGTTTTGGGGTTTTTTCCTGAGAACTAGAAACTCCAAGGAATTAAAGCTTCTATTTTTCTCTCAGTCTCTGTGTGAAGAAGCTTGACATAATACATCTTTAGTAATGAATCCTCTGTGTGGATTTGGTCAGGTCACTCAGGTATCTTCCTCACTGACCATGTGGTGATTTCTGTAGGCTCTGGGCATATCTGCTTATCTTAAAGCATCTGGGTCTTTAAGCTTTGCTGACTCATAGAAATTAGGGTGTTAATTCCTTCTGCCATCAAGGGCACAGTTGTATATTTAAAAATATACAGTAGGTTTCAGATAAGCATCTATTACTATGATAAGAAGCCCCAAATCTGCAAATGAGAGTACCAAATACTACGTTTATTTGGGTGTTCTTCTTCTCACAGCATTGCCTGTGAGCAGCAAAGTAACGGCTACACCACTCTTTAACAGAGCACAGAATAATTCAATAAGCTGAAGATATGGTGTTCATCTGCATAAAAAAAATACGCTAATTGTTCTTGCTTTTTGAACTGGACATCTTGCACGCCTGGATGAAATGTAGCAGTAACTCTACACTTCTGCTGAACTCTCAGGTTCAGAATAACTGCAGTTTGAACATTTCATCCAGATTATTCCACTCAGAGCCACAGATATGTCTTTCACACTGAAGCCCTTCAGAAAAATGGACAAAAGACAAAAAACTGAGAAAATGTTGCAGTTGCAATTGGAATCATAGGATGGTTTGGGTTGGAAGAGACCTTTGAAGACACTCTTAGTCCAACCTCACTGCCATGGACAGGGGCATCTTTTACTAGATCAGGTGGTTCATAGCCCCACCCACCCTGACTGAAGCTGTCCAATGACAAGCCATCCATTATTTCCATGGTTAACCTGTTTCAGTGCTTCCCTACCATCATCATCTTCCGCACACACAATTAAAATATACCCTCTCTCAGTTTAAAATATTTTCCCATAGTCCTGTCACCATAAAAATAGATTAAAAAATCACTCTCTAACTTTCTTCTAAGTCCCCTGTAGACACTAAAGGGACTGTAAGGTCTCTCCAGGACCTTCTCCAGGCTGAACAACACCAACTCCCTCAGACTGTCTCCAGGGCAGAGGTTCTTCAGCCATCTCGTCATCTTCATGGCATCCTCTGCACTCATTTCAACAGGTCCACATCTTTTTTGTGCTGGGGACCCCAAAACTGTGCCCAGCACCCCAGCTGGATCTCACAAGAGTGCAGGAGACAGGGACAATGACCTTGGAAAGGCATGACTGACTTTCCAAGCTGCAGTTGCACAGTGCCAGCTCATGACTTCTTTCATACCTCAGCAAAAAGCATCCATTTGGGCTGGTTTATTTGCCAGAATATGTTTCTTGTATTAAAAAAAATACAACAAAATTTATTACCAAATTAAAATAAATCAATATTTTATGTGTATTATATATATATTAATGACATTTAATCTTTTTTGTGCTGGGGACCCCAAAACTGTGCCAAGCACCCCAGCTGGGTCTCACAAGAGTGAGGAGACAGGGACAATGACCTCCACTGGCCACAGCATGACTGACTTTCCAAGCTGCAGTTGCACAGTGCCAGCTCATGACTTCTTTCATACCTCAGCAAAAAGCATCTATTTGGGCTGGTTTATTTGCCAATATGTTTCTTGTATTAAAAAAAAAAAAAAAAAAAAAAAAAACCAGCAAAATTTATTACCAAATTAAATCAATATTTTATATGTATTATATATATATTAACGACATTTTTATATACCGTTATATATCTTTGAAAAAGGAGATACTGCTAAGGCTAGTTTGTTTCCTCCCATATCCTCGCTTGTCTTTGTATTTTTAGCCTACTAAAGCACTTTCCCAAGTAATGGTTGAGCAACAAACATGGGGAAAAGCAGCACTGCTGGTTTTGTATGTTAATTTAACTATCTTTTTGAATTCACAGTGTGTAGGTATAGTGTTTTCCACAAAGCATTACAGTGTGAAAGGGCAGAGGAGGGGAAAACAGACAGACATCACCCAGAGAGAAGTGATATTGAGAATAAGTGGGAAAAAGGTATCTTCTTCATGTTAAGACTCACTAAGTAATTTCAGGGGAAAAAAAAAGTAAATATTTGCTGCAAGTTTTCTTGGAAGTTGTGGGAGACTAAAACAATCACTTCTTACAGCTTAAATATTCTTTCTTTCTTTATAAAAATTTCTTTTTATGATCATAATTAAAAAAAAATAATTAAAAACCCAGCACATTCTTCCTCAAAGATGAGATTTCAGCCTGAGTTTGGCTTCAAATGTATAAAGAGCTGACTGAGAGAAGAAATAAAGGTACACCAGTCTATAAGGGAAGAAAACACTTTCTCCTTCATATTTTCAGTAACAAATATAGGACCAGATGTGGAAATGGAGAGAGTGTTTGGGTGATCAGGTTGCATCAGAAATTGGGTAAGGATGTTGGACTCAATCTTAAGATGTATGTCTATGCTAATCCACCCTAAAACTCACTTCAGCCCTGGTTCAGACATCACTGGTTCTAGAATCTTACAGCCATTGAATAGCTGAGGCTGGAAAAGAGCTCTAAAATAATTGAGTCCAGCAATTAACTCAGCTCTACCACTGCCCCATGTTCCTAAGTACCAAATCTAGACACTTTTTAAACCCTTCCAGGAATTTGATGACACACAGAGTGACAAAAAAAAGTTTTTTAAAAAAACCCAGATCTTACTTCCATCCTTGAAGTGCTCAAGGCAAGGTGGGATGGGGCTGTGAGCAGCATGGTCTCGTGAAAGGTGTCCTGCCCATGGCAGGAGGGTGGAACTGGGTAATTTTTAAAGTCCCTTCCCACCCAAGCCATTCTGAATCAATGATTCTGTATTGTCCAGCAAATGTCCAAAAGCCAAAATTTTCCAAAATATATTGCTCTTTCTTGACAGATGCATGCATAACATTTACAGAACTTCTGCAGAGAAGTCCTAACCCTGCAGAAAAAAATACAGAGTAAACTATCTTCCTTTTTCAAAAGACCTCCTTATTTTGCATTCCATGTATTTTCTTCTGTTGTGCCTATCCAATATCTAGTGTGTATAGAGAGAGATTATACACTTTCTGTTTGCATATTTAAAGTATTTGAAGGTTTTTATCGGATTTCCACATCAGTCTTTTCTTTAGCATAAACTTTGCTCTTTCCTCACTGATCATGCTGCTTAGACATTTGATCATCCTTGTTGCTTTTGAATCCTCAGCAGGTGCCTTAAGGCAGTTTTATGCCCACTTTGATGCAATAGAAGTGCAACTTAAAAGGAGCTCAGGCTCTCCCATATATCTTTATATCTTTTAGGATAATAAATAATAATGATCCATATTCACATTGCACTTTGCATTTGTAAGATACTCTACAAACATTAATTAATTAGTCCTCATGACTCTCCTGTGTGATAGCAGTAATAAAGCTTCGCAAGAATATGACACCTTTGAGGTAAGGATCTTAGATAACTTTAAAAATATTAATGAATATCCAATCTATTTATATGTTACTGCTCACCGCAGTGCAAAATAGCAGGTAAATAGTGTTTGTATGTTACTTCTCACAGCAGTTCAAATTAGCAGGTAAAATGTTTGTAGTACAAACATTTTGCATTCAACAAAACTGAGACCAGGAATTTTTTGGACTGGGGAACCAGAGCTGATATCAGTCTCAGGCTTGTGTGAAACGGCCTATGGGATTTTGGCACATGTCCTAAAAGATCAGTCTGTATATGATTTTCTCAATCCATATTACTATATTTTTCCTGGAAAATATGACCACTTTCAGGGAGGTTTTCCTCCTATTACACCTATTCTACAGATATAAAACCTGCAGAAGCAATTTGAACCACTCAGATCACCCAGCAGATTGACTTAACCAGAGTCACAAAGTTTATAATTTATCCAGTTAGAACAAAATTATGTCAATAACACATACATATATAACAAGAAAATAACATTTCAATGTATTTCTGTGTCTGTATAAAAATTAATAAAAACACATAGACATATAATACAAATAAGATTTTAAGATGAAAGCATATAGAGTAAATAAGTTTTACACATCCATTAGAAAAGCACCAGTCCAGACTGATAATTTATGTACTTTTTCCTGCTTATTATTTATATCAAAGTAGGAAATATGTGGCTAGGTATGTCGGCTTTCTGTCCATAGGTGGAATCTTCAGTGAAAAAAGAGAAAAACTTAAAAATACCTACAGCGTCTAACACATGACATTAATATCTCTCCAGGCTCCTACAAGGAAAAAATAAATATTTGGAACAATGAAAATAAAGAATAGAAAAGCCATGACAATTCTCACCATGCCTTTTGGGAAGATAGTTCAGAAGTATTACTGAAAATTAACCTAGAACTATTGGAAGATAGTCAGACACCATAATACTGGCAGTACTGGGAGCTGTACATGAAATATTTGGGAAGAATATTTGTATGACTGGGAGAATTAGCTGATAGGACAATACTGTTAAACACTCTCCAAAATAAAAGGAAATTTTATAAATACTTTTGTCTCATTATTTTTTAATACTTACTCAGAGAAAATGTTAATTTTCCTTTGTCTTGTGTGATTTTATTACTGTAAACTTCTGACTCATTTTTTAGAATAAAGAATTCCTCCTCCAATGCCATGTATTATTCCGCAAGTGTGAATATACATAAGTTGCTCCTGCAGAACAAGACCTGCTGGTTAGTGTTGCTTATATGCAGTAATTTTTGCTGTTCTTCATTTACCTTTCAGCAGAACAAATAAAAGACAAAGAGAAAAAGCAAGAGAAACTGAGCAGAGAGAGTAGTCTAGTGAATCTTTCTTGTCTGAATTTGTAAGATATTTAACAATTCTTGCAGATAATAAAGGGAGGTTTTTCTCTAACTCAGGATCAGCTGCAAAATAAAACAGAAGGAGAAAATAAAAAAAAAAGAAGTTGAAAATAATTTGCAATTAGCAAACGAACACTTCAAAATAAAATCCTTGCCATTCTTCTTCAGAACTAAGTTACCATTAAACAAGAACAACTCCTGTGGTATTATTTGCCTGTCATTTCCTGGTAAATCAGTGTCATTAGCATTGATTTTTTAGAGGAGAGATTAAAAGAGGTTTAGTTAGGAGAGTAAGGCAGGAGTATATATTATCCAAGCCAGTGTAGCTCTGGGTCTCAAAGATGACATTTCCCTCTCTGCTTCATTAACTTGCATAGCTTGTTGAGCTTTAGCTGTTTCTAATTAATTCTTTTACTGGCTTTTTTGAATGTGTATCATCTCTGGCAAACCATATAAAATGAAGAAATCTCTCTAAGGTTTTACCCTTTTAATTATTATTTTTATTGCTTAAATGAAGCTCTGGAATTGCAAATGTTGACATTTTATTTGATTCTAGTCATTATCGTTTTCAAGGAGTAAAAAGGGGGAAAAGGCTAAGGAAGGAAGGGGTCAGTGCAGATAAAATAATAAATAAATAAATTAAATCACTAACTGAGCAGGATGCTCAGCAAATGCTGTGGAAAATGGAAAATAAACAGGTTCGTCAAAAGTGACCTCCATGATGGTTTTGCCCTTTTAAATACAAACAAAGAAAGAAGCATCATTAGAGACAATTCCTCCCTGTCTTGTACACAGGCTGGCAAGTAAATGAATGGAGTTTTGTGCCCTAGCTTGTTATTTTGTTTTCTTTGGGTTTATAAACTAGAGCCTTGCTAGCTAGTATGGCGGGCACACACATACACATGTATGCACCTTCACACAGTCATTCATCTTCTTCTTTAAAATAATGAACATGAAAACACATGGTAGAAGCTTTTGGGGGAAATTTCGCCCCCCCCCCCCCTTTAAAAAAAAAAAAAACCAAAAAAAAACCACCTACCCCCAGTGGAAACAACAAAAAACCAAAAAAACCCACAAACAAACAAGCAAACAAAAAACCCCAAAAACAGAACAAAGCAAAACTGTAAAAAAACACCTACCCCCAGTGGAAAAAACAAAAAACCAAAAAAACCCACAAACAAACAAACAAAAAAACCCCAAAAAGAGAACAAAGCAAAACTGCATTTTTAAAGCATTTATCAAAAGAGTTGCAATTAGTACATACTTGGCTAATGCACTGCTCTGCCAACAAGCCCAGTTTTTGTCAGGTTGTTGTCCTGACTTATGAGATGGTACTCTGAGAAAGGATGTTCATCCCTGTTGTACAAAGAAAGTAATGCAGAGTATGCTGAACCATGATGACCCAGAGGGTGAATTTGGAATGTGTCAGCTGCCTGGGCTACCCCTTATGCCATAGTTTAAGCCCTGTGTTTTCCCTGGCCTCTTTGCTGTTAATGAAAAAATAAAAATTGAAAATTAAAGCCTTCTCGTACAGAAAATTTTAAAACAGTTCTATCACTATCTCAGACTTTCTCATTACTGCTGCTCTGCTCCTGAATTAAAGCTAAAAATTCCCAGTGAGACTTGTCCACCAGGAAGGTGGGAAAAAGTAGGAGGCTGATGAATGGGTAAATCTGTTGGAAACCAAAAGAGAAAATAAAGGGGCACAACAAGAATTTTCTTATCCTGTGACCACATCAGACAGCACTACTGCATTTCCCTTTCACAGTCATCTAAAAATCAGTGAGGGTTTTTTGGAAACAATCTACTCCATGGGAACTGGCTGGAAGTAAAAAGAATTTGTTCACAAAAACATTAATCATTAGTATGGTGAAAACATTGTATGGCTATCTAAGATATTTAGGAGAAACACTATTTTTCAATGAAATTTGCTCCTGCAAGCAACCAGAAGTAAAAAGAATTTGTTCACAAAAACATTAATCATTAGTATGGTGAAAACATTGTATGGCTATCTAACGTATTTAGGAGAAACACTAACTATTTAGGAGAAAACACTTTCCTTGGACTGGAAAAGTACTTCCATTTTGGATTTTTGTACAGCTATTGCAATTAAGTAAAACTGGTTTTATTGTGACTATGTCAAGTATTCTTGTTTAACTAGAGCTGGAATAGAATCCGAAAGCCATAAATATTTGTAAAAATATTCATTTTAACACAAATTTTGAGACCAAGACTTTTGGTGCACTTAACCAATCAGTGAAGAGTATAAATAAAACATTACTTTGACCTCTCTGAAATGATGAATGTGGAGTCAAATGGAAGCTTTGGTAAAGCATTGCATGTAATTGTGCCTAAATGTAGCTAAATTATCTTTCTATTGTGAGGATAAGCAGCACAAGAAAAGTAATTTTATTTATTAAAATAAATTGCATCTGAGAAAATCGTAGATAGCTAATGTACCCTTCAAAATAGAAATGCCTCCACCTATTGCTTTATTAGCATTTCAAAAGCTATTAAGAATCTGAAACTTGAATCAGAACACCACTGAGCACTGTGCTTTAGGCAAACACAGCTCTAAAGAAATCTTCTTAGAAGAGTTATTTTCTCAACTTTAATAATAATAAACACCTTTGGTGGGATCACCTGAGCTAAATTTATCTAACTGGTAGTGATGTACATAGTTTAGTTATCATCAAGGTTCTCTTTACAGAGGGATTAGACACCTTCTAAAATGCAATCCATCCCAGTTTTATCCAGTGTTTATACTATGGTGCTGTGACCTCTCCTTTGGGACTGTTTTTTTTTGCCATGTAACAGAAAGGGACAATGAAAAGAGGACAACAGAGGAGGTCAATGTGAACAGTGGGTGAAACAACACAGCAGCAGTAGTCACTACCCCAGAGCTGACCAGCAAAGAGGAAAAATCTGGAAGATGAAAAAGGAGGCATGAGGCCATGTGTGAGAAGAATCCTTCAATGAGTGAACATGGGTGGGCTTCCATGAGCTGCTACAGCTACACACAACACAGACTTTATCTCCAAGGGTCCCTACATTGCTGCTAAAACTAAAATAAATATATTTTTAGTAACAATACATACCTAAATGTCTTTCAGATTTTGTGCTAATTGCACTAGAACTCCCATTGTGTTCTTGGAACCCAAACAACAGGTGCTATGCCAGAAACTATAAAATATGTGCTTATTTTTCTTTCCCAACAAGATTTGGGGTGCTCCCGGTAGTTGTGGGTTTTTTTGAACATTGAGGTGATTTTTTTTTTAAATAAAATCCTAACTAATTTAGGAAATTTAAGTTTTACATGTGTTTCCCAGAGCCTGGGGAAATAAGATAAAGTAAGTCCTGCATCTGGGACAGGGCAATGTCAATCACAAATACAGCCTGGAGGGAGAGGAATTGAGAGCAGTTCTGGGGTCCACAACATAAGAATGGAGTAGGTCCAGGGAATGGTCATGAAGATCATCAGAGGGCTGGAGTATCTCCAGCAGGCAGGCTGATAAATATTGGGTTGCTCAGTCTGGAGAAGTCTCCAGAGGGAATTTATAGAAACCTTACCTTGCAGTACCACAGGGTCTACACAGGACCTGGATGGGGACTTCTGGCAAAAACAGAGCTGGAGGGAATTACTTCAAACAGAAAGAGAGAAGTTTTAGATTACATTTTAAGAAGAAATTCTATACTACGAAGGTGATGAGGCTACAGCAGAGGTTGCCCAGAGCAGCTGTGGCTCTTCTGATGGCACTTCCATCCCTGGAAGCGTTCAAGACCAGACTGGTTGGAGCTCTGAACGACTTGGTCCAGTGCAATGTCGCCTGGCCCATGGTGGGAATGGAACTGTGTAATCTTTAAGGTTTCATGCAGCCCAAACCATTCTATGATTCCATGAAATTAAAGTGTTTCTCTTTCCTTTAAGGAACTGCCATAGTACAGCATGATTTGATAGTCTGATAGGATTAAATTGTAAAGTCCTGAAAGAGATAAACATTTTCTAAATGGTTCATTTCCATCTGTTCTCAAGCCACCTTGGCTGAAACCAGGACTGTGTGGCCCAGTGACACGTGTGTACACCCCTGATACAAAGGCAAAAATAAAATACCACCCATGCTGAAGTGAGCAAGGACTCCTGCTTATATGTTTTTTTACAGCAAATTTCCACGGATTAATAAAATTATGGGAAGATCATAATCATGCAACTATAATGTCACACTGAGTCAAACTGAAATTCCATTTGGACCGTATCTAGTTTCTAGCATTGGTCAGATGGAAAAATACATAAAAAGCACAGATATGAAGATTTTTTTTCATCAGAGCTGTCCATCCAGCAAAAGGAATGTGGAAATCTCCTGTGCCAGAGAAACATATGATGATCAGGTTCAACAGCCAAGTGGAAAACTGATGCCTAATAATATAGTAGTCAGAAATTTTATTTGATTTCAAAAATATATGGATCAAATTCTACTTCAATGCAGAGAAACATGAATCTGATGTAATGTCAAGTTCTGATTTATAAAAGCCACAGAGGTTTTTGGCTGTATGAGAAAAGAAAATAGGAGAACAAATTTCCACTAAACTCATAAAACAACCTCAACAAAATATATGAGTTCAGAAGTTATTTTTTTTACTTGCTCCTAATTTTCTTAAAGTAGGTTGAGCCAACATTCCTTCCTAATTCTTGCTTTTATTGCAGTATTGTATTTTTTCCCCTCGTCATTTGCCTGGTTTTACACAATTGAGCTATAATGTGTGCAGTTGACCTTTCTTCATTTAAATGTTAATAGAGATCTTAGGAAAGGTGCTGCCATGCAAAAGGTGAACTAATTCTTAGTAATAGACTTTGGACATTTTGTTTGTTGAGCTGGTTAAACAAAGAAAGGGTTAATTAAAGCTTACACAAAATGTTTATAGCTGGAGAGAAAAGGTCTGTGTGCTACACATTAGGCCACCAGCAAAATCCCTGTTCCAGGGTTACTGTGTTATACTACATATTTCCAACCATAAAAAAGATATCTTCTCTCTCTGTATTCATTTTGATTGAAAAGATTCAAGGATCTGTTGCAAGAACTTCTCATTTGGGGCAGTAATTTAGCCTTACTGGATGCCCATGGGCCCATAAGTGCCAAAAACTGTTTTATCAAGTAAAGTTTTAGCTAGTTAATATAAGAGAAGGAAGAGATTTACACAAGGTTAAGCACCAAAATGTTTTTTTTAATTATTTATTTTCATTGTGCAAGTTTCCTTTTGAATTGAGAACACACACAAGGTTTGAGGGGCTGCAGGGGTGGCCTCTGTGGAAGAGGGCAGGGGCTACCCTGTGCTGGGCACAGCACAGCTCCACAGTGAACCCACTGCAGACCACCGGTGAGCTTGTCAACCTTCTGAGAAAGGACATTTGGGAAAACACATAAAATGCAGAACATACAGAGTGGGAAGGGGAAGAGTGTGAGAAACAGCAGGAGGAACACTAAGATCAGAGGAGGAGCTCTTCCACAATGGAGCAGATGTGCCCTGCAGCTCTTGGGAGGCACACTCTGGAAAATCATGAGGAGAAAAGACCAATAGAGAGAAATTGCTGTGCATTGACTAACCACCCCCCAGCATCAATTGTGTCCTTTATGAAGGGACCAAATGTTGCCTGCTATGATGGCAGGATGGAATCTAGTAGGAAAAAAAAAATCTAAGAGAGGAATCTAGTGGGAAAAAGTGAAGCTGAGCCTTGGAAAGAGGACAGAAGAGTGTTTTTCCTAAGTGTTTTAATGGTCATTGATTATTGGATTTTTTTTAATTGTGTTTTTTTTTCCCAACATGCAAATCAATAATTATATATTTATATTAATTGGCAAAAAAATTATGTTAACTCCCTGAATCTGAGTCTGTTTTGCCTCTGACAGCAATTGGTATGCAATCTCCTTGCCGTTGGGCTACAAGGCAAGGCCACCCCACAACACCTTTACAAACTATGGAGAGAAGAGGGAAACTCCAGGGTGCAATCAAACTGATAATAGAGAAGATTTTTAGTTTAGATGAATCAGGCTTTCCAGGAAATTTAGGGTTCGAAGGGCTTCTAAGTAAGACAGGACAGCCCATCCCTAAGCTTCATCAGCTATTCTGTGTCAGTTTTCTGGCTTTTTTTTTTTCTTTTCAATTGGGAAAAACAATGAAAAAGTGCATTGCGCCCCCTGCTTTTCTATTTTCTCTGGTATCTGTCATTTTGTACAGTTGAGTAATTAACCAGCTCTCTTTTGCAAAAGTCCAGGTCTTGATACATTTCTACATTATTCACATCTTCATTTGAGTTTCAAAATCTTTTATTGCACTCTGATGAAAAATTGTGACAACTTCTACATTAAGAAAAACAAAAATTGAGGAAGGTTGATTGTATTGGCGAAGAATCTTTTTTGGGGTCCACAGTTATCTTCCATCAAAATTTGCACCTTTCTGTAGATATGTTTAGTATATATGTATATGCAACTGTATAGAAAATTTATCTAGCTTCTGATAATAAAAATCTGATGAATTTCAGGAAGATTAGTTTAATCTTCATGAATAATTAATTCTTCTGCAAAATGCAGACTTCCACTGGCATAGTCTAGTATATCCAACCTGAATCCCAGCAAAAACATTTTTGGAAATTATTTCCCTGTAGGCACAAATGATAGTATGACACTTTGGGGTAACTTAGGACAGAAGAATAGCTGTGGTTGTGCTTGAAGCAGGGTCTTGTGGTGCTTGGGAGATCCCACCTGGTGCTAGAAGTCTGTGGTCTCTGGGGCACTGTGGGGGTCTGATAACAGGTCTTTCTCAGGCTATAAATTCAATTTTTAAATTACATTTGAAAAGAAAGCATGGAGAATCACAACACTTACTTGGTATTTCAGGGACTTGAGGTGCGAACACAGAAAATTTCATGACCTGATTTTTTTGAAGCCACTGGATGAGTCACATACACTATGAGGCTTAAGCAGCTCAGGTCATTTGCAATTCACAGTGCCTGTAGTTTAAAATGAGCGTGGGTTTTTGTAGAGACTTTAATATTCATAATCTGACCCAATATTGAAATGTTCTTTAGAAAGATAGAGATTTAAGGGGAAATACTGTGAAGTGATATCAGGAGAATTTGAAAAGTAGCTTTAATAGACTAATTCCAAGTGCATTAGCTGCATTTCTGATCAGAAAATATGAAATATATCTAGCTTACCTTGAGATTGTAGGTTAGTCATTCTATTCCTGTAATTACTAATAGTGATTCAGCATATATTTCAAATACCTGTAAGTCTTGGATAAATTTACTCCTCCATGTTTTTAAAACCTTATAAACAAAAGGCAAAAAAAAGGCTTCAGGGAGAAAAGTGAGGGTTTGTGGTTGGGTTTCTTTTCAGTTGCAGGTGGGTGTTTAAAGAAAGATGGATACTTTTAAACCACATAATATAAAATATTAATGGTTTCAATAATGTGCTAAATAAATTCTTCTGCCAAACCCTGTTTCCAGTCCTTTGGAGTCTGGGTCTTCCAAAAAGGGGTCACATTGTGCAGCTGTGGGTAATGACACATGATCCTGGCTCCTAAGAAAGGAACTGAGGTAGTCACATTAACTTCCACCTAGATTCTATTAAATTGATAACAATCACATAATTAAAAAGTAACATAATTAAAAAAAAAAAAAAAAAGGAATCCAGACTTGTTTGCAAGAAGTTTGAAGAGGAAATCTCTCTAGGTGGGAGATCTAGGTGGGACTTCATCAGAAGTCTCTTGTGCTACCCAGGCATCTACAAACACAGTTTTGGGTTGTAAATGGACAGAGAATTTGGGTGAAATACAGCACTCAAATGCCTGCTTAGCATAGGTTTGCCCACAGAGCAAATGCTTGGGATTTAAAAGCAATTGAAAGTTAAGTGGCCTTTATGATTATTTGGTGAAGCAAAGATAACAGGTATTGAGTTATCAGATACAAACAGAGCAGTGACTTCATGATTCACTGAAGTCTTACATTTTCTTAGGGAACTTTATTCTTGATTAGGCAATCTGTTGGTTGTGCTTTACTTCAGATGGAAACAAGCTTATGATATGAGCTTCAAGTCAGAATAAATCTTCTTTGGATTGCTACAGAAGCAGAAGATTCATTAGGACTCTGGCATGTTCCTAATATGATGTGTTTCACTCTAACACCTTAGCCTTCATTTAGCTGGTACTTGAGCCTTTGTGGGCAGCTAGGATCAGAAAAACACTTGACAAAATTTGCTTATTCCTGTCTTATGTCCATTTTTCTTCATAAATACATGATCTGTGTTTTTCTGTAGCAACTTTCATCTGAAGATCTCTCAGTTCTACGCCGTCTGCAATTGAGAGTTGCTTTTGGGGAAACAATTGTGGCTGCCTCCCTTGTTCAGTTAATAAAATGCACTCAGTATGATCAGATACTTGCCTTTCAAGAAAATCTGGGTCATGAAAGGTCAAACAAAATGAGTACAGCAGTCTTAAGCAAATATAATATGCCTCTCGCAGCCCAGTTTTTATTGTGAGAGATAAGACTTTGAGAGATGCAAATAAAAAATAAACTCCTGTGCGTTTTAAGCCAAAAACTGAATGAAGTTCAGTGAAGTTACACCAAAATATTATCACTTCAGAAGTCAGAACAACAGCCACTTGAAGGCATGGAGTCTTAACTTGCAGTGATGCTTAAGGGACTTCTGTTAACTGGTTTAGTTGTATTTTCTTATTTTTCTTTGTGTTAAATTTTAACATGGAAATGTAAGGTTTTCGTATTTAGAAGACTTGTAAAATCAAAGAAAACCTGCTGATTCGTTTTCTTGGAATGAATCCTTATGCCTTTATTTAAGAAAGCATACTTTGTTCAACTGACATGAAAAACAAAGCCAGGTTTCAGAATGCCACTGTGTTACCTTTGATCCTCCATTCTCCAAAATGTCAGGCACTTCTTGTTCTTCTTTAGGGTCACAAGAGAACTTTTGAGGCAATTTAGAGGCATTCAGCCCACATATTTTTGTGCTGTATGAAAAGTCTGCAGCAGTTATTTACCCACCAGGAACCTGACTGTTCTTCAGGAATCATGTTCTTTATGATCTAGGACTACAGAGATTAAAGTATCCAAAAACCTGATGTCCTGATGTAACAAGCACTTTTGTAATGGCTTGTACTTCAGGCTTTTTTTATTGCCTTTTTTTTTTCCTCCCCCAATAAGAATTATGAGCAAATCAGACAATTTTAACTGACTGGCAATTTCCTACTAATTCTGTGGTCCACTCTACATACATTTTACATGGAAATATATTTTCTGCTGACGATAACCATCAATAATCCCTGCAAGAAAATGCATTTAAATTTAGAAAGAGAAACTTACCTTTGTAAACTTTTAATTCCCAGGATGATTCTGCAGCTATGTCTATTTACTCCAAAGGAGTACCTGGTGCACCAGTTCTGCTCTCTGAACAAAAGAAGACTGAGGATTTTATTTCACAATTTCCTTCCTTGAGATCCCAAGGATATTAATATGTATGTATATTTAAAGGCAATTAGTTGTTTGCAGTAGGCACAGGGAATTGCTATCACTGTCCATTTTTGCTTGGTAGGCTGTTATTTTGATCACACAAACAAGCAGATCTGAAAGAAAGTACAGTACCGGGATAAGAAGTGACAGTGAGGTTTTCATTTTAATTGAAAGCAAACCAGAAGGACTCCAAAGGATCTGCAAGCAACAGACTCTGAATGAATGAAAGGGTAAGTGAACAAACAAAAACCATGAAAAAAATACCTTTTGATAGATTTTTTTTTCCAGTGCTGATATTATTAACTTTGGACACAGACAATAAGGCTGTGATGAGCAACCTCTCTGACATATGAGAACATTTGTGAACATATGAGACTATTTCTTCTCTGATTCTCTAGAATATGGATAAAATATTCTGGAACACTGAACTGTTGTATGTAACAAATTCTAGTTCTAGAGTTCTGAGGAAATCTTATATATATTAAATACACTAAAACAGAAAGACACTAAAAAGACACTCCAAAACCTAGTCAATAAAGATAAAACTCACCTTTGAGAAATAAATATATAAATAAAGAGGAGAACAGTTTGCTCCTGGATGGCTTCATCCCATGGCTGAGGGAGATTTTGGTGTTACAATGATTCTGTTCTTCTCCCAGTCTTTGGCTTTGTGATCATTCGCTATGGTGTCCTCCCAGGATGTTGGGCTATGCTGGATAATTCAGCAATCGCAAGAAGCATTCTTAGACAAGGAAACTTGGTCATTGTGGGAAATTGTTACAGGGGTCTAGGCAAAGAACGGAAGAAACCTTTTAACAGTCTCCCAAGGAAATCTTGACCACAGCACCAGCCAAGGACCACTTGCAAAAGCATTTCAGAAAGACAAAGAGTTTTTTAATATGGCTGTCAGTATGGCACTCTGTGACAGCCTCACTGTCAGATACATTTCCAACCATGTATGCCTTTCATGCACAAAGTGCAAGGCCATTAAATTTAAATTTAAAAAGCTGCATACATTAATAATGGTGCAGGCATGACCAGGATGATCTAACTTTTAATCTGAGGAAAAATTAAGGATTGCAGCTTTCTTGGAATCTGAATTAACCTTTGTTTAATTTACTGGAAGAGACAGACACCTCCATTCTGGGCAGGCCCCCTCTGTCCTTAACTCCAGCTTTCCAGGAATACAAGATGAGGTTATTCTGTTCTTCCTGAAACATTTTTGTATTCCTTTATTAGAGTACAAACAGATCTCCACTTGTTTGAAAAAGAGGAGACAGGAGAGACTGATACTTTCACAACCATACTGGTTTTGGTTTTGTTTGTTTTTTTTTTTTAAATTTTTTTTTCCAGAACTATTTTATCCAGAAAAACATTGCTTTTTCTTCCTTTTTTTCTTTTCTTTCTCTTTTTTGGACCAGACAACATTTCTGGGTAGAAGACAGATGCAGCCAAGCAGATGATTATTATAAGAAATTCATTCTGCTGAAGCAATTTATAACAAATATACCTAGAACAAATTTAAGAATTTGGTACATTGCATTTGTGTTTTGACCAGGTAACATTTGCATTGTTGTTTCTACTTCCTTTCCGTAATTATATTTTTAACACCTTTTTTCTCAGTAATCTGCCTTGTTTGAAGAAATTTATTGCAAATGAAGAAAGCAGAAAATACCATTGTGTTCCTGTGATGTTTGGCAAGGGAAGAAGAAGTCTCTTATTCTGGTCTCTCTTATCACAATGAATCCTAAGAGTTACAGAAATGGAAAACAATTCTCATGTTTTATTTTTCCATTAGTAATCTCCAAATACACACTCGAGACTTTAGAGCTGAAACTGCAATTGTGTATGCAAAAATACTCAAAAAATTAGTAGCACTGATTGTAGAGGGCAATAAAGATGTCAGATCAGTATTTTAACACATAGACTAGCAATTTTCTTCAAATCATGGCAATTAATTTATAGCCTAGTTAAAAAAAAATGACAATATCTGCAAATCACATGGTCATTTTGGACATGTCACTCTTTCAAGGAAAATAATGCTTTTGTATGTATTGTATTGCAGTTAAGGGAAATTCCTGCAACTTTTTAGAGAACTTTACAACTCTAAATGACAAAGTACATTACAAAAAACAGCAATGTTGTTTTTTGGGGTTTTTTATCAGCATATCCACAACTATAGCTATTTTAAAAATATTTTTAGATACATTTAGAACATATTTTTATTTATGGAATCATGGTATACTTCAGGTAAGATGTGACTTTTGTGGAGGTCATATTGTTTCACATTTTTTCCCTCAGCTGTTCTATTGCACTGTTTGCTTCTACCTTTTTTTTTTCTGTATCTTCATTTTTCAAATGGTCGTTCATGTCTCCTCTTCTTCCACCAATATTTCTTTTCTCCTGTCTGCCTTGATTTCCTGTCTAACGCTTCTACATCTTTTTCCTTCCTCAGAGGTTTTTTTAATATATTTTCTGCTGTCTTTCATTCCTTTATTCTGTACTGCTTCTCTGACAGTTTTACCCCCTAATTGTTTCTTCTTCAAACAATTTAAAGGGTCTGTAAGGCAACAAGCAATTTTAATATGTCTCTCATAGGGGTTGGTAAAGGATAAATATTTTAACCTAGATCTGCATGTCCACTTTACAGTCCTTCTTCCTTTTCATTTGCTGGGATCACAGTCACTGTATTCCTTTTTCTGTTTCAAAGAAGATGTGAAGGAAATTCATTATTAACTAGATTATATAGCCAGAATCCCTGTAAGACAACAAGACCTCTTTGAATGATGCCTCCAAACTGTCTACTGGCAGATTCATTAAGGGCTTCTATATACACAAATAGTGTCTATTATGGGATATTTGGCCAGGCATTTTCTGGATAATGTTTCTTCCTTTCTTCCTGTTCAGGCACAGCCTGAACAGGGTTTGGAGCAACCTGGTCTAGTAGCAGTGGGCATGGAAGGAGATATATAGGGTCTCTTCCAATCCAAACAATTCCATTATCCTATGATTCCATTACTTTTCAACTCTCTAAATAATTTCCCATTTTCTCATAGTGAATAGTCCTCCAGATCTTAAAATTATATTGAAATAAACAGTAATTAATAGCCCAGTTAGATGCATTCATACTGGCACCATGTTTTTGAATATGTGGTACTTTCACTTTCCATGACGCACAGCACCAACCACTTCCTCAGTCCTTGTCTGAAAAACTAGTTCTTTTGCTTTTAACCTTTGCCTGTTTTTTTTCTTGTTCTTGTAATCTGAGAAAGAATGAATGATCACTTTCTACTCAGTTTTTTTGCATTAATTAAGTAATGGAGCTCCATGCCACAGGATCTTGTCAAATCTGAATGTCTCTATGGTTTCAAGGGGAGACTGGACAAGGTCATTGAGGATAATTACATCTGTATAACCCATCTCCAGATCAAAAAGCCCTGAGGTGCAATTATTGCAGGCTCAGGAAATAGCAAGAAAAATATCACATACACTAACCCTGATCTTATACTTATTACTGGACATTATTATTGGCCTAAGACAGGATATTGTATTAGATGAGCCTTTTGTATGATACACTCTAGCTGATCTTATGTTCTTATCCATGGTTTCATCTCTCCTTTATCAATCTGCAAACACACAACCAAAGCTTTTAGCTAAGTTTTAGACAGGGCATCATTTTGACATCCCCCTTCTGTATTCAGAGAAGGCATCTTCCTAAGGAGAGCCCTGCATAAGCTTGCAAGAAGGGAGGAGTGTGTTAATTATCAGATGGCAATCTATGGGATCACCTTCCCTGATTGAGATATACAGTCCATTGTTAAGTGGGTCGGCCACGGGTCAAGGGAACAGGTGGTTGAGCACAATATCATAAATGACTGCTTAATATCTGGCTCTGAAATTTCCCTGAAGTTGTCGGGGAGGAGGGACAGGATCATTATCAAAGATTGTTTGGAGAGGCAGAATCTATACTGGTGGGGAAACTGCTAATTACCATGTAATCTTTCCAATTTGGGCAGCAATAAAATTTAAATAAGATTGGCAAGTAGCAGGATGGCTTTCAGAGGCCGCCCCCACCACTGTTCCTGTCCCCATAGCCTAACGCCAGATGCAAAGCTTCAGTCTGGATGTTCTTCTACTGCTTCATAAATTATGACTGCTTAGTTGTGCATAATTACAAGGCACCGGATTGAATAGGATTAAGACTGAAATTGTCAGTTTTCTAAAGACATTAGCAAATCTTGGTATTTGGATCGAAACGTGCTGCTATTTTTTTTGGTCCAATTTGCCAGCAGTCCTGTCCATTCCCAAAGTGTTTTGCGTTGCGCTTTATAAAATATGTAAGATTTATGAAAAGCCTCTAAGCTGGCCACTGAAAGCTCTTGGCAACATGAATCATAAATGTGGCAGCATGCAATAAGGGCAGCTTGGAGTTACAATTAGCCACTCCTTCAGCACCAAGCTATTTCAAATGATTTTTTTGTGCCCCACACCATTCCAGCACAGCTAAGTTGTTAAGTGTGTGCCTGGGAAAATGAATGCAGCTATAAGCCTAAGGTTTACAAAAGATACTATGACCCAAGGTTATGTATTTATCAATCAATTAATTTTATTTTAAAATACAATTAACCCAACTTTCTTAGCAATAACAATGTCATGTTAGATTCTGTGAGGTGTCAAGAACAGACTATACTGTGAGACTGGCAGAAGACTACTGAAGACATATGAATATCAACCATGCTCTAAATCAAAACAAAAGAAATTTATTTTTTCCCCAGCATAGTGGAAATCGAACTGCAAATTTATTTTCATATTTCTTTGAAATCTTTATTATTTACTAACGACCTTGTTTCTAATTTAATTTGCAAAAAAAGTATTGCAGCTATCTACGACCTCATCCTTGGCTAAGATGTTTATTTCTACTTCCCATCAGATGGCAGGAGATGTATAATTAACTACAAAAATTCAAACAAGAGAGAAAAATCTTCCTTCCTTCCTTCCTTCCTTCCTTCCTTCCTTCCTTCCTTCCTTCCTTCCTTCCTTCCTTCCTTCCTTCCTTCCTTCCTTCCTTCCTTCCTTCCTTCCTTCCTTCCTTCCTTCCTTCCTTCCTTCCTTCCTTCCTTCCTTCCTTCCTTCCTTCCTTCCTTCCTTCCTTCCTTCCTTCCTTCCTTCCTTCCTTCCTTCCTTCCTTCCTTCCTTCCTTCCTTCCTTCCTTCCTTCCTTCCTTCCTTCCTTCCTTCCTTCCTTCCTTCCTTCCTTCCTTCCTTCCTTCCTTCCTTCCTTCCTTCCTTCCTTCCTTCCTTCCTTCCTTCCTTCCTTCCTTCCTTCCTTCCTTCCTTCCTTCCTTCCTTCCTTCCTTCCTTCCTTCCTTCCTTCCTTCCTTCCTTCCTTCCTTCCGACACTTCCTTCCGACATGTCCTTCCTCCCTCCCTCCCTCCCTCTGCCACTTTTACCACTTCATTCCTCTCTTCCCCCCTTTCTCCCTTCCTCCCTTCCTTCCTTTCTCCCTTCCTCCCTTCCTTTTCACAAGAAGGCAGCAAGCCTTGCCCAAATTCTTAAGCCTTCCTTATGTTTTTAATTTTAGTACCTTAGTTTAAACACCATTTTTCTACATTAATCCTGTACTGGTGAGTTGCAGTGATATATTTATTCAGGTTTGGTTTCTCACAGTCATCCAGAGCTGCAAGGAACTCACAAGGATAATTGTATTCCAGCTCCTGCATGATCATAGCAAGGATTCACAAGATGGTCTACACTCTTATTTGTATAGCTTTGAAAAACTCATGTATTCTTACAATGATCCCAAAACATTCAGGCTCCTAACTAAATGCTCCTCATGAGTTTTCACCTTTTGTTTTCACCAAGAAGCTTCAGTGTTGTCACTAATTTCATTCACGGCATGATTTTGTAGAAAACTTCTCAGTCTATTGTAGCAGCAGAAAAAGGGCTGATGCAGTTGGTATTCCATTAAGGGAGACATCCTGCTATGAGTCAGCAAGCGAAAGAGCGGGACATTCATTAATGGAGTTGTCATGTTAAAGGATGATTATCTGCCAAATCTGTGGCAAGGCCAGGGAGGTCTTTTAAAAGAAAGTCACAGGACAGGTAGCCATTCATTTTCTCTGTGGTTTTACCGTGCTACGTGATTGGGTTCATCATTTGAAGTTTTGTCTTTGGAAAACATTAGTACTAATTCTGCTATCCTGCATTGTAAGAATGGAAAAAAAAATAAAATAAAAGGAAAATAATCCTAACAAATATGTAGGGCGAAAGAAACATTTGCAATATCATGGACAATAACATGACTTCCATTGCTGCTGTCTTGAGTTAAACATCTGATAGCAATGAAACCTTCATGACAATAAGGAAGACAAATCAGTAGTGCTCTATAGAAAAGTCCAGCTTTGTTAGAAATGGGAATTTTTTTGCAAATATATAAAACAGGATTTTAAAGATGGCTTTTTTTCAGGTACCTTTGTTTCTCAGTGTCTATGGAGAATACATAACTCACAAGAATATTCTTTAATATGTTCTGAAAGGTGATACCCATGCTAGATGGACTGTGATACTACAAAATTTCAAAAATTGAATATATGTTTATTCCATTTCTGTTATTTCATTATAGTACCAATAAATTAACATATCATGGATATATTATAAAAAAAAGGAGCTGTTGGTGTTATTATTAGCATCATCTCAACATTTTCTGGGGTTTATATATATTCACAATAAACAACAAAATGCCAAGAGGAGTAAAAAATAAGCGAATGTAGAATTTCTTTAAACATCTCTTACTAAAAATAATACAATAAAAACAAATGGACATTTTGATTAAATAGATATCATTAATGCAGCATGTTATGATCTGAACTCATAGTTTAATTATCTAATTAAGAGCAAATGAAAATCATTAAGGTCTGTGGAAAGAAATAATTCATTTTAGGGGAGAAACAGAAAAAAAAAACAAAATCAGTCCCCTTAATTACAAACTGTCATCAGCATGTAGCACCTAGGAGTAAATCTTGCTGCAAGATGTCAAGCCTAGCTATATTGTACAGCAGGTGGTGGATGAATCATACCAGCTTCATGAAGAATTGCCAAAGAAGGGAGTGTCATTAACGAGTAGACCTCCAGACTGCGAGTAAGGTCTCGTGAGTCCTATAAACATTTCTCTTTCTGACATTTGGCAAATCACTCAGCATCAGTTTGCTTAACTGTAAAATAATCATATGCTGTTTGAGACCTCGAAGACCTTATGTAGATTTGCTGGCCTGCTGCTGAAAGAAGTTGCCAGATGAGGGCAAGAAACTTCCCTAAATTCACCTCAAAGGTTATGGAAGCAAAGAATGGGACCTGTGCACTGCCACCCGCTCGGGTACCAGAATAATGCAGTCTGGGATCATATTACATGGATGTGTAACACACCAAGAAGCTGCAGAGACAGCATTCAGTCCAAATATGGCTTTGTTTGAGGCTTACTGATTCTTTAAAATCTTTCAAGTGTGCCTAGAGAGTACACTGAAAGAGGGCAGTTCCCTTATTAACTATGGAGCCATACACACTTTTTTTTTTTTTTTCCTGTGGAAATAGTTGTGCTGGAGGAAGGTGAAGTAGCCATATGTTAAGGTATGATTGGACTAACTCATCCCCTGAGAATTGCTGCTGGCTTTTTCTGATTATGTTTGCAAGAAGCAGGCAGGCATTGACACAGATTTTCCCCATAAGCTCATTGATTAGCAAAGATGCCCAAACTTCATGGAGGCCCTAATGAGAAGGTCTGGGACGTTAAATCGATGTGATTCTTTTCACTTTTAAGGGTCCTGAAAAACAAATATGTTTCTTTTATTGATAGTTTATTTTGAGGGTGCAAATAAAAACAAGCCAATTATAAAGTTCAGTAATGTGGAGAGAATGTTACTGTTCCTAAAGGCTTTGCAGCACAAGAGACAAACCCAGATTTCAAACAGTGAGAGATCTAGTTTCCAGTTGTGAATGTGACCTACATTTCTGAATCTTAGGATATCTGAATCACCTATTATTTCCCACTATTCTGCACAAAAAGTTGGGATTTTGATGATGAAGTGCAAGACATAATGAAGAAACATGCAGTACAAGGAAATTTGACCATATCTGTAAAGCCTAAAGTCTGCTTCAAAAAGGGGTTTTGTGGTCATTCTCTATTTTCTAGTTGCTCCTCAAGCAGCAGCTTAAGCATTATAAGTAAACATATCATGCCAATAGCTGTAGAGGAATTCAGAGTAAACACAGTATGTTCTGCAGGGGTGTCAAATAATGGGAAAATAAATATCTGAAACTTCATTCTGAAGATGACAGGTCTAATGAATGAAGATAAGAAACTGTAGAATAACTTTTTTAAATAACAGTTCAACAGGAGATCACTGAAGTGAAAAGAGCTGCTGGGACTATTACACAGAAAACAGCTTGAAATTGCTACAGACACTTGTATTTGTTACTAGGAAAGCATTTTATATGTATGGAAAAGTCCATCCAGAGTACAGTTGTGGACAGATGTAGCCAAGGCAAAGCTGGATCTGCAGAGGGAATTGGAGAGTCTGGTTGGTTTCAGAAACTGAGATTTAAATAGCTAAAGTTTGTCTGAATTGTCCATTATCTGGACTGAATAATGAGCCATGGCTTTGGGGGCAGGGAATTTGCTGCCTGAGTATCTGAAACCAGGTGTTGCTGGTTTTTTCTGTGGCCAGTACCATCTGTTCTGTGCCCAACAGAACACTTCAGCCCAAATCATTTATTTTATGGCTGTGGATGAAAAGGTGAGTGATGCCCTATGGAAGGCAATTGTAATATGGCACAAGCAAAGTATAGAGCATGACTGTGGATGAATAATCAGACAAATCTGAAGTGAGGAGACCTATTACGAAAAACACCAGATTATATTGCCTGCTTTCTTTCTCTGTGTGGAACCTCTGCTGTTGACTGGACCCTGCACTCTCAACATACTTTTGAGTTCTGTTAGTTGACTAGAGAGCTGGGAAATAGAAATTGGGGAAGCTTGTGCCAGGTGTTTTCAGATGTTAGTGGGCTGCTGCTGATTCATCTTCAGGATGTACCACCTGCCTGTGACAGTGGTTTGGAGCATAGTTGCATGAGTAAGGTAGAATGTATAGCACAGGGAGAGAGTGTTTCTCTATTTTTTCATCTACTCCCTAACAGTCTCACCCCTAATATTCTCTAACATTGGCAACATGGAGCAAGAAGAGGTAATTTTTATGCAGTGAGCACCTTTGCTTTTATCCCATTCATATCCATAAACAATTTCCCTGGATTTCTTGTGAGTTTTTTGTTTTGTTTTGGGGGGTTTTTTTGGGTGTTTTTTTTTGGGTTTTTTGGTTTTTTTTTGGTTTTTTCTTTTGTTTTTGGTTTGTGGTTTTTTTGTGTTTTTTTGTTTGTTTTGTTTTTTTTTTTTTTTGTTTGTTTGTTTGTTTTTGTTTTGTTTTGTTTTGTTTTGTTGGGTTTTTTGTTTTTTGGTTTTTTTTGTTTGGGTTTTTTTTTCATTAGACTACAGAAGCACTGACTGCAGCTTTATGCACTGCAGTTTACAACTGTACCCAGCAGGAATGTTGTACAGCTGGCCCAGCATATAACATCCTAACTTTCCACTGCTGACAACCTCATTTTCTTATCCTCAATCAGGTTATCTGCTATACCTTCTCTTCAACAAAACTAGCTAAAAAAATTGGAGCAAAGGAAGTCACTGTAAGCAACTTAAAAGCCAGAAATATACCCAAACATTGCCATTTTTGTAATTTAATTTTTTTTCCATAGTAAGAAATGATTTCTTAAAACCGACTTCTCATATCAGAGGTAAATGCATTTGATTTGCAGGTGGTGTGGAAGTGACTGGTGAGATGAAGAAGCAGACGAACCTCAAGATATGAAGGTAGAAGTACTGAATTTCCAAGTTTTTTTCCTAGACACAGTTATCAGATTTTCAGGTTTCCAGATTTGCAAAAGGGACTTTGAAGGTGTGGGTCTTCAGGGATCACAGCAGCATAAATTTAAACTGACTAAAATAACACTATAGCTGTCATTGTCTCTATCTACTCCATTTTCAGTAAAGAGTTTGTAAGTCTAGAAAACCTTCCAGGATCCAGACTTCCTCATGGATAAAAGGAATTTTATGTTGAAAAGTTTTTGGGGTTATTTTCTTCCAGGCTTGAGGAGTCTGATTCCATAGCAAGAGAACCATAAATTTCAAGAAATGTGACTTTGCTATTACTGTTCACATAATGTATTTAGGAATAAGCTATTGTGGCTCCAATAATGTCTCCAAGACACAGAAATAGGAGGCTTTAGCCTGAGATTTTCACACTGAGAATTTCAGTGTGAAAATCTAGAAAAAAATAGCACTTTGCTGCCAGGAAAGAAGCCATTGACCTTTAGGCCTTGAGTTCTTCAGGAGCCACCCACCTATCACAAATCAGCTGAAGTCCACAGTATCAAAATCCACAGTGTCTAGCTATCCTTGACCATTAATTATCAGTGTATTTCTTCATTTCCTAGAAGATTTAGTACCAAAGCCATATTTAATAATGTTAGTAGTTTTCACTTTGGACTGCTACTGGATACAATGCAAATAAATATTTTTCCTTTAAATTAAGAAACAGCGACCTGTAATGGTAAGGTAATTTCAGTTTAAAAATCTCTTTGAAGACTCTCAGTCACAATTTATAGATATAGATTTTTTCCTATTCCAGAGAAGTCCTGCGAATATTTAAAAGAATGTTTTAGTAATCAGGGTTAAACAGAGCATAGTTGTGTAATCTATTTCTTTCCTTTACATAGTTCTCTACATACATGTAACTAATTATTAGTTGCACTAATATGCCATAGCTTGAA
Organism: Passer montanus; assembly: GCF_014805655.1. Classification (NCBI taxonomy): domain Eukaryota; kingdom Metazoa; phylum Chordata; class Aves; order Passeriformes; family Passeridae; genus Passer; species Passer montanus. Next base: position 567,250 of record NW_024360277.1, on the reverse strand, counting down.
TTCTGTTAATATAAGTATTTCCATTTCTTATTAAATCTTCTTTTTGAGGTATTTACATTTTTGTTGTTGTTGAACTTATTCTGATTTTGGTCTGCCTAAAATGCAGAGGAACCTTTCCTTGACTAGATTTTAAATTTGGATCACAAAACTCTAAAAAAATGTTAAAGTTTTGGGTGTTGAAAAAACTTTGCAAATTTGCTAGGTGTGGAGAAGACCATTTTCAGATGAAGAAACGTGTTTGTATACTATATTAACTGACTATTTTTTATGTTCCTGGGGAAAGAGCAAGCAACAGTCAGGTGATTCTGCAACTGGAAAAATTACTGTGCATAACAGAGATATCAATGGAAATCTGCTGTGGTTTTTTTTTTTAGTTTTTTGAAGAGATAAAAGAGAAAGAAAATTATGTCTTATTGATGTTAAGGAATGTCCATCCTAAATATTTTTAAAAATATGTTTGATAAACATCAATTAAGAGTTGTCTGGCCATGTGATTTTAGCTTGGGCCTGCAAGTGCTATAGGTAAACCTGGATTTCGGTACCAGTGCTGAATCTCCATGGATCTATGTAAATGAGACATGAAGAGGACACCTTGATTATTCTGAATTTACTTGGACTATCTATAGTTCTCCTTACTGCCAGCTTACTGAACACCTTGTACAACATATTATGCTCTGGGATCCAGAACATTTAGAAAATGATGTTTATTCTGTTGAGCTATTGAAAGTGAAAAGAAAGAAGAAAGTATAAACTCAGCAAACTTTCATAGAGCCTGTTTACAAAAAAAAAAAAAAAAAAAAGAAATCATCATGCAGATTTATTAAGAAAAATAGAAAACATATCATCTTTGGGAAAACACTACGCCTTCAATTGTTGAATCACTCTACATTTTAATGTGCAAATTTGTTCCCTGGCTTTTTGTTGAAAGGATCAGACCATTTGGCATTTTGTCTGACAAAAATGCATTAGGAAGATGCAGTATAATTTATTAAAATGTATAAGGGGAACAAAGAATAGGATTAATTTTCTTTTTTTTTTTTTTTTTTTTTAAATTCCAGGGGCACCACTAGGGCATTTAATATGGGTTAAACCAGATTCAAAGAGCTTTTCATTAGACATTTAACATAAATGACTAAGAGCTTAATCAGCACATACCATTTAAATGCATTGAATGGAGGAATTGGACTGTACATAGCATTATAATTTATGGAGTTTTGTTTTTGATTACATAAGGGAAATACATTTTTTATATCTTAAAAGCATTCTTTTGTGATGTCAAAAAAAAAAATGTATAGTATTATTGTTCAGAAAATGGTGTTTCAATTTGGTAGGGAAGCCTAAAGTCACCCAAGTGGAAAAGATAACTAGTAAATTCCTCAAAGTCCTGTAGTTTGTGGGTTTTTCTCTTCAACACGTCCTCTTCTTCTGGGCCTGATAATGAACATTGCTTCTACTTTCCATACTATGTTGCTTGTACATTCTTTTTAATGGCTTTAAAAAAATTGACTTGTGAATACTTCTGAAATGCAGTTTGAGCAGCATTAGTGAGAGCATCACTATGCTGGGCTTGCAGCATGGAAGCAGAGTGATCCTGAAAACGTGCTTTGCTTCCTTTTTTCAATCATTTAGTGATAGTATAAAAGTAATTCAGTCCCCACTTAAACAATACCTGGGGTAACTCTGTGTGTATCATCTGTTCCATCAGAGATGATTATAGGAAATTAAAGTGCTGCAGAGGCAAAAGTAGCTCCCATTTTCAGGAACTTTATCAAAATGTTAAGGAAGGATAATATGCTAAACCGCTTACTTCTTAGCTTCTGTTTGCCTTCAGCAATACTGTCTATTACAATCGCTCTTCAAATTGCACTTGCTTTCCTTTCTAACAAAAGGCATTGTTTTTTTCCCTCTCTTCTCTTATATCTTTGCAGGAGACAATAAAGTATCTCTTCTTATCTAGAAACACTGAGAGTTCTTATCAGCAGAAAGGTAAGAAAAAGGAAATATCTCAACAATGGAGATTTTTTTTTACTGTGTTTTATTTTTTTTTTAGTAGGTCAGCAAAAAGAAAAAAGAAGTTCCATTTTGTGAGATGCTATCCCTTATTGTTAGAAGGAGAGCTGGAAATCAAGATAAAGCTCTTATTCTCTGAGAACACAGTCACCCTAAAATGCATACCTTAATCTCACTCTTGCTGTTTCTTCTTTTCCCCTTTATTTTTCTGTCTTTCTTTCTCTCTCTGTCTTTTCTTCTTCATTGTCTTTTTTTTAAACTTAATAATTTAATTTTAATGTAAATTTTCTAATAGTGGATTTGCTCCCTCCTGACTGATCCTACCCACAGTACTGGGAAAGCAGGAGTAAAAGCACACTTTGAGAAATGAAACATATATTTATGCATAAACATGCACAAACACACATATATATATATATATATATATATATATATATATATATATATATAGCTATGGATCTGTATTGCTGCATCTATGGTTCAAATGCATACACTTAAATATGCATAAATATGCTTCTGTGTATATATATATTTATGTGCATTATTTTTTATGCATGTAAGGATATAAAGAAGCTCTTAGAAGCTGGAATTCAGCTCTTATTATGGAGGCTAGTTGTATTAATGCTCCCAGTGTCATCCATTTGCCTTCATTTACAGCAGTAGTGAATTAAGTGACATAACTGACATTTGCTTGGTGTGGCCTGTTTTTCTTTCATCCTCTCTCTCAGAGTTGTAGCTGTCTAGAACATTATTTTGGTAGCATTTTGCTTTGATCTGATGAAATATTTATCCAGACTGAGATGGAAAGGGGGAGAGGGAGCTGTACAAAAACCAGTCTGTTTGACTTGGGCACCAAACATGGTAAAATCAGTACAGGTCCTACACCCTACCAGCATTTGTTCAATTACCTCAAATTTCTCACTAGAGAATCTTTGTCTTTTGCACAGGCTCCACAGTGAATCATGTCCTGCTTACTCCTATCTAGGCATGGCACAATGCTGAGAGGGACAACTGTGTACATTTTCCCCATCCCCAGTAAAAATTCCTGTTCCTTCTTTGCATCAGGTTTGGGATTATCAAGACAGGTGAGTCAGGTCAGCATGCCCAAGTAGTATCTGTGTATCAGACCAAGATTATGCTCCCCTGATAAACCGTGTCTAAAAATTAATTCAATATTTGAACTAGTTAAGCACTGGAAATAAATACTTTTAGATTAAGTTTCTTTGAGCCTGTTTTACACATTCATCCTGGGCAATTGCTCTTCAGAGTTGCAGCTTTTCATCCTTTAGTTGTTTCTAAGGGTATTTTCTAACCCTCAGTGTTAGCTAGGGCAAAGGAATCAAGGCCAGGCTGGATGTGGGTCTGAGCAACCTGGTCTAGTGCCAGGTGCCCCTGCCCATGGCAGGGAGCTGGAAATAGATGATCTTTAAGGTCCCCTTGAACTCAAACCCTTCTGGGGTTCTATGAATACCACCTGTTGTCTTTCTTTATAGTCAACTCACAGTGACGGAATTATCTTCACTTATCAGGATGACATTCAAATCTGTTCACAAAATCCCAGCTATCACTTGACTAGGGAAAAAAAGAAATTAAAGGGGAAGGGGGAAAATGTGAAAAAACTACATAGCTTCAAATATTAAAATACAAATGTTCTCTTCCAGCATAAAGATACTTCCATCCTTTCCTACAGTCAGTAGGTAGAGGCTGACTACAAAAATCAGATTCTGAGAACCTGAAGGTCTTCAGAATTGTCCAGTTTCTCCAGTGACAATATCTGAGAGCTTTGCAAGTATCTGGGTTATCTGAACCACATCTAAATCAAAGGCACTTCACTTGAAAGGGATGCCAGAAGTAATATGATTATTTTTGTTGTGAATATTTAGAAAATAATTTAAAAAATTATTTAAAAGCCAGCTGTGTAATTTGTAAATGTGATTATATTGGCCTGTGGGAGACTTCCAGCTGGAGCAGGTGGGTATTCCTGAAATAGGCAGGACCCTCTGAGAGGGATCCATTCTGGACTAGAGAACAAGAGTGAGAAGGAGGGAAGGAGCAGCAGTGAGAAACTAGTTCATGGATCATAACTATCCCCACCAAGCTGCACAGCTCAAGGGAGTGAGATAAAGAAGATCATAGTGAAGGAGTAAAGCTGATCCTGGAAAAAGTGGTGGTGGGAAGAGAAGCATGTTTGTTGGGTTTTTTTTTTGTTGTTGTTTTTTTTTTTTTTTTTAAATTAGTTTCTCCCTACTTAAGTTTATTTGAAATGACACTAGGTCGATTTTCACCAAGTGGTCTGTTTCACCTGTAATTGGCAAGTGATCTTCCTGTCTTTTTCTTGACCCATGAGCTTTGTCTTCCCATTTTGCTGCCCTGTCCCAGTGAGTGAGGGAGAAGCTGGATGGGCATTTGGCCACTGACCAAGATCAGAACACTACAATGACACACACAGGTTTGTCCATCACCCACTCAAATGTTTCAGACTGCTGAAGATTTGATGACCAGCTTTTTACACTTGTCTTGATAAAATATCAAGGGAACTTTTTAGAAATATCCTCTGTGTTTCTCCTAAGCAAGGGGTTAGCATTAGCAAGGGGTTTTGTCATTAACTTCACTTTTATGCATTAAAAGAGGGAGGGGGAAGACACTACATTTTGGGATTTCAAAATGATTTTTCCCTTTTCTGCATATTTTTTTCTTGCTCATCACTTAGATTTTTTTTCAGTCTCATGTTGCTATTTTGTCAGAGATGACAATATGGAAATCCATACATATTGGTATTCCAATAGAGATTTTCCTAGCCAAACGGAAGCAAAAAATTACGTGAATACAAATGTATTAACTGCAAAGATAAATCACAACCCGCCTGCAACTTGAATAAAATGAGGAAAGAGAGGAAAATATGTGGGGTAGGGAGTGCAGCTTAAAACCAGCTGGAGTTGGAGGGTGGAACATCACACAAAGAAATCAGGAAACATTTATAAGCATAACTTTTTAGTATCACACCAGCAGAAAATGTCTAGTGATTGAAAAGTGAGCAGGCCCACAACCACACAGCATTGGAAAAGTTTTATCATCTTTGGAAATCATCTGTGCTCATTGTCAGGATTTTTACAACTCTACCTTGGTTTGGAAGTCTTTTTCTTTCTTCTTCTCCCTCTTCTTCTTCGTTTTATAAAGGAAAAAAAGTTTAAAAAATATGAACTTAGGAAAAGCCAATTTCATGTGCTGTTAATTTAATTCCCAACATAAAACCTTACTTCTTCTGATGGAAAATGAAATTACCCTTTCTACATCCGTTTTATCTGTCAATTAAATTCTTTTTTTTTTTTTTCTCTTTTCCTCCCCTCAAAGAAAAAAGAACATGCACATTATTGGTTATATTTTCTGTGCTTGCAACAAAATGAAAATGGGAAGAGGTGGCATTAACTACAGTAAGTACACAAAACCTGCTTGATTATCATGTAAAGATGCTGGAATGACAACCCCAGAGACTTTGAGTCTCCTTTGTGAGGTTGTAGATGTCTAGGCTAATTTTCATTTTCCATTTGTCCTGGTATTGCATGGCAAAGCAGTTTTAATAATGGGACTCTTCACAGCGTTAACTATTAACCTTTCTATTTCGTGGTATCTTAAAGAAATGGCTTTTGGAGGCAGCTTTCTCTGCCTGAATCTCTGTGTGAATAAAGATAGGAAAATGAAATGCATCTTCTGGGCAGAAAGAGGGGATATTCATTCTGTGATCTATTCTGTATGATTAATTTCAGGATGCTATTTTCCCTTCTTTATGTTGTCATTATTTGACAGTTGTGAAAAAATCACCTACTTTGTTCTGGTTTGGTTATTACTGGTATTACCTTAAAGCTGACTGGAAAATACTATTCAAAAGAAAAAATTAAAAAATCAGTGTTTCAAAATTGAAAAGAAAAAAAAATGATGCAGTATTTTTTTCTTTATGTTTTAAATGAAGGGAAAAACACCCAACAAAATGTCTTTCATGACCAAAACAAACCAAAAATCATATTTTCAGTTTTTTTAAGAGGATCCTTAAATGGAGAGAAAAGCAGATGCCATTTTTTAGGTAAATCCTAGAAAATAGTGTAGCTCAACGATAATACTTTGTCCTGTATATGAAGTTCTCAAATGTTTTAATCCTTATCTGAAGCAAATATACCATTGATAAATTGAAAATGAGACACTTTTACCTTAAAGACTTTTTGCACGTACGCAGGGGGCTGGCAGGTATCAGTGTTTGGGCCCTGAGGGGCATCTTCTGGTGAATATTTTTTTTTTTGGCATTGCCACAACCAGACCTAAAATCCCTTTCTGCTCATCCCTACAGTGGGGGTGGCAGGATCAGCCACCCTTTAGCTGTGCCAGCTGGGAGTTCAGTGGCACTGAATTCCATGAATTTACTCTGGTCTGAAGTGGTGAGGTTCAATTAGATTTCTTTTTTTCCTGCAGCACTTTTAGAGGAGAATAGCTTGGAGGCTGTGAGTCAGAGGGCTGAGCAAATGTGTGTCTTCAAACCTCTGCAACCAGATTTGCCAGAGGACATCTGCTATCTTTTCTCTTAGAACAATTTTCAAGGAGGATATTTTCCTGCCCTTTGTCTTTGCTGCCCTTGAGAAGAAGGACAAGTGAAAGTCAAACACTTTCTGCTTACACCTGTAAGAGCTTGGGAAAACTTAATGTGAAGCTCTTTGTATTCTCAGGCATACTATGAGGGGTATTTCCTTGGTGAACTTCCTCCTATGAAGAGTTTTTTTTTGCATAGCTGAATGTATCTGAGAGTCTTAATAAATAATACTGATATTTTTGGGGAGGGGAGGGGTAGTGTGGGGTTTTTTTTGGGGTCTTTTTTGTCCAACAATATCTACATCGTAAACCAGAACTGTTTCAGGTCTGTCACAGCAGAGGAACTGAGGCATGAATCTCCTCACACTGGCATATGCAAAAACCAAATACAATTTGGTTAAAGTCAAAACTAGTATTATACTAGAGGAGAGTGATTGAGTGAAAAATCAGGCCTACAGCCTAAAAAGTGCATTTATATATGTATATATGTATATAGCATCCTTTTTTTTTTTTTTTTTTTTTTTTTTTTTAGTTTACTACATAAGACTGGAAGGCATTCAAATCATGCCCTTGCTGTTATTTGTTACTCCTGAAATGATTAAAGTAAATCACATTGTTTGATATGAAAAATATGTTGAGCACTCACTTCTATTTTTCTCAGAGCTCTGCCCTCCATGCTGCATTTTGTAGCGTAATCAAAATGCAAAATACATTTTGAAAAATTAAGTGAGAGACACATGTGTGAATCATGAGGTTTATTTGCATGTTTGGCCCTTCAATTCATTAGGGATTTTGATTTTTCCAGGAGGGAAACTGTCATATTTACATATTCTTAGACAGGCATGCAAATATTAGTCAGAAACTATAGTTTATTCAATGCATTACAAGCTCCTGAGCTGCAAAACAGTAATTTCAGTTCTTGAGTAATATATGTTTTTGGAAATCTGGCATAATAACGCTGTATCATAGTATTGCCCACTAGGACCACTTATGATTTTGTCAGGTTTTCCATTATCAAGCCTTATATTCTGGGCCATGCTCATTGTACACCAGCCATATAAATTTGTTATCTGACATGCATGGTCTCAGTCCCAGAGCAAATTTCTTTTGCAAATTTCACAAAGAAAAATCATGGCAGCTTATTCAGAAGTTTCAGCTGAACCAGAGGGGACACAGCACCAAGAGCAAGAAAACCAACTAGCACAAGTCCTTTATGACCACTTCTGTGTTTCTGTGATCTGATGTGTTGCAGAGGTTTGCTGCAGCAGATAGAAATATGCTTGCCAAAGAACATACACATGGTGTAAACACAGTGCTAGTAGCATCTGTCAAGTGGAAAAGCATCTGTCCCCTATCTGGGAAGTGGGATGTGGTGTTTTATACGGTTTTGCTTGGCATAAATTCATAAAGCGATGTAACAGAATGGAGATTACTTCAATGTATACTGAAGCAAATAGTTTAAATCAGCTGACTTCCCTTCTCCCTGTCTCCCATTTCATGTGGAGTTTATTATAACTGCTAAAAATTCCTGTGGGTAAAGTCAGGAATGGTTAGAGACAAGTTTACCAATAAGGTCAAGGAACCATTGCAGCAAAAGCAGCTCACCAGGCTGATATATGTGCCAAAGGTGTCTTTAGCCAGTGTCAGACAAACAGTGTGATTATAGTCACAAGAGGCACTACCTTCGGCTTCTAACCGTGATGCCCCAGGACACATTCACATTTATATTTATTTACCCTGGTCCACAAGTTGGGTGAAGCTTAAGCACATGCTCCTGGCTCTTTCAACAAGTGATGAAAGTTAAAATTTTTATAATGAAAAACGGAACTCGGAGATGAGGAAGATAGATATCCTTATACAAATTAATCGGGAGAACATATCGATTGAACCATGGGGACTGAATTAACCAGTACACTCTTTCAAATAATATTAGCAGGTAGAAAAAAACTGACCTATGTGCAAATTTTTCTTTTCTTTGTGCTAAAATATTAAAGACAACAATATCTGCTGCAAGTCATCACAGGAGATTTGCAACTGTTCTAATCCCATTTTCACTAGACCATTTAAGGAACTGAGACCAGAAGATTGCTCCCATTCATGAAATTTGTGTAATACACTGATATAAAACAACTCTGTAGACTTTGAATTCTATTTATGCAATCAGGAAGGATGCACAGGACCTCTTGACATGGCTAGAGGGGACAAAATTGATAGCTAGTGGGCATCTGATACATGTTTGAAATTACTTTTTTTGTTGTTTTGGGTTGTTTTTTTTTCTTCCTAGAAGTGTAATTATTACAATGTTCATGCTTTTCATATACCATATATTTCTGTCTGATCTCTTATTGTGCAGAGGAGATATGGATGTAAAAATGTGCTGTTCTCTAAATCCTCATATGTCCCAAAAACTGTAAAATATTTGAAAGGACTGCTTCAATTGCTCATGTTCATGATCTGTGGGTTTAGGATTTCTCTGTGTGCAGTTGCAGACTACTCCAACGATACATTTTGTTGTATCAATAATATGTAGTCTGTGGCTTGATTGTGAATATTTGAGCTATGCCTTACAATCCACAGTGTGGTTCTTTGAGGATTTGCTAAAGGCACTGAAGGTCACTTTGAGGTGACTCCAAACGGTATCTAGGAATTAAGGTTTGACAAAATTCTGCTACTGTGAGGCAATGATCATGCTTCTTTGTTCTGCTACAGTCCAAACACAACTTCCTTCCAATATGCTTGTGTAGGAAAAAAAGTCAGCATGTAGTAATGGCTCAAGAACTTTTCTTGAGAGGGTTTTACAGATCTCACTTCAAAACCCTCTCAAGAACAAATCTTGAGAGGGTTTTACAGATCACACTGATTCTGTGTTGCAATTCCTAGACAGATGTGGAGCCTCATTTATCTGGTGCATGCCAGTGCTAATGGATTATGTATCTTGTGTCATGCATAAAGAAAGACACCTGAAGAGTTTTCATCTTATAATTTCTATTCTTTATTTTATATAATTAGTGTAGTAGTACACAAAAAATATTATCTGTATTTCACTGATTATCTTAATTTACATAAATTATAATAACACAAATTTGAGAGAGGCAATAGAATCTATTAAACAACACTGCAACATAACCTTTTGGTTGAAGCCCCAGTTCTGCTCTTCACCTTAAGTATGGCCATAGGTTACTCACTGTTTCCCCTCCTATTTATGTCTTTTTTATAAATATATATATTTTGTGCACAACTCTTCATAGCCTGGTTTATCACTAACTGTTGTGTAGAGAAAAGCTATCTTGGATGAGACATTTAAATCCTGCTGCAATAAAATAAATGTAAGATAGGGTATTTTATATACTTACAAGAAAATAATTGTCTTTTTGGACAAATAAAAATATTGCTCTTGATCACAAAACCCAAATTTTTTTCAAAATAACTCACTAGCAGAGTGTTGCCTTCAAATATATTCTTCCTCTATTACTCTTCTGTGTTGGATTTATTCTAGTCACATGTGTGGGTTGAGAAATATACAAAAAAAACCCGGTGCTTTCATTAAGATTAGAGAGCTGCAGCCCTTAAATCATTCATTTATGCAATTTTTAACTGTTTTTAACTAGCACAAAATAGCTCATTGGAATTATGCAAGTATAGATCATTTTAATTTGAATCATTGTGGAATCATAAAGGACTCCGTTCTTTAATTTTGTGCCTTCAAGACAGACACTTTGATTAAAAAATAATAAAGCATGAGAGCTGGAGGGTCCTTGCAGGTTCTTCTAGCTATCATGGATCCCTGATCTTTGGTACTAATTCTTCTCATTAATATTAATAAAGGGCTGATAGGCCATCTCAAAGCATAGTACAAACCCCATGCAATTAATTGCTTGTAGTGTTTTTATGCTTATTTGGCACAATGAGAAGTGATGCCTCAGGAGTCTAAATATCAGTTAATCGATAATATAAAATTCACTGAAAATGAGCCCTTCAACTCCCTTTTTCTCATAGAATCATAGAATCATTTAGGATGGAAAAGGCCTTTGATATCATCAAGTCCAACTGTAAACCTGATACTACTAAATCCACCACTAAGCCCAATCCTCAAGAGCTGCATTTACAGATTTTTTAGATACCTCCAGCAGTGGAGACTTCAGTGTTCCCTGGGCAGATCTCACCTGGCTGCAGGCTCCTTAGAGTTACCTGTAGAGAGCAAGAGGGTGTCCCTTAAACCTCCTTTTCTCCACGCATATGTTGTGTGATATATGAAAAGAATGGTCAAAGAAAACATAGGGTAATATCAGTACATGTTTTCCCTAACAGAGTTTGTTCCAAATTTCCTGTAACTACATGAGTGATGTTCTCTGTGCTCATGTAGCCCATAATATAAAGTAATACTTGCATTAATAGAGGTATTCTGTTTCCTGACCCCTATAGGTATTTGATGCCATTTTAGACTTCCAAAATTTTCCACATACTAGTAAGTACCATGGGGGAGCTAGCTCTAAAATAACATGAAGAACTTATATTTAGGAAATTGGAATATGATCTGCAGATATTTATATATAATTGAAATAAATTAATTGCTTTAAATTCTTGGTTTTTAATAGAGTTAGCATCAAAACACAGATGGAAACAAATTCTAGATTTAGACACATCCGGAGTGATTTCATTTTATAGCATGATTTTTATAGTTGTCAAAGTGGTACAGACTAATATACATAACCTTCTCCTAGGGAAAAAGAAAAGAAAAAAAAAAACACACAAAAAAACTCCAAACAAACAAAGAAACAAACAACAACAACAACAACAAAAAACCCAAACCAAAACAAACCAAAACAAAAAAACCCAACAAAAACAACCCAAAAACACACACAAAAAAACCCCAACCCCCCCCCAAAAAAAAAAAACAAAAACAAAAAAAAAACCAAAAAAACCCCCGTCCAGTTTACAGTAGATTTAAGTAAGAAATTAATTTTTCTACTTTATTAGATGGGCTTCTGTCATCTGAACCACTATACATTTAATACAGATACACCATTTTGAGGAATACTCCAGAAGCTGAGGCTTGAAGACATTACCTACAGTCATATGAAAATTAACTTTGCTTTTTGTCCTTAGATTTTAATATTTTGTCCTTCATTTTTGTTAGCAATTTTTCTTTTAAATCTTCTATTACTAAGCTTTTTCTTATTTCTGTCTTGAATAGTGAATTTGCAAAACTCTGTTTCTTATTACCAGTTGGATCAGAATACCTGATCTAGGAAATAAGTTTCTAACTGACTTTTGTGTCTTATTCTATATTCTTATGAGGAAGAAAATCTCTTTGGGTTTTGCTTCTCTGTGACACTTTTTTCAGCACACTGAATGATTTCTGTCCTTTATGTACCTGACATGTGACTCTTCTTCTTGGCAGAGTACATGGAGATTATAGCCCAAAAGCAGTTTTGCTAAACAGTGTTTTTTTATAAATCTTCCCAAATTTCAGCAGGATTAAAACCAATTATATGTTGTTTGGTTTTTTTAAATTTAAAAAAAAAATGAGATTATAGCCCAAAAGCAGTTTTGCAAAACAGTGGTTTTTTTATAAATCTTCCCAAATTTCAGCAGAATTAAAACCAATTATATGTTGGTTGTTTTTTTTAAATTAAAAAAAAAAAAAAAGAAAGAAAAAAGAGAGAGAAAGAGGAGACAATACAAACAAATTGGTACATAGCCCTTTGCTTCTCCTTTCAGTGCTGCAGGTTTTATGAGTTAAAATGTTTAGATTCTTTTTCTTCTCCACTTCTACTTAACAGAAAGGTGATTGCAGGAAAAGTAGATGGAACACCAACAATAAAGCTTCTAGAACAGGTTTCTGCAAATTTGGAAATGTTAATTATGCTGAGTCGGATGGCATCTCTCAACCGCACATGGTTACACACGGTTTTGGTCAACAAAACATTTCAGAAAAATAAGAACTTCTCTCCCATCCTGAAGTGATCCACTGTGCTGACACTACAGAACAAAAAAGAATATTATTTGGATTTTGTTCACTTTTTTTTTTTAATACAAATATAATATTACACTAAATTGTTTGTATTTGTGTAAAGGTTTAACCCCAGCTGTCAACAAGGTACTGCATTCTCCACTATCCTTTGGGCCCTGGTAAGGAGGAGAATTGGAAAAAGGAAGTAAACCTCCTGGACTGAGATAAGAGCTACCTCATAACTGAAAAAAATACCTCACAAAATCATAATAAATTATTTAATACTAATTGCCATGAGAATTAGAGAGAGGAATAGAACTCAAGAGAAACAAGTGACGCAGAACAAAATTTCTCACTACCTGCTGACCGATGTCCATCTCACCTACCAGCAGTAATCTGTCCCCCCCAGTTTATATACTGGGCATGATTTCTTATGGTGTGGAATATAATTTTGGCCATTTTGGGTCATCTGTCCTCATCATGTTCACTTACTCCCTCATGGATTCTTGTGCCTCTGCTCATAGGCAGAGCATGGGATCCTGAAAAGTCCTTGATTTAGAATAAGCATTGCTAAGTGACCACATCAGTGTCTTATTAATAATATTCTCATAGTAAATCAGAAACACAGCACCATTACAGATACTAGAAGGAAAATTATCTTACCTGAAACCAAGGCAACTGGGAATAGCCATATATGGGGATGTGGTCTTGTAAAGCTAAATGACCAAGAATATCCCTACTTTTTTGTCATATGTATTCAAATAGATATTAATGAGCTATTGTACCTACTGTTAAAGATGGTGTTTCAAATAGAATGCACTCTAACAAAGAATCTCTACAATAAATTTTTATTTCTGTTTGGTTGCTGGTTTTCTGTTGCATCATGGTACAGAAAATGGATTTGAAGGAGGCTGGGCTGTGGTTATTTCCAGTTGTAACATTTTGGGGCCTACAGCAAAGGGTTGTTCTGCTTCATGTGGCTCACAATAACTGGTTAAATCTTGCAGCTATTCCTATGGGCTTTTTACAGCTGGGTGAAGTATTTTTAGCAAGAGAAAAGTACATTTTCATGCACACCTCTACCTGTATTGTTTTATCAACAAGTATGAATTTATAAGGTCAAGTCTCATCCTTCAAGTAGTCTTCGTATACACATGCACACATGAAAGAAAATGGTTTTAGGAAATGTCAGAATGCTTTATATCAACATTTTCAGAATGAACTGGAATGTTTCATTTCAAAATGTCATTTTCATTTTGAAATTGATCTTTTTAAAGGGTAAGAAAAGGAGAAAAAAAGTCTTAAATAACTTGAAAATGAAACACAACATTTTCCAATTTCAACAAAACTTCCTGGTGTACAAACCCATACCCATTGATTTATTTCTTTTTTCTTTACCACTGAGCTCCAAAGTCAGATATTCTCACGAGATGAGTGTTTTACTCATATTCCAAACCAGTGGTCAGCTAAAAGTGCAGTTTCTGTTTTCTCTGTGCCTGCACACAGGATGCACCATCAGCTGTATCTTTCAGCACTGGAGGTTTCAGGCATGACTTCATGGCTGTGTAATTCCCGCTCCTGCTCTGTTGAGAGTGATGGTAGGTACCTTAAATTGCTATAAAATGAAATTTTGTTCAAGGAAGGTCTGCAAAAGTAGGAAAAACTACAGTTCTGCCCTTTTTAAAGACAAGCCACAGCAAGGCAGAAAACTCCAGAGATTTCGATAGCTAGAGCCATATAGAGTTCCTCCTGAGTTTCTTTGTTTTTTGGGGTTCCAGATTGCTTGCAATCCACTTGATTCATGAGGACAATAAACAGCCCTCTTCTAGACATCCCTTCCAATCAGCAGGTTGGCAGCAGCCAAGACCTAACTGCACATTACTATTGCCTGCTGGTTCACTGTGCATTCTGATGAGGTCATGAATGTAATTTTTTTTTCTCAACTCTTACCATGTAAAGATTCTTTTCTCTTTTTTTTTAAGTCCAATATTTAAAAAAAAAAAAAAAAAAAAAAAAAGAGGAGACACTGCAGCTAATAAAAGGCAGGCCAGTCTACCATCGACCCATGTAAAGATTTTTTTTTTTTTTTTTTTAAGTCCAAAATTAAAAAAAAAAAAAAAAAAAAAAGAGGAGACGCTGCAGGTAATAAAAGGCAGGCCAGTCTAGCATCCATTACAATTAAAAATAAAGAAAACATTAACTTGAAATTACCTGAAAGCTTTTTACCTTGTGAATCCACTTATTCTATAAAAATGTTGGGCTGAAATATAACATCTGGAACAAGTTCTTTTTTCATTCCATTGTCATTTGATGCAGCTGATATTAACAACCTGAACAAGCCAGGCAAACAATTACCTCTCTGTCTCACAAACTCTTTTCTCCAATGTCATTAACCTACCCAGCTATTATGAAGGACTTGTCACTGCTAAACTCTGACTTAAATGTGCCATTCATCATACCCTAAGAATATATCAACAAAGAATTAGAAGCTAAAAATACCACTAACATCAATTAGTGCAGTTTCATGCAAAATGGGTCTTGCAACATGTTTCCTACTTTTGATAAAATCTAGTTCTTCAGGTCTAGGATGTATGTTTCAGCACACTCAATTTTAGTATCCCTTGACATTTCAGTAAAAAAAAAAAAAAGAAAAAACTAAATAATCAGATAAAAGAGATTAGTTCTAACTACCTGGATATACTTATGTTACAGAGATTTTTTTTTTTCCCCCTTAAATACCCATGTAGTGTTTCTTTTTCATGCACTCAGATTACTCATAAGAAGCAAGGGATAGGTGGTGAGGTATGAGAAATCATGGCCATGGATGGTAACACTAATCTAAACAGTTTGGATGGCACATGTAGCAACCTGGCCTAGTGGAAGGGTGTATGGCAAAGGGGTTGTAATTTGATGGTTTTTAAAGTCCATTCCAGCCCAAACAATTCTGTGATGCTATAGTTATGGTTGGACTTAATGACCTTAAAACTCTTTTTCAGTCTAAATGGTTCCATGGTTCTATCATTCTATAATTTAATTATGGTCCAAGCTCTTTCTTCTCCTGGTTCCCTCAATTTCTGTGTACATCATGCAAGGATTCATTTAGTTACTCTCTGGGCTGATTCAGAAAACTTATTTTGTAGCAAAATATATTCAGCTTATTATCACGTTTCAAAATAATTTGAGTGATAAACAAATAAAGAGGGAGGAGAATTTCACTTTCAACAGTAATGAGCCATTTAAACTTCAACTTCACAAATATTTTCTCTGTTTGAATTCAGTAGGATGATATGGCCTCCAAAATAATTAAATTATTTACTGTAGTTAAAGTCAATGTCTGTAATATAATAAAGCTTCACTTTTTTTTTTTTTTTTTTTTTTTTTTTGTCATGGTACAGGAAGTCACATTATACAAGCAAATAACCTCAGTCAAACTGAATCCCTAAAAAACCCTGAAATCACTTCCCAAGGAGCCTCCAGAGGCAGTTAATAGCTGACTAGAGGTGTATCTAGCTGATTTCCACTGGGAAGAAATGCATTAGATAATGAAAAAATCACTATAATAAAAAAATACAGAAAAAAAAAATCTGATGTGTCCCCCCAAGATAAATTCTCCAAAGATTTAATAAAATACTTGGGAAAAAAAAATTCTGCAATTTTTCACAAAACTCTCATTTTACGACAAAGTATTATCATAGAAGGAGAGTCCAGAAAGCCCAGAAATGTTTCATCCTCTCATGAGAGTAACAGGACTACACTGTGGTAATATTTGTATGAACAAACCCTTTCCTCAAAGGACTTGCAGTTAAAAAAAATAGGAATAATAATAATATGACAAATTTTGAGAGGAATTATTGAAACAAAGGAAGAATGTATAGTTCACCTGCTGTGACCCAAGTGCTCAGACTTGATAGATATTTGCTTGAGATATATGAAAAATTGTCATAGAATTTACTGAATTGGAAAGGACCCATCAGGATCACTGAATCAAACTCCTGGCCCTGAGATAACACTGTAGAATTTCCATCCCAGTCCAATAAAATGTGGATGGGTGTTTGTCTATCCCAGTCCAATAAAAAGTGGAGTGGTTTTTATCTTCAATTAATATTCAGAGTTGTGATTTACAGCAGCAGAAACGCCACAGATTCTTCCAACCCCAGTTCAAAGATAGGATAGAGACATATGGAAGGCAGATTTCCTCAAATCCTGCAGTGGAAATACCCAGATGCCAAGAAGCTGAAGTCCACAAAAGGTAGTGTCTTGATAAAATCATTAAAATTCCCACAAATTCCAAGGCAGTTTTAACAGAAGACGATCTTTGCCATTGGCAGATTTGCCCAACTTTATTTTGGAGATTTTTCCATTATTAATTTAAACTATTAAATTAACAAAGATCATCAGAATTAGCAATAAAAGCACTGGCAGTTGCTGGAGCTGTAATTCACGCTTCGGCACAGCTATCTGAATGATAAACATTGGTACTTGTAGCAAGGAATCACACACAACCTATCTGTGATTTAAACCGTGTTCTTCCCTTTCTTAAACACATATTTAAATACAAATAAATTATTAAAATCATCTTTCTGGTCAATCAGAAGCACCTCCATGTCTGCATTTTTGTCCACATTAGCATTAAAACCCGTCAGAAACCGAGAACAAAGTTCAGCAACGGTGTGGAACTGAACTTTAGTGGAAGTTCCACACCGTTAACCACACAGCTAACATCACCCAGACAATTTTGGCTGGGTATCCCATCTATTGTACACCTAGGAGCTGATAGGCAGGAGCATGAATTCTTGGTGGTCAGCGCTGATGATCATACAGTCCTTGTGTGCTCAGTGACAGAAATACCACAGGGTAGGGAGCAGGTGTGAATTACCCAGAAGCTGCCAGACTGGTGGTGCATGCTTGAAACAGCTGTGAGGGGTCCTGAACAAAGCACAGCAGTTGTAGTGAGAAAACTATTAGCATATGCATGAATAAGTGGGTGTGAAAATGCTGGCTAACAACATGCAGTGAGTACTGTATTCCAGCTGAGTAGGTGTAAAAAACATCCTCTTGACGAAGAAGTGTGAATTTCAGGGAGACAAGACTGATGAAAGATAAAGATTTGTGTTTGTTTCATTTGTTTAGATAAAGGGCCTTGTTCTTCTGAGGTATTATTCTGTCATAATTTGGTGAGTTTTGCCCTGGTTTAAGGCAAATAAAACAAGCGCAAAATAACAGGACAGCAACTGTGTAGGGCTGAAGAAATTGTGAGAATCACAATAGGTTTTGAACCAGCCCTTTGAGGTCAAAAATGTAACTTTCTCACTGGTAATACTCATCAGAACTTCAGTGCCTTCACCAGGCTACACAGAGGTCATGGCCCAGACTTCTGTATGGCTCTTTGTTGTATGTGCCTGTTAAGACTACCACTAAAAATCGAAAGAGAAACTGAGCCATCCCTTTGCTGGAGATCATAACTGTCCACTAAAAAAGGACGCTTAAAAATTCTGCTCCTGGGCACTTGAGGGCATTTCACATTTCGGCTGCTCACAATTTATATTTATTTGAAAAATTGTGTTGCTCGGCAGTCTTTTCTAATAGCAATATAATGGTATTGCAGCTGGAATTTAATGGTACACTATTACACTTCAGGGCAACCACAGCACGAGTGTATCAATTCTGGGATGAGTCAATGGTGAAAAAGCAATATTGAGGTCATATTTTTCCTCTTTCTGTACATCAGAGAGACAGAGGTATACAACTTTTGGCAGAAATGTAAAAGATTATTTTTCAGTGATCTAGTTTTATTCTAGACAAATTTCTGTATCTCTGACTTGAAGGTTTGGAATTCTACCTTGTTTTGTTCTCTGACAGGAGCTGTCACAGGGATATCAGAAGAGTTACCTACAAAGCAATAAATGGCATGATCTTCTACCTCATTTGCCTTTGTTTTTAACATAACTTTTCAGCATTCCTTGAAACTTATTTTCTGTCAGATAGAGTGAACATGCTGTTGACACAACATGCTGTGGAAAGCAATAAGACTTTTGTTGGTTCAAAAGCTCACTTTTAATCCAGAGTTTTTTTAAAAAATGTCATTTCTTTTGCTATTAAACTTTGGGTATTGCAGCTGATAGACATGTCATTTTTAAATTGAGATCAAATCAGATGTCTTCCGTGTTTTGCTGTAGGCGTTCTTGCTTCAATACCTCATTTAGGGAGAAAAGGCATCAGATCATAAAAATGGCCCTGCTGGATCAGACCAGAGGCTCACTGAAGTCAATACTTTCTTTCCACTACTTCCCAGAAGCTGATAAGTAAAGCAAACCAGAATAACAAGCAGGTCTGTGTACATTTTGCTGGTGCACTTTTACAATCTTCAAGAGTTTGTGCCTTGGAAATTTGTTGAGCTAGTGTTTGCATGTTTCTGTTTAGCAGCCCTAGGTGGATTTTTCTTTAGTTTCTTTATGTGACAATTTCTTGAATCCATGTAAACTATGAACTGTAAAAGAAACAACAAATTTTTCTACCATGTTGCATCTATCTGACAGTTGCTCTATATAAATATTTTTGTATATATAGCTGTAGGTATAAATAAATAGTATAAAATAGCAGTTACATAGGAAACAGAAAAGGGTTACATATTATTACCATTGCTGCAATAATCTCCTTCACAGAAAATTAAAAGGAATAGAAAAATCTCAAGTCAAATTCATGCCCAAAAAGAATCACAAATCTCTACAGTTTTGATAAACTACATTACTTTATACTGATCTGCATGTAGTTGTTTAGCTTGAGAAAGCAGTCATCACCATTCAGAGACACACAGAGAGGACATATTTTTGCAGTCTAGAGATTAAAGTCCTTATCTAAGTGGCTAAAGATCTTCAGCTACTGTCAAGAGCATTCTAATTAATTGTATTTTTAAAACTTATCAATGGATAGCATAAATGAACAGTCTTGCAAAGAGATAAGGCATTTTAAACCTTTACTTTTTAAGAGGAATACTAAAGTGAAAGCCTGTTTTATTTCCTTGTGCTCTACAAAATTTGCTGCCTAATAGCTGAGCTTCTAAGACAGGGATATCTAAGACAATAGAAAATTATTATATTCCCCTGTTTTATCACAGTAAAAATAGTTTTGGATGGCACAAGATCACAGGTCTGTACTGAACTGACAGTACAGGGTCTCTAAAATGAGTACAAAAGTCAAAACTGTGTAAAAAGAACCAACTTTTTATATTATTTGTGACCAGTAATGGTTTTAGGGCACTTGCAAACCTGAGCTGGGAAATCATATGGAGTGGAGAGGTCATGCAAAGAAAATGGGGGGAAAGGAGAATTAAGGGCTGAGTGGGCTGAAAACTGAAGAGGAGGAGGAATTCTCCATTGTACATCACCCACCTCCCTGCATCAGGACCTAGTCAACTTTTAACTCCACCTCAGGCATTTCTCTTCAGAAGGACTGAAGCTTTCAACACTGGAACTCAGAGTAAAGTGAGCACAAGTTTTCTGAATAACAATTTTAGCTCTAAAGGGCATTTCTGTGTTAATTTTCACTATGTGCAGTGGTACAACTACTAACAAGAAAAAAGGATTAGGCTTTTATTTAGACTGTTAAACATTAATTAAAATAACAATAAAATTTTAGTTTCAAATACAACAGATATTGTTCTCTGTTACACCAACAACATTTTAAGTGTGGTACTATCATGACAGGAGATTTCTGACTGTTGGGTATGAAACAAACCAAAGCAGAGCAAAATGAAATTTAATTAGATTTTACTAATAAAAAATAAACTAAAACGTACATATAAAAACATCAAAATTATTATTAATTTCAAATTTCTGTTGTAATGATCCCCCTCCTCCATTTTTTCAAATGTCATCCCTAATTCTGTAATTGCGTCATGCCATCACAAAGACACCCATTTAATCAAAAGCCTTCTGCACCTGAGACACTGCTAGTCAATATGTAGTAAACAACCCATGTCTTCCAATCTAAAGTGGGGACACTGTGTTCCGGAGAGATCCATTGATCTCAAATGGCAGAGTTAGTCTTCTTTTGTGAAAAGAATCTTTCAAATAAAGCTACTTGAGTGTTTGAAGGTGTGAGCACTTTGATGTTTCAAAGCCTCAATTATTTAGGTACCACAGAGCTGAGCATTGTGTATCTGCCAAAGTCTCGTTTAAAAAGCTCAGATGGCTGAGATGTCATGTTCTTTTCAAAGTCTTCTGGTGACTGAAATTAAGAGAAAAGCCCTTTCATTTCAGTGACTCCTAAGGCTCTCTCAGCATCCACTCTGTTATGCTTCAGCATGACACCATTAAATGCTTCCTTGCAATTTGAGTACATTGTCAACAGAGCAGATGTATTCTAACTAAGGAAGTGGTATTTATGCTGATAGACTGTGGTAAAAGAAAAACAAACAACCAACCCTCCCCCCTTCAGTTTCTGGTGTATCCTATTAAGGGACAAGATTCAAGTGCCTGGCTGAAAAGCAGTTTTACTCATACCATCATCTTTAATAATTAATTCGGTTTTGTCACCAGGATTGTGTAAAAGCAAATGTTTAACTCTCCTCAATTTACTACAGTTGAGGAGAGAATAATTCAGTCAGTGGTGCACCATGTAGCTTTCTCTTACTATCAACCTGTTGCTATTCCCATGCAGACTTCTGCACTGAGCTGAATTATGGTAATTCAGCAAGATCTGGCCTGTGGAACAAAATGTGGTATCCAGACAGCAATGAGATCACCCTTTAAATTAAATGGTTGAGTAAAAGCATTTGGTTGAGAGAGGTAAGGAATGATTTACAGGTAATATTGTGAGTGTGAAGACGCAAGCTGAAACCAAATTTTAAGTTCATAACTGAGGTATTTAGGCTAGAATTCTTTAGATAAATTACTTTCTCCTACCTTTTTAACTGCTAGAAAGCTACAGGAACCTTCAGGGTGATTGAGATCTAAGCAGAGTAAATTGTCACTTCAGGACAAATATTCTTCTATTTGGTCATACAAATGGACTAAGGTACTAAATAAATTTTCTTAATTAAGAGCCTAAAATTCAATGGAATTAACATTTGCCTTTGTTGCTGTTCGTGAAAAAAGATGTGTTTTCCCTGATTAAAAAGAAGAAATAACATGAAGAAAGAACTAAAGGACAGGTGGAAGAGTTAAAGGCATAAAAGGTGGAAGAGGTAAGAGACAAAAGCTTGTTACAGATAAGTATAATTCTTTAGGGTAGAGTCCAACTGTTGTGGTCAGAAAACAGCAGCAGATCTGAACAGATAGATTATTCAGTCATTCTCTGTCACAGGGTTTTTGGTATCCTTCTTTGAAACATCTTGTGAACAGCCACTGGATGGATCACCAGAGTACTGGGTTTGCATGGCATGGTTTTGGTAGTGCAGGAGCCACAGGAAGGGCATCTCTGAGGAGCTGCCAGAAGCTTCCCCCATGTCCCCCAAATGGAGCCAATGCCGGCAGGCTCCAGAGAGGGACAAGCCAACCCCACCAGTGAAAGTGGTAACACCTCCAGGATATGTTTTTAAGAAAGGGGGAAACACGCTTTGCAAGGTAACTACAGCCAGAGAGAGGAGTGAGAATGTGTGTGAGAGCAGCCCTGCAGCCAGGCAGGGCCGGGCAGGAGGGGCAGGAGCTGCTCCAGGCTCTGGAGCTCAGATTCCCCTGCAGCCCCTGCAGCAGCCCAGGCTGAGGCAGCTGTGCCCCTGCAGCCCAGGGAGGGCAGGGGGAGCAGAGATCCACCTGCAGCCCCTGGGGGAGCCCGGGCTGGAGCAGGGGGGTGCCCACAGGAGGCTGTGACCCCATGGGAAGCCTGTGCTGGAGCAGGCTCCCAGCAGGGCCTGTGACTCCATGGAGAGAGGAGCCCAGGCTGGAGCAGGTTTGGGGGCAGGACTTGTGACGCCATGGCAAGATCCACACTGGAGCAGCCTGTTCCTGAAGGACTGGTCCTGTGGAACAGCCCTGTACTGGAGCAGTGATGAAGAACTGCAGCCTGTGGGAATGACCCACAATGGAGCAATCCATGCAGGACTTTCCACTGTGGGAGGAGCCCCGCTGGATCTGGGAGGGATATGAAGAGTCCAGGCCCTGCTGAGGAAGCAGTAGCAGAGTGTGTGATGGACTGACTACAGCCTCCATTCCTTGTTCCCCCATGCTGCTAGGAGGGGGACAGTAAGGAAATGAGGAGTGAAGTTGAGCCTGGGAAGAAGAGAGGAACGTTTTCAGCATTTGAGGTATTTTCTCATTGTTCTACCCTAATTTTCTTAGTAATAAATGAAATTAATTTTACCTAAATTGAGTCTGTTTTGTTTGTAACAGTAACTGGTAAGTGATCTCCTCCTGTCCTTCTTTCAACCCATGAGCCTTTTGTCAAATTTTCTTTCCCTTGTCCAGACAAAAAGAGGAGTGATGGAGTGGCTTTGGTGGACACTGGGGGTCCAGGCAGGGTCCACATTATTTTGAGGCAGGCCAGTAAGCTGTCTTCTCCTAATGTCATATCAGCACTCTATTTTCACACTCAGGGCCCTTTACTTCTGTCCTCAGTGAGTTCTTGGTTTGTGGGTGGAGAACTGAGGCTCAAAGAATGAACCTGCAGTGCTGGACCTTGGCAGCTGAACACAGATGTATGGAAAGACAGATGTTTGCATTCACTGCAACAAAACTAATATCTGTTGACATTTTTAAAAGTACTTATCTCTTATTCTCCCATGTAAATACAATTTACTTCTTTCTTTTTGGGTTTTTGGTGGTTTTTTGGTGGGTTTTTGTTTTTGGGGTTTTTTTTGCTAAACTTATCCCAAGAGAGGAAAAATGCCTACAGATGCAGAATTTACACCACAAACTGTGAAGTTATTAGATCCCATTTTCTTGCAATAAAGATCTTTCAGCTTCAGGCATGGACACCCAGGATGTGGGTGCACAATTACTGGGTGTGGAAATTTTCAATGGAAGAGTCTAAAGTCAGCTGACAGCTGCAGAATTCACTAGGGACACTGTAGGAATTAGAAGCCTCAAGTGAGGGATTGTGAACTTCCCTGCAATTTTAAAATAAATTGTTTTAATTTCATAATTTCTCCACCATCTTCAGTTAAACGGCATACAAACTTCTATCCTTGCTGACTATTATGTGCTGAGCTTTGCTTTGGGTAGCTGAAAAGTCTTCTCATATTTTTGTTTAACTTTTTCTTGTTTCTGTTGAAAACATATACCTGGCAGTACATAACCATTTTTTTTTCTTGTTTGTCTCACAGTCATGACCATTGTTCCTCCTTCATTTTAAGACCAAAAGCTGGTTATGTTTTATGTTCAATCAGCCCCATAACAGTATTTAACCACATGACTTTGAGAGAATTTTACACCTTTCACAAAAATGTGTGCTAGGTTACCAGGCAAGCAGAAAGTAACATGACCATCTGGACAATTAGTTAATTTGTATGAGTTTCTCAGTGCAACTACCTGTAGAAAATTCCCTTCTACTAGAAAACACAAGACAGGGTGTTAAATTAGCTCAGCTTCTTTCTGATGTGTAAGGTAGGGGGAGACACCATGACTAACTTCCTTGAAATCTCAGGGAGTACACAGTGGATGACAAATAGAAAGACAGATGGACACTGCAAGTTGTTCCAAGCCCTTATGCTGATCAGCCTTATTAATTATCACTGCTTTGTATTGCACAGACATGTAGGTAGTCACACCAGAAGGAAACAAGTTAGATGTGCTCTCTAAACTGGGTCCATCAAATGCAGCAGGTCAACCTAATTTTAAATTATTTTTAGTTGAATTTTAAAATATAAGGTAGGGACAGAGAGAGAGAAATTAGCAGAAAGATTTAAAAAAGAGGAAAACATAGGAAATAATAGTAACAATACAATCCAAAGCTAATTAATAAGATAAACAAAATTTAATTTTTCTAATTTATTAAAGCATAGTCAGGTCTTTGGTGGCTTATGAAGTCTGGTATCCCATCAATTATGTTCCCAAAAGATTTCTGGAACATTTTTTTTTAAGTGAGAAGTAAGTAAATGATGGGTTTGTCTTTTAAAGTATGTTTTATTATGTCATTACTTCAAATAATGTCAGTAACTTGTACCAGTTTGAATGGTTATGGAACATTTGTAATTCAAGGGGGTGTGATTATCAGTGTATATTCTGGTATATAAAAGACTTTAGCCAGATTACTTTTTATCGGCTCATGAATTTAGATGCAGTTCCTTTAGCTCCATAACACAGCTGTCTGAGGGTAGATATATGCAGTCCTTCAGACTGGCTGCCATTGAAAACTTGTAGTGTGAGCCTTGATAGTTTGCACTGGGAGTAACTTTACTGGTTCATGGGTAAAGATATTTTAAAGGAAAGAAAAAAAAAAGTAGAACTGAGAACTGAGAGTCAGCCAACCATTTCATAAGCTGAGATCTGTTTTTGAGTCTCATCCTGTGGACAAAATGTGCTGGTCAATCGCCTAAAGTAATTCAGTAGATTTAATGCAGGTTTTAGCTTCTTAACCAAAAAACCCACAAAACCTGTATGCTGTCTGACATTAAACCATTAATTAAATGACAATTCATTCTTTACACTTAATGCATTTGCATTTAGATTCTAAAGCCATTTGCAAAATGGGGAGGGGGGGAAGAAGCAAAGGTTGGCAAAATTCATAGTGCCAGCAATTTTCCATCCATTGAAGATTAAATGCAGCACATTCTGTATACACCTACGTGACTATCACACACGGCACAATAACTCAGCAACTTCAAATGATTTAATTGGCAAGCTGCATGACTCTGAAAAAAGCCAGAGGAATAATGCAGAAGTTACTCATGTGAACTTGGTCAAATGGTTTTTAAAAGATGAAGAAAAAAGCCTTCTTATGAAGGAAGACACAAGTCATGCTTCTGGTTAATGTAGATTAGGGTTTGTAATATAATGTGTACATTTCTGTCAGGACAGAGCTGAATGCAGGCACAACTTACTGACTGATCTATTGGAGTTGGACTTTGTCAGCTGAATGCTGTGAGTAAAAGACTCCCTTATTAGACACAGATGAAGATTAGGAAATAAAGGGAAGAGTTTAGGGAGGAAAAAAAGACTAGGATTTATTTCAGCAGAGTAAATAAGTTTGGAAAATATCAGAGTACTATGAAGTGAGAGAAAGGAAAGTTTTAACTTTCTTTGCTTGCAGCTCCTGAGCAGCCTCTACTGCTGCAGGATATTGACCACATTCACAGAAGATTTTAAGAGGTCATTTACTCAATATTCTGGGAACCAGCTTGGACATAGTGTCATGTCAATGAGGACTACAAAGCTTAGAGTGTTTTTAATGGAAGGAGGAAAGAAATAGAACACAAACTTACTCCTTTCTCTCCTAACATGGGTGGGAAAAGTTGCAAAAGAGATCCTTAGTTTGTGTTCTCACTGAAGGGTAGAACTGGTATAATGTGTTGTAATGCAGACCAGAGAGGGTGGAATGATCTGTAGTTAATGCTGAATGTAAAGGGTTTAACAAGGTTATTATGGTCACTAGTTTTTCATAAGTGTAATACAACATGTTGAGAAGAGCTGACTCTTTGGGGCAAGAATTGTAAACTGGCGTCTTGGTGTCTGTTGGGAGGTCTCAATGTGCATCTCAGAAAACTTTATAATTCATTCCCCTGCTGTTAAGTGTTATTAAACTTGCTTAAAAAACATTTTGTGTGTCATCTAGTTTGTCTCAGGTGAGTGTAAAATTGTGCTGATGGTAAATGCTTGGAATATTTTAACTACAGCTTGCGAAGATCCACAGAATTGATTGATGCCCAGTCCAAACATTGCACTGATGCTGCATAAGAGAAATAGAATACATAAAATAATTTAAACAAAAAATCTTTAGGGGATTTATTGTTGTGGTTTGGAGTTTGTTTTTATTTGGTTTATGTTTTGGGTTTTTTCATCTGGTTTGGTTGCTTGGTTTAGTTTTGGTTTTGATTTTTTTTGTTTGTTTGGTGGGTTTTTTTGGTTTGGGTTTTTTTTTTTTTTTTAATTAGTGTGGAAAAGCTACTAAAGATGTAAGGAAGAAGAACTTCACTTAACAGGAATCCATGGGAAAAGGCTAGTTTGAAGGGAGCCCTTTCCACAGTGCAGCAAATGCAGAGGAACCTTTCCCCCATTCCTTGTCCTCTAAGACCCATCCTGTAGCAGCAGTAAAAGAAATAATAGAAACCAGGGTGCAGTTTATGTGTTGTTGGTACAGCATTTTGTGAATGTAAAGTGCTATGCAGGTGCTGTTATTAGTATTATCAGGTGAATTTCTCCTTGCATAAAAGAGAAAAATTGCATCAATATAATTGCTGTGTCCTGAGTCTCTGGGATTTTTTAATTAGTACACTAAGACTGAAGCTTTGTGTAAAGTACTGGAACCTTTATGAGTGTATCCACCTTTATTGTGGCCTATCCACATTTTTTGATGAGTTTATTATCTCTTACCTTAGCATGTGCATTTGCACATCTTGAGTCTGATGTGTCTCAACTTTTCCTTTTAACTTTTAATTTTTTAAAGTATTTTTCTCATTCAGAATGTATTTGAATAAAAGCCTAAATGTAAGCCGGACTGGTATCCCATTTCAACCAGTGAGATTTAGGCATTTTCTTAAAAATTTAGTAGTTTGCTAAAGAAGAGTGATCAACAAAAAATACAACATCCCAGCTACTTAATAAAGCTAAGTAAAAGAGTGTCAGAGTAGAATTCCTCATCCATTAATTCTATTCAATTGCAAGTGACAGAAAAAATAATATAAAATCAAATACATGGGGGTTTTTTTCTGAAAAAGTAACTTGATGAAATCTGTAGAGTAATGTATAATCAGTGAAGCAAAGAGGTACTTTGATATAACACTAGAACATGAGAAAGTCACATTAATTTCCCTTGTAAGTACTAGCTCAAATGCTGATTGTGTTTCAGGAGAGTTGGTTTGGTTTTGGGTTGTTTTGTTCAGGTTTTTTTTTATCTATAGGGGTTTTTATTTATTTGATTTATTGTTTCTCAAGTGATTCATTGACTGAAATGCAAGGAAGTAAAGTGATTTTCCAAGTTTGCCTTCAAGTGAACAAAGGTGTGGACCTCTTAAGTAAGGTAGGTAACCTTAGCCACTAAACATCAAATAAGCCCCTTCATTTTGTTAAACACTGAGTGTAGCCATAAATGACAACAAGGCTCTACTGTGTCTCAGCACTGATTGGCAGCAGGCATCAATCATTATTCTGGCAAGGATCTTCAGGAAGGCATCACTTTGTTACAATTCTGGCAGGTTTGAATGGGATTATTTCAGATTGGTTTACCAATAACTGTCATGCCCAAAATCTCAACACAATAAGAATTCATCACTGGTGCCAATCACACATTTTGTGCCAGCCTCAATTCCCATCCTGGATAGTGTTTATCCTCACTAATTCTGCAAACAGAATCACCAGTCCAGAAGGGTGAGGAGAAACAAATGGTGAAAACTACCAAGAGCAAGACTGGAGTTTCCCCTGATGTTTAGGAAGAGACCTGAGTGTTTTGTTCTAGAGAACCACTATTTCACTGGGTCATGCTGGCTGTGGCGCTGAAAATATCTGAATAGAGCAAGAAAAACAATAATTTCAGACGATGATTAGTGCCGTGATTCCTGCTGATTGAGTGTACAAACACTTAGGCACATAAATTTATGGTAATAACAAGGTCCAGGGACCTGTTGTCACCATATTTGAGCACTAACTGGGGGGGTAGGAAAATATAAAGAATTAAGTTACAGAGGGAATAAATGTAATTTCCAAGGTTTTATGGAAGTTTTCTGTTAAAACAGAATTTGAAATATATATGTTGCTGCCATGCTACAGCAGCAATAACCAGTAGATACATTCCAGAAAAGGGACAACCTTACATGCCAGGTCAAATTGAAAACACAAAGAAGGTGGAGTCTATTCACCATGGACAAAGCTGGAATACAAATTAACTTTAGAAAGCATTGACTGTAGTTCAGCCCTACACACCATAGAAATATAGAAAATAAGATTTTGATCTATAGAAAAAGAAGAAAGGGTGTGTGGGAAAAAATCATATAGGTATTGAGGACACGCTATTTCCAATACACACTTTATGAATCCAGACACTATGGGGATAATAAATATCAATACTATCTGGTTTCCAGCAGAACTGCATAGCCATGTCATCTGATTTTCCATTATCCTCTCCTTGTGAAGAGACCAGGGTGGTTTTTTTTCTCTTCTAGGTCTGACAATAACATGACATCAACCCCAAGATACAGCACTGTATGCACTGACCAGACAGGAGCAAAAGGAAGAGATAGAGAAAAGGAAAGTTGGTTGTGTACAAAAAATATTGAAAATGAAATTTTCTTCTGAGGTCCCCCAATAATAGAGCTGATGGGGATCACAGACTCACAGATTTCCGCTATCAGCAGGAGAACCCTCAATAAATAAACGATTGACAACATGGAAATGACACTGATTCAGTCTTCCTAATATGGCACTTACCTTGGAAAACTTGAGAACAGCAACACCACTAAGACATTAATTCACTTCTTTAGGGCCTAGGGCTTTGAGGGACAATGGATATCTCACACCATGTTTATGTATTTGAATATAGACATGTATTTCTACAAAGGACAATAAATTGATTTTTAAAAAGCCTGTGGGTTTTGATTTTTTTCTGAACCCCCTATATTTCAGTCCTTCTGGCTCATTTATATTTTACCTGACAAGAAAGTATTCACATATCCCTAAGGAGCAAAAAAAAACAGGGGAAAATGAGCCAGAAGCTGAGCCTGGCAGAGAGAAGGGCAGGTCTAGTGATAGAACCAGGACCAGCCACGGGCAGTGAATCCCAGACAGGTGCATAGGGATGAAGCAGGTCTGAGGCTGAGCCAGATTCCCACTCAGCAGGTCAGGGTCAGCATTACTAATGGCTGGGGCACAGACATGCCTGCAGTGCAGCTCAGACAAGGAGCCAAAACCTCAGAAAACAACCGTAGCTGCAAAGCCAGAGGACAAAGGCCCCAAATGAGTG
Source organism: Passer montanus (assembly GCF_014805655.1). Classification (NCBI taxonomy): domain Eukaryota; kingdom Metazoa; phylum Chordata; class Aves; order Passeriformes; family Passeridae; genus Passer; species Passer montanus. The sequence goes on along the minus strand of NW_024360277.1, from coordinate 537,666 downwards.
TTCTCACAGCTTCTTCTTCTCAAAAGGAAGTAACTACGCAATCAGAAATGTTTATTAGCAATAGATTCTGATTAACCTTTTATTTTAAACTGTCCACTTAGTGCTGCCACTCCATGTATCATAGCAAATCATAAGTTTCTTATTCCATTCTTACTACTTTCTTTCTTCATTTCCTATTGCACTGATTGAAAAGTATCACACCAATTCATCTAGAGCTGAGAGATGAGATAGTGAAGTAGTAGAAAGGTAAAAATACCCAAAACTATTTTACTATTTTGTTGTTGACGTTGTGGTGGATTTTTTTTCTTTTTTTTTTCTTTGTTAGGTCCTGTGTATTTATTTGCCTTGTGACCCATATCCAAATTCATTTCACAGTTTTGAGAAGGGCACACTGGGCCACAGAAGCTTGTATACCTCAACATATGGCTATCTAAAACACTCTCTTTCTGGAGGAACAGTCCTCCATTTTAAAACTGATCCCAGCTCACTTCAAATGAAACCATTGACCAAGACTGTGAAAAAAAAATTCAGCAATGTGAGAAAATTCACAGAGCAGCAGTAAGCCACAGAACTGTGAAAACAAATCCTCAGAAAGGGTTCTGGTATCATCTCCTAACTGAGAATTGTTCATGATCCATTCTTTTTTCCTTCTTTCTCTTTAAACAAAAAAGAATGATTTATTAGTGAATGATAAAAAGTTTGCTGGCATGTATTTTGTAAAAAGTTGTTAAAAATTACAGAGGTAAAATTAGTAACGGGGATTTTCCCAAGACACCTAAATTAAAAAAAAATAAATTCAACTTTGAAATTATAAAAATAATGAAGAAAAAAAATCAGACCAAATAGCAATTCTTTGAAAAAAGTTTTTGAGCAACTAGCTAATGTTGAAAACCTTCCTTATTCACCTGAATGAATAAACATTTATAGCATCAATTCCCATGAAATTGTAGAGAAATTACAGGGGACAACCAATATGTCCTTTCTGCTTAACCAGAAACCTTTTGGATGATCCCAAAAGAATTATTCCCTTCAAGTCTCAACATTAGCAATTTTTACATGGCTGCAAAGAGCAAGATTAATCCAGAGATTTGGAGATGAAGGGATGTGGACATCATATAAAATAACATTATAAAATATATTTTATATATAAAATATATAAAAATCATCATATGGACATCATATAAAAATAACATTATAAATCTGGACACAAGATGATTTGAAATCAGAGAAGATTGTCTTCCTGGTTGAATCCAAGATAACCATGAGTCAAGTAACAGTCATGGTAATGAGTTGGATATGGGTATTATAAAGCAGAATTCACTAAATCTGATCATGGTACCCAAGTGAGGGATAGGACAACATTTTCTAAAATCTTTGGGTTTGTTTTGGGATCTCGTTGGTAGGTGGTCACAAGTATGGCATGTGTGACAAAGACCTTGGTTTTGCATAATTTTGTTTTGTGGGAGTGAAAAACAGCTACAGGAGTGTTCTCCTTTATCAGGTGAAATGTTTGTGATGTGTCTGTGTTAGAAGCCCTCAGGGCAGAGGGGATCTGCTGCCACCCCACTGAGCTCTGTGTAGGACATGCTTAATGCTGCCTGCACAAAGGAATTTAATTCACTAATTGTGGTGATTAAAGTACAGACTGGGTCCTAAATCCAGGTGTCTCTTAAATAGAGTTCTCCTAATTAGACAGCATGCCCTTCAAAGGCTCCTGATGTGAAATTCCATCACTTCAGCTGGAGAGGCGTATGCCTTGGTCAAAGTGGGTTTTCTTGTCACATCTCATAGCACCAGAAATTTTTTTTCCTTGACTTACCACAACATGTCCTTCCAAACTCTTCCTCCTTTAAGCCAGTTTCCTCACACAGGAGGAATTTAATGCACAGAAGCTGAGATCTGTACCAAGCTCATATGTTTCAATTTCTGTACAGGTTCTGTAATGGCTAGATATTATGTCAAATGCTCACTGCACCACATTGCCCTCAAAGCCTGACATTAGTAAAGTAAAACCCAAGGGTATGCTCTGCATGACTAATTTCAGAGAGGCAGTTTAAGCCCTGGAGACAGTGCTCCCAGAGCTGGCTTGTTGGGAGAAGGGCTCAGATACTCAGGAAAGAAGGATAACTTCAAACATGCTTCTGTCCTCCATGTCTCTTTGCTTTTTCCTGACATGATTATAACTCTCATTAAATACACTTCTTAATACAGTAGAAAGAGTACAATGTCTATGTCCATCTGTAATAGACACCTCATTCTATTTTAAGACCTAATACACCTGCTACCTTCTGGGCAGCACCCTCAAGAGTTTTTAAAAAACAGAAAGAAAATTGAATGTTTACAGTCTGTTGTTACATAGGTGATGCTCCTTTTTATGCAGTAAGGTTACACATTTAAAAAGATTTAGTATAAAATTCCCTCTCTTCCTTAGGGTATACTGAGCTCTAAAACTTCCAACATTAAGAAAAGCATGTGTAATGTTATGAAACAATTTTTCTTTTTAGTGTTTTTTGTTGGAATTATTCTACTTTTTATGAGAGCTGGAGAACAAGAGAAACAGAGAAAGAGAGGCAGATGGTCAGAAGAAGCAGGCAGGCACAGAGGCATATTTCCATGGCCTAGATACTTATCTGTGGGACATGGGGGTTCCAGTCCCTTTTGCAATAAATTATAATTATGTGTAGGCTGGTTTCCTGTGGCAACATGATCAGCTGGTCTGTAGGTGTTTCTGAGTCTCCCATAATTTCTTTCTGAACTTCTTGACTGTTTTAAATTCAGAGGGTTTCAGAAGTGATGGTCTCAGGATAATAATGTACCCACATATTACAATAATAATAATAATAATAACAATAACAACAGCAACAACAACAGAGAAAGCAGATTAAATAATTGCAGAAACTAGCTGGAACACAAACATATTTTTTACCATGTGAAATCTTCACTGGGGAAGTCAAACACAACCCTTCTAACCATCAAAGCAATTCAAAATTCACGGAGTGGAATATGGAGTTGGAAGGGACACTCAATGATCACATTTTTTACCATGTGAAATCTTCACTGGGGAAGTCAAACACAACCCTTCTCACCATCAAAGCAATTCAAAAATAGAATATGGAGTTGGAAGGGACACACAAGGATCATTGAATCCAGCTCTTGGCCCTACACAGGACACCCTCACAAATCTCACCATGTGCCTGAGAACATTGTGCAAACACTTGAGCTTTGTCCGGTTTGGTGCTGTGGCCACTCCCCTGGGAGTCTGTTCTAGTTCTCAAGCACTCCGCAGATGAAGAACTTTTTTCCTGATATCCAACCCAAATTTCCCCTGACTCAGATTGAAGCCATTCCCTGGGTTCCTGTCCCAGTCACCACAGAGCAGAGATCAGTCTGCCCCTCCTGTGCCCTCACAGGGAGCTGTGGCTGCCCTGGGGGTTTCCCCTCAGTTTTGTCTTCCTCAGCTGAGCAGACCAAGCCACCTCAGCCACTCCTCATCTGGCTTCTCCTCAAGCTCTAGTCCTCTCAAATGGCATTGCATCATCAAGAGAAATGTTTTCAACATTTACTGGATAAAAACAACAGAACTTCCTGGCTTTGCAGATACTCAACTTTTAATAGGAAGAATGCAGAAACAAAGGAATTCTCTCTGTCTCAAGAGTGCAGACAGCTCAGTGGTTTCTTGCATTGATATTGTCACTAAGAAGCATAAAATACTACAAATCACCCATAGGGGGACAAAAAAAAAGTGCTATTACAAGTAGATGTGAAGATAACAGGACATTTTAACAGAACACAGCATGAAGTCATCTAAAAAAAAGGCACAGATCTACTGAAAAGCAGGTGAAGCTGCAGTATTTGTGACTGTCATTGGTGTATCTTCACTGTTTCGCTTTCTGGATAATCTTCCTAAAATTATGTCCATTTCTCTTAATAATTTGCAGGCAGGGTGTTTTTTTTTTGTTTTTGTTTTTTTTTTTGTTTTGTTTTTTTGGGGTTTTTTTGTTTTGTTTTTTGGGTTTTTTGTTTTTGTTTTTTTTTTGTTGTTGTTGTTGTTGTAGCACATAAACTAATGAAATTTCTCAAATAACCAGTTATGAAATAACCTATAAGGTGGTTCCTACTAGCAGGCATGATGCTGACAGCCTGAAGTCATGTATGAGACTTTCCAAAAGTGGAAAAATAGATAAATAACACAGGGGTTAATATTTCCTATAAAACCAGTAGTTTGTCTCATTATGCAGACAGATTTTGATTGCAACCAGTATGGAAAAAGTCTTTCTTGTTCCCAAAATTAAACTTTCAGTTGGGAAAAAGGTCATTACATTCCCTCAAAATAGCCAAATACACACAGACACGCAGACACAGACACAGACACAGACACACACACACACACACACAGAGATGTGTTTTCAACTCGAACTCACAATAAGAAAGAATCTTTTGGACTTACTGTATATTTAACATTAATATTTATATATTAAACATGAAGCTGGTTTTAGCACTATGTCTGTATAAGACACATATTTATATTGACATATGTACAAATACACACATAGGTAAACAGGCACATACACATATATATCTATCTATCTTATGAACATCCTCACACATAATTAAGGTTTCATCTCCAAAAAAACATTGTCTTCTTTCTTTCTTTTCTAAAAACTCACTTTTAAATTACAGATTGCTGTTTTCCATGAAGGAGATATGTAAATGCAGAAAACAGATAAATTAATTTTTAAAATGGAGAAAGAAAAACAACTGGTTAATGTTGTAGAAAAAGGAAATTAAACCAACAAATTAATATTTTCAAGTCTCTAGATTTGAGAGGTTGCTGGTTGGACTGATAGAGGGAAGAGCTCATTATACGGGGAACACATATGGTGTCCTTAAAATATAACTCCTGAAATACATTATTTTAAGAACCGTTATTTACTGTGTGTGTAATATGCTTTTATTATTTATGGTCAGGTGGTTTTTAATTGGAAGTAGGCTGGGTGCCTTCCAAAGGGGTTGGTACCACTTGTAATGAGTCTTTGACTGATAATCAAAGAACACATATTTAATTATATGGTCATATATTGCCTATGTTTGGAGGGGGATCTGGGGAGGAGTTAATCAGCATTCTTTGGGTAACACCTTGAAGTGTTCTCAGCATCCAATTCGCAGAAGCACCTCTCTTTTGCAGTAAAGTAAATGATTTATACTACCTGTATTCTTTTTTTTTTTAGACTGTCAATTTATCTAAACTAGAATGTTAATAATAATAATAATATCTACATCGAATTGCTAGCATACTTGTGAACTTTAATAACAAAGTTTTCTTTGAACTTTGGATGTTTCTTCTGTGTCTACTTTTCTGTAGCACACAGCAGGGGGTATTATTTAATGCACTTACTGCTAAGAAAAATCTTCCTGCCTCTGTTACAAGTCCAGCCTTATTTCTTGTTCAGGAGCTGATTTGGTTTGGTTTGGTTTGGATTTTTTTGTTAAAATTAAATATGTGACTTCTATCAATCATATTTGTCTGTCACAGATTCAAAGGCCTCTTTCAGAGGTGAATCATACACATTGCCAATAAGGAAAAGTAGTAAAAGAAGATGCAAAGGAGCAGAGGGACAGAGAGCAACACCCAAGGTGCTCCTCAGAGGTGTGTTAAGACAGCTCAGCATGTAGCCTCCAAATTTTTCTCCAGTCTGCTTTACCTTGATCTACAGTATTTGCAGATCATAACCCAGCAGCATTAGAACAGGGACATCAAGAGAAGTGATGCCCCTGTGACACAGAATTTTTGGTGGACTGTAACCCACTGTGCTCTGTGTTTAGACAGTACACTTGGGACCAACCCTTAGAAGGGACCATGAAAAGTTATTTAAACTTCCTAAGCATTCCTCAAAATTAAGCAGAAGAAGCCTTTGTAATAAAGAACCCTTTACCACACAGAACATTTATCCAGCCATTTTTTTATCCTGTTATTGCTGCTTTCTAAGCCAATGTGCTTTGTTATGAACAATTATCAAGATCCAAGTTTTAAACATATTAATAAGAAATTTCTAAAATATCACATTAGAAACTAATCCCACAAATTTCACTGCTGAAATTCACCATCAAATGTGTCTTCATTTCAATTTACATCCAACTGAATTAACACAATATTCATCTCCTCTCCTTTTCTACAAAAGACTGGGCACCTGATTTCATTGTTCAGCAGTAAATAGTATCTTATTTTATGTCTTCCATACTGCTATGGCTTGTTCTGTGCACCTGGCACAGAAATTGCAGTTTCTGGGCCAAAAGAGATTAAAAGTTTTATAGCTTTACTTATTTAGTTTAAGACTAGAGACACCAAGAGCTTGGAAGTTGTAAAAATCCTACCTGACAGCAAGAAAGTTTAACACAGACACGCTCATGCATACGCACACACACAAAATGCACATAAGATGGTCATAGTTTTATGGTGATCCCCTGAGAACCAGATTAGAAAAAATTATTTTTGTTTGGCACAATCAAAAGGCAATAATAGCCTGTTTGCCTTATGCCAGCATTTCCCCTCTCCCTCTTTCTCTTCACTCTCAAACCAAATGCGTCACTCTGTAACGCCCATCAGTCCTATAAGACCATAACAGAATCATTCATCACTTCAGCTGATGCCCCAAAGATTGAAAAATATTTGTTAGATATCAAGAGATGATTACACACTGAAATATTAATAGGCATAAGGATCCACCAGCTGTCCACTCTATTCAGAGAGAAGGAAAAAAAAATGTAAATCACTTTGGCTGCTGGCACAAGATGTTCTACAAAATTTGCCTGGTGCTGGAGTCACCACACCAAAAAAAATTGTTTACTTCTTTTGGGCCTTATCACCTTCCTACCTGAGGCTGGAATGCCAAGCTGTGGTTTATTCAGAGGCTCACACCTTCAGCATTTCATGCAAATTTACTTCTTTCTGTGCAACAGACCCTTTGCACGGAAAAGTTTAAATAGAAATGCTTTCAAACCATAAATTAAATCAAGCCTCCCTCTATCTCAGCTCCCTAGTACTCTCTTTCTGTCTCACTCCATGTCTGGAAACGGAAACTTAAATTACTCCCCGTAAACCAGTTTTTCATGTGCTTTGTATTATAGCACAGTACAGCCTCCTTTGCACATTACCATTGGGGGATTTGGACCTGGGTTTCTTGCTTGTTGTGTTGGCACTTTTTGTCAGCAACATCAGCTGTAATCAGCTCCAAAATCAGTGTTACACAGACAGCTAACAAAATAATAGAAGAAAGGAAGTATGGAGAGATGCAGGAACAAATTATGGGGACTTTGGACAGCAGGAAATAGATGCTGAAAATAAATAAAATAGTTATTTGGTTGTTATTAAAATAGGTGTTTTGGTTGTATTTTCAAAATATGCTATTAGGCCCCATTTGGACTAATTCCTTTCCATAAAAATGAGAGGCACTTTTCATGTGCAATTGAAATTCATGGATTCATCACATATGCACTGTTCACTACATGAGATACAGGACAGAACTTTATAATTTTATGCACTTCATGATCAGTAAAGATAAAAAAGGTACAGTGAGGTTACTTTTTCTTCCCTTCCTGCAGAAAGAAATTAATATTTGGTTTACTACAGAGCTGAATATAGAATTTTAAGATACTCCATTGCGGATGAATTAAAAATTAAGAAAAATTACAAGTTAATAGAGAAAACAAGAAAAGGATACTGGAATCATAATTTTCCAAGGTGGAAGCTAAGGCTGTTTTTTACAGATTGACACATTATAGAGATGGTAAATAAAGCCAAAGTATTAGAGTTTAGTTCATGGGAACTCCAGGTTTCTTTAAGTGTAAATCTTACTTCTGAAAGAGAATTCACTGGTTTAAAGTGTTCACATCTGGAAATACATTATGCATAGTTAGCAAATATGGAAGTTTGAAATTGTTAATCTTGGCAAAGGAAGAGATGTGAAAAATAAAATAGCTTGATATCTTAAGTACTCTTCAAGCTGATTATCTAACCTATTCAGGGGAAGATTAGAGGAACGTTTGCCCAGAGGTGGAATTTGTAATGCACCAAAATGATATTTTAGAATAGACTTCTCTACAAACATTACCCCTAACTTCTTTATATGTTTGCTAGCCAACAAAAGTATTCCAAGTTAACCAGATGTTTTTGGTGTTATTGAACCTGAACTGCATGATCTGTTAGTCAGGTGTGGTGGGCTGACCCAAGCTGGACACCAGGTGCTAGCCAAAGCCGTACTGTCACTTCCCTTCTCAGCTGAGCAGGAAAAACAAGAATATAGTTAAAGTTTCATGGGCTGAGGTAAGGACAAGGACAGATTCCTCACAAGTTAATACCACAGGCAAAACTGACTTTATATTCATTTATTATCCATGAAATCAGAGTAGGATAATGAGAAATAAAAGCAAACACTAAAACAACTTTTCCCACCTATCCTCATTCCTGGGCTCAGCTTCACTCCTGATTTCTCTGATGTTTCCCACTCGGCAGTGCTGAGGATTGGGGCATGGGGCTGAAGAAAGCTGGAATTTACTGTGTTGGATCTGGGTGAAGCTTTCAGCATCTTCTCAGAGAAGCCACGCCTGTAGTAGTCCCACATCAAACTAATCAAACACATCAGAAGAAAAAAAAGTGAACATTAAACACCCCTGGAAGAGAAAGTAACTGAGTTCAGGAGATACAATTCTTTAAGATTTGCTAGAAAAACATGATCCCTGATTCCCTTGTTTTGATAACTTCTTGCCAACTGACAGCATATCTTCTTACTGAAAAGCTCTGCTAATGACTAAAAATATTATTGCTCTAGTCAAGCTTTTCATTTTGCTATATTGAATTACAAAATCCAACCAGTTAATATGTTTGTTTACTCTAACTCAAAGAGGCTACAGTTCAAACTCAGTCCTATCAGATTCTGTGGGATTTTAGTGATTGGCTGAAGTTTCTTTGAAATCCTAAGATCTCTCAGGCTTAAAACAACCAAAATCCCCTGCATTATTTCCCTCAATGTTTGTAGCAAGCACCTTGTGCATTAAAAACAACAGATAGAGAACCATGTTAGAGGGGCAATGGCATTGAATTATTGAATTAGGAGCTAACAGCAGGTTACATCTGGAAAAATATTTCTTCTTTGTTTTCCTTTTAAGATTAATTTTGGGCAGTTTGGAGGATTCTAACGAAGAAAAAAAATTTGCTGGATATAACAATACACTTTTATATTTATGCCTTTGGCCCATTGTTGGCCATGATTCTGACAAGCACAGCCTGAGAAAAAAATATTTGTCCATTTTTTCCCAATTGTTTGGCTTTAGTCAGTAAAACGGATGTCCTTTTACAATGTGGTGTCATACATGGCACTCACAGAGCTCAGATGGACCTTAGATTTCAGGTTCTAGACTAAGTGGACCATCTTCTACATTGTCTATCTAAAATCTGTCTTTAGGAAAATACTGATTCTATTGATACTTCCTAAAAAAGACAGGCATTGTGAGCACCACATTGCAGACATAACCTGAATATAACCACCCATACAAGCTTGCCTCATGTCTGGGCACAAACGCACAGTGCTTATAATACCAGGAACAGGGCTGAAACTGTTCTTGAATGAATCCTGTGAGCTTTGCCTCAAAAAAAATACCACCTCATCTTTCCTCAATCACTATTTCACACAGCTCACATTCCTCTTTGCAGGTGTGTCTGAAGACCAATCTACATTTAGTGCCTGCTTTTGAGTACTTTTCCTCCTGCTTATATCTCTTCAGAAAGACACCCTAAAGCAAGGCCTCCCTCTATGTGCCCCCTTCCATCACTTGCAGGAAGCCCTGGATATTCACCAGGACAGAAAATAGAAGCAAGGGTGGGTTTGGTGGGTTTAGCATCCCTCTGGAAGCTTCATCCTCTATTTGGTGTAGACACAGAAATAGCTCTGTGCTTTCACTTCTCTGCTCACTTAACAGGAGATGGTATTTCCTTGCCTTGCAGGGGTTTCACAAAGTTTAATTCATCAGTGGTCTGTGAGGGACCACTGTGAGGGAGTTTTTGCAGGCATGAGTACCTCAGAATGGCCTAAATAATTTATCCCTGTTTTTTTCTTTTACCCAGTAGGCTTCTCTTTAAAATGCTTCCAGCCCTTTAAAGTTTGGGAGCACACTGTACTTGTGGAAAGAAAAAAAAATTACAAAGAAAAAATGCATAATGTATGATAATGTTGAAAGTAGCAAGAATTAAAGTAAATGGTCTGATATAAAAAGGGTTTCAAACAGGATTAATAATTCTGCAATTTGTTATACAAAGTCAATTTTTCCACTTCCAAAGCTAAGTTGCCTGGTGGGGTTTATTGGCTCACTCATTATTAGGTATATATCACTTTTATTGTTTCACATTTTTATGTGTTTATAAAAAAAAAAAAGAAAAAAGAAAAAAGACATCATTCATGAATAAAACATTTTTGCTCTAAGCTGCCATATATGAAAGTTGGTCTAGGAGCCTATATCCTCTTTTATTGGAAAAAGGAAATACATTGTATATTTATATATTTATGGGTTGGTCTGTGTTGGGAGGTTTTGTGTGTTTGTATGCATATGAACATATATATGCATATGTATATATGGTAATATGACAAAATGTGTATGCATCTATTGTGTACCCCATTACCATATATATTCATACACCAATCTTTGAAAAAAGACTTGTGATACTAAAAATTATATGTTTTCTTTCTGGTAAGCTTTCCAAACCCTGCCCCTCTTCTGCTCCATTTGACTTATCCTGGACAATATCTTTTGCAAATGCCGCTCTCCTCTCCCCCTTTTCCTTATCCATTGGGATCATTGGGTGCTCATAACCCACTTTGCTAAAGCCCCGTCCCTCTTCTGATCTGTGGCAGAGTGTCTCCTGTCCTAATGTCACCTTAGAACACCAGACATGATTGAGCATCCAGGCAGCAGCCAATGTGCCTCCGCAGATGATGTGAGGAAATGTTAGCTTGATAGATAATGGTTTTATTTTTGGTCTTCTTAATCACTTTGCACCTGGTAGGAGTTTTATATGAACATAAGTGGTATCGAGAGACAGATAGAAGTTGATGGGGAACATTTTTATGTATGAAAGCATTTATTTATTTATTTGGAATATTTGGGTTCAAGGATTTTTCTGGGAAGTTTTATGAATATTTGCTTTTTTTCATGATCTTCCTTCATCATATTAAAGTTAATTTCCTGTTGGTAAATTTGCACTGGAGTTTTAGAGTTTATAGAAACAAAAACTAAAGAGATGTCCTACAAACATAATTTTAGCTGATTTGGGGGAACTTGCTCTTCTAAAAGCAGCTCTAAAAAATGGAGTTTTTACTGAGACCTCAGCCTTTGACCTTAAGACTCTCTCCTCTTTAGTGTTGAGAGGTAAATTACGTTTGCTAACTTCATCTATGACACGACACCAAGTAACTCCATAAATGCTCCATAATTGTGCTGTGATTATATGGTTATTGCTGCACATTGTCAACAAAATGATCACCCTGAGGCCCAATAACTCCAGTGTCTGGCACATGGTAATTAACTAAGAAAGGACTAGGATCTAAGGGGCTCTGGAGGAACTCTTTCAGCACACACAAATTAGCATGTTGAATGGACACCTCCAAAAAGAACAACAGTGAAGACTGGAGCAGGAAAAAAACATTTTGAAAAACATTTTGAAAAACGTGAGACACAAGTTATTAAGAACTAAAATAATTGCAAAGGAAGAGAAAGAAAGGTGGGCAGCATAGTCCACTGCCTCACAGCAAAAATTTCTGCACTAAGTTGGGCATTTGTCATCAGAAACAAGGCCAAGGAAGGCTTTGTCCCAATAAGAGCTGTCTCTTTCATTTTTTACATTGGTAGTTGTTGCAGCTGCAGTCAGATCTGAAGCGGAGATCAAAAATTTTAAGAGAGCTTGGAAAAAAAGGCTTTATCTTACCTACTGCATACTTTTCCAGTCTATTTGGAAATATCTGATCTGTGCAGCCACTGGACTATCTGACTACAGTGTTCTGTTTGTCAATCCAAAGACCATGAGTGCTCTCCCATTTGGCCAAACTTCCCTCCTGTGTCTCTAACATAGGCTGAGTACTGGAGTCCTCTATGATGACATCTGAAAAGTTTTTTTTTTTTTTTTTTTTTTATGCAGCTTACATTGCATGGTGACCATGAGTGCTCTCCCATTTGGCCAAACTTCCCTCCTGTGTCTCTAACATAGGCTGAGTACTGGAGTCCTCTATGATGACATCTGAAAAGTTTTGTTTTGTTTTGTTTTGTTTTTTTTTTTTTTAATGCAGCTTACATTGCATGGCTGGGAAGACAAATATGACATGTATCATATGACAGGTATCTGACTTTCAGCACAGCAGGGTCTGTTAGGTTCTGCCTGCAGGGAAATAAACCTTAAAGGTGGGGAGCAAGTGGGCCATTGGATTTGTTGTACTTTTTTTGAGGATTTTGCTCCCCCTGTTGCATCTTGAGGCCATTGTTGAGACCATCCTGAGTTCAGTTCAGTTCTGGGCCACTCAAAAGAAGACAGGCATTCAGGTGCTGGATGTGTCCAAAGAAGGGCAACAGAGCTGGGGAAGGATCTGGAGGACAAGCCTGATGAGAAGCAGCTGAGGCAGCTGGGTGGGCTCAGCCTGGAGAAAAGGAGGTTCAGGGGGCCTCTCTCTAGTGAGATGGGCCTTGATCTCTTCTCCCAAGTGACAAGTGACCAAAAAAGAGGAGAATGCCTCAAGTTGCACCACCAGTGATTTAGACTGGATATTAGGAAAAAATTATTCACTGAAGGGGTGCCATTGGAACAGGTTCCCCAGGAAAATGCTGGAATTACCATGCTTGGAAGTATTTGGGAGGCAGTGGTAGATGTGGTACTTGGGAATTCAACTTAGTGGTGAGCACTGTGGTGCTGTGTCCATGGTTTGGCTCAAGGATCTTGAAGATCATTTCCAACATCAGCGTTTCTAGGATTCTAATCTTATCCCTGTTAACCTCAGAGGCAGTTTCCAGGGTTAGATTTTTTTTTTTCCCTGAGTGTTTTAACTGAACAACGAGGTTACAGAAGTTGGAAGTAGAAAAACAATGGTGTTATTCCTTTCTCCAAAAACAGGCTGGTATTTTGCAAAAGTAGAACACTTTCTACTCCTGGGACAGTTATATCTATCTTAAACAAGTTATATATCTGGAGGAATGCTGCCCAAACTGTTCTTTTCTGTTACTAATTATCACTCTGCTTGGCCTGCTGGCTCTGTTTCTCAGACTTCAAGCTCATTATATATAATCCTGAAACTTTAGACTCATAGCAGTTCTGAGTATTTCTTACCTGCCTCTACTATCACATTTTCTAGGTTTAATTATAAATTATTTGGATAAGAGCACAGGGATAGATTTTTGTATAACAAGGATCTGAACCCAGGTCTATAAGCATCCCAAACTTCTGTCCTAGCCACTGACTCATCCGTCCTCCCACACATTATCCCTTAGCCCTTGCTGCTTTTGGCACGGCTGGTTCCTGTCCTTATGCCAAGGGAAGAGGGCACACAGAGGAGAGACAAGGGGAGCAGACCCATGACACTCAAAAACACTGGTGCAGCGAAGGGTATTTACAGTTACTCTTTTCAGGCAGTTTTTTGGTTGCTTTTCCTTCCCTCATTAGCACAAAGCAGCTGGAGTTAAGGCCTTGGCTTGACCCCAAAGTATGGTCTGTGCGAGACGATGGCCAGGAATGAACTGCTCGACTGCTTGCTGCAGTGAGTGATTGTTCTACTTTTCTGTTCACCTATTATTCTTGAAGTTAAACTTTGAGTGGATTAACTGCTCCCAGGCTATGCAAGTTTCATCACCAAATTCAGCAAATTCTCCTAAAAATATATATTTTTTTTTTGAAAATGGGAATATCAGTCAAGAGGGTAACTTGCATAAGATAAAATACTTAAAGCTAAATTCATCCCTGTAATGTAACCAATGATTTCTTCATAGAGCTGCTGCAAAGATGAATTGGGCTGGAATGTATATGTTGAATATTTAATGCAAATACAACATGCCATAAGTGCATGTCCTGCAGGTAAAATGTAATTATTCTAATTATGCTGCAATTACTGTACATCTACAGAGTAAATTACCTGATTATTTGCATTCTGTGCTATAAAATGTCCTAATTCAGTCTTCAAACCCATGCAAACCAGTTTCACATAAGAACTCCAGATATTTTGGTTAGCAGGCATGCCAAGACAAGACACAATTCTGAGGTACTGACAAATCTTTTACCTTTTATTCACATCTTGGTGTCTGCTTCCACTCACCTGAAGCTGACTATGATTTACTTGATAGACACAGAAAGATATCAACAGCATTTGCCTTAGCAATGGGCAGCAGTGGTGCTGTTGCACAGGTATCTGTATATAACCAGGAAGGTTGTAGCACACTGTGGTGATTATTGTATGTGCAGGAGCTCTGTGCTGAGAGATGCTAACTCCATTTTGTCATGCAGATGGCTGAGAAAGGCACACCAAAAAAAAAAAAAAAAAAAAAGGAACAGCATCATGGATGGCTGAGAAAGGCACACCAAAAAAAAAAAAAAAAAAAAAGGAACAGAGGAACAGCATCATAGCAGAAGGGATAAAGATACCAGTGAAGGAGGAAATTTGTGGGACGAAATGCGAGGCCAGCTGGGAGTAGTGTAGAATCAGCAGCCATGTAGGCCTTGTAGCAGTCATCCTGAAGGTAGAGGGTGCTCATATAAACAGTAGTACAAATTTTTCAGCACTTTCTATTGTGTTAGGAACAGGGGTAACAGTTTCTTACTGTGTGGGTGGTGAGACGCTGGAAGAAGGTTGCCCAGAAAGGTGTTGGATGCCCCAGAGCTGCAGCCAATAAGGGTCAGGTTAGATAGGGCTGGGAGGGAACTGATCTAGTGGAAAAGTTCTCTGGTTACTGCAGAAGCCTTACAGTAGATGATTTTGAAAGGTACTTTCCAACACAAAAAGTCTTATGATTCTATAATCATAGAAATGTTGATTCAAAGGGACATCCAGAGATCCTCTCTTCCAACTTTCTGCTTAAAACTAACACAGGGAGAGGTCAGACACTGTTTTGTCTAAACAAGTGCTGAAAATATGCAGAAATGAAGACTTCAGGACCTCCCTAGTACCCAACCTGAACCTCATAAAGAGCAATGTTTCCCCACCATCCTTTACTGTGTTTTCTACCACTGCTGAGGAGTATTGGTCTTTGGTCTTCATCCCTAAGGTAGCTGGGGACGAAAATTAGGGAATACAGACTTAGACTGTGTAAAGCTACACAGGAGGGTGGTGTTGGCAGAAAGAACAATTATAAGACAAGAAGATTTCCTGGATTGCCTGTTTCCAGGACTGTGTAAAGCTACACAGGAGGGTGGTGTTGGCAGAAAGAACAATTATAAGAAGATTTCCTGGATTGCCTGTTTCCACGTAATATCAAGATATAATACACACATGCATGTATAATCCACATGTATCTACAAATAAAGTTCTAGTCTGGAAGATACAACATTAAGTGAAGAGGGTCCAAAGCCTAATTTCTGCTCAGCTGCTGACTGATGGGTGACCTTGACCAAGTCACTTCTCTGCATAACAGGAGGACTGAAGGAAATCTGCTAAGTAAGCTGCTCTGAGCCATAATAATGAGAAGAGCTAGGTAAAAATAAGGTCATGCAGTAATTATTGTTATTATATGCTATTATGTGATGTGTATCATACACGAAAAATAATACATTCCTGTGAAATTTATCACCAGAGGTCAATAAATTCCTCCCTCACTTTTTTTTTAAAATTTTTTATTTTATTTTTTAATTCTCCGACTGGAGTTAAAGGATCACTTTTTATTGAGCAGGTATCATGGATTCCCTTCACTCACCTCTTTCTCTCTGTCTGGGAAAGTCTCTGAGGCTTTGTTTTCTCCACTCCACAGCAAAGGCAATTCAATTAAGACATCAAGCCAGCCTGAAACTGAGGTCTCTAAGGTGCACTGGAGACAATCTTCTAAGATGGCCAGTCCTGCAGAAATGTATGTCTTTCTTATTAATTTGGGAACACAATGGTTCTTCTTGACCCTTTGGACCCTACATTTTATTGATCAAACTATGTAGGCATTTTCCCTTGGACAGATACTTGAAGATGAACACTGTTTCCTAAGATTGGGTTATTTTCATTGGGAAGATGATGCACACTGAAAATTAATAAACAAAATTTTAATTCACAAGCTAAAGTACATTAGTTTTTGAGCTTTCACATTTACTATGATATATAAACTATTTTTTTGTCCCATGATCTATGCTTAAAAATTAAACTGAATGTCTTATTCAAAGTGATTTTTAAAAAATATTTTAAAGTCTGGTCTCAGATATAGTATTGCTGATAAATTTCTATAAATTTCTGAAGTAATTTGTGCCCTACAAATAGAACTTTGACACCAAATTATAGAGAATTCTGGCGACATTTGTACTAAATGAGGTTTTACATCATATTTTGTTACAAAACAAAATACTCATGCATTTTCAGTAGTAATACATTATTTTTTACCAATTCATATTTTCTTTTCTTTTTTTTTTCATGTTTGTGTTTCTTTGGTGTCTACCTTTGTCTGCGTTGTTATTTGTTTTATATTTATTTGATGAAGTTTCAGGTTAAATGGCGTAGCCACTGGTATTAACAAGGTAAGAGAAGAAAATTTTGGCTATTCTTGGCCGTATTAAAAAAAAAAAATAGAAAACAATAACAAAAGAATGTAAATTTGATATGTTTACATTTCGGAACCTCTGGTCTATTTGTGTTTTATAACACAATGCTACATTTAGCAGTATAACTGCAATTGTGTCAAGATTCCATTCTTAATATTCCACCAAAGGTGAATGATGTGCATACGACATGTTCAATACACACTGACAACAATTATTTTCTGCAGTTTTTGTCTGCCTTCTGAATACTCCCTCTCCTACTACTCTCCCTTTCCTGCTGTCTGCTGCATCACATTTCTGAAGATTTTCATGTTAGGCCTGCAAATACCAATCAGGAATTCTCCTTAAGCAAGTTCTCTTTGGCCTTCTGTAGCATTTCTGGGAGGACCAAAAGCAAGGAAAATTTCTGACATAACCAAATATTTGTGAAATCAAAGACACACCTTTCTGTAATAAGTACGCTTTGTATAGGGTAGGACTCCCTTGAAATGAAAGAGTAGACAGTTAATAAATACATTTGTTTTGATTTAACACTGCTACAAATTGTTTCATGCACATATTGTCATGTGTAAACTGAGGTAAGTGTTTATAATGGACCAAGAGAAATGTGTATGTCAGGTAACTTGCACATGATTTTTCTTCTCAAAGCATTTCCTAGAGGAAGAAAAGGTACTTTCTGTTAATGATCACATGCTTTGAAATATTTGAATATAAACCCCTGAAGCTGAAGTTAAGCAGAGCATCCCATTACTACGCACATATGTTGTTCAAAAGTTTCAGAAAATGTGGATTATGTGAAACACACACATGTTACATTTAAGTAGACATTCAGAAACATTTTGGATGAATTGCAGTGTTCTGGCACTAAGTGCAAATATTACACAAATCACAATTAATCCCAACAAATATCTACCCATGCTTAGTCTTACAACTTATTACACCTGTTTTTGAATGTGATGTAGAAAAATGAGACCCATCTCTTTAGAGGAGAGATTCTTTATGATGCTATCTTATGATTTTTTAATTTGAAGACTGATCAATTTTCCACCTCTCAGATGGAACTGTGATTCTTCATAGATTTGAAAAAGGCTGAACAAAACCTTCAACTAGTGCTTAGTGCTTTCTTTTTTCCTCATATTTTGGTTAATGTTTGTGTCTATAACATAGTGATGGGAGGAGTTGTCATAAATCTTCCTACACCCTTCTTTTCAAGTTGATTCACAATTTATGTGCATTTGCTTCTAATGAGATGATTAGAGTGGAATCAGATCAGATTTAATCTGCAGTTAAACTGTGAAGTTATTTTTCCCCCACAATGAGATTGTAAAACCAACATCATGCTTAAACTGCTATGTGTGATTTTTTCCTCTTTTTTTTTTTTTTGGTTAACTTCAATATTTCACAACTGCAAAACAAGCCATCTATTTGAACATGGTAAATGCTGACATCTGGTTTGTAGCTACTTCTAAACTACATAAGTTGAACTAGAGCTGTGTTAATATATTATTCAGAGATACATTCAAGCATGAGTTGAATTTCTTGGAGTTTCTCTTGAAATATTGTTTACTGAAATTTCATGGAGCTCCCAGATTTGGCAATGGAACACCTTTTTCAATGTTATATATAAATTGACTTTTACAATCCTGCCAAGATCAGTAGAGGTCATGGTCTTTTTGTGTCCAGTAGCTGGCAAATCTTTGCTAGTATCAGTCCCCTTTTTTCTGGATACATAACCATTAAATTTTAGATGTCCATATGTCTCCATTTATTAAATATGGTTTAGTTACACCCTTAGGTTGAGTACTCTCTTTTAAGAGCCTACGTACTGATCATTTCTTGTTTCTGTTTTCTCTGTGCTAACCAAAGGGCTCATGCCAGGCTTGCACAACTGAGTCACACCAGCTCTTTCCTGAGTGTGAAACCTCGTTAGGAACAGAGCAGATACAACGTCCTGTTTTGACATCCCTTTACCAATGATATCAAATGGTGAATGTCTTTGCCTTCAGAACTAGACTTTCATCCATAGCTTGCTAATGAAACAGTCAGGAACCATTGCAGTTGTAATAATGCACATGCACACAAGTTGTTGTTAAAGTCTGTATGAGCTGCAGGAAATCATGAGTCTCCCACACTTTATGGACGCAGGTTATTACAGCCAAAAGTCCACTAAGGGAGGGTGTGTATCAAAACCCAGAACCCTTTCAAAGCAAGAGACACATTGTCCCATCATTCTAAAGTGAGTCTTGCACTCACAGCATGACACACTAATAGCTTTAAAAGCACAATGACTATATTGTTCAGGTGACTCATAAAACTTGGCCATCAAACCACAATCACTTCAGTCCACATGAATCCTCCATAGTATAAAATGCCAGTCTGTGAGTCCTTCCCAGAACAACTGATTGCAAGGTCATAGCCTTAGAAATCAAGGTCTTCCAAACCAATGTCTAATCAAATAACCCAAAGTAACTATATTTAATTCTGTCCCTTTTTGCAGCATTTCTATCCTGTTATATTTAGAAGAATATAGAACTTGTATACTGCACAACCTGCTTATCTATAGTGTAGCCAGTGAAATATTATTAGTTTTCATATCTATAACTTTTATTGTTTTATCTTTGACAAACTCTGAAATAGTACACTAGTGACATTTTTAAAAATTAGCCTTCTGCTTTTAAAGACCACTCATCATTTTTATCTATCATTGTTCTGGAAATGTCACATTGATTTTATCCTCTTTGCAAAAAATGTTAACATCTAAACTCCCCCCCACATAATAGTCTGGCACTTCAAAATCAGCTGCCACTGTTGGATAGAACAAAAATAAATAAAAAGAACCATTTTCTTGAAGGACAGGGAGAGAAAGAAAAGAGCATAAGAGTGAAACAGAAAAAAATCTTTATCTCTTTCTGACAGTACAGACAATAACCAAAAGAGCAGGAATCATACCCAGTTTAATAGTAATCCTGTTGCTGATCAATACAAATGTTCCCAAATTAGTCTTAAGAATATAGTTAAAAATCTTTTTAAGCACGAACTAATTCACTGAAAAAGAAAATGGGAGGAAAGATAAGAAAATTCAGTCTCCATTTCCCCTTCTCCCAGCCCCAACTATATGATGGAGTAACAGAGACCTTAAACTGAAATTCTGGCATTGTCAGATCGTGCAGAGATTTTGCCCATGACCTCATCATGCTCAGCAGTTAATACCCAGTGACAGGAGGGGTGTGTTGTACCCCTGGTGAAGAAAGGGCTGGACCAAGACTCTCTCCAGAATCTCAGCTTGTCCCAAGCCAAGACCCTTCCAAGTGAAACTATTCCAAGATTAATTTTGTGGCATTGAATGGTGGATCAAGCTACCTGTATCCACATCCAGGTCATCAGAGGAATAGAGAAATTGGTGAATGGGGCATGAAAACAAACAGGTAGAGAAACAGTGGGGTGATCTATACACATGATAATGATACATGTGTCTAAAATTTTAGAAGACAAAGAACAGTTAGGAAGAAATTTCCTTAATAAATGCTCTCTGAGACCACATGGAATGGTTTGGTGATATTTATTTGTCTTCGTAACCATTCATTTAGGATTACCTGTTTGCTTTTTAAAAATTTGAATATTTAAAAAAGAATTAATTATGTCAATGTAGAGCACAGTCAATATAATTTTTATTTTTCTATAAGGGTTTTTTAGATCCTTTAAAAAACTTTCTCCATCATGATAAACAATGCCCTGTCATTTACTCTAGAGCTAGATTTAGCATTGACTTCAATCTTGCCATGACCATCTACACAACTGCAAGCAATCTTACAAATATATTCTAAATTTCTGTGGCATCATGAAGATTGTTTTCCAGTGGGCTCATGCCTTCAAGATGATTGAGTCTGGAGATTAAATTAGAATGAATCTGCTGTCCATATGCTACCAAAATGTGCCTTCAAGTCCTATCTTCTTCCCTGAGACATGTTCCAAACAGAGCCCAACCATGATTTTCCTTAATGTCTTCTTATACCCTCACATTATAGCACAGCATTCACCATGAAAATTTGTCCCTTCAACAAAAGAGTATCATTTCTCCACAAGTTTGCTCACAAACAGTCCCTAACTTCCTTCTGCTTGTGGATCAGGTTAAGAACAACATTTGGTTTTATAAATCAAAGGTCTGAATATTTTTTTGGGAAGAAGAGGAGAATGAAACAGTTAAACATACAGATAATATGATCAAATCTGCTTCATTTTTTTTAGTGAACTTGGGATTAGTTTCCACTCCAACGTAAATATGATTTCAATTTAGCATTTCATCCTTACTCAGCAAAGCATATTAACACCCTCTAAATTTTAAGCAAGTGCTTAAATCCTATTCCAGTGGCACTTAATCAGGCACTAAAGTTAAGTATGTGTTTAAATGCTTTGATGACTTGAAGCCTAAACAATGAGCAAAGTAATGACTGCTGAGATTTCGCTGTGCCAGGAAATAATGCTTATTGAAGAAAGGACACTATGATACACCTCAAACCATTTCATGGTGAAAGAAAGGGCTTTGAAATGCTTGCATGGTTTTCTACAGTCTTTCACCTTTATTAAAACAAAATAACACAAAAGAAAGGAAAAATATCCTTGAGAAATATTCAGAGCTATAAATAAATAATGAAGCATACAGTATTTCAATCTATAATCACAGTTTATGAAAGTTGTGGAGACTGTGGTAGAAATGTGTTCATCTGTCTTGTACATGAACAATAAGGCCATGTCATGAAAAATAAGCCTATAAAACAGGACCATAACAATAAGAAAGCTTTTATATACATATTATTAAGATTAGGATATAACACTGTAAGACTTTTTCTTTTTTCTTTTTTTTCTATTTTTTAGCTTAAATTGAAAACTGCATGTATAAGAAAGAGATGTTTTATCTCCTTCCCCACTGATGGAATGAGTTTGTTATTGTTTTTATGTGGAAAGATTATTTGGGCAAGTATTTGGAAGTAATAGGAGGTTGTGCCTCCTATACATCTCAGTGGTGAAACAGTTAATTTTAAAATCCAAATTTGTTTTATATTCATGAGAAAACACCTGTATAAGGCATGCTTGTACCTACAGGACAGTAACACCTTGACTGATTTAGTATCAATCCTTACATTACAGCTTGAGGATATTGAAGAAACAGGCATATTATATTGTTCCAAATGAGAATTTCAAAATTACTGAATAAAGGATAAGAACACTTATAAAACAGAACATAAACATTCAACTTCAGTGCATAAGCTAGTCAGAAACTGGAAAGCTTGGAATAAGTTCATGTTGTGTGACTGTTCCATGAACCTGTACTACAGAATATCTTGCTCTCCTGAAACCAAAAGTAATCAACACAGATCACTGTAAACCATTAGACAGAGGTCTGTAAAATGGGGATAACAGTATACTATTTCCCAAACTACCTGTTGTCTTCAGATTAGGACTACCAAAATAATACACAATGGTGCAATTTGAACAGCATGTCAATTTTGCTATACATACCTAGATGTGTGTAATGCTCCCTGCATTCCTGTGAGAAAATGGAGATTATCTGTGTTAAAACATATATCATATTGTTCTTTTCTTCTCCTAGGAAGGATATGAAGCACAACCACTTTTGAACCAGGCCCAGTCAGAGTTCAAATAATTGTCTCAATAAATGGGCTTAAAAAATTTCACACCACATTTAATTTAAAAATAAAAAATAGAAAATAAAGAAGTAAACATGTTAACAAAAGAAATCCTGACATGGAAAAGATTACTGGGGCAGAAACTGTATTTTCCTTGGTTTTATATTACACTCATGAGAAGAGATGTCCTATATTTGAGGCTAGCAAATGCTAATGTAATAATTAACATTAAAAAATTAGGAGCATTTGAAACCATCAGACATCATGTCTGTGTGCTTTTTCCCTTCATACATTGCTGAAATTCATAGGGGAAGAAAATAAAGCTAAAGAACTATCAGGTTCCTTCTTGAATATCTCACGGAGGCTTGAACTTCATAGAGGAATTATCTTAATCATATCATCAAAGGAAAGGGCTTGAAATATGATCTCAGATGAAAACTCTGATGAAGAGAAGTATAGCATAAATTTCTCAGCACTCAAGCCTTAGAAATTACAGCCATGACTCCATATCTCAGGCTCTGTAAGGAATAATAATTACTATTTGGCAATTTATCAAGGTGCGGGTTCCACTGGAGGGAACATAGTTTTCAATTTGGGAGCTGAAATTACAGAACTAGTGAGATATTGAATAACAGCACAAAGCAGGGCGTACAGGAAGGAAAGCGATGGAACAAATCTGAAGTAAAGATGAAGAACTCAGAATGAGTAATCAAGACAACCTCCTTGTTTTCCAGTTATTATCTTCAGATTCTCCAGTAGAAAAGTCTGTAGCATGCCAATCCAGCTCAGCAACTAGTGTCAGAAGCATTATGAGAAGATAATACTTCTATGAGAAGATAGTACTTTTCTTTCTAGACTGAATTTTTTAATGAATTTTAATGAATTTTCTGAGTATACTTAGAATACTAGAATCATATGTATTTCTAGTTGGAAGGGACCCACCACAGATATTGGATCCATTTCCTGGTTCTGCACAGCAAATAACTGCTGAAGTTGTCTCAGGCTTTCTCTTGGTTATATTTTACCAAAATATTTAAGTGCTTGAAGAGACTTTTAATTATCTGTAGAGTCAAAATTAAACATGTGATTAAGGCTACGTTTCCCTTTTACAAGCAGTTGAGGCAATCATTTTGAGAAATTGTTTTTCCTTGCTTAACACATAGGACCCAATTCCTGCTTCATGGAAGTTCTGAGGAATGTTCAGATAACTTAGATTCCTTTATATCTCCTACTTCAGCTGTCATTTCCAAGAGTGGAAGAATATATATATAACCTGTAACCTGTAGAACCTCTTCTCTGGCAGGCAAAGTTTGTGCAAATCCATTAGTTTAGTTTTAATTGTAAGGATAAGATATCAGTATTTTTAGGATTTTGTAAGCAATCAGAGAAGCCCCTGAGGACCCTTACCAAAGTGAATGTAGAATTAGAAGGAAATTGGACTAGATGACCCCCTGGGGTCTCTTCCAACCTAAATTATTCCATGATTCAGGCTGCCCAAGGAAGTGCCACAGTTACCATTCTTGGAGATATTTAGCAGACAAGGAGATTTGGCTTAGCAGTGTTACGTTAAGGATTGGTCTCCATGTTCTTAGAGTTCTTCCAGCCTAAATGATTCAGTGTTTCCTTCCACGATTCTGTGATCTGGTCTGCTCTAGATATCTATGTTAAGATATGGGGGATTGCATATAGAAATTTGCATCCCTGCTGAGTATAAAATCACAGAATTTAAGAGTGGTAATGAGACTACTGGACGTTTTCTACTTCACCCTTCCTTTTGTGCCCTGCTCAGACACTCAGATCTGCATTGGTTAGGGATGTGTCATACCATGACTTAATAGGAGTGTAACAATTTATTTGGATATGCTGGACCACTGCTTATAAGAACATAAAGAGATATCAGCATGCATGTTCCACAATTTTAAAACCCTTACGAGTCGCCCCTTTCACTGTAGGTTGATTAAAGAAAGGGTTGTCTTTACTGTGGCCAGCAACTTGGGGTTTCGGCACTACAGATACATTGTGGAAGAATTGTGTTAACTAAGCTAATGATCAATTAAACAGATTTGAATAGTATGTTAAATGTGTGACATTGGATTTTCTAGGCAAGAATGCCTAAATCTTGGTAGCTGAACCAGAGGCAGGACTGACACAGTGAATTTATCTTTGCATTAATGCATTTAGTTCACAAATTTCCCGTGTATTTGTTTAGTCTCAAGGATATTCAATGCAATTCCCAGACTGATACATGAATTACTGCAAAAATGTTTAGGCAGTGTCATGCTTTATGAACCAGACCCCTGGGCTGTTCAGTATGGGTTAAACCAAGGACAGACTGTTTTTCATGACAAAGATATTAAGCTATCTATATGAACCCCTGACCATCAAATTACTCACTGTTTGTCATACCATTTTTAATTTACATGGTACAAGGGGCTTAAATGTCAGCATCTCTGTTATAACTTAGACTCCAGTGTCTTTAATTAATGTTTCATGTTCATGTTATGGTTATTTAGAATTTGCTGAAAACCCAAGAGTCATAAATTTCTTTTACAGGTCTTTGTGGTATGAACTTTAACAAAACAGCTATAAAGAGGTAATAGGAATGAACAGTACATCACGTAAGCACAGCAAAGGAAGAAAGGTGGGAATAAACTCCAGGCAGATAAAAAAAATTTCATCTTTTTAGATTGGCATTTATGATAATTTCATTATTTCTTCAGGTTCAGGGACGTGGAAGGTAAATAAGGAAACTGTGCATAAAAACTTTCATAGTTGCTGGGTGTTGCATTTTCTTTTTGTATACACATTAAGAGTAAATGAATATATTTTACAAACATTTAACTAACTGAAGCTGGAAGTTGCAAGCAATATTCCTGCCTCAGTTAACCTGGTGTTCCTCATGAGTGCCTGGACTTCTTAATTGGTCATAGAGCCATAAATGTGAATTTGGTCTTGCAGCTGAGAGTGAGGATGAAGAAATTCACACTCTTGATTGTCATCCATGAGTGTGGAGTCACATTGCAGAGCTAGAATAAACTTGGGAATCTGAAAAAGTGAATGAAAGCATATGAATGGGAATAGAAGACACTCTTAGCTTCCAAATGTGGCCACCTTAGCAACATAGGTAAAGACCACATCTTGTTTTCTTCTGGATCACTCTGGTAATCAATAAAGTTTAAGTGGGAAACTGTAGTAAGGAATAAGCTTATGTTCAATGTAAAGGAAAACATAAATTGACTTAACAATATGAAACAGCTGTAAAGAATATGAAGAGTGTATGTGGAGTAAATTAAAAAACACTATAGTATGACTAAGAAATATAGTACAAAATGAGTAATAGATTGGAATTGAGGCTGACATATTTTTATATGAGTGAGGAAGATGCGTTTTTGGCAAGTTCTCTTCTAGCACACAAGCCAGATAGGGATTTATGTTTGCAAAAAAGTGGAGAGGCTTGTGTCTCCAATTAAATAGCAGAGTGGCTCAGAACCATACTTTTTTTCAAAAAGTATGGTAAGTCTCACAACAAATGTGTTTACATATGTGTATTGATACAGAGATATAACAGAAATACATTGAGTTTGGTATTTGTCAAAATTATATATGAACTTTATAAATCCCTAAGTTGCCTTAAAAATAAAGATGAATAAATGTTGTGCTACCACACAGCAACCTTTGTTAAACTTTGTGGGAAGGAGCTGAAATAAAAGAACAGACCAAAAAAAGAAGAAAGTTATCCTGACTCTACAGGGCCATTATCTATCACATGATTGTGACATCTCAGAGTCTTCAAGAGCACCCAGAATACACAAAACCATTTGAAGAATGATCAGCACTGCCCTATTCTTACCATCTCTGTTCATCCACACAAAGCCTGAGAATCTATCTAAAGCTTCATCCTACTTTGCATGCTTGGCTGAAATACACGTGTGTGAAATATTGCAGCTGTGTAAACAGGGTCTTTTGTGGCTTTTGTGCTGGAAATTAAACATTCCTGCCATAATGATGCAACCTGGCTGGATAAAACAGAACAGTGAAGAAAACTCTCTGAGCTTACAATTTGTTTTACAGAAAAGTGACAAAGAGAAATCTGAATTCAAAAGGAGACTCACTTCTCTCTCCCCCTATATCCGAGAAGAGAATTGACCATCCCCGTGTTGTAGATTTTACCTGGGTCTGATACTGAGTTCTGACCTTGGTGAGCAAACTTACAGACTCCAGATCCATAATAAATTGTTATTTTCAAATCCATACATTGTTTTTGTATACACTGGGACCACCACCACCAGTTGCACAACCCAAAGTGCTGTAGCTCTAAACAGAAGTGCCTTGGTGCCTCATCTGAAGTGATCTCCTTCATTTACAAGGATTTTGGGAAGTCTTTTTTACTTGCTGTATCAAATCCTGCCTTGGATCCTTATTGTCAACCTTGCAAATATTATGGTTAAGTTTGAGTCAGTGACAAATGGGATCATTCAGCTATCTCTTTTCATGTTCTAGTCAACTACAAAAGCATCCAGCTTTCCTTCTGTTGTCTTCTCTGCCAACAGTTTCTGCTACTTTCCCATTTCTTATACTCAGCTTGACCCCAAGTGTTCCTATTAACCAAGTTTCTTCATTGTAACAAACTTAAATATTCTCCTGACTCCTTTGGATGAAGGGACAGTTTTGATGGAGTGTTCATTTATAAGACTGAGTGCTCAGTAGTGGAACCCACAGCCTGGTCAAAATTAGGGGAGTGGAAGAGAAAGGGGGAAATGAGAAAAAAACCCTAAATCAATACAGTGTCTGGGGAGGAGAAAGATGCCATTTAGAATCAAAATAAAACCCCACTCTCTCCCCCCAACAACTGAAATTCCAATCTTGATATAAGTAGAAGGGGGAAGTGGGGGGGTGGGGGGAAGAAAAATAAAAGAAGAATAAAGGATTTCTTTTATTCTCTTCAAAATACTTCAGTACCAAAGCATTTTCAGAGACTGCAACCATGCCTCAAGGGATTGAAAATGCTTTCTGTCATCATTCCCATCCATTGAAATGTACATTAGACACTACAGAGAGAAAACTGGGGCAAGGCAAAAATGAAACAAACCAAAACCAAAGCAAAGCCCATCAAAGAAAGGGCTCGTATTTTTGTGGAGTTCAAAGGAATGGTGTGTCCCTAAAACAAACCAATTTTCTCTCCCTACATACATCACACACACACACACACTTGAACACACACACTCACACAGGCTTCTGGTCTCGTTGTAGGCATCCACTTTCTGAATAACCATTTCTGTAAGTAAACAAGCTGCTCTGACTGCAGCATAAAATGAGCTTAATAACAACTGAGATCAAAATGAGCCAAGATAGTAGGGGATAATAGTGGGGGATCATTCCTAAGACTGTTTGCCCCTGAAGGGAGAATTATTATTATGACCTTGTACCACCGAGCGGGCATGTGCTCCTAGCTGGATCAAATGTAGGCCTTGGCAAAGCTCTCTGCCTGGGAATATGGTTGCAGTATCTAGTTTTTAACACTACTGGAAGTGTTGCTATGGGCACTGAGGCACAGGAGCCAAATACAGGGGAAGAGAAATAATGAAATATGCTGATTAGGAGCTCAGAGAAAGGAATGGAACATTTGTGCTCAACAATAAAATGTGATGCTCTGTTAATCTCTTTCTTGGCTGTCTGTACTCCATAGGATTTTTAACATACTTTTTGTATATTACTATATAGTTTATTTAGTACATTTTACTCTATGGGATATTTAATATCCTCCTTTATTCCCTGTTAAGCTACCTACACATACCCTTCTCAAAAAACCCCACAATGTTTTCCAGCACAGCTAGATTGAATCTAGCGTGCACTCACACTCTAGGAAATATAAAACAAGCTCCCATGCTGACTGCTCAAGAGAAAAGATATTAATTAGCACTCTTAGATGTGCCACAGACCAACGAAAATGTTTCCTTCCATGAGAGCTTCCTTTTAGTTATCCACCCTAGTATGGTTGATTCTTTTCCCGCTGATTAATGGAAGTTCATACCTGTGTCATTTTCTCAGTGGCTCCAAGGCACCATCACGATAAACAAGCAAAGACAAACCTTTGCGGTTTCCAACACTTTCTCTTTAGCCAGTTGTGACACTGGGCATTGTTTCTCATTCCCAGATGTTTGATACTCTAAAAAAAAGAGCTATATTGAAGTGAAAATTTGCACAAACCTGCAGTTGTTTAGTTGTTAAAAGAGCAGGAATCTCTTGTAGTTGGGTATCTTCTTTTTAATTAAAGTAGCATGCCCTTGTACACCGTACTACAGTTATCATAGAACCACAGAATCCTGTAACAGGTTGGGTTGAGCTGGGCTCTATCACGAGGGTCGCTAAAAGTCATCTAGGTCCTAACTCCTGCCATGGGCTGGAACACTTTCCACTTTTCCAGCTTGCTCCAGGTCCTGGCCAGCCCAGTCCTGAATGCTTCCACAGATGGAGCAGCCACAGCTTCTTTGAAAAATCTGTTCCTGCGCCTTACCACCCTCATTGTAAATGATTTATTTCTAACACCTCACTTAACTCTACACTCTGTCAGTTTGAAGATATTCCCCTTTGTCCTGTCATTCCAGGCCCTTGTCCAAAGTTCCTCTCCAGCTCTCTTGGAACCCCTTTAGGCACTGGAAAGATGTGTAACACCTCTCTGAAGCCTTCTCTTCTCCAGCTGAACACCCCCTACACTCTCAGCCTGTCTCCACAGCAGAGGTGCTCCAGCCCTCTGGCCATCTTTGTGACCTCCTGGGGACTCACTTCAACCTGTCTCCACAGCAGAGGTGCTCCAGCCCTCTGGCCATCTTTGTGACCTCCTGTTCAGTTCAGTTCCACATCCTTCCAATGTTGGGGCCCCAAGAGCTGGATTCAGCACCTGCAGATGGGGTTTCACAAAAGCAAAGTAAAAGGGAGATTCAGGTCTGGTGACCTGGAAAATTTTAAGCTGTGGCAGAGTAAAATTGGTGTCTGTAAGTTTGCCTTTTTGGCAGCATACTTAGCTTGTTGGCCTCCTGTGATCAGAGTCCTAACCATTATACCATATAAATGCAGGGTTAAAAAGAAATATTATGGTTTTTCTCATCAAACATATCTCAAACTAATGTACGATGATGCCATAGCAGGATTACCCAAGTGGGGTGTCTGCCCAGAAATTATAAATAACTAGAGTATTATTACTTATTTTAGGTAAATATACACACATCCACCATATATCATAAGTATGTACTTACGTATATAAAATGAAAAGGCAACACAACATAATTTTCTAAATTTACTAAAGTAAATGGACAAAGTTATTCTAGCTTCAACAAAATATTAATTCCAGTACAAAGTGAATTATCAGTAAACAAGTAAAAACTAGTGAGAACAGACGGTTTTACCCCTATTTATGTTACTAGGAATGGAAAGAACTTCACTTCTTGTTCGGTAAGATTTCATATAAAATTAGGCAATCTTGGAAACTTAGATGTGAGACAGTTTTGGATAAAGTTGTCCTGATTTTTCTTCTATTTGACATGTTCTATCATAACCTGCTGGTTTTAATGGGACCAGACATCCATTAGCCTACAGACCTGTGAATTTCTCCTACTTCTCCTGAGCTAAGGCTCTGGTCTAGCATCATTTTTCAACTATATAAATTATATGGGAAAAATTGTTATTTTAAATTACATCAGAATCACATCTTTGGAATTAAAAAATAGGGAAAGGCAAATCAGAAGAAGCAGGTGGAGGAAGAAGAACCTGGGAACAGGCATACAGAAGAAAACCTCATTCATTGTCCTGAGCAGATGCATGCATGTGGGAAGTGAAATAATACCCTGTTTAGCTAATCTGGCTTTGGAAACATGCAGTGCTGTAGATTAGGCATGAAGACAGAGCCTGATCCTTTTCCAAAGGAACAGGATTGTGTTAACTGTTCAGCATGCACAGGGCCATACTGAGAACACTCATACTTTTCCTCCTCAAATGCTTAACCAGCCTCCCTCCACACCCACCTTGACCAGTGAAGTGGGAGAGGGAAAGGGAGTGAGGCGACAGGAATACTGTTGGATATCACTATGAGATGGTACTGATCTAATCTCCCTGCTCAGAGCTCTTGATTTGATTTAGGATAGCAGTTGTTAAGAGCAGAAGGAGCTGCTGGCACGAATGGCAGCTGTCTCAGCCAGCCACACTTTCCAACTGTCCTGAATATTTAAAAAAATAAAGGAGAGGGAGAAGAGAGACTGAGAAAGAGAGAGACTCAAAGAACAAGAGAACAAGCCCACAAAGAGCAGTGGCTGCAGCTCACTCGGAGGAATTCCATTAAATGAACTCATCCGTCATCTTGCCTTTTATTGATGAGTGGCATTGCTTGGCGGCAAGTGACATGGCAGAACAAATGGCATTGGAGCCCTGGCTTCCTCTTCCACTGCACACAGAGACACACAGGCCCCAAAACAATGAGTCATTACTTATTACATCCATTATTAACTCAGCTCAGGCTCATTAGGCATGGAAATTGAGGAGGAAAAAGGGAAAAAAAAAAGACCAAAGCAGGAGCTAACTAGCATCAAGTACCCACAGATTTAGGGAAAGGGTGTGGTGGGAGGGGGAGTGGGACGGGCAGTTAAAATCTGCTTCTCAACATTTGTGACATTTTTAAATCCTGAGGGTGGTGGGTAGTTGATCATATGTTTTCCTTTTTCTGACATGATTGCATTGAGGACTACACTTTAAAGCAACAAGGCCAAAAAGAACAGGAATGTAAGAACTACATCATTAACTACTGCAAGACCTTCAGAATAAAGTTTGTCAAGAATGATATGGTTTTATTAAAGGAATCTCAGGTGGACAAAATAAAAAAAAAAAAAGACAAATGGAGATACTAGAATAGCCAATCAAGTCAAATGCAAGCTTTTTTTTTTTTGAGAAGAGTGAAATGGAATTCCTGTGTGTCATACTGTCCGTGCCATTGGATTAATTTCACTGAAGGCTGGTTTTCTAAGAGATAGACACCTGGCCTAAACAAGTGCCATGTACAAATTTCCTTTTCAGTCAAGAGAGAGCAATATTTTTTTTTTTTTCTGGATGACTTGTCCATTCTTTAAAAAAAACCCTAAAAAACATATAAAACAGTTTAAATTAACTGCTATGTGGAGATGGTGACATCTCTATTTTTGCTATCAAGGAAGCCTAGATGGCCAGTTTTGATGAAACATATAATTTAAAGACAGCTAAAAGTAAATGAGATGAGTTGGACGATTGTTACCTTAGCTCATGTCTGACTATGATGGCAACTGTTTTCTAGATCAATATGTGAACGAGATTTTTTCTTCTTCTTTGATTATTCAGGACTAGAAAAAAAATCCTGAAATGTGTCCACCCATGTTTAAATAAACAAAAGAATAAAACCATTCAGGAAAAAAATATAATGAGAGCCAAAGAAGGACCAATAAAATACTCATAGAACAAAACTGGGATTCAGTGGCTCTGAAAAAAATATGTATATGGACCCACTCAAATAAAATGAGACAACAATAAAACAATTCCAGTGAAAGCAAGGCTGTATGAATTTTTTAGTCACTCATTCAGGTAAAAGGAATTTATTCCAAATATCTCTACCAGGTTCAATCCGATTCAAGTTTCAAACTTACCTCCTTAAAGTTATTTATTTTTCTTGGCTAGATTTCACCTTTTCTTTGTTGATGCCCTTTGGCTTAAGGATGAGATGGAAAAAAAGGTATTGCTGAAGTACTGAGAATGACCATTGATATTTCAAAGATTAGCCAAAACTGGGGGGAAAGTCTTCAAAATTCTCAAGGGAGTCCTGTCAGCATGTGAAGCAAATGGAGACTGAGGGCAGTGCAGGCAGTCCTCACCTCTAAGCACAGACTTTCAGATGGATTTTGAAACCTCTGTAGTGCTTCCTCAAATTATTTGGCACAAGGCAGAATTTAAGATTCACACTGTGAATACAACTAAAGCAAATTAAATTAGTACTTGGAGTAAGTAGCTGTATTTTCAATATAATCAACAGAAATAGTTAATTGCTTGAATATCTGAAGCCAGATATTAGCAAACTGGCTGATTTCTTTTGTTGCACCAAAAATACTTGCTATATGTCACCTCTTGTAACTCCTGGCTTATACCTGCAGTAACAGGAGGTGGATAGCTTAAGATTTTGCACATTTATCTCCTCTAGAGGTTTGCTGGGAACAGACAGTAATGGGGAGTAGAACAAGATTCCTTCCAAGTTCATCTTGGCATGAACACGTGTATTAAAGGCTGTTCTTCTGCTAATTAATTCTGAAAAGAAGCACGAAGATAGTTGTGGTGCTTGACAGCTGCCCTAAATATCTTAGTGTCGAGGTTGGTTAGCACATGCCACTGATCAGATTCTTTCAGCTCAGAAGCATAAGTTGCAGTTACCTTGTGCAAGAGTTAACAGAACTGGGAAAGAAAAAAAAAAGGAAGTAGGTAATTTCTAATATGGCAATTCAGCTGACGCTTCTCTGTATTCTTCCCATCACTCTATAGAGGCAGTTTACAAGTTTTCAGTGCTATTTTAATAACTTATTTTATTAAACAGAAAAGTTTGCATCTCTTTTTCATCCTGTTTCAACATTTTCTGCTCTCTAAGAAAAATATGCCAAATAATGGAAAGCATAAGAAATCTAAGTTTCAGGGATAGGAGTTATATTACTACTAATCCTGTGGCATTGTGATGGGTTTAATTCACACAGGCAACAAAGAAGTTATTCCTATATCATTAAACATTTTAAATAACTATCTGTAATATATCTGTGTGCTATAATAATAAATTTTACTTTTAATCTCAAGAAGCACCATTTCTTAGAAATATTCTTTCAGAGAAGAGATAAGAAAGAAAAGAGATCAATTATACCAAATGATACCTACATGTCATTGTGGCCAAATGTCCCCATTTATTCTACCGTTTGAAGTTCAGAAAGGAAAATATGTGAGTCATACACATAGTTTTTGATTTTGTGGCAAACATAAGAGTAGACGAAATCAACTGTAGCATTTTGCCAATGACTCAGAATGTGTTAAAAAATAAAGAAAAAAATAGATGCATTCACATGGTTTATTTTTCTCCTATTAATTCTGAAGCATCTGTTTTGAACATTAAAAAAACATTCTCTTTGTAAATATATAGCCATTAAAAAGAAAAATCATGAGTAGTCTTGGCAAGGTATCTACCTTCCCAAAATCTATGAGACTTGTATGAGTTCATTTAGGAGCTCAGGAGCTTCAGATCTCTTCAGGTGAACGAGTTTCTCTGGATGCTCAGGTAATATCTCTGACACTAGTCTCATTTGCCACCCCGGAACCTACTGTGGGAAATCATTGCTCATAACTTGCAGCACCACAGCACAATCCACAGGAGCCTTATGTGGTTGCTTTGGATGATCATCCTCTCCTGTTCAGAGCACTTTGTCTCTGAGGATACAGTCTTGAAATGAGCTTTAATTATTCATCAGTTTTCCCTTCAGCTAAACCTGTTCCAGGACCAGGCCTAGGGGTGCGAATCATTTCACCTTGTGTGAAGCATCTGTAGAGCAGAAATGCAAGGGAGCCCATACTTCAGTCTCTCTTTCCATTTATAAAAAGAAATAGGAACATTTAGGGCACAGTTCAATGACCCATTTTTTGAGTTGCACCTTAGGATTAGATGAATTGTGCCTTAAACTTGCTTGATTCTCCATCGATTACAGGGACTCAAGTGAACTGCCTCAGATGTCAACAGCTACGTTTCGGCAGATGAATCTCACCCAGGAGGTTTACATTTTATTTAATGACTTTGCGTTAAGGAACCAGAGACAAGGCACATGAGAAAACGCCAGCAAGGAAATATCATCCTCCCCCTGCTTGTGGTAGGGTGATGTTTTGTGCTAATGTTTTGCAACTGTTGTTCATGGCTTCCTTCTTTGCAGTGTCTGCAGTAGTGAGGGGGCTGGAGGTGTCTCATCAGCCTGTCTCAATTCCACCCGCAGCTGCTGTAGCGGGAGAAATCCTAATTTGGTACAATATGCCAGTCGCTGAGGTTAGCTCAGCAGCAGCAGCAGCAGCTAAAAGACAGATGTAAAATCAGTAGCTGATGATTTTACATCAGAGGAGTGAATGTAAAATCAATGAGAAGTTTTAAAATGGGGAATGGCTTAAATTTAACAAGGCAAATTAAGTAAATGTTTGTTTTAGCAAATGGAAAGGTTTTCCCTCTCTCAGGCTAAGACTATGATTAGCAACATGCTGGAAACTAAAGACATTTTAGCAGAATCTTGTGCTAAGCATGGGTTTTGATGTCAAAAAACATACCCTATATCTCTCTGAATGTTGACTGATTCAAATAGCCCAGAATATTGTAGGACAAAATATGCAATGGGTTTGAAAATGGTGTTACAATATGGGAAGGTGACAAACCTGGGAAAAATAAAACAAAGTATTTTCCAAAGAGAAGGATGTTTTTCCCTTGATTTTTATTTTCTTCTTCATTTAAATATGTGTCTATTTGTAAAAAAATACTTATTTTTCCTCAAAATATTAATTTCCTCTTTCCCCCTCATTTTCTTTTCACTTGCACTTACTCCTTTTTCCTGAGATTGGGGAGGGAAATATGGGTAAGGAAAATAAAAAAGAAAAGCAGGGAAAAAAAGGAGAAAAAAGAACAAAATAAATAAGAAAGCCATTAAAAGGAAGAACATATATTGCAGTACCATACTTGAATATTTTTCACTTTTTTTTCTTTCTCCACTTTGTTTGAAAAAAATAAGAGTGAAAATTGAAATAAGCCCCCTTGTAATGAAAAGGATTTTGAACTTGAACTTCTGTTAGCTCTATTGTTGCTCAGTAAAGGTCAAGCACAAGCTAAACTTTAATCGTATATTCCCAAGGAAATCGCAATGAAACATTCATGTTCACAGAGAAAGAACCTTGAAACTTTTGTATTTAAAATGTTTCCGCACATATTTCTAAGTAAGTGAGAATTTAAGTGTTTAAGATGCTGTGCTGAAACCCCTTGTATATAAAACACTCCTCGCTGAACCCTGTCCCAGAGATTTATGTATGCCCTCCTATCAGTCTCCTCTCTAAGATGTGTGACCAGATGCGAGCTGGTAGATTACAGCTTGGGTGTTTGCAGTTCTCTGACATTTACTTGTATCAGCTCATCTCTTTCCCCATTCTGCAAAAGTGCAATTTGGAAAGACGTCTTTCTTCATTTCTCCTGTGTTTTAATGCTGCCCTTTAATCTAAAGTATACGTGTACAAATATAATATACAATTATACATATACGCAGGTTTGTAGATGTAGGTGTTTATGTTCAGCCCAGTTGGCCAAGAGGTATCTGCCTGCACTGCTGGTATTAGAAGCTAAGAGTTCTAAGAGCTGTGTTTCATTTTGCACGTCCTTTGGTAATATATTTTGCCACTTAATTGGAAAGGAAAACTCTTCGTTTTGTTACCAGTTTTCTCACCCTCTGCTGATACTGTTTCAACTTAGTTACTCACACTATCTTAAAATGAGATAGCTAAACTAAATGAAAGTGGTTTTACTCTGTTGAGAACCAGACTAGACCAATATTGATCATTGGACAGAAGTTTGTCATGCTTTCTAAAAGGTATATGGCTTTGGGATGGATAAATCACCTTCTGGAAATATCTGCTTAAATATTTCTATTCTGTTCATCTATTTTGTCTGTGTCTGTATCCACTTCTGTCTTTACTATGCCCCAGCTATGTACATTCCTAAATTCTAGACCACAAAAAGAGAGAATAACCCCTCCATTTACACAGCTGCACTGTTTTCTGACACTTGCAAAAGACAATGGTAGCAGTTTCTTACCAGTGACTTTATGGTAAAGATAGAAGTCATATCAGTATCCATATTAAATGTACGGCATAAAAATAAATATTCTGGGATCCTTCCAGACAAAATTACTAAGATCCAAATCCTGGAGCTTTAGAACTCTATGGGGAATCTCCAAGAGTGAATGAGCTCTACATCATAATATTGAGATTGCGCATGAGATATAATATTTTGAGACAGCATGAATATTAAAAAGAAGGATTTTTAAACAGTAGTTTTTAACTAATTTCATAAATCTAAAATATTAAAAGGAGACTACAACAAGTCATATATATAATGTTATACAAAAGAGAGGAAAAAGGATATGTTACAAATACAAGATTATTTTCAAAACTTTATAGCCTTTCCCAACATACAGTATGATGAAACACCCAAATGAACCTGCATGACATAGTGTAATGTATTTATTCAATGCCTTCTTTTTATTAGATTCCTCATATATAGTCATGTAAAGCACATACAGTGTCTGGTATGTATTATCAATCCATTTATTCCCTATCTAGATTTACATTTCTTCCCTAGAAAGAAAATAAGATGTTCTCCCTAACAAACTATTTTAAGATTCAGATTTTGGATGCAAGCTTTTAATTGCTATGACAGCAATGTGTTTACTGTGTCTAAAGATATGTGAACTGCTTTATAAGTAACTCGATAGTCTAATATGTGTTTGTTTGTGATCTTTTTCTGTTAGGGGCTGATCCAGAGCTCTTTGAAGTCCATGGGGTTTTTTCGCTGACTTCAAAGGGCTTTTGGCTCAGACCCTTATCCTTAAACACTGAATAGATTAACAACTGATTTGTGAATAGCTTGCAATGCCAAAAGGAATAGAAAAAAGCCAGCCTTTAAAAAATTATGTATCTGGTGAACACTACTTAACCATATTCTATTGATATATGTATTAATAATTAACTGGTACCACAAAGGCATATGTACACTTTTGGGCTGGCAGAACAGTGCAGAAGAAAATATATGGAATATGGAAATATTTAATGATATCCGTGTATTTTACACACAGCTTCACCAAAGCCCATTCCAAGAGTGAGGCCACTGGAGTATTCAAGGATGCACAACCATTTCCTAGGCAGAAGTTCTTTCCCAGATGTTCAGTTTGACCTGGGGCAACTCAATCAAAGTCTGTAAGGTTTCCAACATTTCTAGTGGGGATTTATTTTTAAAAATGTGGCATATGGATTTTTCTGGCAATAATGAAATATAGCTGTGCACACTCCATTAAATAAAATGAGACTTTAATCCTTAAAACTGTGTGAGTAACTGGAATTGGAAATTGGGAGCTGGGAAAAAGAGAATAGATTGAGGGTGAAGAAAGTAAAGAACTTCAGGAAGGACATTTGAAGAGGTGACCCAGGCAAAATATGGAATCAACCATTTGGGACACATGGATTCAAAGGACATATATCCATTTGTGAAAAGATGGATAGATGTAGTATTGTAAAATAAACTCAGGAAGAAAAAAAATCAGATTAAAAGATGAAGATTGACTTAATGGAACTATTTAAATAAATAGATTGTGATTTTTTTAATACTTATGTAATTCTTTCTGTGTTTCAACTTCCTGCAATTTAAAGCTTTAAAATGCTGCTTTGGGTAATCAACTGACTTGAATTGCACGACAGCATTTTTGAAACTTTCAAAGCAGGATGAGAGGCTTAAGAACCTCTACTTCCATAAATTCAGTTCCAGTTTCAAAGAAATTAAAACACTAGTAGATGAAGTAGAGTGAAAAATAACTTCATACAATATTTCTGGGATTTCTTATGGATATAGGGTCTGATCTTTTAGTTTGTACAGCCTTTCACCCCAGCACAAACCGGGAGTGTTAAGATTTAGAAGGAATATTTTCCCTACATTGCACCAGGAGGCCTGATCACAGAATAAGCAATATCAAACATTTACTGTTTGAGACCTCTGGAGCTCAGCAGAGCCATTTTTTACAGGAGCATGTTCTTCTGCCTCATTCTCTTTGTTCTTCCAGAAAATGGAAGAACCTTCCTTTTCCTCTTCCTATTTATTTAAAACTACAAAATACTTTTAATATATATATATATATATTAAGACAGTATTTCTCCTTGTTATAGGTTCCATTTAAGCTTTCATTTAGGAGATATTTCTATGGTGACCTCTGCAAGAGCATCCCAACCCAGCCCTTTATGAACAAATGACTGTGCACACCTACATAGTTGTCTGTGTATGTGTTAAGGTAACTCCCCTCCCTACATTTAGCAGATATGAACATTACTGAGCCCATTTGGCACTTAGTAAATAATAAATAACAACAATGACAGCAACAACAACAGCAACACCAACAACAAACAACAGCTATAATAATTTAATTTCATGGAATTGAATAATTTTGTGTCTAACCATGGCAGTGGGGAGTCCATTATGCCACCAAAATTGTTTGCTAAACATAAGCCTTTCTACAGAGTAGCTTAAGCAGCTGCTGCTAAGGTCTTGTCATGCTGCAGAGGCACTTGGCTGGCCAAAACTCCCTGGTGCAGAGACATCAATCTCCCTCCCTGCTGGCTGCTGAGTTCACTCTGTGGAGCCAGTGTTGTCAGCTCTGCATCCCTGATGGACAACAGAACTCACTAAAAATGCATCAGAGTCAAGCATTGTTTTTTGCATGAGCAAAGGGTGCTGCACTGCTATTGACAGTGGCAGTAGAGTTTGTGGTTTTGGTAGGAAATGAATACTCTGAAGCCTTTAGGAGTATTTGGGGGAATTAATGTTGCCTTCTTTATTGAAGAGAATTAGTATTGTACCTTTTTCTTTAGCCTAAAGAGATATTGTATTAAGGGTCAAAAATGTCTAAGAGACTATTAAAATATGTAGGTGTTTGTAATACTTTGTCCATTGCAAAAGAGCAGAGCCAGTAAGACTCATACATGTAACAACCGAGACTGAAAAATTTAACTTTAGACACAGCTTAAGATCTAAATCTACTATAATTTCTCACAAAACCCTATCCGAACTCTTGGGGCATCTCAGTATTCACAGGTGTCTCTATTTTTATTTTTTTTTGTCACAAGCAAAACTCCATAAAACTCCATAACTGCCTGTAGCCAAAGCCATCATGTAGACAGAGACAAGCAGTCCAGCAGCTGCTTTAACCTCAGTAGGCTTAAGTTGGGTTTTGTCAAAATCACAGTCTGTCTTGCTCTGAAGTGCACAGTGTATACCACTGATTACAGCAGCCAGTTTTCACTTTTTTGTTTTACACAGATGTCCCTGCCTTGTGTCAGAAACCTCCAACTTCTGCTTCCCAGAACCCATGAGAATGCCTTAGCTTGTAGCCTTAATATAATCCTGCTTTACTGTCTTTATGGGCCCTGAATTACCTAAACCTGTATTTTTGTTTGTTTGTTTGTTTGTGTTTTGGTTTTTTTTTTAAGGGAAAGACAAACAAGGTAGCACAAACTGAAGTACAGTGTAGATTGGCATCCACCCAAGAATACAGTCTTACTCTATTACAGCTGTTGCATAATTTGCATTTCGCTCCCAAGTGTGAGAGAGTTTCTCCTTATTACTAAAAGATCACACATATGCACTTACCATTAGGTATGTTTGTAAAGACAACCCTGCCTTATTTAATGAAAGCTTGCTTATATAATCAAGATTCAAGATAACATAAATAAAAATAAGATAAATACCTTAGTATAAAAACAGAGTTAATAAGCCTAGATTGGCATAGATAAGTTATTTGGAATAAATACTCAGGAGACAGTTTCACTCACAGAGTCAAAGGATGGTTTGGGTTGGTAGCAACCTTAAAGACCATATTTTTCCAACTGCCTGCCCTGGACAGGAACACCTTCCACCAGACCAGGTTTCTCCAAACTCCATCCAGCCTGGTCTTGAATACTTCCAGCTTCTCTGGGCAATCTGTGCCAGGACCTCACCATCCATCACAGTCAAGAATTCTTTCCTGATATCTAATTTAATTCTACCCTCCTTCATCTTAAAGACATTGCCCCATGTCTTGTTACAACACTCAATTTATTAATTCCCTCTCAAGCTCCCTAGCAACCCTTTTAGTACTGGAATGTGCAGTAATGTCCCTCTCTTTTCCAGACTGAACAATCCCAGCCCCTTAGAAGTGCTCCAGCCCCATGGCCAACCTAGTGGCCTCCTCTGGGGTCATTCTAACAAGGCCACAAATCTCTTGTGTTGGGAGTCCCAGAGCTGGAGGCAACCCTGCAGGTGGGAGATCTCACAAGAGCAGAGCAGAGAGAGAGAATCACCCCCCTGACCTGCTGGACATCTGCTGGTCACCTTCAAGGGCTACTGCCTTGGCTTTGAAATGGAGTCACCTATAGCTAAAGGTGAGGTCACTCCTGTCACATCACTCTGTTGGTGGATGCACAAAGTGAGGAGCTGTAAGAATGCAGCCCAATTGTCACTGTGACTTCGGGCTTGTCTCTGTCACCCAGCAGCAGAGGCTGCAGCTCTCTTCCTCTCCCAGTAAACCAGCACATTCCTCAGTGTTAGTTTTACAATTCTGGCTTCTAAAACATATTCTCAGTATTAATTTCCTGAAGAATAATTTTTCATCAAGTGACTTACAGAGTGAAAATCATTCTCTGAGAGAGTGACTGGAAAACATGAATGGAAAGACAAGTAATGCCTGGTGTTCTCAAAGGAATTTGCAGAGAAAGTAGAAATGTGAAAGTTAACTGTGATAAATTGGACTCACAACTAGGAAGCTGTGGAGAGCTCTGCAACCCAGTCCAAGCCACAACTTGCCCACATGTATTTTTTTTTCCTGTGTTCTACTAATCTTTAAACTCACAGAAAGTCACACAGAATAAGATGTGGCTGAGTGATGGGCTTGTATTTAGCAGCAGTAACAGCATAAAGTGACTCTCATCTTTAACCACACACATCTGCAAAACCCAAGAATACTTTGGGTTAATGTATACAGCAGAATCTTGTGGTAAAACTTATACTGTCTGCTTAATGTACTTTGCTTTTCCTGGTAATTCTTACTCCAGGTTTAAATGTGTTAGGTCATGGTTCATAAGAATGTTGGGGTTTTTTTTTCCTTTTTTTTTCTCCCATCCTCTCTAATCCAATAATCTTTAGGAAGCTGAGATAGTTTCTTGATTTAATTAAGTGTAATCATACATTTTGTTTTTGTGGTATTTCCCTTTCAGCTCAGTTTTACTAAATCATAAACTTAACTGCATTAGGTCTAGTGATATGCAAATAATTCCTTTAAAAATCCACCCCCTAAGCTCAAGAGACATGTGGGGTGTAATACCCGCAGAAATCAGAGCCTCTGGGGTTCATCTGTTTTTAGTCCTGTCAGAAGTGACATCCCTGAATATACACTGATGTCTTCTACCCCTCACCCCTCCCTGAAAGTACTTCTTTGCAGATTGTAGCATTTTGAGTCTTTGAAGTGGCACCTACAACTAAACTGCCACCCACACTTTCCTCTATTTAGGTCAGAGTGACTTCAAACTGGAGAGAAAAAAGCCACACACGCACGCACAGGCACACATGCACGCACTCTCACAAACCAAACTGATGCAGAGAAAATCAAATAATGAGGTGCAGCCACCCAAGGCTGGTGTGAAAATCAACATATGGGGAATTATTGCGAGCGCCGGGCTCGGCTTCAAATGGGCTTGTTTTGCCTGGAACCCTGAGATGAGCTGAAAAAGGCAGAGTCGGTTGCTTTGCTAATCACTGAGCTACCTGCAGAGAAACAGGCAACCATAAAAAGAAACAAAACAATAGAGAAATGGATGCAGAGGAAGCTGCTGCGGAATGGCGTGGGACGGGCTCGCTGGCACCTCCGAGAGCGCTCCTAAAACTGCTGGCTGAAAATGCTCTCTGTGTCTAAAGTCAAAGCCAGACCTTTGACTTTAGACCCTCCTCTGTGGCTGAGACATCTACACAGAGAGGATTCCAGTGTCTTCAGAGGGAGGGAAAGCATTCATTTCACTGGGTTGGGCACATTGAAGATAGTGATGGGCCTCTGCTTCTAACCCCGAAACAACAGATAAAGTGTGGACAGGAGGGTTATTCTTCTGGTTTTGTAATCCAGAGACTTCCAAGAATGTCACTTCGTAGGATGGGGTTTTAAGAAGAGGTGCAAAACCCCTAAAAAGAAAAATAAAATATTTCTGAAAGAGTGAAAAAAGAATCATTTCATAAATACCTTATGGAAACATTCTAAGGTGTATAGAGAATGTGGCACAACTGCCCATGACAGGAGAGTTGCATGACCTTTAAGGGCCCTTCCAACCCAAAGCATTCTGTGACTATGATTCAACAAAACAAACTGTCAAAAGAAAAAAGAAGAAAAAAAAGTGGGTGTATTCAGTTCATAAAACTCTAATCTTTGGTTGATGTCTAAGACTAGAAAGATAAGAAACACTTGGAACATGCCAACTTAGACAATCTCATTAGGTTTTCATAGGCTAAATTTCATCAACTTGGAAAGACAGAAAAAATATTAGTTTGATTTTATTATTTTATTAATATTTATCTGTCTGTTAGAATAAAATATGTAAGTGCACATGTTGAATAACATTCATTTATGTCAGTACAAGTGTAAATTTGATACAAAGTAATTCCTGACATTAAGCATGTTCTGTTAGAATACTTCCTTCTTAAAAGTAAGAAATGTAGAGAAATGTAGTAATATAAAGAGGAGTTAGATTCAGATTATATTTTTTTTCATTCTGAAAAAAAATTAATATATATTTTTTATGAAAACAAAAAAAAAACATGTCAAAGCTTAACAGAAAAAATGAATTTTAAAAATGTCAGAATTTCTAGGAGGAGAGACTTTTTTATCCTTTTAGGAAAAAGAGAGGATTTCAACATGACAAAAAAGGGATAATAAAATAATGCCAGGTGATATAATTGTCTTTAACTCAGAGTTATTAAAATCTCTTCTTTTACAAAACTGAATGTGAGTTTGGCATCCAAATAGAAATACATGCTAAAATGCCATTGCAAGTCCAGAAAATACTTATCTAAAAGTAAACAGGTGAATTCCAAGACGGCATGAAGGTTTGTCCACATTAACATTTGTTTCATAATTTTCTGTGGATTGCCTGGCATTTCCTCACGTGTGTACTTAGACCTGGGGATGGTTATACTTAAACCTTTCCTCTAGGCCTGAGTGCACTCCAGATGCCCACAGATGTGCAGCTTCAGGACCTCACTGAGGTTGTGCCCTGGAATGAAAATGATATGGAGATGCATTCCTGGGCATTGACAGAGGTAAATACTGGCAGATTAGTGGGATCGTATTCCTGAGAAACATGAGGTGGTAAAATGTGGCTGTGCTGGTGTCTGTGTGTGCCTGTGTGTATGTAATACAGTTATAACCATGCCAGCAAAGAAAATATTGCCAGCACTAAGATACTACAGAGATCTTAGCACCATATTGTATTGTGGTAAATATTTCTTTCTTTGTTCCACTGTAGTTTTATACCCTTCTTAAACCACATTATTGAGAGTGATTCCCATATCCCCTAGTAGTGATTAGTCAGTCATGAGTGAGAAAGTTTCAAAAGAAATTGTGTATATATACAATAAAATAATTTTTCATTTTTATAGCTGTAATAAAAGCATGAAAAAAAAGAGAAAGGAAAACAAAACCCAGCCAAACCAACAAACAAAAAAATTAAATAAAACATTGAATGCTACTAAAAGGGGAAATAAAAGACACAAGTAACAATGGCAGGTCAGGTTTCAGATAGAGCATTCAAATCATACAGGAAATGTGAAAAGCATTCAGCGCTGGTATTCAACCAGCAATATGCATAAAACAAAAAGATATTATTCCCAAGGTGATGCACATCTCTCACCCAGGGCAAACTCAAGCTAACTAGAAAAGTCAAGTACTTATCATGAAAATTACGTGAAGGATTATAACAACATCCCAGTCATTCTTAGAGAAGAAACACAAACTATAAAATCTCTAATGC
This sequence comes from Passer montanus, assembly GCF_014805655.1. Taxonomy (NCBI): domain Eukaryota; kingdom Metazoa; phylum Chordata; class Aves; order Passeriformes; family Passeridae; genus Passer; species Passer montanus. The sequence continues at coordinate 493,413 of NW_024360277.1, read as the reverse complement.
CAGTTATTTAGTGAGGTGTAGGTTTCATTTTCTCTCTCATCTTTTTTCTTTCCTTTCAGCTTGACAAAGATAACTTGTCTAAACAATAGAAATACCTCCTGTGCTGCACCAGTTCAATCCGAAATCTATCAAGGTAATAATGTGGTTTGAAAAACCATCACAGAAGCTCACTGAAAATATTACTGAACATACACCCTGGAGAGGCAATATGGCTTATGGTTCACGTCAGGGAGATGAAAATCAAGTTAAAATACAGGCTAAGTGACATGCCCAGGGTCTCACCAGTATTTTGGGCAGACCGAGGGTGTGAACCTGGGCTAATGTTCTGATCAGCACTTGACTGCATAGACTTTGATTTAAATGGCTTACTTAAAACAGAGATGGCTATATATCCTGAACTTGAACCCAGAGAAATGAAGCAAAGAGAGGAAATGATTTGCATATATGTAACTTCGAGAGAGATCTGTCAATTAAACACATAATTTGTAAGAGTGAAGGTATTGTTTTAAACAAAAGACTATGAATACTGAGCAGCAATGACTTGTTTTTGTTGACTTTTTTTGCTATGTTTTACTCTCAGATAATTGCTATTAAAAAAAAAAATTAGGTAATATTATCAATCTAGAATGTGCAGAAGCCCAAGTTTGCCACACGTTTAGCAAGAATTTACACAATGTTAGATTATTGCTAGAATCAGCTGGGAAAAAAAAATTGAAAGACACTTATAACAAAATCCAGGGTCACAGGTACGAAAGATATTTCAATTTAGGATTAACTAAACCAGGAGCAAAAAAGAGTTTGCAAGAACAGACAGCAATATATATATATATTTATCAACTCAATTCTTCAAAGTTCTTTGGGATTTTTTTAACCCTTCCCAGAACTTCCATTCCTGTCCTTCCCCTTCCCCTTCCCCTTCCCAGAACTTCCCTTACTGTGTCTTTTTCTTTCTTTTTCCTTTTTCTTTTTCTTTTTCTTTTTTTCTTTTTCTTTTCGTTTTTTTTTTCCTTTTCAGTTTTCTTTTCTTTTGCCTTTTCCTTTCCCTTTTTCCTTTTCCTTTTCCTTTTCCTTTTCCTTTTCCTTTTCCTTTTCCTTTTCATTTTTCTTTTCCTTTTCAGTTTTCTTTTCCTTTTCATTTTTCTTTTCTTTTGCCTTTTCTTTTCCTTTTCCTTTTAATTTTCCTTTTTATTTCCTTTCCTTTAGAAAAGTTCTTTCTTCTCCTCCTTCTCTTTCTTTGTCCTCTCCCTCACAACTCCTCACATTTGCCTCTGGCACAGCTGCTATACAGGGGAGACCAGCCCCAATTCCTTCAGGTGAGAAGCTGTAAATAAAGTAGACCTGTTCAAGCAGGTGAAGACTTATTTCAGCCTTGAATGGGCTTAAAAGTAGTTTGTACCGAGGACTTAGTCTGGGTAAGAAACAGCCAGCAACTCTAAAGCAATCTAGAATTTTTGTGTCAGAATATAAAATGCATAAAATCTTTTCTTACGGAAAAAACTGAAGGCATAAGTATGACCCAGTAACCTAAGTGACAAAGGTTACTTTCTTCTGATATATTTTCAGACTTTCTTCTAATATATTTTTATAACTGCTCTTAACATTTCTTGTTTACCAAGGTTCTTAAATACAGGCTTTAAATCTGCCTTACCCAGTACATTTCCCTCACCTTTGTTCAGTTGTTTCATTAAGTTTTTGATGGGCCATTCAGAGAGTTATTAATATCATCTGATTCCCTCTCTGTGGAAAAAGCTTTCACCACTTCACTACATATAAAGAGCACACAGAGAGGTGATGAAGCTGATTTGGACACAATGAAGGTAAAATATTACAGAACATTCCTACTTTCTTTGAAATGTCAGGTACACACAAATATTTTTACTGTACTCTACTTGCTGACCAACTCTTGGCTTCTTCCAGTCACATGCATTAACATTTGTGAAACCACCTCATGGTTTTCATATGTCTCAGTCTGTCCTGTCACTCCTCCATCATTCCTAAAGCCTTCGGGATTCACAGGGTAGACAGACTAGGCATTTCAGAAGACACCACTAAAGGGAAGCATTCTGAAGAGAAGCCTCTTTGAATCCATGGTTTTCCTAGTTGGTCAGGAATAGGAGATTTGAGATTGATTTCCACATTTTTTAGAGAGAAACATAAAAAATTTCATCTTAGTTACAGGTTTTTCTGATGTTGGAGGTAAGTTTGGGTGTATTCTCAATTATCTGTAGTAAAACTGTCCATTTTGCAAGCTATTACTAAGAGAAATTATGTGAACATTACTTCTAAGTTTATTACTTGAGCTTATAAGTGACAGTACAGAGCTCTCAGTGACAATGCTTTTACCTCAATTTTAAAGTCATAATTCTAAAAGGAGGCAGGATTAGAATAAAAAATATTTTTGTATCATATGAGTGCCTCGATCCGAAGATACTCATCCTCCCTACTTTGTTTTTCCTTGTCCTCTGCGCCTCCATCCCCTGCTCCTGTCTCCCTTTTACCCCTGCCATGGTGACACAGGACAAAGGCTGTTGTTATGCCTTGGGTGAGCCAGGGCTGAATCACAGGCATTACAAGAACATTACTACAGGGCTCAAGAGTCCCTCTGTGGATCTGAGTATGTCCTTAAGAAGGGATAACACTCACTCACTCTGGCAAAATGTGTTTCATTGGGAGATATTAGAGCCTTTCTGTGGAAGTCAACACCACTGTTTTACAGGTAAGATATTAAAAGAATTATTCAGCTCTTTAGTGGATAAATTTGAAAAATCCCCACAAGAACAAACCAACAAAACAACAACAACAAAAAATCCCACAAAAACAAACAAATAAAAAACCCACAAATCCTCCCCCCAAAAAACAAACAAAACAAAAAACACCCAAAAACAAACCAACCAAACCAAAAGAAAACCAAAAAAAAGCAAAACAAAACAAACAAACAAAAAAAAAACCAAAAAACCAACCAAACAAACAAAAAAAAAACCAACCCCACCAAAACATGAAACTCTAAGTCATTACATACTCCTAACAGCCCAGCTCAGCCCTGTATATATTTCAAAATCAGGTAAAGTCTGTTCTAACTACTGTTTCATCAAGTGAAGTAGTACTCTAAAACTTCAGGTAGATTATTGGTTTCTTGCCTTTTTTCCTTTCATGGAGTATATGAAGAAGGAATTGAGTGATTGATGGCCAAGTCTAGGCCACATGAAAATTATACTGAGATGTGCAAACAAGTAGAAAGACAGACATGAGCCACTTGTGTAGGCCCTTGAATAAAATTTATATGTAACCTGTCTAAAATGGTCTACAGGTTTCATATAAAGAACACACAGTATACTTTAATCCCCTATTGTTGTCCTACTTACTATGGCAGTAAATTAAAAGCCTAATGGTGAACTGCAAAGCACATCTGGAGTTACCTTAATTCATAATTAAGAACTCCTTGTTTTCATTTCTTTTCTGTTGGCTGCCTTCTCTCCTTCTCCCAGTCTCTCCACAAACTCAGCCTTTTTTTTTTTATTCATTTTTTCCCCCCCAGGGTATATTGGAAAATAAATTAGTCGGATTTCTGCTATCAGGAGTCTGTCATTAGAGGGATATTTGTCTTTTTCTGCTTCCCTTGTGGTTTCTATCAAAGGTTCAAGCATGAGGGTTATATCTCTCTTTATCTCCATTGTGTTTTAACTCAGAAGAGAAAGAAAACAGGAAAGATATTTTATCTCTTCATGTACCGTATAAAGATCAGTCGCATTGAGGTAGCACCCATATCTCTCTCCTGCTTCACATGTCCACAGATTGTTTGAGCCTTCTGACCAAACTGAAACAAAAAAAGAGAGAATGCGATTTAGATAAGATTTCCTCTGGGTTACTAAATTATTGGAAGTCTGGGTAACAGTGCCAGTTTGTGCAGTCTTTATACCACTTTTAGCTTATTGTAGGTATGACTTTCTATAACTTTCAGAAAAGTAAATACAGATACAGAGAAGGAAAATTTAATTTTATGAAAAAGCCATTTGCTACAGTTGTTTTGTCAATTTGAAATATAATTTTATCTCCTCCTTACAAATAGAAATATAGGATTATCTTGAACCCACCATGTATTCTCATCCCACAAAATGCAAGAAACTACTTCACAATACTACTGCTCAAACTACTACTACTCAAACTACTACTTCTACTACTACTACAAACTACTTCTCAGACTTTGCCTGAGATTTCAAAGACCAACTGGCATCAGTCAGTGTGTGACTTCTTTGAATGAAGTAAGCAGTGTTTTTTATCCTCCCTTTCCAAACTCAGAGTGTTATGACAGAGAAAAACCAAAAACAAACCCTCCAGAATCAAATACATCTATTCAAATTACTCAAGTCTTGTAAATATGATCAGTGTGCAAAACATATTTTAGGGAACAAAATTATTGTAGGGCCCTTATTTTTTTTCCTCAGAATGACTGGCCTGTGTTTTGCCTCAAACCTGTGTTGTACTGAAGCACATATTTAGCTGAGTGCCCATGGAAAACTTTATGTTCTCTGATGTGACCAAATACTTCAGCACCCTTGTAAAATAAACATTAGGTTGATTGAGCAATAAATGTGATATGGATAAAGTCAGTGGAATTTACTCATGTTTTTGGCATTGCCAAATGTGAAATGTGTCTGACCCTTTTATATATGCAATATATTAACCACAAATTTGCATTTTGCATGCTGTAATATCCAATTTTTCTGTTTAATCTTTTTTTTTTTTTTCCCTGATTTTACATTTAAATGGACAATAAAGCAATTACTTGCTTGGACAAAAATAAAACAAAACAAAAAAAAATACCCAACCTTATATTATAATGTTTAAGCTTAACACTAGTGCTAATTTGTTGAATATTCTACTCTTAAAAGATTTGTTTTCTAGCTATAGAAAACAGAGAGTAAGAGAGGGCAAGATTCTGATAGAGAGGTGAAAATACAGCCAAAGATGACTTAAGTGGTGATAAAAATACAGTGGCTAGGACAGATGTCTGAATTATTCATTTCTGTTGAAATCATAAGCACTGCATGGGGCAAGCTGTAATATATGTCTTGGAGGTCATATAGATAATGAAATCAGTTGTTTATTTCAATAAAAATCATAGGAAGGACTTTTGATTAAATAATAAGGATCTGTTAACCTTGATTTCTTTGCATACATTTAAAGGGGATGTAGAGGAGGGTGGAAAAATATTCTCTTTTTCACTCAGAAGCAGCTTTTTCTCTCAAAGAGAATTCTGCATTGTGATAAAGTTATTTAACTCTTTCATTTTGACATGAAAACACTACCACTTTCAAAAACTGAGCTCTGTAGAGTTTCAGGCCTCTCCTGTGACTACAGAACCTGGTACCATTTTCAATCTTTCCCTTGGCACATTTGTTGGCACACAGATATCCCTTAGATAATTAACCCTTTAGGGTCGGAGCTGGTCTTTATTTCAAAGCCAAGGCAGCATATGGGTGCCTTTCAAACTGATCCAATAAACCTGGCTACGCTTTCTTGTTACCAGCACTCTTGTGGAACATTTTGTGGAAGGTTTCTGTACCATAGAATGGGTTCTGGCAGCTATGGGACCAGCTCAGAGCAAGTCCAACAAGTGGGAAGAAGCTGAAGTTCTCTGGTCTTCTAGTCCACAGTAAAAGAATGAGCATGTCCAGGAGGGCTCCCTCCACTTCCACTGTGGCTTGTGGAACATTTTCCCATTTTGTTACTCTGTGCACATCTCCAAGAGCCTGCTTGTGTAAAGTTGCACGGTATGAACATGTGTTCTAATAACAAATGTATTTACACTGATCAGTGAAGAAATACTCTTCACTGAGAGATACTCTTTTGATATAGAGGGAATAGGTGAGTGTTTCACTGATGCATGGGAAATTGTTCTAATGATGTGACTAAGACTTTTAATTCCTGCAACATTGCTATGTTATAAATGAGATACCAATGAGATATCAATGTTAATGAAATATACTACTTATTCAATGGTATTTGAGTTGTGTAAGCATCTTAGGTGGAGTATTTTTGTTTGTTTTGACAGAGAGCGGAAAGATGTCCTGAGAATGCAGAACTACTTGAATCTATATATATATGGTATATTATATATATATATATCTAATATATATATACACACATTTATAATATATATATGTATATAGTATGCCTACAGGAAGGAGAAACAGTGAATTAATTATCTTCTTCTTTTTTTTATCATCATCTCATTTTAAGACCAGACCCATAAAAAACTAAATTTATGCTAACTTAAAACACAAGTTACTTTCTCCCATCATGTTGCATCTGAAAATAAGTCATAATAGAGGTGTAGAGTAAGAACAAAAAGTGTGAATATAGAAATAGCCAGCTGAATATTCCCCAAGGCTGAATGTTTGTCCATAATTTTTTGATTCATTTTTGTTCCTCAACCCTTTGCCTCCACCTCTGGGCTACACCAGTCAGAGGAAACAGCCACGCAAAACTGACTCTGTGAATTTCTCAAGATGCCAGACAAACAGGAAAAAATATGACAGATATGAGACAGACAGATACGAGATCTTACTCAAAAATGCAGAAGAATCTTTTCCCTCAGATGTTGATGAGATTGAATGAAAAACTTGCCATCTGAGTGCAGAGCCAGTCATTTGGGGGAAGACCAAAGCCAGAAACCCTAAAGCTCACCAAGATTTCTCTTGGGTCCTGACTAAAACCAAGTTACTTTTTACAGCCCATCCTTATGGCTGTTTTTACTACTTGGCTGTTGAGTATCCCTGTGAAATGGTGGCTCCACAGGTAATCTAATCCATCCTGTACTGGTTTGCTTTGTAAAAGAACATTTACAAATGTACGAACAGAACGGGTTCTGGTCATACATATTTAAAAGTGAAGTTGCATGAGGCTTCAGCTCAGAAGATAACACTGTATATTTATTTATCTTTTTAAAGCATTGTTGTAGTTCCTGGAGTTCTCCTTGACATCTTATCTATCACAGTGTTTCCACTGAATATTCTAACACTGCGCTGCTTTTAATCTTCAGATGTAAACAAAAGCCCATCACAACCTGACAAAAGAAGAGTCTGAATATTGATTTATCTCCTGAAAGAAACTGTCCAAAGATAATTCAAAATACCCTCTGATCTACTAAATATCCATTACGTGGCGTGTTCTTTTTTTTTTCTTTTCTTATTTGGAGTCTCACAGGCCATATTTGCAGGGAGTATATACCGGGAGCTGAAAGCTGCAACTTTACTTCATGATTGTAACTTTTTCATTTGTACTAGGTGCCATAAAGGGAAGAATGATAAATCAGTGGTGTAGTCTGCTGTCACCTTGAACACTGTGTTCTGTTTTGGTCAACTCAGCATGGGAGGAATAAAGAAGTCCTGGGAAAAGCAATGAGAGTGACTAAGGTTTCCACATGAGAAGAAATTAAAAAACTTGAAAACTATTTAAGTCTCAGTTTCTCATAGTCCTTACTCCTACCTGTAATTCACCCAGCATTAGGAAAGATTAACCAGAGCTGGCTGAACTTTGGACTACTGACATTTTTTTATCTCCAGAAGCACTTCCATGTCTCTTGCCATTGTGGACTTTCACATCTAGTCTTTTTTTCGTTGCCAGGGGCACAAGTACAGATACAAAGTCAGCAAGACTATGTCCTTAATGTAAAGATTGTGAAGGGAGAGTAAGAGAAAATGTATTCTTTCAGATTAAAAATTACTTGCAAAAGACATTTTTATCATGATGCACGTGTACAACGCCTAGCAGAATGTTTTCCAATGCTTCCAAAATATAAATGTGAAATATGAAGAAAGACAGAACTGGCAGTGATATATAAATAATAAGTGACATGGAAAAAGCCCATTAGGAGCGCTACTAATTTAGTTCTGTCTTAATTATACTATTAGGGTAAATGTCACCAGATGATGCATTTATATACAGTCTTCCAAATTCTTTTTCCTGGAATGCAGAGAAAGAAATTATCCATAAAATATTTTTATAGTTGTATTAACCCTATATGCTGGAAGCTCTATAACTGTCAGGACAGTTTATTCTTTTACATTATTCAACTTCTATGACAAAGCTGGTTAGGAGAAATGGATAACTGGTAGTCACATACAAGAATTGCCAGTACACTTTTTGGACACCTCTGTTCCAGGATTCTTGTACCTGTATCAATTTAATAAATTATTTAAAATAATGTTCCATGTCACAGACTGGCAAGTCCACAGACTGGCTAGATAGCTCTCAACAAAGGGACACAATGAAATGATTAATGGTCAAAATAACTAAAGAACGAGTAATAGATCATTTAAAAATCAAATTACTTGATATTCAACCCTTACAGTCTGTATCTAGAAAGTTCATGTCGAAAGCCATAACTGCCCTTTTTGCAAAATGGATATTTCATTCTTCCACAAGAAATATGCAGATAAGAGAAGAACATCAAAATTCATAACTGCTCAGATTTTTCAAAAAAAACCTCATTTTTTTTCTAGCAAGAAAATGTTACCATCTGGCCTCTGTGGGTAGAGATCAAACACAGAGCTGAGATGCTGCAGTTTGTTATCATTCATCACAGAGAAGAGGTAACATCACTGAGGGCTTCATTCAACCTTTTATTAAAAACATGACAGGTATGTTAGGGTTTTTTTGTAAAACAAAAGTAAAATAGCACAAAACAAAATTAAAGAAAATCCCAAACATCCAAACAAAATAACAACAACAATCAAAAAAAACAAAACCAAAAAACCAAAACTTTCTTAGTGGAATAAATTTGATTTTTTTACTTGTATCTATGCGGGGTTATTAGCACCTCTGAGCTCAGGTGAAAAAATATCTCATCAGGTATTGTTATTTGATTCTGAAGCTGCTCTTTTACAAACCCCAGTCAGAAGTGTGGTGTTTTGGAAGTGGGCAATGGGTGCTGAGTGGATGCTGCACACGTTTGTCTCTGTGCACTTGAAACACCTCTTTGCTACAGGTCTGCCTGGTGCTTCAGAGCTGTGGTGTGTAATGTCATGGGAGTGTCCTTTGTCATTCTGCATTAATGGTGCCTGTCAGGCACAGAGCATTCAAGCCTCACAGACTTGTGACCTGGCCCAGATGGCACCTTTGCTTATACCCGAGTTTGCCTCTGTACATTCTAAACTGTTTGATTCATTTTGGTTCTTTGTTTTGTGAGGTTCTTTTTGTCTGTTTGTTTTTGTTTTGGGGATGTGTTTGTTTGGTTTGATTTTGTTTTTTTCTGTAATAAAAAATTCTTTACAGGAGTTTTTATTACAGAATAAAGCAAAAACAAAATCAAAAGGAGTTTGGCATGCAGGTCCTGTTGTTAATCCAATCTTTCAGCATCTTTCTTGCATGGTACAAGAGGAAAAAAAAATAGAAGAAATCTCCTGGGAGTGCATGCAGGCGCCCACTTTGTTATTTGTATTTCTTCAGCAACCCCAAAATCCAGATTTTAATTTCTGCTAACAGGCTAAGAACATGCAAACTTTCATCTTTGTCATGTTTTGAGCAGTCACTGGTTGATAAAGCACTTGGAAAAGCCTTAGATGCTATTGAGGCTAATGGATCAGCATATATATTTAAATGTGTTTTCACCATCTTCTGCTGGGATCACGACTTGCTTATAACTCCTACAAGTCTCTGAAGCAGACCTGTTGGGTAATGCGCAGAACTTAGTGCAAACAAGCAGGAAAGGGAAGGGAATGACATCTATCAATCCCTATTCTCCATTGGTTCAGAGTATATGAAGAACTCTTAGTAGCACACTATCAATTAATAGGAGAAAAACATGTGTGTGTGCACATAAGCATGTCAGGGTCTTTTCACTCAAGGGTAGTCCTGTCCTAGAACACCTTCTAGAGTCCCATTAACAAAGAAAACACCTTAAACACCTTTTTAAGATGTCTTAAAGAGACACCATAGAAAGTCATTTTACCAGAAATTACTCATAATCAAATTCTCAGAGAGCTGAGGAGTAGAAATTCATATTGTGAGCAATGCAAACTATACAAATGGAAGAACAAAAGAAAGCAAGCTCTTGTAAGAACCAAACAAAATTATAAAAATGAAATTTCTTAATTAAGTCAATAATCTACAGTATTTTGAAATAAGAGTTGTTTTTTTCTTCCTTAAGAATTTTGCAAAGGATGTTAATCAATTTTCCAACAATGTGAAAATTGAACTGTCACTTGCCCATCTTAAATTTCATTACCTTGACTTCTTCTGCCACACTGGTTTACATTTCTGAGGATTGGCTGTGTCTCACTTCCAGTCTGAACTTCTTAGGACTGTAATGGTCATTGGAGATTACTCAGTTTCCTTATTCTGATTCTATTAATAACTCAACATCTTCCTTTAAACCAAAACAATGTGGTGCAATAATTCCACAGTGTCTGCGCTTTATCTGTCTTACGATTCTTAGTAGATGAGAAGTAGATGAAAGTATGAGCAAATTAACAGATGATCATAAACATTTAGAGTACAATTTCACCCAAAGGTATTAGCTGTTGCATGCAGAAATATCTTTAGTTTTTGAATTTAAATTCCAGTTTATTTTTGAACTGTGCTTAAAGCACACTGTTTATGTTGATTTTAGAATGAGGATTTGTAAACCTGTCTATAAATGGATAAAATATGTGCGAGATATTCCTTTGGAGCTAGAACAAGTTAAAATTGTTCTATGAAGAAAATGAAATAAATAAAACCCCCAACATTTTTCTCATATGAAAATTCTCAGCTGGCTTTTTTACTGAAATGTACTCCCTGCTACAGCTGTTCATCTATATGACAGTTTTAACCAGACTAATGTCAGATATATTATTATCTTTTTCCCCCATCATTATGAGGTCATAATCTGTTTTAGCCAGTTAGGAGATCCAAATCCTCCTGAAGTAGATCTTAAGCAATCAGCTTTAAGCATGTCACATCAGATTGGCCTTTTGCTGTACTAACTTTAAACTAGGATGAGTTATTTTACTCATACCTGTCCTGGTGTAATCCAATTTCACTATTCTTCCCAAGCACTGCCTGTGGCTGGCAGCTGCTCTCCTCAGGGACTGTCCATCAATACCTCTGAGCATGAGGTGACTTCACCCTCCTGACCAAGGACAATGAAGAAATATGTGTCACAGGGGCTAATTTGGAGTGCCTAAATCATGTGAAATGCAGGTGAGATTTGCCTTGTAACATAATTTAAATAAAAAACCTAACTTTGTTCCTTGGAAACACCTATTATATAAACACCTATAAATACGTGCTTGTGGCCAACTTAAAACTCTGCATGCAGTAAGCCCAACTCTCATGTTGACCCCATATGCTGGTCCTTCCAGTAGTTCAGAAAGTCAGGAAAGGTCTTAAAAAACAAGTATTGTGCTTTGTTTCACAACCTATATTAATAGTTGGAGAAGGAGACTTAATAAGACATTCAGTCCATTCTTACTGCCCTTCTCCAGTTTCTTGGTGAGTAAAATATAATGGAAAAATGACATTTTCATAATTTGCCCTGTGAAATGTTCTTCAGTTGTGGTGATGATGGTGTCTTTTTTTTCTTTTTATTTTTCCTTTTTTTTTCTTTTTTTTCCTTTTCTTTTCTTTTTATTTTTCCTTTTCTTCTTTTTGTTTGTTTTCTTTTTTTTCCTTAGACACAGACTTTAAAGCTTCTAACCTGGTGCTGTTAAGGAATGAGAAAATCAGAGAAAATTTGTAAAGGAAACCTTCAGTCAGCCTGGAACAAATTCCTCTTATGAGCAGGGACACCTTTCAATTCAACTAAGTCTGTGTGGTTCATTCCAGAGAAGTTCTGAAATGCCCTTTATCCATGCCTTGTGTATCTTTAGGCTTTTGTCAATCCCTGGTTTGTTATTCTGTGAAGGATTTAAGAGCCCTGCTTTTGGGCATTAGAAATTCATATTAATCTAAGGTGAAACCTGAAGAATACTCTGTTTCTCCTCTTTTTTAATTAATTAAAGATAACATTCAGACAATAGCTGGTATCTTAACTGGAGCTCCCCTCAAAACCCATTTGCTTTATAGTGGACTTCAGGATTAAATCTCATACTTGAGCCCAACTCTTAATTTTTCAGCATTGTTTTCATGGCTCCTTGTGACAGAATAACACGCACAGCGTAATGAGTTTGCCACAGCCATAAAGTTTATTGACTTAGACTTTTATCTCAAAGCATTGATATTTATGTGGGTAGATCGATGGATCACAGATGTTCACAGATGACCTAGCCAGTGGCATTATTCAATATAAAACAAAAATACTTTTCATCAGGCTGCAGCTTCTGTGAATTTGCATCTCTTCAACCCTTTCATTTTTTTGTCAAAGCGGCTAAAATATTTATGTGCACAAGAGAAACAACACTAGGATATGAAATAGTGTAGAATTAAGTTTAAAATCTTTGAGGTCTAGCAAAGATACACTGGCTTAGAAAGGCAGTAGAGCTTTCATCCTTGCCAGGCCAGAGGCTGTTACACAAATGTAAACTCAGTCATAAACTAAATAATGTGCACACTCAGTGCTATTGCAGAATTGATCCATGAAGAAGATGTCCTTTAGATAATCTTACCTCTTCCAATTTCTGTGAGAAAATTAAAATCTAGGCTTTATCAATGGAAAAAAGTTTAATTTTTTTTTTTTTGTAAATATGAAAAATGGAGTGGTAGTGTTAGCAACACCATTATAATCACAGGATTATTATTTTATTGGTGCTGATTTAGGCTTGGAGAAAATAAGAAGTGAAATATATTCTTATAATTTATTTTTTCATCCCCAAAGACCTTGGTAAGTTATTATAATCAGGGTTAGAAAGGTGATCTATGAAGACCTAAAATATTATTGCAAATTGCCATCAAATTTGCCAAAAGATACTTCATTCTTTTTAACAAAAGCATTTGATGCATGTGCACGATGACTTCAGTGACTATGAAAGGTCAGATATTAACAAATCAGACTTCACCCAATCATTTTGTTATTGAAGACTGGGCTGAAGTCCTTTGTCAGATAGGTTTTTAGACTTAGGGAAACAAAATAAAAGAACAAAAAAAAGAAAAGGAAACCAAACCAACCATAAAAAAAAACCCTAAAATAAAATAAAAAAAGAAAAAAAGGCTGCAACAACTAAACCCCAGAATTTCAGATATACAAAACAAGTAAGAAATTTATTAAAAAATTTTAAAAAGTAAGTGTGACTTAGAGAGGTATGTCAGATATATGTTGTCTAAAAAAATTTTAGTGTCAGTGAGATTGTCTTGTTATCCATTTCTATCAGCAGTGAGAAAATTGTATAATAATTTAACTAGACTCCTGATATTTTTGGTTCAAAATTCAGGAGGTTTATATTATAATAATAATAATAATAACAATAAGAATACTCTGTTTCTCCTCTTTTTTAATTAATTAAAGATAACATTCAGACAATAGCTGGTATCTTAACTGGAGCTCCCCTCAAAACCCATTTGCTTTATAGTGGACTTCAGGATTAAATCTCATACTTGAGCCCAACTCTTAATTTTTCAGCATTGTTTTCATGGCTCCTTGTGACAGAATAACACGCACAGCGTAATGAGTTTGCCACAGCCATAAAGTTTATTGACTTAGACTTTTATCTCAAAGCATTGATATTTATGTGGGTAGATCGATGGATCACAGATGTTCACAGATGACCTAGCCAGTGGCATTATTCAATATAAAACAAAAATACTTTTCATCAGGCTGCAGCTTCTGTGAATTTGCATCTCTTCAACCCTTTCATTTTTTTGTCAAAGCGGCTAAAATATTTATGTGCACAAGAGAAACAACACTAGGATATGAAATAGTGTAGAATTAAGTTTAAAATCTTTGAGGTCTAGCAAAGATACACTGGCTTAGAAAGGCAGTAGAGCTTTCATCCTTGCCAGGCCAGAGGCTGTTACACAAATGTAAACTCAGTCATAAACTAAATAATGTGCACACTCAGTGCTATTGCAGAATTGATCCATGAAGAAGATGTCCTTTAGATAATCTTACCTCTTCCAATTTCTGTGAGAAAATTAAAATCTAGGCTTTATCAATGGAAAAAAGTTTAATTTTTTTTTTTTTGTAAATATGAAAAATGGAGTGGTAGTGTTAGCAACACCATTATAATCACAGGATTATTATTTTATTGGTGCTGATTTAGGCTTGGAGAAAATAAGAAGTGAAATATATTCTTACAATTTATTTTTTCATCTCCAAAGACCTTGGTAAGTTATTATAATCAGGGTTAGAAAGGTGATCTATGAAGACCTAAAATCTTATTGCAAATTGCCATCAAATTTGCCAAAAGATACTTCATTCTTTTTAACAAAAGCATTTGATGCATGTGCACGATGACTTCAGTGACTATGAAAGGTCAGATATTAACAAATCAGACTTCACCCAATCATTTTGTTATTGAAGACTGGGCTGAAGTCCTTTGTCAGATAGGTTTTTAGACTTAGGGAAACAAAATAAAAGAACAAAAAAAAGAAAAGGAAACCAAACCAACCATAAAAAAAAACCCTAAAATAAAATAAAAAAAGAAAAAAAGGCTGCAACAACTAAACCCCAGAATTTCAGATATACAAAACAAGTAAGAAATTTATTAAAAAATTTTAAAAAGTAAGTGTGACTTAGAGAGGTATGTCAGATATATGTTGTCTAAAAAAATTTTAGTGTCAGTGAGATTGTCTTGTTATCCATTTCTATCAGCAGTGAGAAAATTGTATAATAATTTAACTAGACTCCTGATATTTTTGGTTCAAAATTCAGGAGGTTTATATTATAATAATAATAATAATAACAATAACAACAACAACAACAATAATAGTTATAATTATAATAATACGTACTTTATCTCATGCATTTTATTTTCTTTTAGTGCACTTCTAAATTTACAAGACTCACTCTTTCTTGGAAATCATTATATACCAGTGCCATCAGAGAGGGGAAAAAACCCCAAAACCTTCTGGACTAAGTTTTCTTGGTTTAATGTTAAAGCTTATAATTGTAGAGGATAAATTACTTTCCTGACAAGACACCAAAAATGGATAGAAAGGTAGGAATAGCATCTTTGCTGTGTTAGTGACACTTTAGTTGCAGAAGCATCCAATTCCTCACTACATACCAGGGTCATGAAAAATTTTGTTTTCAGACTTTGGAGAATTTAAATTCATAGGGATTTAAAAGAGTGTAAGTTACCCATTTTCTGTTCTCCCTCAAGAAGGAGTTCTTTCCAATTGTCCTTTTCAGAGAAACAGACATTTTAGTATGGCAATTAGCTAGTTTACTTAACTGAGAAGCAAATATTCCTGTGATCACTCAGGCTAACAGAGAAAGCAAGCAAGAACAAATCCGTACTTTAATGACTGCAGATGGCAATGCTATTCTACATCTCATCTCTTCTGCATTGCAAATTCTCTTATTAATATCCTTATATGTCCATTTTAGACTTGGGGATTTTTTTTTTTTCATGTTACTCCATATTTCCCCATGGTGTTCGTAATTGAAAGTCTCCAGAGTAGACTAAAGTTAATCTGAGCTCTTGTTCTGCCTCTGAGTTCCATAATTATAACTTGCTACATTCATGGGTTTTTATAAAAGAGAGAATGCTTTATGCACTGCTATAGCAGTGCTGGAACTCTTTTTTTTTTTTTTTTTTTTAGAAACAAGGGCAGAAGGGTATTTCATCTACATCCTGAGAGCCAACTGCACATCAAGTCAGGCTTGAAAACAGAAACTGGAGCACAGAAGCTACAGATGTTTTTGTGGGACAGGTTTCTTGGCTTTCCTGCATGAGGTCAATTACAGTAGCAATTACATCACAGCTTTAGCCAAAATCCTTCTTTTGGCGCAGAAACAAATCACATGCTGGCATCCACTACAGAGCTCAGATAAAAAAAGAAAAGGAAAAAAAAAAAAAGAAAAATAATGATGAAAAGATAAGGACCAGTGTAATTTGGATGAGGACAAGGATGCAAGCTAAAACTTCATAAAAAATATTACACCTGAACTCTATGACAGGTCATTGCACTATCCACCCTGATCTGCTCAGTAAGTCTCCTCATAATTTTTAGTGCATGCCCTACTGTGGTCAAAATGCTTTATCCCTACTTTCCAGTAGCAAACTTAATTCTCCAAAGGGGGAAAAGAGTTTGTAAGAGGGAATGTGTCATGAGTAAAGTACAACCAGCCAGATGGCACATGGCTCTGGGTCAAGTGAAAGACAAATCTGCAGCTCTCCCAGGGCAATAGCTAGGAGAGACTGAGTTGCATGAGATGCAAAACTTCTACCAGCTCTCTGGCCTACAGGGCAAAAATATCTTTTGTGGCATCACAAAGGGTTTGAGTGCTCTCTACACTTGGATTTGAAGGAAGCAGACAATAGAAGAATTGAGACTAAAATTGTCACCTCTGATCTTGGGAAAAAAGCAAAAAAAAAAAATAGTCTGTGCTTTACTCTGTAACTATTTAAAGACTAAAAGCAGTTAGGAGAATCAATTAGCTCAATTAAAGCCTAATGAAACATCTACTGAGATATGAGGTAATCAGAGAGGTTTTAACAATTGCCGTGTCTATTTCTACACAACTTTCATCCAAGAACACCAACCCTTTCACAAAGCTGGTTGGGAGCATTTCCACCTACAGAAATGCCAGACCTCACACCTTGAAGGAGTCTCAGCACCTTCAGTGGCCGCTGAGTGTCAGCTTCTGCTCCCTTGGACTGCCAGGACACTCTGGCTGCGTCCTTGCTCTTTTCCATCTGATGGCACAGGGTGCACCAGGATGGCTCTGGGAGAAGGAAATCGATAGGGTTTTGTTTCCCCTTGCAATCTTACTAATTTAATGTGAAAGTTGAACTTCCTTGTAACCAAGTTGGCTCTGCCCACCTAAGTATCTTCCTGCTGCCAAGAGGAATCTCTCTCTTTCTCTTCCCTACCTTCACTCTCCCATATGTGCAGTTTTATCCTTTTCTTAGTTCCAGCACGGGTTCAGAGGATATAATCCAACTCACTAACTCAGCAATAAACAAGGAGATCAAAACAAGAACAAACAAACAAACAACAACAAAAAAAAGGTAATTAATACTTGCTTAGGTAACTGAACTGGATTGTAAGGGTAAGGCATGTAACAGACAGCTTGAGATAAGTAACAGTATCATATCAGTAGGAGTATTAAAAAAAAAAAAAATATATATATGGATGTTCTTCCTGCAGTATTGTAATTGATCTCTATGCACTTTCGCTCACATTATCTTAAAAAAAATTCCTGTTTTGATTTAACAGTATAGAAGGTTTTCAGATGGCAAGAGCATGGACACAGGAAGTGGGGAGAAAAGAAACAAACCCTTCAATTTGATGATAGACTTTGATTAACTGCTAAAATAACACCAGAATTTTCCCACAGACCATGCAGTTACACACAGTGAAGCAGGTTATGTTTTGAGATAAGGCTACCTCAGACATACTGGAGAGCAAAGCCTTAATTACAAACCAAGGCACAATCTTTGTCCATCACTGGACCCCACCTGGAGCACTACATGCAGCTTTGGGGCCTTCAGCACAGGAAAGGTATGGACCTATTGGGGAAGGTCCAAAGGAAAGGCTGAAAGAACAGGGATTGATCAGCCTGGGGAGGAGAAGGATCTGTACAGTCCTTACAGGACCTCACAGTATCTAAGGGCACTCCAAGAGAGCTGGAGAGGGATTTTTTGACAAGAACTTGTAGTAATTAAGAGGGAATTAACTGTTCTTTAAAGTAAAAGAGAGTTGATTTAGATTAAATAAAAGAACGATTTTTTACAATGAGCATGGTAAAACACTAGCAAAAATTGCCCACATCCTCCATCTCTGCAAACATTCAAGATCAGATTGAGCACGGGTCTGAGGAGCCTGATCTGGTTGAAAATCTCCCAAGTTCATTACAGTGGACAAATTAGTATAAATGGTCTTTAGGGTCTCTTGCAACCCAAACCATTCTATGATTCTATGACCTGCATGTTCAAGAACTTGTATTATGGCTCAGAGAGCTACCATGCCAAATTCCTACCAAGAAGAGTTTGAACTGGTACCTGTTTTAGTATTTTTGCCTCTTTTTAAAATTAGTTTGTTTTGTTTTGTTCTGGTTTGTTGATTTTTTTGAGTTGGTTGGTTTGGATTTTTGTTGGTTTAATTTTTGTTTGTTTGCTTGTTTGTTTGTTTTTCTTTAGGGATGAACCTCTTTGTCCATCAGGCAACCGAGGCCCTTTACTGATGTGCAGTTGCCACAAGCAGAAGTGCACCACATGACTTCTCATCCTTGCTTATAAAATCTTTGAGAGCTTTATGTCATCTGGGCGGAGCTGACCAAGGACTGAGCAGCTCTGTGACCTCTCCTTGTCACCTTCCAACTGCACCCACATAATGCCTCTCAAACAAGCACCTTCTTCATGGCAGGGAGAAATGGATCATCAAGGAAGATTAAAAGCCTGGTCAGAGAAAAGTGACTTTCTTTCATCTTAGCCAAGGTTTCAGCAGCTCTTAAAGCCCTAATTGCCGAGCCTTAACACTCTAGTTCCTAGACTGAGGCATGATGTGGGCTCTGTATTTATTTATCTCACCCTACCAGTCTTCCACATAAAATACAGTAGTTGTCTTTTTATGAAGTAGGAACATTTGGCAGCACTGCAGGTGCTTTTTGTCCAGTATCTCTGTTACAGCAGGCAGAAGCTAAATGGGTGATTACGGATGCACAAATCTCAAGAGATTCAGAAGTTTATTTCTGACAGGCACCCAGGAGTGCTCTTGCTTGTATACTGTCGAAAGACACTAGTCAAACCTCTTATATATTCATTTCTAACACTGCAGTGTCCTATTTGATGACAATAGCCCAAATTCATTTACAAGAAAGTTTCTCTGACTCCTTTTTGCCTCAAAGATATTAGGCTGCAGGATTGTCAAGTCAGAATGGGTTTGTTTAGGTAGATACACATTTCTTAGAACTCAAAGCTTAAATTGAGACATTCCAGGTTTATTGTACTGTGACATAAGACAAGTTAGACTATATTTGGTTTTATGCTTAGAGCTGGTGGTTTGAATGCTATCACATAGCAAGGTAAGTGAGAAATAGAGAAACTATCAAACACAGATTTTCTTTGAACAAAAATATGTCTGTGCCCCAAAAGCTTATGTTTTTTCCAGCTAGAGGAGCCATTCTAAAACTGATGTCTCTTCCCTTCTTGCCATCTTGGCTTTCTTATCAGGGATCAACCTTTTTTTTTACGTGAACAGGCAAAATACTTTGCCTACATGAATGGTGACTGAGCTGTGTAAGCAAAAAAAGGAAAATCTTACTATCTTTCTTCCTTCTTTGCACAGCAGAAGGACTGTGACTGCTAGTAGCCACTGGTCTAAGACTACAAGCACACCATAGTGGTACAGAAATACAAACAGATGGATTGCACATCCTCAAGATGGGTGTGCAATATTTGCACATAGGCAAATTCAAATGGTAGGGCAGCAGGATTTAACTGATTTCAGCAGTTTGGGGTGCCTGTATCGCAGGTCCCCGTAAGAAAGGACATATTCTGTGGGGCTTGTTAAAGTTTTTTTTGTTTCCCCTTACGAATCAGCCCTGTAAATTGGCTGTATTGGACTCCGCTTAGGGGCTTCAGTTAACCTTTCTTGGCTTTGCACACCAGCTTGTAAAACTGCTATCTGTACTTCTTTCGATTAAAGCAAAACTAATATAAAACAACATTTCTGTCTGCTTATAAGTCTCAGGTTAAATTAAGAAATAAAGATCAAGCAGACAAAAACAAGAGAAGATTTTGAAATTTGCATAAGCAATATTTTCAGAGATTAAAAAAAAAAAAGTGGAAGTTCGTTATGAACCTTGGGCAAAGATTTGAGTGGTTTCTTATTTGATCAGAACCTGTTTGTTTATCTCTAACTTTAACCATATGGGAACAGTTTTATGGAGCAAGCTCATAAAATGAAAATGACAGAGTGCACAGCTCAATCTGAGTCTGCTTGGGCTGTAAATATCTTGTTATCACCCGCTATGATGCTCTAAACCTTAACTCCTGTGTTAGCATAGTCAGTGCTGTGCTCTTCCAGACTGTAAAGACAGCTCAGCCCGAAGATCCAGAAATAAAGAATGCCAAAACCACACATCAATATAGAAAATGTCAGCATTGTAAAACAAAGGGCAATACAAGGATGGGCATCAGCTTTAATGGGAAGGAAGTAAAGAAAGAAAGAAAGAAAGAAAGAAAGAAAGAAAGAAAGAAAGAAAGAAAGAAAGAAAGAAAGAAAGAAAGAAAGAAAGAAAGAAAGAAAGAAAGAAAGAAAGAAAGAAAGAAAGAAAGAAAAGAGGGAATTGAGAGAGAAATGAAGAAATGAAGGCAGGAAGGAAGCAGGGAATTCTTATGAAATATAATAAGGTCAAAACAGACACTGGTGAGGTGAGAAAACTCAGTCCCAAACAAGCAATGTGATTTGCCAAGACAGCAGAACAGATCTGAAAGAGTAAAGTAAATCAGATTTTTAAAATAAATTTCTAATTTGATTTTTTCTGATTTCTTTTACTGAACATTTCCACAGCATACAGTTACACACAGTCATGGCATGGCAGCTCTGCCTTAGTCTTTTAGCTTTAAGAAAGAAAGAATAAAAAAAAATAAACCCAAACCTCCAATAAAACAACAGCTAAACCAAAACCAAGCCTGAAATGCTAACAAAAATAAATCCCAAGTAACCCTTCTCTCAGTTCTGCTGCCTGGAGGGATACCAACACTCCTCGCCCAGTTTCAGAGGATGCCTGATGGCTCACTTACTTGGTGCTGCATCAGGTTCAGCTGATCACCTGACAAAAATTCCCGGAAGGTTATGATCCTCAAAACACTTATGCATCTGCCAGATAGCATCCAGTGTCTCAGTATCACCAGGATGCTAAGAAGAGTTAAAATTCATCCCTAACTGATGTTATACCTGCTCCCATCAGTGCCTAGTTACACATCAGATTGATTGTAAAGCTTTATTGTTTTATAAGTCTCTGCTTGGTCTGTTACCAAGTCACATTAACAATCTGTTAATGGTTTTCATTATTCCCAAAGCATCCACAATAGGTGTCTACGACCTGGAAACAGTCCTTAGAGGAGTGAAGAATAATGATGATAATGGTGTTGCTCTGTTCCTCAAGTGACATTTCTGATGCTCTGGCACCAAGGGTTCTGAGCCTGGTTTCTGCTCCCTGAGCAGTGACTGGCCCGTAAACAAAGACATGTTAAGAAAATGTAAAAGCACCCGGCCACAATACAGAGCAGACAAATTCAATTCACTCCTCTCAGCGTCTAACTTCAAAGAAAGGAGGAAAAAAGTTAAGGAAAAATGCAAGCCTAACTGGGAGCTGCTTCCTGAAAGAAAACCCTCATCCATCTTTAATGGAAACAGTGGAAGTAAACAGGCTGGCTTCAGTCATTTAAATGTAAATTTGGCTAGTCACAGCAGAACCTATGAGGAAAAAATCTTGTCTTAACAACTTGATGAGAATTTGTAAATCCAATCTATAGTTTCTTGCTAGGGAAGGTGGTGCTAAATAACAATCAGAAGGACATTAGCCAGCAACTGTGAAACACAACTCCAGTTCCCAACTTCCCCATGATCTGCAGTCTGACATTGATCAAATAACCTGGCTTCTCCATTCATCTCTTTTCCACTCATATTTAATTGAAAAAATAAGTTTTGATACCATTGATTGTTGCTTTTCATACATTCAGACAGCAGAAATAAACTTTTGGGGACATATCAGCTGATGCTTTCAAGCACATCTGTGGTTGGAATGAAAATAGAATTATACTTGGGTGGTTACAAAAATTTAAAGAATCCATTCCCTGATTAGTTGCTCTTATAGGAAAGGATGAATCTTTTCTCAGGCTCCAGGATGTTTTGTAAACAGATCTGATTACTGTAAGCTGGACTTTATCATTGGTGGAACAAAGCACATAACAACAACAACAAATATACACACACACACATGTATGTGATGTTACAGATTATTATTTTTACAAATTATTCTTTAAACATTAAAAACTCTGTCTTAAATTATTTTTATAGCTCTAACTTGACTTGCTATCAATATACAAGCAATGTCATAGAGAAACTAACATTATGGAAAGATGAACTGATAAACAAGAAGAAATTTGGATAATTCTGAGAAAAACTACTTCAGTTTAAAAGTGTGACATTCTTTCCCAGACAAAAATTTCTCAATTATGTCTGCACACACTCGATTTACTGTGCTGTGTTATACGTCCCTGCTTTCCTGTCCCTGAGGATCTCCTGTGGTGCCCACTGGGTACAAAAGGAGGGTCATCACAGACTTTAAAGGTCAATTCTCTATAAGATGGCTCTGGCATACTTTGACTCATGCAGGGGATTTTCGATACAGATGATAAAAATGGGGACATTTCTCCTTCTGTGAATCTTCAACAACCTTTCACAGACTGTTCAAGTCAGGTCGCAGTTAATAATAAGACTCAGGGATTGAAGCCAAAGAAATACCTGAAATTGTTTCTTTGCTTTGAAAATGGCATATGCACGCCTAAATTTCAGTAAATGAAGTTTAGGGTACTAAATGTGTGTGACATCTTAGTTCCTCAGGTAATCCTGCCTGGTTTTATTTCTGTATTTAAAAAAAAACCAAATTGTCTATACCTCATACCTAAGTGCTATTAGATTCCAAAAACTATTGTGTATCTCTCATAAAAATATCTGGTTTGTAGTCTTCTTGAATCTTATGCTAAAGGATGATTTTTTTTTTCTTCTGTGTATGTCATCAGGCACCCCACTGCCTAATTGGAGATCATGGATGCCATGATAAGAGTAAAGGACTGAAAAATAATTGCCTATTGCAATGCTCAGCTTTGAAGTCTCTAAATCCAATTTTGTATTCACACTTAAGAACTCCACTGGACTGGTTTACCCACAACAGGAATTTTTCTTTTTAAAAACTTATTTATTCATTTTTAATGATTTTTAAATAGTTTTGAAGAGGCTTAGCTCTTTTTAGTAAGTACTCACATGTCAGTCATTTGGACTAGTCTGAACCAGACCAGACCTAGAGCTGATGTATGCCTTGATGCAGAATGCATGTGGATTTTTAATTTATGGCCCTGATTATTTATCTTCTTTTTCATTTAGCTACTTACATTATAGTAGAAGACAGTAAAATATCACTAAATACAAAGAACACAAGCATAAAGGCAATAGAAAGCAGCGATGAACAGAGAATTATAAGTATTTGTTACAGTCATTCTCAGTTTTACACATCATACTATTTCGTATGATGGATCCATAACTGTTGATACAAACAAGGTGTTTCAAAAATAAAGTTTTTCAAAAAATTACCATGTTTAATTCTTGAGACCATAGTAAACGTATCAATTCACTGTGAGGTTCAGTATTGTTCTGGGTGTCCTGGGGTACATTTCCCTAAATCCTTGGTTTTTAGGGGGTTACATGGCAATAAGTAAGAAGTAAAACAGCTTCTGAACAAGCTAGTGTATTCCTTCTTTTAATAATGAGGTGATAGTTCTGAATCTTCCTCTTTTTTATCTTCATAAAGCATTTAAATTATTCTGAATATATTTATTTATACTGCTAAAGAAAAAAAATGGAAGGAAAAAAGCAGAAAATGAAGGAATCTTGATACATAAAAGAAGCAAAGAAAATGTAGTCTTTTACTTTGAATTTGTTTGCCAGTACCTTATAAAATCTCCAGGTTATATGAAGCTTTTAATCTATCACCCAGAGCTGAACCCTCTCATTGAAAACACATTTTATTGAATTGCATTAAAATTATTTAGCCATTTTTATAGGCATAAGGTGATCAAATACATAATGCATTTTGATGGTCCCCAAAATGTTCCTGATGTGTGCTGGCTTTTGCTAATTAAATTCAGACTACTTGCTTTTTTAATGGTTCGGTTTTTGTTTCTTTTTTTTTTTCTGTCGCTCTTCTTTCTTTCTTTCTTGCTTTCTTTCTTCTTAGGAAAAAAATAAAGGTCAGCTGTTAATTAGCGGTTTTCTGAAAGTATCCATTAATATTACATAAATTACTGCCTCAAAATCCAATTAGAATCCTGGGCCATATTGAAACTAAATAGATCATTTAATTTTCAGGGCACAATATGAAATGAGGTCTAGGAAAGAAATCAATACTGGTTCAGTAAGGAAATATCAAGAGAGGTGTGTGTGGAGGGGTAGTGATGGTGTGTATACTTGCTTAACATAGTAATCTCAGCTTTATGAGGACTTGGATGTATGAGATAAACGTGTATTTAAGTGTGCAGCAAACCTGGCTTTAAAACAATAGGAAAATATCTAACTCTTCAGCTGCCTGTGCATTTTATTCTGTGGTGTTTTGCACTCCTGGTCTTCTCCCCTTCTCTGCCTTGTTGTTTTTCTGGTTTTGTTTTGGTTTTGCTTTTCATTTCAGGGTTGGGGTTTTTTTGTTTGTTGTTTTGGGGTTTTTTTCAGGGGGGGTTGGGGAATTTGTTGAGGGGTTTTTTTTCTGGTTTTGGGGTTTTATTTTTGGTGGGGGGTTTTTTGAGTTATTTTATTGGTTTTTTTGGTTTTTTTCCTTTCAGCTGTGGTAATATCCTCTTTCAATTTAATAAAAGGGAACATTATAAACTTTTGATTAAAGGAGGAGATGACCATAAAATCATTTTTTGAATTAGAAAACTATAGATGGGTAGAAAAAGATATTTTAGTATTTTATTTGATGTGGAAGTTGTACAATTTGACCATGAAAACATAAATGAAAAAATGTACCTGGTTTCTATACAGCAGATGCTGTGGTTCACTACTCGTTGAATAGTGGTGATATTTGAGCTTCTTGAGCATTTGTGAAGAGATGGAATTGAGTTGGTTGGCCTAATGGCTCTTAAACATTTTAGGACATTTGGAGAGCCAGTGCTTTTAGCACTTTCTTGTAGCAAGAGCCCTTTTCTGTACATAATGAACAATAATTGATCAATATGGCATGGAAATGTGTTTTTGTTATTATTAGCTTCTCCTGTGGATAAAAGGAGTGCAAGTACTTCTACAAAAGACCATTAAGCAAATGGACCAGAAGTATCAAACTGTTAGATTGAAGGGGCAGCTCCAGAGCCTGAAGAAGCCAGGTTTTTGAGCAAATAAAATTTGTAGATGGTATCACAGCCACTTTTCCAGTAAAAAAGGACCTGGAAAACTATGGCTCAGAGCATTCAGCACAAATTGCATTAGCAGGTCAAGCAGCTGGTGAGAGATGAATAGGGAGATGGAAAAGGCGATAGCAAGCAACAAGGGAAGGAGGTAGTAGAATTCTGGTTATAGAAATTTCTGCTCTTTCCTCAGAACAAGGCTAGAATAAATTAAGGATATCCTTGCAGACTTATCTGGACAAAGGGAAGGTTAGTTTAGAATGCACTTTTGAATGGCTGCTGGGCCTCAACACTAAATAAACTTAATCTAAAGTTGTTGATTATGGATCCAAAACACTGGGAGAAGTGTAGAAGATTATCTGGATAAAACATTAAAATCCATGGGTGTTAACCAGTCAAGAAGGAGTGATTTAACAAAAGAAAACAAATACTGGCAATGTTTGTCAAAATAGAAATGCTGCTTGCTTTATGTTCCATACTCGGTTATTATTCAGAAGAAAAATTATCAAGTATGAAAAGAAAATAATGGAAAGAAATTTTGGAAATAAATTTCTGGTTTGGGAAGTTGTGTGTGACATGGCAGTAAGAACATTGCCCTTGCAAAATCTTTAAGGACAGTAGGTGTGGGTGAGAAGGAGAATCAGTGAATCTCTGTAAAGTCCTGTCCCCTTAAAATCTGCCAAGTTGTCAGAGACAGCAGCTAGATTACTTGTGAATCAAAGAATCAAAGCAAAAAGGGAGAGTTAACAACAGACAACCTGGAAATTTCTATGCATTTAGCACAAAGCCAAAGTAGAAGGAAAGCAGAGAGTGTTATGAATTTGACTGCTGCCTTCAGCCTCCACAGTCTGCATGGGGATGGGAAAAAGGTGGTCCATTTTGGTAGACTTGGGTTGGAATATTGGAACTTCAGATTAGAAATCAGGAAAAAAATGTTTAATGGTGACTATTATACTAATGCGAAAACAGGGCAAACATTTTTAGTGCATAATTCACATCTGAATTTGGGACAAACTGAAAGATGTACTAATAGAATAAGATGACATGATTTCAGTTCCGAGAAATGGTTGAAGCCTGTTAGACCACTGATATTGTCTTATATATTTGCGTTAACATTTTTGATAGTTTATACCTAAGAATTTTGAAAAAAAACTGTCTGACACCATCTCTGACATATGTCAATGTTCACAAAATTTTAGAATGCTGGAGATTATTTGGAGAAGTGGTGACAAAAGTGTTCGTGTTTTCAAGAGAAAACAATAAACCCGAATATATTTTGTAATGATTCATTCTTGCTTATTTTATGCAAAGTAGATTCCATCTAACTAATGTGACATTTTCATTTGAGAGGAGCATATGCTAAATTAATAAATACAACAGTGCTGGTACAGTGCTCTTAGATGTCCATGAGGCATTTGATTTGAGGCTATACAATATTTGATTAAGTAATTAAAGCAGTTAGAATCAATGCAATAAATAGGTTTAAAGGAATGAACAGATGCATTTTGTTGTAAATAGTTTTGTTTGCAGTCAGATGCTACACTGTTTATAAAGTTTATCGTGAGTGACAGAACTGAAGCCTCAAGACATGAAGCCGAAAAAAGTTGAGTATCTTCGAGTAGGATTGAGCAGCTCAGGGATGATGTTTTCTATGTGAATAGATACCCGTTGCCAGGGTGTAGAAAAGACAAAGCCTTAGTCCTGCTAGTGGTACCCAGTAACAGGACAGGAGTCACCAGGCATAAAGTGGAAAAAAATCCAAAACCAAAACCAAAACCAAACCAAACCCAAGACATCTACTTAAAATGTAAGAAAAAAAAATTAGTTTATGTTGATTAAGCACTACAGAATACAGAAGATTCCCCAGGTTTACAGAGAGAGTGTTGAGTCTTCCTTGCTGCAAATATTAAAAATCCAGCTGGGTATGTCCTGAGCAGCCAGTTTTATTTGACCAGGCTTTGAGCAGGGTGGTTGGTGTAGGTGACCTCCAGACATGCTTTCAAACCTCAGGTCTTCTGTGATTCTGAAAAGTCTTGTTCAATTCTGATTATAAGACAAAGGCAAGTCAATACTACAGAATTTGTTCAGGTAAGTGAAAATAAACATAATTTTTTTAATGCACAGTCAAAGAAGCCTGAAAAATTTTGATGACCATGGTGTCTAACCAATGAAAATAAACCTCCAGTACCATTGTAGGGAGCAGTAACAAAAAGAACTAGGACCTAGGCCAGATAAAATGGAAGATCTTGAGGAGGAAGACAGAGGCTAGATGATCTTCACATTTAACACAGCGCAGTAATAAGACCTCAAAGGAGAATGAGAGAAACATATCACATTAATGGTTTTCCCTTGCAGATGGGGTCTTTGCTCTGGATTATGTTGTGCCTCGTTCCTTTGTTCTGCAGCCTTGCAGGATGGCATATGGCCCCACGTGTTTTATACCAGACATTGCCTATTTAATCTTTTGAGCAACAATTAAGTTTCCGCGTTAGCTGATTCACAGATTATTGTATCAGAACTATTAAACTGGTGGGTTGTTTTTCTTCCACCTCAGTTTAGCTATTTTTTTGTTGTTGTTTATAAGAAACACTTGTCTCTGTGGTGCAGCACATACCAATATAGAACAGAATTACAATGTACTTCCAGCCAAAATCAGTTTATTGTCTATTTCAGTAGTTTTCTTATGGTAGCAATTATTCTCTGTAAGCCTGCAAGCAAGCAGCAGAAATCTGAAATCATCAAAGAGTTTTTATCTGCAGCAATTTCAAAAATGGCAGGTAGCTGATAGTTTAAACTTTAGTTCTCTGCAGTAGAGCAGTGTGAGAACTGGAGAATGCCATCTGCCTTCAACAGCTAGTTTTAAACGCTCAGGAATCAGGCTTGTGTTGCCATTGCTCATATGTGCTAGTTAAATCAAGCTGGCATGGCACAGCAACAAATGAGTTACTTGTAATAAAACTGAGGGCTGAACTTTTTCGCTCTGAGGGTCAAGGCTGCTTTGGAAAGGGACACTCTCTGCTCTGCTGAGTGTGTGCCACTCAACAACAGCTCTCTACTAAACCAGAAGAAGATGCACTGCAAGACACTGCCCTTTTAAAATGCAATATAATGTTTCTAATATATCCTCATAGGAAAAATAGGTTTTGTGTAGAGAGATATATATATATACATATACATATATATACATATATATATATATATATATATATATATATATATAGCAACAGGTCTGCAAAGGGATGAATGCAGCCAAAAAACCAAAACCAAGCAAAAAGACCAAACCATCTTCTAAATTCCCAGACTTGGAGATGAGAACTGATCAGCCATAACATCATGGTGATTCTCAAGGGTTACCATGAAATATTCTAGTTCATCACTTATATTTCTAGCAATGAGGCCTGAGTCCCTTTGTCTTGGTTTAGCCCCAGTGGCAACTAAGCCTCATGAAACATTTTATTCACTCTCTGCCCCTACAACCCCCACAGTGAGATGGAGGAAAAAAATTGAAAACAGAGAAAACACGTGGGTTGAGATAAAGGCTGTTTAAAAGGTAAAACAAAAGCCATGCACACAAACAGAACAAAACAAGGAATTCCCTCAGCACTTTCCATGGTGTTCAGTAATCCTCAGGAAAGCAGGGGATTACTGTAACATGTAACAATGACTTGAAAAGACCAACACCATCACTCTGATGGCCTTCTCTTTCCTTTTACTTCTGATCATTTTTTTATGCTGAGCATGGCATCATGCCCTATGGAACACCCCAGTGGTCAGCTGGGGTCACCTGTCCTGATTGTGTCCCCTCCCAGCTCCTTGTGCACACTCAGACCCCTTACTAGTGGGGTGGGATGAGTGGCAGGAAAGACCTTTTTCCATTTAAGTGCTGTACAGCAATAAGAAGAACATGCTGCAGCCTGAATCAGAGATTTAAAAAATTGTAAAAAGTCATACATTTTCATTATAAAACTTGTTCTTACCTAATTATTTCTATTTGGAACTTTCTGGTTTGGGGCAAGCTGTATTTGGTTTTAGTTGAGAAACTGTTCTTCCCAAAAATCATCTATTTGAAAAAAAAAATTTTGAAGATCATTGAGAATTATAAGAAAACCCAAAGAATCCTAAAGCGATTTTGCAAAATTAGGAGAAAAATGAGGGTAACTTTTTGATGGAAAGGAAATAATGCAGCATGGAAACAGAAAACTTATTTTCTCCTATACTCTGTTGGGATCTAGAGGTGGGAGAAGAGAAGAATCCTGCCTGTTGAGATGAATTTGACTCAACAGAAAAAATTACTCAGAAAGAGCTCAGCTGTAGAACACATAGAATAAAACGAAAGGAAAACTGACCCAGAGTAATGTGTTCCAATTTGGTTACCTGGTGAGACAAAAATATGATATTGAAGAAAGAAAATATCTTTAGATGTAAGGAATACAAATGATGGAATCGCATAATAGCTTGAGTTAAAGATAATCTTGTTCCACCCCCTGCCAAGGGCAGGGACACCTCGCACTATCCCAGGTTGCTCCAAGCCCTGCCAAACCTGGCTTTCAGAACTTCCAGGGATGGGGCAGCCACAGCTGCTCTGGGCAACCTGTGCCAGGGCCTCACCACTCTCACAGTGAGGAATTTCTTCCAAATATCTAACCTAAATCTCTTAAGTTTAAAGCTATTCTACCTTGTCCTGTCACTATCTGCCCATGTAAATGGTCACTCTCTTCCTTTTTTATGAGTCCCCTTCAAGGATGGAAAAGCTGGAAAAAGGTCTCCCTGGAGCCTTCTCTTTTTCAGGCTGAACACTCCCTGCTATCTCATCCTGTCTTTACAGGAGAGGTGCTCCAGCCCCTGGAGTATCTTTGTGAACATTAAAAACAGCTTTCCTCTCTGAAATAACTGCAGTATGTGTATCTATAAATAAATGATGTATTGAAATGAGTAAAGTGTTCTTATTTTGATTTCTTATAATGGAAACATATGGAAATATTCAGCAAAATTCAAAGGTAACTCATTTAAAACTTACTGAAAAATATGGAACTCATTTCTACCAGATACAATTTGGTGCATACATTTTCATAGGGAAAATATCAATATCTGCAGTTATATTAAAGAGCATCATATGGGAGTTTTCCTGATTTTGAGCAAAATCCAAACTCTATATGATTGAAACAAACAAAAGCTGTCCCTACAGGGACAAAGTTTAAACATTTCCAAGAAAATGAAAAATTTACTTTTCTAACCTAAATTTACTTCAAAGGCAGAAGCAACATCACAGCTAAGGTCATATTCACCATGAATTTTATGTATAAATTGAGGGAGAAAGAGTCTCAGAAGCAAAGTATCAAAAAAAATTACTACTATAAATATTTTCACGAACATTCTACTGAACTTTCAGCTCCTCAGTTTGCAACCAGAAAAGAGATTGAACTTTTTCGTATGGTTTCCATTATTTTCAGTTTCAGAAGTGTTAGAAATAGAGCTACAAACATTGCCTCCTGTCAAGCTCTTTTTAAGGAGCAGATGACAGCAGAAAGTCAGGAGGAAGCAACTAGCAAAAAAAGGAAAACCCACACCACAACTTTTTTAAACTTTTTCAAATAATATAAAATCTTGAGTTCAACTCAGTATTTGGAAGATGTTTTTAACCCAATTGTTGTTTCCTGCTGTTATTCCCATAATCTGAAAAAAAAAAAAAAGAAGTGATTTTATGACCCCCTCCAAAAATATCTGAAGCCTGTCTCACTTTATGATTCACCCAAAACTCCCCTCATTACAATTCCACTTCCTTTCTTTATAAAATACCTTTTATCATACGCTGGAGGGTGATGGCTTAAAAGTCGTGCCTAAGGGTTGAATTACTTAGACTCCCTTGAGCCACAGGTTCAAATTCTGGCTGGGTTGACTCAATTCTGCCTCCTTTCAAGGGAAAGAAATTGAATTCCGTGCAGGTCATTCTGTGAGACTCTTTCAGGGAAGAGCAAAATTGCAACTAATATCCAGCCTGCTTTCTGGAAACATTAAAGCTTTCTATCAGAAGGAAGTTTTTCCCAGCATCTTTCACAAGTATTTTGTCTCCTGTCACTTCAGTGCTGCACCTTCATCAGTGCTGTGTGCTTGGCAGTCACACTTTACCAGGGTGTGCATTAGATCTTGTGTGGTTATACAAGGCCAGAGAACACACTGCCTTTAATTCCAGCCCTGATTTGTTAAATTTTTAGTAACAGCCACTATTTCCAAAGGTTTTAATGTGATTTTTCTTTCAGAGCTCCAAAATAGGAAGCAGAAGTCAATCGTTGCAAGCCTCACATTTAATTATAAGGAAACCAAGAAGTTATTTTTTTCTTTTTCTTTCACACTTCAAAAAAAAAAAAAATCTTGGACACCTCACACATGCACACCTTGAGGGGTCAGCAGCTGAATGGCAGAAAAGGACAGCCTCAAATCCATCATTTTAAAACTGTGTGGTTTTCAGCAGTCTTTCATGGTTTGTAAATGCTTTGGGCTGGCAGCTTTGTGGAGTGATGACAGGGATGCAATCAGCAGCAGAAGGTAGCCTAGGTTGTAAAAGGTGTTGGCATCCGGGGGGAAGAATGGCATCACAGAGCCAGGCAGCTTTGGAAAAAAAGTCAGTGCTAATTTTGACTGAAATTTCTCATATCTGGACTCTCCTTTCAATTGGTAACAATACTGCCAGTTTTTAAAATTTCAGGCAGGAATGCTTCATCCTGGCAGACAGTGTTGAGCAGATATTGCATGGAAAATACCACAATAAATAAAATTTCTTAAAGCAAGCTTAATTGAAAAACAACCAACAACTAGGTTTTACTCACTTATAAATAATACTCAATAGAAGTGTTTTCTGAGAAGTATCCTGACTTCTGTTTGTTAAAAAGATCTGGAATTAAAAAAATTATCTCATACTTTGTGTGAGAATTCACAAGTATCCTGACTTCTGTTTGTTAAAAAGATCTGGAATTAAAAAAATCTCATACTTTGTGTGAGAATTCATCTAATATTTCTTGATTAATCAAAACACCATTTTCAGAAAGTCAGGTCATGTTAGCCCCATTAATTGATAATCGACAGGCAAATAATACATTTTTAGAGTTACAGAAATACTATTTTCAGAATTATAGTTGCTTCTTCCCGTGAAACCACTATATATTCTGTCTTGGGGTAGTGGAGCTCAAGAGAATTTCCCTGGGGCCACAACCTCCAGTGACCAGAAATGACCTTTTTGGCATTGTGCTGGGAAAAGAGGATATAGCCTAAGGCAAATTCACAAGGGTGAAGTTCAGGAACCAGGTTAAAAAAAAATAAATATAAAGAATAAATGGAAAAAAAAAAGATAACATCTTATGTCTATGGCATATATCATTTGTGACAATTTTTACCTCTCAGAATTCACAAGGGTGAAGTTCAGGAACCAGGTTAAAAAAAAATAAATATAAAGAATAAATGGAAAAAAAAAAGATAACATCTTATGTCTATGGCATATATCATTTGTGACAGACAATTTTTACCTCTCAATGAGAAAGGTGGCAGCCACCTATTCTGTTTTCATACATCCTTCAGCCTAATTGAGGCATACTCTTCCTAATAAGGCAAACAAACCGGTTTTGGAAGAAATTGCTGTTTCTGGTACCTGAAGTTGATTCCCCACCACCATCTTCCTGAAGGCTGCATGGTTTCATCCTCTTACACCAGGTTTATATACATAAGAATAAATTGTTTCTTGCTCACCAGGAGACATGACAGCCCAGCAGGTGGATACTACTTTCCTAGCATCTCCTGAAGCCAGCTTCTGGTCTCCTCTTCAGTTTATGTCTCAGGTTTGAGTCATGAGCAGTGAGCCCAGGTGGGTGGCGAGCAGGATGGCACCACACAAAGCCTTCCTTTGCCTTAAGGGTCCACTTTGTTGCCCACCAGGTGATGTGTACTACTTGATCACAAGACTTGGTCCTTTCTTCAAGAAAACTGTGCCAGAGGCATCGAGGGCAAATGCTGAGCTATGACAATGGTTTACTTCTTTGGAAAAGAAACATATCATTTTATATTCTTGGTTAATAACTCTACAATTGTCAATAGATTCTGTTTTGTGTGTGCCAACATATGTTTGTGTCAGTTGTAACAACATTTTAAGTAAACACAAAGACTTCAACCCAAGGCCAGCAGGTTTAAAAGTTGTTTCTCTTCTGCTGTGAAAACTGTGCCCATATATAATTGCTTTTGGTACTCATTGAAATGTTTTAAATCCAACAGATGTATATTTTTTTTGTTAAGGTTTTTTTTTTGTTTGGTTGGTTGGTTTTGTTTTTTTTTTTGGTTGTTTTTTTTTTGTTTGTTTGTTTTGTTTTGTTTTTTGTGGGTTTTTTTGGTGGTTGTTTTTTTCTTTTTTTGTGAGCAGAGGAAGTTGAGAAAATAAATAGTCTGTTTAATTTGATCTGATTCTATTTTAAAATACAATTAAACTGGGGGGAAAAATCCAGAATAAACATTTAAAGGATTTGGTGAAAGTGCTCAGTATGTTTTTCTCCTCTAGATCACTGTTTTTCTCCCACTTAAGACAAGGGAGAGTTGCAAACAACCAATGACAGTTTCATGGTTCCCAATTCTGTGTCTGTGGTCCACTCATGAAGTGCACACACTCCTGCACTCTGACAGCTACCCAAAAACATGAGGACCAAAAACTAAAGACCAAGCAGTGCTTCAATTTTGAAACATGATGTCTCAAAGGCAAAATTCAGGCATATTTTCAGGGCAAGAGGAAAAAGTCCTGAAGTCCAGCTTTATTTCTGAATAGAAAATTGCAGCTTGTAAGGCTGCTACAGTAACATCTCTCACCAGTTTATGATTTACCTTTCCTCTTGAGAGGCATGATGAAATAAAGAGTAAGTCACTCTCCCTGGCTCCCAGAAAATGTGGGAAATTAGCACCTGACCTCAAGCTAATATTCAAAACTGATCATGGTTTTTCAGTTAGTCGTCTCATTAATTAGATCCAGTTTAAAATTAACCTATTGTGATCTTAAATTTTGAAATACAGAGAATGTAGAAAGTATACTGGAGCACTAAGGAGAAAACTCATAGGGGAGAGGGAGAGTGCAGGATTGTGGGCTACAGCATAAGACTGAAATCTTCCAAGTCATGGTGCTTCAAGTGAGTAGCTGACTTTTGATTAGTTGTTTTCTCTTTGTGCTTGCTTGTAAATTACAGGTCAAAAACCACAGCTGTGCTACAGTTACTCTTTATTTAGCTCCATGTGTAGTCACAGTACAGAAATTGTGGGATAGAAGATGAGGAAAGAATTTGAAAACTTTATAGATTTAAATTACTATGTTGATGAATCCTTTTCACTAAGACTTTCTAGACCTGTTAGCATCAAGGTAGGTGTCATATTACCCAATGTTTCTTTAATTTTGTGTTGATTTTTTTTTTTTTGTGTGCTTCTTTGCAAGACATCAATGTCCCAGTGTTAGGGAGTTCATAAAGCACTATTTACATTATTTTGTTGGTATTTTCCATAGTGCCATCCAGGTAGTAGAGAAAGGAATGTGACAAAATATTTTTTCTTTCCTTTACAGTTAGATGGCATAATATCCCCCTAGCTGTATAATTATAGAGGATAATGCTTTTTTTCAGTATCCTAATGAGAACTGAGAATGTTTGCATTCCCTTGGCTACTTCTTTTAGCCAGCAGCTATTGCAACATGCCTGTAAGGAGAAACTCAGAGCAGAAATTCAAAGAGGGAAAGACACATAGAAAATATCTCATCATCATCCAATTTTCAAGGAAACAATTTAAAGATAACTAGCTTGTAAGTGATTGGGGTTGTATTGCTTTTAACTGCAGCCACCTGTTTCTAAAAGAGGAAGAATGGGTTGTTGGCTAAAGCTTGGCTAAAACAATATCTAGCTGAATTTGGGTATCTTGGCTCTCTTCCTGTAGTTGCTACAGGCTTCCTGCAGGACCTCATAACACTTTTTACAGTTCCTGGAAATCACTTTATTCATCCCTGCCCACTTACATGTCTGTCATTCATTAATGAGAAGCTCTCTAATATATGACAAGTAGAAAAAGTAATTTTTGATAAGGCAGCAAAGTGATGGAAAGTGAAGTGCCCCCAGCAGGGCACTGGAATCCATAAGTAGTGCAGTGAGTTCCTTTAATGATAAAAACTACTGCCTCTGACCCTCTGGAATAGAGATGAACCAGGGTCCATGAGGCAGTTCTGAAACAGTAAACTGAGGTCTACAAACACTAGCACACGCTTGTATTCTCAGAGAATAGTACAAACTATTTACTGAAATGTATTCTCAATAGAAACCATTAAGCTCACTCAGTTCCCACCTCTGGCATTCTAGAGCAGGTCACTTAATTTCTCTGAACTTTTCACTTCCTCCCCTGCCTTTTCTCACTGACAAAAGCTTTCTGGGCCATGGTTTCTCTTTTACAGTAGCCTTTCATATTTTCTCTAGTCTTGAACTTCTCTCTAGTTTGATAGATCTGTCAATGTGAAGATGTTGTACTGAATAACAGCTGCAGAGATGTTAGGTTCCTCTATCCTTGACAAGACTTAAAAAATCCTTGCGGGCTCCATAGGGGAGGGATGATGGAAGGAATCATGATTTTATACACTTATTTATTCATTCTTTCATTCACTCACAGATATTACTGACTAGTTTCAGTGTATACCCTGGAGTTCCAACACATGTTCTTAACAGATGTTTTATTATATGATCTTTTATTATATTCATCCAAACTGCCGCAATACTCACCCCCCTTTTATTTCCTTCTACCCCAAACTAAATTAAAAGAAAATAAACTCTTCATAGTCATAGATAGTGTAGTGTTTCTCTGACTCAGAAATAACTCCCTCCAAGGGCAATTATAATCAACTCTCATCTTTACAAAATGTACTGCAGGAGCTTAGTGACTTGAGATGTTGTGATTTCTGAAGGCTCAGACTTACATTTTCAGGAAAAAAGGATTGTTCTTTCTGAACAGTTATCTCTTGAATGGCTTCCTGGAACTAAAAAGAGTTAAGACACATAATTTTAAATGTATGATTAAATATTTTGGAGCAAAAAGTTAGTCGGTGTGTTTCATGGATCTTACTCTGATATTTTCTTACATAAAATCCTTATACCACCATTCAGGAACAGAAACTTGTGATGTAGCATGGTGTGAGTTACAAAACAAGTTTGTCCCTTTGATCTTATTGTTTCTGATTTAACACCCCGTCTCCCACTATTTCTGTGCTGAGTTTATCTGTGTGTGCACAACTCTGAAAGGGACAGTATGAAGCAGAATTATTTTTTAGGTGATTCAAGTTCTCCTTAAATCTTGTTGGTCTTATAGCTGCATCTACTTTACTGGTTTACTTTGTTCACCTGACTTTGAAAATGTTTGCCTAAGCAATTTTCCAACATTGAGTTGGCAAGTTAATAGCAGAGAAGAAAGACAATCCTTTGCTTCACCACCAAAGTGCCATTCCCACTTCCTGACTGAAGCTGTCATTGGAAAAAGAAAAGTTATTAATACTAACTACAGTTATAGTTGTCCAACTAAATGGTCATACTGATATGTATTGGATATTACTTATTGTACTGCTTACAGAAAACTTGAAACAATCCTAAGCGCAGGTACTAGCAAACAGGAAATATTCACATCAGTATCATCCTTGTCCTATTAATTTTTTTGAATAATCTGTGATTGCATTCAGCCGTTTATAGCCCTTTCTGTAACATTAATAAGCATCCCAGGAGCATAAAGAGAGTGTAAAAGTTTTGTAAAAGTGGTGCTGCTGAGAAAAAAGTTGATTTTCAATTGGTAACTCTAAGCGAGCAGTGTTTTGTCAGCTTTTACACAAAAATCCATTAGATAATGTTAATTTGATTTTTTTTTTCTTTTACTTTTAGAGCTTCCTGCAGGTTCATGACCTGATGCAAGTGTGATTGTTATCATCTTAGCTAATACATCAGGCCGGATTCAGCACTCTCCATCTAAAGAGAAAAGTTGTTGGCTTTCAAAGCACTAACTTCTCTACTCTGAAAATATGTAATTACGAGAACTACACAGACATCCTGCATTACTGATAAATATTCAACAAATAACCTGGTTGAAGTACTTGTAACATTTTGGCACTTTCCTAAGACACCACTTACTGAATTACATTCTGACACCTTTTAATCTGGGACTTGCTGCATCCTTTGAAAATGTAAGATTTTAGACATACTCTGATGTAGTATTTTTTCAAGGTTTTTGATTTTGGTTTTGGTTTTGGTTCTGATTCTGGTTCTGGTCCTGGTTCAGGTTCTGTTTTGAAGAGAATTGTGAGAGACATGGACTATTATTTAGGGAAGAATGCAGTTGAGTTGGTGGTACCAGTGGTGAGAGGTGTATGTATCCCACACAGTCATGAGGAATGAGTTCTTCTTGTGATATTGCCAGTAAGGGGAGAAAAAAAGGGAGACCTTTTCTTCTCACTCGTGAGTGTGCTTTGTTCTGTGACAAAGCATTCTGATGTCATTTACAGTTATTGGACTGTCATTGCTCATGATCATTAGTTCAGAAGAGGAGTCTCCAGAAGTGCTAGCTGATATTTGCTTTTTCCAGTATCAGAGGACGAAACTTTATGTGCAAATAGGCAGCTATAAGCCACCAAAGAACATCTTATTCAATATAAGATTTCCACCATAGAATTCCAGTCTTTCTTATTAAAATGCTGTTGGAAAGAGAAATTGTATTAAACATCACTTTAAATTTAGTTTTATACTTCTTCCTGCCTTTTTCAGTAACTACAGTGTGATGTATGATGATCTCACAACTGCTGAGTCTTTATTTGTGTCATGTTACATTATAATATTATTTTCTAGGGGTACTAATTCCTTTTTGGACTGAAGCAGCAAAGCCTAGATGACAAAATCTTCTGTCATTAGACACTCAAGAAAATGTCCAATACAAGTCTGAACATTTATTTTACTGCAGAAATTAACACATGGTGCTTATATTTTGGAGAATGCTTACTATATAAGACATCTTAGATAACACTTTTCCTCAGCCCACACTTTCAAGAACAGATGCAGTCAACTGAATAATTGAAAATGTTCTCTGTTTTAGTATATTTCTTGGTACAAATGAACCTCATTTCTGTATACCAAACTAGACATATGTGATAGCAAAACATTAACCTGATGTGGAGATAAAGATACATAAAACTTCAACATACATGCATACATGAGATGTTTTTTTGTTTTGTGTTTTTTGTTTGTTTGGGTTTTTTTGTTTTGTTTTGTTATTTGTGGGTTGGTTTTGTTTTTGTTTTCTTTTTTATTTTTTTTGGGATGTTTTTTTGTTTTGTTTTGTTATTTGTGGGTTTGTTTTGTTTTTGTTTTCTTTTTTATGTTTTATGTTTTTTGTTTTTGTTTTTGTTTTTGTTTGTTTTTTGTTTGTTTTTTTTTTTTAATTTTCTCAGAAGGTTGAAGAGAGGAATAAGTTTATTTGGGATAAATAATAAAAACTTACAGCATAAGTATTGACCCTCTTTGGGAACCTCAGTTTCTGTTATTGTGTAGAAGATTCAGTACCTGTGCACAGCATTCTCAAAGGAAAACAGCAAAGAAAGACCTTTAAAAATATGAAAATAAGTAAATATTGATCCTATCAGCTGAGTTTGTTTGTTTTGTTTTTTGTTTTTCCTACAAAGAAAACACTGACATATCATGACATGATAAAAAACTCCTTTAGAGCCTTTAAGTTGAATGGATTCTGGCTGTCTTGAATCAAGGCTGGCAGGGAATATGCTCTCCAGACTGTGGCAGATGGCATCTGTTTTGTTTGCTTGTTCGGGTTTGCTGTAAGTTTCTGAGTGTTAGCGCTGTGTTCTGCTCTGTTCTGCTAAAAGGCTGTGTTGCAGAGGGAGGAGGGCTGCTTTTTCACGTGCTGGTGGCTCCTGATCTCTGGGGCTGGTGAAATTCTCTCAGTGGAGGCAATATCAGGCCTTCTCTGACAGCAAAAGAATATGACTTACTGCAATGTTTTTTTTGGAAGAGCTGGTTGGATCAAGCAGGGAGTGAAGTACACAGATATCTGGGATCTTGAAACACAAGTAGAGACAGTAGGTTTCCAGGAAGAAAAGAAAGCAGACAAACATTTCATAAGAAGGGGAAAGAATTATGAACATGTGACATATGATGTTTCTGTTCAGTCTAGTACAACTAAGAAGAAGGAGTAGCACAGCAGGAAGCAAGATTGAAGAAAAGCAGTTCAAAAACACATGTACTTTCAAGCTGGATTTCTCAGAGAGATTAAGCATATTTTTTCTGCCTTTTAAAAAAATAAGTACTTTGTTTTTAAAAAGGGACATTGCTCTAGTTAAACAGCATTTAAACCCTAGAGTTTATTGCCCCCTGACATTATGGAGACACAAAAAGCTCCATTCAAACTGGACAAAGATGAATTCAGGGACAATGTGAATCAATGTGTTAAATCTTAATCTCAATGTGAATGACGTCTATTGAGAATATAGGGGTTTTTTTTCAAAAATTAATTACAGACTGGGGAAAAGAGCCTTCTTCACTTGAGAGGCTTGCAATAGCTTTCAGAGCATGCATTGATTCCATCCCAGGTGCCTTCTGGAGATTCAAAAGACTCCCTTAGGAAAGGATGTTGGACCACACAGTCTGTATTCACCACAGTTCTAAACAGGATGCCTCATTGAAGGCAATGATTATTTAAATGACAAGAAAGGAGTCCAAAGAGTAAAGGAGCAACAAAGGGGAAACACAGGATGTTTTTCTAAGACAGACCATCTTCTGTATCACCTTTGTCATTTTTGACCAAATTACCTTCTAACACTTAGTTTAAGAGCTTTGCTTTTTCCATAGTGGCTGATCACAGCAGGATGCATGGCCTGAAGGCCAATCAGACTGGGTGGAAGTCCACCAGGAGACAGAGATGGCAGGGTAGTTGACTTAGAATCCAGTGCTAATATCCTTCACGTGTTTCTTGAAGATGATGTGGTTTCTTTACCTGTGCAAAGGATGTCCCTGAATCCACATGTGCTGATAGGGGGTGCCTGACAAAGAATGGTGAAAGGTCTTGATCCAAGGGCAATTTCTTGTTTAGGAAGCAGCATACTAAAAATCTAGCAAAAATGTTTGAAGTGACAAGTTCTAAACATTGATAAAAAAAGTAACAGATACAAAGGGGGCAGAGGAGATTCCTTTTTCTGGACAAATTTTCTAGGGCTGCATGAAGGCACTTTTCACTCATATATTCTTCACAGCTGTAATCACTAGTTTTCTTAAATTCAGTTTGAATTCAGATAGTAACAGGGACTCAACATTTCCCTGCCACAGCAAAAGGAGGCAGACGTGGTTGTCTTGGATTTGTCTCATAGTCCTTGCCCCTCTCTGAGGAAGAAGCTGGACTTCCTGTTGTGTGGATAAGGAATGATTTGGCCATTTGTCAGCCAGCTCTGTAAGATTTTATGATCAGTCATATTGCCTTACTCTACTTTCCACCATCCATACCTGCAGTCACACTTTTTTCTCTGATGGCAGAAACCCATGAGAGAAGAATCATCCATGCCATAGAGTTGTTTGTTTTCCAGCCACAGGTCAATATCTCTTCTGAAGATTCTGTAGGAAGAATAGCTGAGTTGAACACCTAAAATTCCAGAAAAAAAAAAAAAGGTCTGAGGGGAAAAATCTTTTTGCAAAAGTTTTTCTTCTCTCTCAGTACTAAGAATTCAGCTGAATATTATCTGGAGATGACAAACTGGTAGAAAGGACATTTTCTAAGCCATGTGATGAGTTTTTCCATCTTGCTTCAATATCCTTGATACTGTGCAGTCATCTTCTAACAGCGAAAGATTCCTATGTAATTTTTGTGCCCTTTTCTTCTCTTTGAACAGAGTGGATAGTCTTATATCACGTTCATTGACCCAGAAGTTTGTAGGTGACCTATATTGATTGCCTCTACTGAGAGCTGTTGATATTTCTTGAAAGAGTGGACAACTTCATTGTTTTTCATAATTTTATATGAATAAGACATTGATTCTCCTTTCTTATGTCAAATGAAATTGTGATTATGAAATCAACAGCTTTTGTATGATAGCTGTTCATAATGTTCTGAGTGACATGGAACTGATGGTTCTCCCTGAGCTCTCAGAGACTTTGTTTGATATGATAGGAACAAAATTTGATTTTTGCAAAGCAATTTTTAGGTTCCAAGAGATGAAGGTTTCAGACCCTTAAAAATTCATGTGTTTCCGATGTCCCTGTTCATTAGCAAATGCTTAAAATGTCCCTCAGAACAGTTTTCACATTTTTAACATAGAAAATGCTTTTATTTATTTATTTTTCTTATCCTGTTGTGCCTCTTAAATATTTCTTCTTCTAGTCTTCAGCTGAAGGCTTTGTTACCCTGCTCTTTAATTACTGCTGGTTTGATTGACAGAAAAACAGGACAGGAGAGTCGGGGAGGTTTTTTTAAGTGAAATGAAGCTTTTTCTTCTTTATCCTTAGTGACACAAAGTATCAAGCTATTAGCAGAATTTCAGAGAAGCAGAGAAGGAAAACTCCAACATTTGATGAAAAATTGTAGGGAGTGAGAGAACAATCAACAACAAAAAAAGGAATTATATGAAAAGGGAAAGTTAATTGGTATAGAAAACTAAATTCAGTACTCGTTTCTGGGCTACTTTAACGGTTTAATAACTGCCAATTTTGTACGCATGCACTTTGCAGTTGTACTAGGAATTTCATCCCCAGCTTTTACAGGGAAAAGATAAGCAAGCAAATATACTGTGGCCACTGAATGCCCTAGTACTGTGTTTTATTGTGTTTACTTTATAATCCCATCATCCCTATGCCACCAGCATGCTTGAGGGGTAGTGGAGGCAGCAGTCAGCACTCCCTGTTGGCTCCCTGTCTTTCACTGCTACCCTAAGGTACTTAAGAATGACAGTATAAAGAATTTCTGTGCAGATGAGGCTGTAGATTTGGGGAATTGGCTGCTTATAGACAAGGATTCTTTTGGTAGACTTAATTCCTTTAGCAAGGGTGAAGAACCATCTGTGGGGATTCTTGTCATGTATAAGGAAGTTAGTCATGCTCTCTGTGGAGTTGAGTTTCTTGAATTTTAATGAAACTCATGTCAATCTGTCTGTTCTATACCCCTGCGTTGAAATCAGTGGTCAGCTAGTCAACAATCACAACAGTAAATCACAGCAGAT
Source organism: Passer montanus (assembly GCF_014805655.1). NCBI lineage: Eukaryota > Metazoa > Chordata > Aves > Passeriformes > Passeridae > Passer > Passer montanus. The sequence goes on along the minus strand of NW_024360277.1, from coordinate 450,972 downwards.
AAGCCATGAAGGACAGCAGTGAAGAATTCACAGTTGTTTCTTTCTTTCTTTCTTTCTTTCTTTCTTTCTTTCTTTCTTTCTTTCTTTCTTTCTTTCTTTCTTTCTTTCTTTCTTTCTCTTTTCTTCTTTTCTTCTTTTCTTCTTTTCTTCCCTCCTTCCTTTCTTCCTTTCTTCCTTCCTTCCTTTCTTTCTTTCTTCCTTTCTTCCTTTCTTCCTTTCTTCCTTTCTCTTTCTCTCTTTCTCTTTCTCCCTCTTTTTCTCTCTTTCTTTCTCTTTTTTCTAGTTTCCTTCCTTCCTTCCTTGCTTCCTTCCTTCCTTCCTTGCTTCCTTCCTTCCTTCCTTGCTTCCTTCCTTCCTTCCTTGCTTCCTTCCTTCCTTCCTTGCTTCCTTCCTTCCTTCCTTGCTTCCTTCCTTCCTTCCTTGCTTCCTTCCTTCCTTCCTTGCTTCCTTCCTTCCTTCCTTGCTTCCTTCCTTCCTTCCTTGCTTCCTTCCTTCCTTCCTTGCTTCCTTCCTTCCTTCCTTGCTTCCTTCCTTCCTTCCTTGCTTCCTTCCTTCCTTCCTTGCTTCCTTCCTTCCTTCCTTGCTTCCTTCCTTCCTTCCTTCCGCTACTTCTCTCCCTTTCCTTATTCTTCTTTCTTTCACATTTTTTCTCTCATCTTTCTTCCTTGCTTTTTTCACCTTCTACTGACCTTCCGACACTTCCTTCCGACACTTCCTTCCGACACTTCCTTCCTTCCTTCTGCCACTTCCTTCCGCCACTTCTCTCCCTTTCCTTATTCCTCTTTCTTTCCCATTTTTTCCTCTCATCTTTCTTCCTTGCTTTTTTCCCTCTTCTCAGAAAAGTAGTCTGAAAGTGTAAAAAATTAGGTATTGACAAATTTTTTTGGTTTTGAGTAGTAGGTGTTTCAGAGTGTAAGAAGAGGAAAGATAAAAACACCTTACATTTTTGAGATATTTTATCTTTTTGTTCCATCTATGCTTTTTATTGCTAATTTAAATTACTTTCTGTGCCCTTGATTTCCTTTGGTGTCTGAAATGCAGAGGCTGAGTTTTACTTTCCTAATTTTTTTTTAAATTTATATGTACAAAAATACAATATGCATGGAAATCAATACATCTATTTAAAAAAAAACAGAAGTTACAAAAAAGATCACTACAAATCACAAAGTATTGGATAAATTTTTAAGGGTTTTACATTTTAAGAATACATGAAACAATTAAAATGAGAAAAGCTATTTTGTATAATATGCTGCTTTATTAAAATTTGTTCTTCTAGTCTAATGAGACATCTTTCAGACTCCAACAGTAAATGAAATACAGTGAACTGTTCCTTTGTTTTTTTCTTTGTTTTTGATTTTTGCTTTTATCTCTCTGTCACTCTTTTCTTTCCAATTTGTATGATTTTGGAAGAGTAAATGTCTCTCTTGGGCTTGCTTTGAAATCTTCTAATAATGTTGTGGAAGAGGTTTTTGGAACTGATAAGAAAACACAGATGTGTATTCAGTTTCTCATTTTAGGCTGAATGGGGTAAGTAGATCTAAACACCAGCACAAAGGAGCCCTCCTGGGCTGTGGAGACCTTTCCTTCCTCCTATTGACATCATGGCACAAAACCTCATCCATATTAAGTTCTATCTTAAAAGTGAATAAAGAGCATTTTCAAAAACTAAGTTATTGAAAAGTTGATATCTCTGCTCTAACACGTGAGTCACATTTTTAGGGCGTGTTTCTTTTGTGGTTTTTGTTTTGTTTTGTTTTGGTTTTTTTCTTCTGTGTAGCCATTTGGTTTGGGCAAACTACAGCAGAGGCAGGAAAAACCTAAGTTTTCAGTCATCCTACTTCATTCCTTTCAATCAGGGACAGCTATATAATCAATACCTACATTAGAAAAGCACACAAATTTTTCTAAAATTTTACAATCATGCACAATATGTTACAGATTATTTGCTGTATATGACAAAGATACATGGTAGGAGAGTGAAAGATGCTGCAGGATAGGAGGACAAGAAATCAGGTCTATGATCATTGTCCTGAGCCCTTCCACTGATGGATTGTTTGATAAATGAAGTTCCCATTTGCCCAGGAAAATGTTGCCTGGATACAAATTTTCAGCACAGTACTGGACTACTGAGATTATCTGTCCTTGAATAAGCCTGGTTTGGATATGGACTGTTCAGATCAAAGGAGTATGAGTTTGTTCAAATCTATACATCTTGAAATCATTTTTGATCTTCCTTTTACATGGCAGGTATCATGCTACTGCTCCTCTTGGGAAAGTAATTTTAATCTTTTGTCCTGATGTTGAATTTCTACTCAGAAATAGCTAGAAAAATTGGATGAAGTGTGCAAATTTCAGTTTTGTTTTTTCCCCTCCACTCCCATAACATAGAAAAGCAATCAGTTTATAGGAAGCTGTTGATATGTTGCCAACAACACCAAAGTCATGGGTCATCCCCCACTGAATCTCCTTGGCCATTCACAAAGATTTGGGCTTGATGATCCTAGTAGTTCCCTTTAAGCTCAGAATATTTTTGTGATTTGGTAGAGACATTCTTCTCATATAAACTAAAAGTCAGGATTTCCTGCATACCCAACTCCTGTGACTTCCTGCTATTTTATAAAATTAACAGAATTATGTTAAAACAATCTTCAGGTACTGCCACTCTTCAATAGAATTCTTTAAAATGTAGAAGTGTCAACTGTAGAAAAATGAAGAATCCTTTCAAGTTGGTGATAAATGTCATAATATTAGAATCTTCCATGCAGTCAAGATATTAATTCTCTTAATTATGAAATGTCAGGTTTTGTTTCCTCTTATTATGTCATGTGTAAAATTTGCTTGTGTTAAATGCTTTACCCAAAACATTGAGAATGTTTTGCCTTCACATTTTCCTAATTTGCCTGTTTGAGTTTTACAGATAGCCAAACAAAATTCAAAATATTGCAAGGCTATAAGATTGTAGGCCTCAACATTAGTGAATAGGAAGTGATTAGCCTAAATTATAAGGCAAAGGAGAAAACCACTTACAGATTTGCAAGCCTGACCTTCATATGAGTTCTTTTTACTATTCTTATTGCACACAACAGCAAAGCATTCTTGTGCTGAAAATTAACTGTTTGTTTTTTTCTCATAAATCCAAAAAGAAGAAAGAATATTTATATTAGGATCCTATTTTAGTTGCTAGAACCTTTTTGTTGGGTTTTTTGCTTGTTTGTCTGTTTGTTTTTGGGGTATTGGTTGGGTTTTTTGGTTGGTTGGTAGGTTGGGGTGGATTTCTTTTCTATGAGTTTTGTTTTGGTTTGGTTTTGTGTGGTTTTGGTTTGGTTTTGTGTGAGTTTTTTTGTGAACTTTTTTTTGGTTGGTTGGTTTTTTTTTGTTTTTATAGGGTTTATTGTTTGTATTTTTGTTTGATTGTTTTTGTTTTGTTTTGGTTTTTTAGGTATTTAATTTCTGTAGGAGTTAGTTGCACTGCAGGAGTCAGACACTTCGTCCTTTTTTGTCTGGATATTCTGAGGTCTGTGGTATAGCAGAGTCACACCACCCTGAGCCTGGAATGATTGCGAGAGGATTTTGACTGGAAAGGTCTTATCTTACTTTAATTACCTTAGCCTCAGGAACTGAGTGCTGATCTAGGGTATTTATAACAAATTATAGTGAAGCAAACCTTTCAGAAGACAAAAAATTCTCCCACTTCCAGCTGATGTCTAAGAGTGTCTAAGATGGACCAAGTGAAATGCCACATTTTTACAGAGAATTACAGAATCACCAAGATTCATTTATTCATTTGAGCTCTATCAATGATTGAACTTTAACTAATGGGGTCCTCAGACACTCTTGATAATGGCAACCACATTAATATGTAGAAAAGGCAGGCTAAAGTCTCAATGTAAACTTACTGGGAAGCATTGAGGCAGTGGAAAAAGACCCAGTATTTTTGCCATAAGTATGGTTACATGCAGTAATGCATTTGCCGCTGAAATGCATTACCCAGAGAGGAAATACAGATTCTGTTGTTGTTCTGACCCCCATAGCCTTTTTTTTTTTTTTCTGAATATCAGCTCTATTAAGAATTTTTCTTATTTCCTGTCTGGTCAGCTAAAAAATACAGCATTTTTCCCTGAGTATTCAGATTCCTTCTGACTTTATGGTTATGAACCTGTCTGCTTTATGTGGCTTTTACTGGTTGCATCCTGTCTTCACATGTTTATTTCTTATGCTTAATACAGCGTTTTCTGATCTGTAGTTAACCACTGTCAAAACAGATCAAGAATTTCTTCCTATCCTCAGGGTAATTAATAGAGAAACTTCTTTCTTATTTTATTTTGGAAATGTTTGTAAAAATTAATGAAGCATGTTTTGCTAAATTGAAGCTGTTGAACTTTTACAACTGAAATATATGCTGCCTTAGTGAAAAAAGACTTAAGCATGGAGGAAAAAGTAATGTGTAGATAGTCCCTACCAAAGTAGTCATGAAAATGGCATGTATTTGTAGTGTTTGTTTTTCAATTGTATAACTTGAAATTCTTAATGAAAAACACACTTATGTTACTGATCAATTAAGGCTAGTGTTTTCAATCTTTTATTTAAAGCACATTAAAATTCCATCTTCAATATCCCCAATTTCAATAATCTAACGATCCTACAGGATATCGTTACACTGATTTAGAAAAACAAATGAAGACATGTAATATGAATCTTTCATGGCAGCCAACATGACTTAATTGAGAGCAAATCAAGCCTGACCAATTTTGTGGCCTTCTGAAATGGGATTACAGTAGTGGTGAATGAGAAAGGAGCAACTTACATCACCTACCTGGACTTGTGGAGAGCATTTGGTACTGTGCTATACAGCACCCTTGTCTGTGAACAGGAGAGGGAAGGATCTGACACACGAACTATGGGTGAGAAGTTTACTCAATGACACTGTGGTCTGATGCCTCATGTTTCAGCTTTTATATTTTTTTAAATTCTGTGCTGCTTTAGTGTGGGGGTATGATCTTCATATAAATGGATGGTAAGCTCTTTTCACAGAATAGGGAGGCAAAACAATTCCTTCTCTAGCTCGGGACCCAAGGACAACCAATCTGTTCACAGAATAGGGAGGCAAAACAATTCCTTCTCTAGCTGGGGACCCAAGGACAACCAATCTGGATCTCAGACACAAGAACATCAACAATGTGGACTGAAGACAGAAAAACAACAAGAATGGGACTACATGGGCTAAACCTGTAACTAGACAATTAACTCCAATATGTAAATGAAGCAGAGCTTATAAAAGTGTGAGACCTCATGACCAGGCATCCTTCTTTTGCGACCATTTTGGTTCACCTGGGGTGTAGCCCTGGCAGGGCTCTTGTGCTGCTCAAGGTGTATCCATTGAGGCCTTTCAACAAATCCTTACTTTATTGTTTAGCTCCCTCTAGTCTCTGTTCTAGGTCAGCCTTCACAAGGCATCAGTCACTGACTCAATATCTGGGTGGAGACCAGTTGCAAGTGGTGCTGCTCAGAGGTCAGAGCTGGAACCAGCATTGACACCTTTGCTGGTGGCATGGGCAGAGGGATCCTCAGAAAGTTCAGGCAACACTGAGCTGTGAGGCGAGGTCACACACTTGAGGGAAGGGATGCCAGCAGGGAGACCTGGACAGGCTGGAGATGTAGGACTGTGTGAATGTCTTGAAGTCCAACGAGGCCAATTTCCAGGTCCTGCACCTGTCAGGGCAATCCTGAGCACAAATGCAGTTTGGGCAGTGGATTAATTGATTGAGACCAGCCTTGAGTATAAAGACTTGGGGGTATTTCATGTTGCCCAACCTCTCCTATGGAGACAGGCTGAGAGAGATGGTATATCCACAACTTTTCTGGACAATTTGTTCCAGTATTTCACCATTCTCACAGTAAAAAGTATCTTCCTAATACCTAACCTAAATCTATGCTCTGTTCAAAGCCATTCTTTCTCATTCTATCAGAGCATGCCCTTGTAGAAAGGCCCTCTCTCACCTTCCTTTAGGTCTCTGTTAGGTAGCAGAAGGATGAAATGAAATCTCCTTTGAGCTTTCTGCAGATGAATAGCTCCATCTCTTAGATTATCCTCACAGGATAAGGCCAGGTTAAATAAGATGGACAAATCAAAGGTGTCCCTCTCATGGTAGGAGGATTCAAAGTAGATTTGTGGTGTCTTTCAAACAAAACCAATCTATGATTCCATGATTTTCTATAGAAATCTTTGCTATAAGTCCTTACTTAGATTGTGGTATTCCAACAGAAAGTTTAGGTCAAATTTACACACAGGCACAAAAAAAGAACACAGAGAGATAGTGAATAATTTCCATCTGAAACTACAGGAAAAATAAGTGTTTGACTTATGCATCATAAGCCTTTGTTGCCCAGTTTTTTGTTCCCGTGGTCATTATGATATCTTTTTGACTATATTTGCCCTCTGAATCCATCATATTGTTCTGATGTATAAGGTTTAACTTTCAATGTTTTCTCTCTCTCTTATTTCTTCTTTTCTTCGTTTCTTTCAAAGGGATTAGTCATCTAGTTTGACTATAGCCTCATTCTAATGAATGAAATAGACTGGAAAGAAAAGATAATATTCAAATTACCATATGACTAAAACTTGGTGATGCTGAAGGACTCTGCACTTAACTTTTAGACTCCTAAATCCAAGAAATTAGTTAGACACTAAAGTCCCCAAAACAAAATGAAAGAAGATGCAAATATCTCGTGAAGTTTCCAGTGTTCTGGATTTTAACAGGGTGCAGAGAGGTTTAAGAAGATATCTTAAATTTCAGTTCTCTCTTGGACTAAAGATCCTATATCTGGATTGATCTGGGCACATCTGTAAGGCTGGGACTCCAAACCTCAAATCAGATCCAGGCTTTGTTTAACATGGGAATAAATAACTGTAACAAATAACTGAGGAGATCTTGTGTGCCAAAGACTTACAGGTCAGCCTTCTAGACTTCTTTACCAGAAGGAGTTATAGTTTTGACTTTTTCTTTATTCAATGCTATAGTTCAGATAGAAAATTCTTATTCCTTCTTGCATGTTTTGTTTCCTTTTATCATACCAAAAATGCTATTTGATATGATGACAATGATGCTGCTGATGATGACAACAATTAATTTATGGAATATTTTTCTCTGGCAGCCAGTTCTTTAACAGCATTTAACTGATGCTGCTGAAATGAAGGAATGGTTAGGTTCAATTCTCTTTGGCTTGTGCTGGTTAATATTTCTTGACTAAACAGGTCCAAGAGAGATAGTTTTCTGGGAAGGGATACAACCACGGATTTTCCAACAAACTACACTCTGTGTATAGAAATTTGCACATATGTGTTTTTTCTGCTCACATGAAAGTCAAACTATTCATTGTTAGATATCCAAACATTGTTGTGGTTTAACCCCAGACAGCAACAGGGCCCGTTAGAGACACTCACTCCAGGTGCCTCTGGATGGGGGAGAAAATCTGAAAAGTAAAAGTGAGAAAACTCATGGGTTGAGATAAAGATAGTTTACAGGTAAAGCAAGAGTTGATCATGAAAGGAAAACAAAATTAGAAACCCATTAATGACTTCACAGGGCAATCAGGTATTCAGCCATCTCCAGGAAAGCAGGGCTCTGTCATGTGTAACCTGCAAAGACAGACATCATCACTATGAACAATCCCACATTTTCAGGTTTATATGCTGGGCATGATTCCATATGATCGAGATTGTCTCTGGGGTCACTTGGGGTCACTTGTCTTGGTTGTGTTCCCTACTCACTTCTTCTGCATCCCCACCCACCCATTCAGGGAGGCTGTATGAGAAGCAAAAGAGGCCTTAGCTCTGTGTAATCCCCGCTCAGAAATAATTAAAACAACCCTATGATTTTCAGCACAAATCCAAAACACAGGCCACACCAGCTCTCATGAAGGCAATTAACTCTATCCCATACCAAGCAAGCACAATATAAATTTTGCTGTCACATTGAACAGCCCAATTTAAGAATATACTTACATAGCTTTGATTAAAGTGCTAAAAGAGAAACACAGGATGGAGGGAAGTTTGCAAATTACAGCAAGGTGTGACATTGGACAACCTGGGACTGTCAACCTCCAGCTGTAATTTTCTAATACCTTATGAAATGTATTTTGCAATATTAATTCATTTTGTTTTGGGGTCATTGGCATTGTGCTGCCTTTGTACAGATGTAATAGGGAGTTGATGGGTTGTACGTAGTTTCATTAGAACTGAAGAACTGACTTAGTACCTCTGCCAGACAAGCAGAAAAAGAACCACTGTAAAGCTCCAAAGAGCAGTGTTTATAAGTTTTCAAATAGAAGCTGAGAAACACCAATAAAGTTTGGATTCAGCTCAAGTGTACCATCAACCTCAGGCAGCTTCCTGGTATTTTTATTTATTTATTTTTTTATGATCCATTTATCTAGTACCACTGAAAGATCTATAGAGAAAATTACTGGGGCAAAACAGAGATCCAATTGCACACAGTACAATAGGAGAAAATAATTCCTGTTCTCATTATTTGAATCGATAATTTGCTAAACCAGTATTAACAAGAGCAACAACTTTACCAGGTTAAGGGAGTTTTGTTCTGAGTAATGACTGCCTGGAGAAGGAAAGAACAGAGGGAGTAAATCCTCGCAGCCTTTTACTATGGAGGTAGCTCATGCAAGTGAATCAATAGTGGCCGGAAAGGAGGTGCTGTAAAGATGTTTTATTGGTTTGACTAAGTAGGTTGGCAGGGAAGCTGCTGCAAGTATCAGTGCAAACAATCAAACTGGCCCAAACACAGAGCTGAAGCCCAAGAGCCTCCACTTCTTGGAAGTACTAAAAATAATGTTTTGGTCATAAGAGCCTATGTCATCCAGCCTGACCTTGTGTCAAGGCTGTGAACTGCCTGGCCAGTTCAAATATTTTCTTTCAGTCACAGAGGACACCTTACCTTAGCCATTTGCAAAGGATTTTCTCCCACCTAATTAGCTACAAGCACACTTGAGCCCATTGCAGGAGAGAAGCATATGATAGCCCTGAAGAGCTCAGTTTTGGCTTACAACAGCCTGGATCTCTTACCCACCCCTGTACACCTGCCTGGGGCAGATAGCAGGAATCTCAGGCCTAAAGCTCCCTTTGTCGCGAGAGAGACTTCGCCAAGGGGTGACCCAATCTTCCTTAGATCTGCCTGACTCTCTAAAGCAGCCTTTCTCTCTCCATTTACTTCTTTGGGAACCCATGGAAACCAGGCTCCCAAGTGAAATCCATTTCCTAGGTACGTACATTTAGAGAGCTTGAATCTAAGCCCACAAGTACCCAGACAGTGAGCAGAGAGTTTTTAGCAGAGGCCATAACTTATTAAGGCATGTTACATTGATTGGTTGGGAGGTTTATGAACATACATAAATTATATTTTCACCCAACAGAAATTAGTTGACCCACAAGATTTTCAACATTGTTTTCAGAAAAATACAATCTGCTAACACACTTTCAGCAGTGAAAACTTTGCCCATTCCTACAACAAAAGGAGTCTTGAAAGTGCTTTAATGTTTTTTAAAATTTATTTTACTAGAAGTAGCAATCATAGTAATAGTAATAAACAGTAATGCAATGCTGTATTGGGTTTGCCTGATAAGGTTTTAGTAACAGAAGGACTACAGGGCTGGCTTCTGCAAGAAGCTGCTGGATGCTTTGCCCTTGTCCAGCACAGCCAATGCCAGCTGGATCCAGGATGGACCCGATGCTTCCCAAAGCTGAGCCCCTCAGCAACTGTGGTAGCACCTCTGGGATAAGAAACTTGAGAAGCTGTGGGGACAAAAAAACTGCACAACAGCAACTGCAAGGAAGCCTGTGCTGGAGCAGGATCCCGGCAACACCTGTGACTCCATGGAGAGAGGAGTCTAGGCTGGAACAGGAATTGGATCCCGGCAGGGCCTGTGACTCCATGGAGAGAGGAGTCTAGGCTGGAATAGGAATCCTGGCAGAACTTGTGACCCCATGGCAAGGACCCACACTGGGGCAACTTGTTCCTGAAGGATTGGCCCTGTGGAACAGACCTGTGCTGGAGCAGTGATGAGGAACTGAAGCCTGTGGGAAGGACCCAAACTAATGAAGTCTATGGAGGACTGTCTCCCATAGGAGGGACACCCACTGGATCCGAGGAAGAGTGTCCGAAGTCCAGCCCCTGGGGAGCAATAAACAACAGAAACAATGTGTGATGAACTGACCACAGCCCACATTTCCTATCTCCCTGTGCTGCTCTGGGGGAAGAGGTAGAGAAAATTGTGAGGGAAGCTGAGTTGAGTTGTCCACCTGAGCAAGCAAGTGAAGAGTGGATTTGGTGGGTGATGGGCATCCAGCCATGGTGAACCCATAACCTATATCTATGTATAAGGAAATTTATAAGCAAACAGTTTTAAGTCTGTCTATGCCCTTGGCACAGACAAAGATAATGGTGTTTACTACTGTTATTAATTATTATTTTCATTAGTAGTAGTATTTGCATTTCTATTTATTTGTATTTGTGTTTGTGTTTGTATTGCAGCAGTGCATAATGAAGAGCTACGGCAACAGATCAGAATTTCATTTAACTACGTACTTTGCAAACATGGAACATTCTTAAAATAATTTATGAGTCAAGTATAAAACAAAGCTAGGGAATACACACAAATATACATATGAATGTGAAGGGTTTTGTTTGTTTCTCTATGTGTGAGAGGGTGTAAATGTTTTGTGTATGTGTGAGACTGCAGAACAAAGTGGTGATCATAGTGCACTAAACACTTAAACAGAATAAATAAGCCCAGAATATCAGGTATTTTTCATCCTAAAATTTACAGTGAACAATAATATTGAGAAAATTTCCTGAAATTCACATGAATTAAACAGATGAAATTTATGTATCATTCAAACTCAATCAAACCCAGGAAAAATCTGACCTTCTTTAAAACCAGGCAAGGATGGAATATAATTACAGAAGCTTTCTTATAAAAGCAGGATCAGAGATTACACATCACAAACTCTTCTTCTTAGCAACTTTGTTTATACTAAGAAATGTGTCAGATGCTTTAAGTATTTTAGTCCTTAGTGTTTCATTTTTCCTCTTGACAGTCAAATGACCTTCTCTTGTGAAAAAATGTAGCACTGATGGCTAGACAAATGAATTACTACAAGTTTTGATTGTGTGAAGTTGGAGATCTGGACAGATTTTAAATCAGTTACTATTTTGAGAGGGGAAGAATGCATAAGAATGATTTTAGGTATGTCTCGTTTCTACCTGAGAGCAGAAAGAGGAAGCAAAAAAGGCTCTGCATTTTCTTCTGACAGTCTCTTATGAAAAACATACATCTCCCAGGTAAAAATGGTCATTGTTGAGTCTGGAATACATCACTGAACAGGAGAAAAGTAAGTTACAAGCAAAACTTATCTTGACTTCTTTTAACATTAGGAGACAAAGACAATTCCAGACATTTCAGGCAGCCTGGAAGTACTTCAGGCTGCAGGGGCTGCAGGTATTGTCTGGACACTTATTTCAAGATCCTTCCTTGCATATCAAAATCTGAACCCCTTCTGTCTCTGTGGTCACTGCACTGGTGCGGGCTATTTGGATTTGAGGATTATCTGGGAAAAGAATCTCAGTTATATACATAAAATATAGCACTGACTATGGATAAGAGAGGGGCTGCCAAGTGCAGCATTCAGACACCTGGCTGTATTGATTTTACACTTTTCCTGTGATTCTACATCATGTTCCTTTGGTTTCTGGCAATCTCTATAACTTTTATACTGACATAAATTGTGATAAAAAAGGAATCAAATAATCCCTCTTCCCCCTCAAGAAGTAGTTGGGAAAGCTCTATAGCACCATTAATATTTTGGCTAATGTGGGTGAACTCAAGGAGGACAAAAGTACAAGCAAAGTTAAATCTAACCTTTTGTTATTGTTTCTGTGTTGGCTTTGGACTTGTTCTTCTAGAAAGAATCTTTATGGAAAATTCTTGTTATTAAATGATTGCTATCACTATTCTGTTAAAAAAAAAAAAGAAAAATAGCATCCCACAAGGTCATTCGAACATCTCAGATTAACTTCTTGTTTCAATTAGAAACCAGCAGTACTAAGACCACACTGAAATGATGTGAAATTTCACTGAAATTTCACTAATGGTGCATTTGCACTTAATGAATGCTTGCTGCTTTGAATAGTAAAATAGCAATAAAAAGTGGATGCAGTCCTCTGAAACTCTGCATGTTTTAAACTGTGGTAGGTGGACAGACGAAGAGACAGCTGCCCTTAAAATCAGAGTTGCTTGCTTACAGAAGAGTATGGAGGGTTGTTTTGGGGTTTTTTGTTGTTTTTTGGTTGTTTGGCTGTTTGGGGTTTTTCTGGTCCTGTAAATGAGCATGTATTCTTGAAGTTCCCTTGCTGATGAGCTAGTGAAAATCTTCTAATGAAGCTAATAATGCTGTCTTATGTTCAGACCTCTGGCATGAAGCCAAAGGTACAGCACAATACCCAAACTTCTGAAAAAAAAAAAACCCAAAAAACCAAAACACCCAAATCACAAAAGGTTAGATACAGTTTCTTGAATAACTAGCTAAGAAACAGCAAAGCCAAAGTTTTGTCATGTCTCTATCATCAATGGAGGGGTTTGGAGCACTGCCCAGAGGGAAGCTGTACTAATACTGTCATTCATTTTAGAATTCACAGTACTATGTTAATAAATGCACTTGCTGCCTGTTTTTTTCCTTAAATTTGTTTTTTAACCATTGCAGTAAATATTTTGTGCAAGCTCTGTAAAGACTGGAGTCCAGTAACAAAGCTGGCATTAAAGAAACTTAGAAGGAAGGAACAATTAAACATATACACAAGCAAAACAGATGTAACGAAGAGAATTTCACAGGTCTGCAACAGAACATCATGGTTTGTCTGTCAAAGAAATTGCTTTATTAGAAAACTAACAGTTATCACCAAGAAATAGAAGTGCACAGCTAAGCTTTTTAGTAGTCTTTCAGTATTCCACATTGTTTGGATCATGGGCTTCTCCAGGGCAAATTAGCACTGTTTATTTCAGAAAATCATCTGTCTGCTCCCACAGGGACCTCTACTTCTTTGACTCCAGCACCCAGGAACCACACAGATCATCATGTATCACCTCCAGGGACTGAGGAGAATTTTAATAGCAATAATGTTTTGTTTCAATTCTTGATCACGCACTGATGAGTTTCACAATTTCAAACCATATGACATGAGAGACAGTAGGGGCAGCTTTGAATTTTGAAGGTCTTAAGTTCCCAAGAAGATGCTTTTTAAGAAACTTTTAATGAGTTGTATAAAGTAGGCTTTCTAGCCTAGGCATTCTTGAGATGAATTGTGGGAAATGATTCCATGAATAAGTAAAAGAAAAGGTTTCTAGTATAAAATATTTCTCTAGGATTCTGCTACTTCTACTGTAATCAAATTAAGAGCAAGAAAAAGAAGGCGTTTAAGAAGATTAATGATCTTTCAGAGGAATTCAGTTATGGATGGGATAGATAGATAAGAGTTTCTCTGTTTTCATAAATGACAACAAAAAAATCATTTTTTTGGGAAATCCTATATTTTCTCCAAGATTTTTTGGAGAGTGAAGAGTAAAAAGTAAATGGAAAAGGAGCCCTGAAGATCTTCAGGCAGGGGACCAATGCGCCATATGAAGGCAGACAACTTATTCCAAGCCAAATGATTAAAAAATGCTAGCTAAGTTATTTAAAGGCCATCTGTCAGAGACCAATGGTTTTTATCTAAAAAAAATGTGAGGGAAACAGCTAGAGAAGAGATATCTTAATGGAAGTGTGTGTAAAATCCACAAATCTCCCATTGATAGTCCCCTTGGTTTAAATCTCATAATCTCCAAAAAAAAAGTGGGGGAAAAAAAAGATTGTAAGACAAAATAAAATGTTTTGGAATTAATTAAATTTCCGAAGATACATCTAGCTGGTTAGATAAAGCATGATTTAAATGATGTTTAAACATAGATATGGAAAGATTTTATTAACATTAAGGAAGAAACTGATCCTGCTAATTGATACTAATTGACACTGATAAGTCTCTCTCAATTCCATACACTTTGCCAGATAGTCCCCCCCACATTGTACACAATGGAAAATAATTATTTGGTACAGAAAAATCTAAAATGTTATTTCCAAGATGTAAATAGTATGTTATTAAAACGGAATGATACTTGAATAGAAATTTGAATGCCTATGGTGACGACAGTCCACCAAAAAACAGTGAGTTCAGAATACTGGTTAGAAATGCATGACTTTGCCTATGGCAGTGAGGATTTGAAGATATTTGGTCTTTCTCTGCCTGTAGCAGTGGGGGTTTGAAGGATATATTTAGTCTATGTCTAAAGTTGTTTATCCCCTGTCTTGCCATGGCAATTATAATAATTCCAGATTTTTCCTTGTCTAGCCGCAAATATCTTGCCCCTGTAGATTGTCTGTTACACCCCTTTGTCCAGAAGGTTCCCTGTCAGTTATAATTTTTCCTTTCTGCCATTGGTCTGTGACTTTAGCACTCCAGGTTATCTTTATATTTGCTACCCCACAGCCCTCCTGGCTAGCCGTCCAGTCTCCTCCCAGGATTCCATCCCCTCGTCTATAAAACCCGCTGTTTTTCTCTGTTTCCCTGCTCTATTGCCACTGTGCCCTTTAAGCCCACATCCCCCCGGTGCAGGGCAGCGGTCAACAGTTTTGGTGCGACCCTCCGCTGCGAGATAAAAGAACACCCAGGTGGTGCAGCATCAGAAGACCCACTCCTGCTGCAGGAAAGATTGCAGCCGCTGCCTGCACGGCTCCTGCTGCGATAAATATCACCTGTGCGGCCACTCCCGCATGCTCTGCCGCAGCTGCCACCTGCGCTGCTGCTGCTGCCGCCGCTGCCCATGCGCTGTTGTGTCACCTGCCTCATGTTGTCAATGCTCCTGCCGCGGGAAAGAATAACTCCTGTGCCGCGCTGCCGATCCCACGCGGCGCCGCCCTGGCACCGCTTCTGCACAGGAAAGAAATAAAGCAGCTCCGAGGAACAAGCATAGAGCCCTTCCTTTTCCTTTATCCCGATCCTTTGGTGTGTGTCCATGTTTACCAGCCATTCCTGGCAATCTGGGACCCCAGCCAGTGGCCGAACTGCAATCCTGCGGGCCGGCAGCAGAGGTGTGACATGGCCACACCTGGCGCGGGTGCGGATCGTTATTTGTCGCAATTAATATGTGTCACTATTGATTGAGTTTGGACAAAACTGAACTTAAGTGGTTTCTGGGATTTCCTTGAGCAAGACACTGTCTTGAAAACAAAGGTAATACCATCATTGACAAGAAAGTCATAAGAAATATTGTCTTCCAAACCAAGAATCAATTGAAAATTGTGATTTTGCTAACATTGGAGGAAACAAAGAAGAATCTCGTATCTTTCAGTCAAATTACTTCTTTTTTTTTGATATAATAATTATGCTAGTTTTTAACTGAGTTTAATTAAACTACTTTGTATTCCTGAGCTTGTGTTTGCATTCCTGACAGACTTAAAATAAAGCACATTTTTAATTTTGCAATTGCTGCACTTGCTTTTCACTCTCAGTTGACCTCGTCATTTGTTAGAAACCTACATGGCCTTAATAGCTGAAACGTGAATTAATTTTTTTCAGAATTCAGGAGGCAACTGAAGAAAGTGCTGTAGGACTGCCACTGCTGTAGAAAAAATCCTAGTGTGCAGGTTTTTTGTTAAGGGTGAATGAACTCATAGAGTTAGAAAATGAGAGCTGGCTACTCCTCCAGTACCTTTAAGTACTTGGAACACAGAAGCAGGGAAAATGATAGGACTTATAAAAGTTCATCTGCCTCTATATCCCTCCTCTAAACTTCCCCATTCCAGGTAGTTGTTCATCTGACATGCTCCTAAACGCCTTCACTCATGAGATTCTGCAGCTTCCCCAGGCTACCTTTTCCAGCAGACAAAAGCAGAGTGACCATGTTAGCTTTCTTTTAGCAAACAGAGGTTGTGTTTTTGCTAGCCAGGCTCTTTGTAATTTAACAAGAAGTTGTGCTGGATGGATTCTGTGTAGATATCTGTAGCCCCCTTGTGGGTTCATTTTGGAATCCTGATACCCAACTTCCCTGATTGAGCTCCAAATGAAAAGAATGCCAGAAGTCTGACAAGGAGGGTGGCAAGCCACCAACAAGACCTTAATCAGCAGGACTATTGCATAGTGGGAGCTCACAAGCCACAAGAAATTAAGATAATGTGAGATGTGTGAAGTAAGGCCACAGAACCACTCCCTCATTCCAAAAATTAGGAATTAGGCTCTCATAGGAGCCACCACTGCCAGCGTTGAAAGAGGTGAACTGGGTTGAAAAAGTGTTGTGAATTCAAATATTGTTTTGAAAAGATGTTTTGAATTTGTGGCATCAGAGAATAATTTCCTCAATAAAGCCACAGAATAAATAGAGATTAAGGAAAGGAAGGCATACTTTACTTTACAGAATACTATGAAAAGCGATGTCCAGATCAGTGAAATCTGTGAGATGAAAGTATTTTTGTTGCCTAAGAACAGATTTATTTTCTTGTTTATGTAATAGGAAGTAAAAAGGGAAGGGAAGATCTGGGAAGAGAAGTTCCGGCAAGGGAAGAAAAATGAAAAAAACCTGAAACCTCACAAGAAGTCAATCATTAATTTTCTCTATGTGGAAATTACTTTATTCTACTTTTTCATCATAGTTTTTCTCCAATTATTTTTGTGACATTCATTTTTCATTTAATTATTCATATTCATTGCCTTACTTGTAAGGAAAGTCACATCAGTAGCACAAAGAAAATCATAAAGCAGAGAACTAGGAAAAGGGAAACAATCTATTAAAGAGCATTTCAAAAGAAGTGAAAGGAAATTGCAAATGCAAGTTCAAAATTATAGAAGTAGAAAGACAAAGAGAAAATGATCTCAATTGATAGTAAGTGGAGAGAGCAAAAAGAAATAAAATTGTGTATTAAAATGAAAGACAAAGTAAACAAATAATGTGATAATATCACAGATCTTTTAGTCAAAAAGTACCAAACTGAACATTTGTACAGATTTTTGTACACATAACCAATAGTTTATGAAAAATATCTAATGATCCCCAAGCTTGTATTGCATCAAGTCATCTTTTAGACAACTTTTTCAACCTGGTACCACTTATCATTGGATTTGGTTTCTACTTTGTTTCCCACAGACAATTATTTCCACAATTATAAAGTTGTATATATAAATATACAAATTAATGTAATTTACTTCTTCACTGAATCTTTTAGCTTTCACTACTGTTATGTTACTTGATTGATTGTGAAGTGAAAGTTCTATAATATAATTGAATGAAGATAATAACCTCATAACGAAATATCACAAGAGAGATAAATCAAATATAATATTTCTATAAGACTTAATGAAAAAAACCCAAACATTTACCTGGATTGTTTTGCACTTATAGCAATGCAAAATATTTCTTCTAGAAGTTTGTAGAAAAAAAGGCAGACAAATAAACCAACCCACCTATTTTTAGATGAAGAAAGTATAAAATTTGCAGTTCTATAGTTTCTGTTAGTTGCATTAATCTTATAGCGGGTGACTTATCTTTACAAGCCTTTCAAGGAGGTTATGGCAGAATTATCTTAGAAGTAGATTATGTCTTTTTCTGAATCATCTCAAAAACATTCATAATATTCATGTTCCATCTCTTCCAAAAAGTTATTTATTCATTAAGGAAATGACGCAAGTCATTCTTAGAAAAACTTCATTTTTATCTGGGGAAGGAAATGAAGAACAAAATCAGATGCAACTTCTATCTGTCTCATTAAGAAACTTTCTCTGATTAGAATAACCCAATTCATTTAAAAGCCATTTGAAAAAGGAGAAAAGTACGTCAGAAACTGGTAATGTAGAATATGGTAAATATGAACTGTCTTCTGAATATTATCATTTTAGAATAATGAATTTTGTGTCATCTATATTACCAGAATGAGGAAAAATATACACAAATACCCTTGTTCTCTGCTTACAGAGTACCAAATGATGCATGCTTATCCAGGACCATGCATTTGGAACAGATCTGTGTACTTTCTGATTAAATGACGGCCTCCTGCCAAAGAAGATTTTGTGTCTGGAGCCTGAACAAAATACCAGATTACATTCCAACATCTGTAAACCACCAATTTATAGGCAGGAAGGAACTGATTTGTCACTTTAACTGCCCATTAACTTTAGAAAAAATAATAACTTGCAAAATATGAAAAGAAAAAATTGCAAAGATGAGCGAGTCACATACTGACAGCTTCAAAACTGGCTTCACAAAACATGCCTTCTAGCAGGTCTCTGGCAGACACAATGTGATGACTTTGCTGTCACAAAAAATAGCCATTTATCGGAGCCCACCTCCCCCTGCCAGCTGTTTTCAGTCATACTGCAGAAAGGAGAGAGAAAATCCTCCTGATTGCATGTGGTGAAGTCTCTCCTTACTTAGCAAACTGTCATGCTCCTTTTTTCGGGAAATTCTTGTGCCCTCTTGGACTTTCTAGACCTTGATGCTCCCTTATGTAATGAGACTGTAACCTATATAGCCAAATGATACAAGGGAGCATACAGAGAGAGACCTGTGCTGGAGCAGAGGCTCCATTAGTCTCTTATTAGAAATTGAAGGACAGATCCTGTTCTTCTTCATGGTTCTGTAAGAAGAGTAGCTCCAGTGATTTCACCCAAACTGCAGTGGTTTAAATCTAGATGAGAATTTGTTCCTCCGTGACAGCAGCTCTGAACTTAATAGAATTGTGAAGATTGAGGGGTTAAAGTAATGAGTTCCTCAACAGTTCACCTCTTACTGCCAAGTATTCATTAAGCTTGTACTGGACGTCTTAGACAGTCACCTCTAAAGTCTCTGACTCTGGTGAAGATACAGTCAATCTTCACTGTAATGTCCTCAAAACTTATATCTCTGAAATGTGCTTTCATTAGATTGCTCTACAAATCACCCCTTTAAGACCAATTCTAAACATGCTTTCTGAACTGTAGAGTGATTAGTGCTGAATGCAGTACTTTGGGTGAGGTCCTAACAAAATACACTGTATTTCCTTAACAATAATTGAGTTGAAAGCTTTAATATAAGCGGGTTTTTTATTATTAAAATAACTCTCATATCTCTCTCTAGGTCAATATGCTGTAGTACCTTCCCATTAAGCAGATATTATGTCCTTTTATTACATTCTCCGAGACCCATTATTCTGCATTTATCTGCATTGAATTTGCTATCTATTAGCTCAAGTACTTAAATGATCTAAATCCTTCCCTACCTGACTGTATTGTTTCTCACGGATGACCTTTCCTCCCAATTTACTATCATCTGCACACCAGAAATTTTTAGTTTAAATAATATGCTCTGAGTCATTTAAGGTACTGAAAAAGCTGTGGATCCAACATTGATTCCTGTGGTGCCCCTGACACAAGTAACTTTGCAGCTGCTTAAAAGCATAACTCAAATGTGAGCTCTCACCTGCTGTAGTCTAGCAGTATGGCCTTCCCACTCTGAAAGAAAGATAAAGCCTTGCTTAATACGTATTTAACTTTTCAAAATTAGTCTTCTGCCTTTCTTGAAAAGTGTTCTGCCTTTCTTGAAAACAGATGGCCAACATGTCTAAAATGCTTGAGTGTATGTCTGCATTACAGCTGCAAAAAACCCCAGAGATGATGAACTCCAGCCATTTCAATTGCCTTTGTACAATACCAACTTTAATCTGTACCAAAACCTTTGTCACAGCCCTGCTAGACTGCAGCAGTGCTGCTCCTGGAGATGCATTTGCAGTATATTTGAGTTTGTCTCTGAAAGCAAACTTCCCTATCGCTGGATGTGTTCAAGGCTGGATGGATGGGGACCTGAGCAACCTGGTCCAGTGGAAGGTGCCCCTGCCCAGGACAGGGGGGTTGGTTCAAAATGATGTTAAGGTATCTCCAAACCTAAACCATTCTATGGTTTTGTGAAGGATAAACCCTGCCCAACTCACATGATCAGTCCCAATTTCAAAGGTTCTAAATCCCACTACTTCCATCAGGGTGAGAGTTCAAGGTCAGCTACAAAAAGAGCACAATGCTAAGATGAAAGCTAATGTGCTGTCAGCACAGTCAGTACTCTGCACAACACTCACAAGAAAGGCTGAGGGGTCACACTGTTTCACCTCTAACACATGGTGGAGATACTAAAAGATGAGCAGACTCTGGATTTCCAGATGGTCAAAGGGGAAGGCAGTTGCCTGAGACATTGAAACACTTCATTCTGACCACAAATCCTCATAAGCATTCCAAACAAAGCAGCCAAGTAAAATCTTGAACTTAGGCAGACATAATTTTCCTCTTTATCAGTGTTATTTGGGAGAGATATTTTGGATATAGGTGTGATGCAGGCAGGCATTTTTAGTGTGCCTGTGAGGCCTGTTCAAAGACAAAGGTTCTGTGAAAGATGGGGTGTTTTGTCACAAGCAAGTTTATGTAGGTTGATCTCTGTGTTTTCTTAGGTAGAGCTCTCAACAATGAGACCTTACCTGGATTTGTCTGTATTATCATTTTCAGTATAAAAATATTAAAAGCTTCTGACTTGTGCTTTGGCACAAGTTCATCAAAATGGCTGAGAGTATGTGGCAATATCCAGCTTTATGGGCAGAAAACTAACAGTTTGGAGGCCGGGATTTAAAGGATCACTTAAGAATTTTTTGGCAGAAATCAGCTCAGTTTGCTGTTCAGAAAACCACACTGCTTCACCAGAGGTGTCAGACAGACCCTTTCCACCTGTGTGCTGAGGCTTTCCTCTTCCCTGTAGCCCACTCTTTCAAAGCTTACTTCTGAAGGCTAGTTTTCCTTGCCTCTACTTTGCTTGGGGTTATTGTCTCTAATTATTGTAGCTTAAGCTTTTCTTACCCTGTTACACCTGCAGTAGTTTGTGCTCAGCCTGTCTCTGAGGGCAGACATTTGCACACATATCCAAGCTTTAAGTTTTCAGTGAAAAGGAGGTAAGAGAGATGTTGATGAGAAAATCAACAAAAAATACTTCAAGAACTGTATTTCACTTCAATAATTGAAATGTGTCTCAGCTCCAAAACTTGTGCTGATATTTTCCACTTACTCTATTTTTTCCTTCCTGCTGAAAAATAGGTTGCTATGACTGAGTAATTTTCTTTTTCCTAAGAGCAGGAAAAGAACCAATTGTGTATGCACAATTTTAAGTTATTTAAATTCCATCACCCCAAAAAGTGATTATTTTCTTTCCCTAGGAGGCGTTCCAACAAATTTCGTGCAGTCAAGGCAGGCTTAGCTACTTCTTTCTTTGGCTTTTCCACTTCTCTCTGTTCCCTCAGGATGTTCTACAATGATTATTTCTTTCTGTATTTATTTTTTCTCGCTTTCTTACTTTTTTTTTTTTCCTTTTTTTTTTTTTTTTAAACAATGTGTTATCCTGAGAGAGAGACCACAGCAGTATTGCTGAAGCATGATTAGGTGCAGTAAGGAAAAATCATCAGTGTTTGGTAGTGCCACAGTAATAGCATATTGGATAATCTGTTATCTCATTTGTGTGGCGTGAGCCAGCAAGAAAGAATGAACCAGAAATCTGTATGTTTTCCTGAGATTTTATTAATTTCAATTAATTAATCCATCTCTGTTTTGTGCATATGATATCAGACTGGCTTAGATGAAAGAAAAGACAGGAGCTAATAGGTCTCATGGGACAGATATTTAGTCTTTTGACATCTCAGTATTTCAAATATGAGACATTTGAAAATGATTAATCTTGAATTCATAAAGCTTTATAGAATGAAGACTTCCACTCATCCACAACACGGGTGATGATGGCACAGTAGAATATTTCCAGATGAGGAGACCCCACCCATACAGAAGATGGGGTATTGCATATTTCATGGTAACTTGCACTCTTGGTTTTTTGCAACTTTACGAAGCAGCACATCATTTGTTCAGTTTCCTGACACAGGTTCTGACCACTAGAAAGTCAGAGACAGTTATAAACTTATTTAGTTTAGAGACTGTGGAAGGTATCACACAGCAGCAGTTTTCAGGAAGTTAATTGCCACTGATACATCTCACAGATATTCAGCAGCAGCTAAGCCTCTTCCCCTTTAAAAACACTCAGTCACTCATATTCTTAGCCTGGACCTCATCATTTTTCTTTCTCTCCTCCTTCTTTCATGTGGAAAAATAGAGACAGAGTTCAGTCTGATTAAAAAAAATGCTAAAGAATCTGAAATGCTCAATGTCACTTTTCTGAGGTTTTGTTATCCTCACCACATACCTTCACTTTCTTCAAAAATGTCTTCTCCCACTTTGTTTTCTTTTGCTCTGTGTTTTGTTTTTCTTGCATACTGATATTGTTTAGTGTCAAAATCACTATATTATTGTCATATCACTAGAACAATGCAGGGAATTTATAGGTTTTTTACACCTTCAATAAGGTGCTTGGTTTGTACATATTTTCATTGCTCTGTCATTCCTCAATTAATTCAGAGGAGCCACTTTCTTGTTCTCAGTTAAAAAATTAACAAAATACCACAAACTTGTCTACCTCAACAGTTTTACTGATCTAACTTGAAAACAACAATACAATAAATATTTTAAGAAAAGTGAGTCAAACAAAATCTCAAATGTTCTTCAGAAAATGATTTTTTTCTAAATTAAATATATTCAGGCATTCTTTTCCATATCCAATATTATTTAAAAATAATATTAAATGCAATTTGCTAAAATTATCAATCACAGCTATTATTTTTAATGAAAAATCTTTTAAAGGAAATAGTTTGTTAAGTAAAAAATAGTTTTGTACTTAGGTAGAGAAAAAAGGAAAACAATAACAACTTTTTGATTTGTTCAGTCTGAATACTGAGCTTTGATACTAACTTAACTGGACTTTCAGACATTTTATAGTGCAGGTACCAATGAGACCTTAATCTTGAGTTCTTAGCATCTAAATCTTGGTGCCAAAAGAAGAAGGAACACATTTTTGAGATTTACAGATGAAAGAAAACAATAAAGTCTATTTTAAAAATTGTCAATATTTTCTTTCATTTTTCATTTAAATTTAAAAAAAATATTTTCTTTTTTTTCTCCTTTTTTTTGTCCTAAAAATACCTCTTGCTCTTCCACTGAGATTTTGATGAAACACTTATCTGAGTTGTCAAACATCAGAAAACACCTTTCTTTCCTGGGGAGGAAAAAAAAAAAAAGGGAGCAGCTTTCCTATGCAAAAGCATGATGTAAACTTCTGGTATTTGAAGCCTAAACTAAAACTTGCTGAAGTCAGTGAATATGAAGCTATTCATATTCAGGAGCTGTCTTTCGGATACTTGCATTTCTTTGCCTTTGTGATAATACAGATGGTATAACACTAGGAGGTAGGAGACCTGGGTTTCTTAACCTAAGGAACATTGTTCCAGAAATTCTACCTCAGAATCTGAAACAAGCCTTGGAAATAGAGTTTCTCCTACCTACACAGGAGTTTTGCATGCATGGCTTAAAGGAACAAATGAAAGCTGAATTTCCAGCCAAGGAGCTCAGCTTTGAATGAGAGCTCTTTTTCCTGGAGTGCTCACAACAAATGTTCGCTTAAATGAGTAATCACAGGATGAAAACAAGGACAAATTTAGGTGCCAGCCAGGGTCTAGACCCATCTCTTCTTTTGGCATGCCTGATTTTGGCAGACTTTTCTGTACTTCTGGAACCAGAGGTTTACAGGACCTGCAAGTCCTTCCCACCCAGCTTCACTCCAGAGAGGGGAGATGGATGTCATCTCCTTCAGCAGAGTTCAGGCTCTGCTGCAAGGCTTGTGTTTTGTGGTGAAACAACTGTCATTTGAAACCTTTCCATTAATTCAGTTCACCTCTCAAACACTTTTTTTTCTTTTTATAAATACACTTCACATAACATATAGTTATATACCATAATATAGCCTGCACCTATTTCAGCTGGAAAGAGCCTGAGTATACTTCACGTCAGAAAGTTCTGAAGAATTATCTATTTCAGTCATACATTTCCATAAATAAGAAATAAATATATGAGTACTCAGTTCAGTAAAGGCAGAGATGGTGATGAGAGACTTCCCAAAGTAACCCTAATTACCTGAAAAGTTTTCTCATAAAGACTTCAACAGATAGGATGTCTCAGGTGTCTAGGCAAAGTGGTTTTTTTTCTTTTTCCCTGCACACAGGTACTGAAATTCCACCAAAATGTCACTTTAAATGCCTAGGTAGTTAGTTGAATCCCTGCATAAAGTATCTCAAAAATATATTTAGATGCCTAGACATATATGCTGTGTTAAGACACCAAACTTTGGGGAAATGCATCTTTCTGATAAGAAAGATGTAACAGGACTACGTATCTTCCTGTATCTGACTTTGACATTGAGTCTCTTTCAATTTACTTTGGGGAGGGGGAGGATTATCTCTGTCTCAAAAAAAAAAAAAAAAAAAAAAAAAAAAAAAAAAAAAAAAAAAAAAATTAACATCCTGCAAGCTATAAACAGGTGCAACAAATATTATTTACTCACATTCTTATTTTACAAGCATAGAAAAACCTGATCCAGATCTGCTCTGATGACTCATTTTAATAGACCTTGTGTGATTTTAATTGGTTTAATGTTGATTTTATCCCTCTTGTGAAGTATTTTGCTGCAGAAAATTGGAATCTCAACATGATCTGTGCTGGGATTAAACAATATCTCTCTTTTAATTTTCTTCATTTTGTCCTTTGTTCAGTATCTGTTTATGCATCTAATGGATGCAAAAGTGTGCTTTATTTCAGAAGCTATTAACTCAAAGAGAAATATTCTGTGGTTTTTCTTACTAACAGACAATATTTATGGTTTCTGTTGGGCCATATGGACAGTATTTCAGAGTCACCAGAGTCTTCTATGTAGAAGGAATTTATAGTTTGTAAACTGTGCTTTCCTCTCCCAAGAAAAAATGGAAAAGCATGATACTGGTAACAACTTACCAGACCATTTGTGGCGTCATAAGTGAGAAACACAAGGTAAGGAGAGACAAAAAACCCAACCAATCAGCCAAATAAATAAGCAAGTCTTCCTTTCAGTATAATTTTTCACTGTTGAAACTGCTAAATTTAGGAGGAGAGCTACTTTTGGAGAGTAACTCTGTAATGAATAACGTACCATGTAGTTGCACAGACGGATGTGTTGTAGTGGTGGAGAGAAGCAGTAGACTTTTGGAAAGCTGGAACTGGAGTAGTTGGATGTACTGGAGTTGGGAAATTGCTCAGCAACCAGCCACAACACTGAGGCACCAACAAGTCTCTGGGGCCAGATGGGATCCACCCAGAGGTACAGAGAGAGCTGGCAGAACTCACTAAACCAGTTTTAATCAGCATCAGAAGAAAAAACTTCAAGTTGTGCCAGGGGAGGTTTAGATTGAAGAGTAGGAAAAATTTCTTTGCAGAAAGGGTTGTCAAGCATTGGAGCAGGCTCCCCAGGGAAGTGGTGGAATCACCATTTCTGGAAACATTTAAAAGCTGTGTTGATGTACTTGGGGACACTGTTTAGGGGTGGTCTTGGCAGTGCTGGCTTGGACTCGATGATCTTAGAGATCTGTCACATCACAAGTGATTCAGTGATTCTTTGGGTTGATGAATTTGTCATAAATACATATATGCATATAAAAGCTAGGAGGGAGGTTTTGAGCTCATCTGAAACATTTGTACCTTTTGATGTTGATGGTCTTTGGGCAAGAGTATGTAGAGTCTTCTCCTAATGATACTATAGAGACATTATAGAACAAATTTTTAAGGAACAGGTGAATTCCTGAAAGCATAATCAGCAATTATGCAATAAGGTGTTAAGTTACTCTGTGGAAAAACTATATTATTACCGTGTCAGTGAAGATGTCCTACATTTTGAAGTTTCCACAAAGATTTTATTACTTTGAAGTCCCTTGACATGACCCAAAGCAGATGACTATCAAAACTAATGTCCCATTCCTGTCTTCTATCTATATGTTTCTTTTCTTCTGTTTAGGACACATATCTTTGTTAAACCACTGCTTTAGAGATCATCACCAGAAAAAAAAACCAAAACAGTAGGCACTGAAAAATTTGAATCAGAATTTAAGGTTTCCTAACAAAGAAAATCCTGCTGTCATAAATGTTGTGATATTAGAGCACTCCTGAAAATTCTGGCACTTGAGCAGTTAAGTCAGCTCAACTAAGGCTGAGTTACCCACCAAGGTAAAATGTAAAATAAAAAACATTGAAACACATCTCATCAGCACTCAGTATTATTTATAGAGAGTGCCTGGGCATTCCAGCGGGTAATACTCCTGTTGTTTGTTTAAGTAAAATAACTAATTTGTCTCTTTAATAAGAACATTATAGATATCCTGTGAATTTCTATGTCAGCAGCACTTTGAAAAGATGGTGTGTGCATAGACAGACATACTGAGAATAAACTACTGAGAGCTTTACTCTGTAGGTAGAAGGATGAACCTGAGGGTAAAATATTTCAGAACTATTCTGACAACAATGCAAGTTTATGAAATGCTTGTGTTGGGAGAAAAAAAGATTATAATAATAATCTTCCTGCACATGAGTTGCACTTTTCACCTGGGAAACCTAAAGTATTTTTCAGACATCAGCACTCCCAAGAGGAAGGTCTTGTGTTATTCTACAGATGGATGAACCAAAGCACAGGGGCATCTATCAACTTTCCAGCTCCCTCTGGAGTAAAGAAGACTTTTCTATTGGGCAGCAAATGATGCCCTAGGATCTAAACTGCATTTAAAAAAGAAAGGAAAATGAAAAAGAGGAGGAGAAAAAGAGAAAATGTATTTTACAGTTTCAATAATCTGCCAAAGTTGTTGTGCACTGGTTGGAATTTAACAATACTAATTTTAATAGAAATGGCTGGAAATTTTTCTGGTTTAAACTTATTTTTATAAGTTGATCATGATTTTCTATAAGCACTTAAAACAGCATGAAACTTTTCCCCCCACTATTCTTCTTTTTGTGAGAGTAGTATCTCTGCTAAGTAATTTTGAGCTCAGCAGGCATATTTGTGTTAGCAAAACCAGGAATAGAGGTCCTAATGGCTGGACAATTTTAATCCCACCTAATACTATAAATAAACCAGAAAATATGCTCAGTAAAAATGACATGCTTTGAACTCTTGTTGCATGAGGTGGTTCTGGAAGATGCATGAACAGACATTTAATCAGACTGATTAACAGGTGTGTAATCTGATACTGGTAGCTCTTTGTCTTATCCCCATCTGCTTTCTTGATTTGTTATAAAGTTTGCTTCATGAAGAAAAACAACTGTAGAAGTTTGGAGATTTGAATGACATAATTTTTGCACTATTTGGATTTTTGCCTGTCTTTGTGTGTTTGCTTGTCTTTAGGAATGAACTATTAAAGCAATATGCACAGGACAAGATCCACACCAAACGGAGCCTTGGCTTAAAACTTCTGTAGAAGTTACAGGTCCATGCCTACTGCAGTAATCATGCCAATCAATACCAAAAGGCTTTTGCTTCAGTGGGTTTGTAGACTTTCTAAATTAAAGAAATCCAAATCAGCTTAAAAAAAACCATATCAGTTAGAAGTAAGAAGATATGTTCCTCCCCAAGGGATGATATTCTTTGCCTGGATCTTACCAGTTCAGAAACTGATTTTAGGGTATTCATGGTTTAAAACATACTCTGTAACATCTTTTTGGTGTCACTTAGAAAGTCTGTATATCATAATCTGTAAGCTTTGCTTTCTAGGTTTTCTCCTTGGTTAAAAGAGGGCTCTCACCTCTCTGTGAAGTCTCTCAGACTGAAGTTACATGGCAGGCTCTCCTCTGCCAGTGCTTTTGTCGCTTTTTCCCCTTCAAATGATGTACAACACACTTGCATGAAGAAAATGTAGCTATGAGTGAGAAAATACTTAGCTAATTTTCTTGTTGACAATCAATGAGCTAGAATACCAGAGCAGACAGTGGGCATAGAATGCTCAATTAGTCTAGTAGTTTGGGATGAATCAGAATTCAGAGATACAGACATTGCCCTGACAGTCAATGCTTGCAGAATTATCTCTGGAGTAGCTTAGGAAAAAAAAAAAAAATCTTCTACACTGCAGCTTCTGCTTTTACTTTCACAGAGATGAAATGTCTAAAACAACAATAAAAGTTTGAACTATGAAATAATTTATTCTAATGCAAAAGCAAATGAAGAGGATGATCCCCTAACAGAAAGAATAAGAAGATTAAGGTCACATCTAGTGCAACGGTGCAAGGATTTAGCAAGGCAATGCAGTTCCATGAAACTTCCTTCCCCACATTTATGATAGTACTAGCTTGGTTGCACAAAATAAAAAAGGGGGGAAGGAGGAGGGAGAGGAAGAAGAGCCCTCTGAAGTTACAATCTTTATATGGAATTATTTAGGAGGTTTTCCATCACATTTAGATTTGTGATGAAGCTTGAGGTTTCAACAAAGCCACGTTTCTCGTTTCAGGTGCAGACAGAGATTCAGCTGGATGATGTGCAACACCTGAGCTGAGGGGACAGAGATTCAGCTGGATGATGTGCAACACCTGAGCTGAGGGTGTCCTGGGGGATGTGGGAAAGGGGAACCCCCTGACAGCCACAGCTGCTGTGATGCCTCTTCCTGGAGCAGGGAACTTCCCTGAAGAGAAGGACAAGTTGACACAAGGTTGGGACATCTGTCTGCAGGTGAACATGGCTTGGCAAAGCCCATGGCCAGGCTGGACAGGGCTGTGGAGAGATAGACACTAACATCCTACAGCAAGAGTGAGTGAGGGACTGCCAGTACCCAAAATGTGGTCCTGGGCTGCAAACAGGAACAGAAGGTCCCAGAGGTGCCTCAAGTACTTTCAGTGTGCATGCCTTTTCTGTGGATCAGAGATTTTCCAGGTTGGGATGAAACCTCTAAATCCTATTGAGAGACAAGTGTCCTCACTAAACCTCTGTTCCACAGCCAAAATGTGGTGGTGCTTGTAATCCATTAAGTCTTCACCTGAAGTTAAGAGAGAAAAAATACACAGAAAAGAAAGCGAAGAAGTTTCAGCATCAGAAGGTACTAATATATAACAATAGTTAAACTGCTTCATTTTCATCAGGTTTTATGTTGATTCATTTATCCATTTTTGATGCCAGTGAGGGAGAGCAAGAGTGGCTCCCTACTCTTCTCTCTCTGAAATTAAAAGGCAGTAAATTTTAAACCAATAAAAGCAAATGTTGTTTTGTTTTGTTTGCCTTTCCCCCCGCCTTTTTTAAATGTAGCTGATAGTCAACCTGAATAATTCACTGTCAGACGAGGTCACTAGAGGCAACTGCAATATCAGGACTTTAGAAAAGGTCTGAGTAATTTTATTGCCAGTAATAACAGTTTTGCCATTACAGAAGCTAAAAAAATGTTGGAAAGGTCACCAGTCTTCATGCTTCAAGATCTGGATGGTCACCTGTGGGGTCAGGACAAAACTCAGTAGGGCAGTGTGCACACCCACCAGTATACTTGTATACACACACTCACATCAGTATTTTCAGAATTATTCACTAATAGTTTTTACCAGGTGATAGAAAATGTGTTACCAGAGAAATAAAGAGTGTTAATTTTGAGCTGGTTAGTATTTTCAGCTATCTTGTCAGAGAAGGGTTTCCCCTTCAGTTTCTAGTTCTCATAGGAAGACGCACTTGGATATTTGGCACACAAACACCAACACATGAGTGGTTTACAACAGTGATTCAGACTCCATTTCACTTCAGAGACCACCTGAGACAATTGAAAATGCACTTTGTTTTGATGGATTTGGTCCCTTTTCTCCATTCTGGGAGAGATGCTGATCTCTTGTTCCTTTGCCTGGACCAAGTACATCCTCAGTGTATAGGACTGTGGTGTAGGGACCTCTGTCTTGATCCTACAGAGACCAGTACAACCACAGCAGTGCTTTTTAACTTGACATGTTGCCTAAGCAGCAAGGCCCAAAGTACCAGTCTGGAAACATTTTCTTACGGTGCTGTTGGTAGATTGTACTTTTAATGAAATATTTCATGCCATTAAGATTGGATGAAATCTGATGTTTGAGCTGACCAAAACCTAATCCGACCAAACGGAAGAGAAAAAAAAACCAAAAAACTATTCAAGTGAATCTGAAGTTTCAGTGGGATGTCTAAACACTGAAGATGCTCATCCTCAGCAGATGATCAAGTCTTATATTTTTTATGAAGAAAAATCCAGCATACAATGTTCTGGTGTAATCAAATTTCCACAAAATTCTTTGAAGCATTTAAGGCTGATTAGATGACTCAGCTCACATTCTGTTGAGGTTATCCTAGACCTATTACTCATACCTAAATTCAATATTTTCTTCATTGTCTATAGCAGTACAAATATGAAAATGTTCAGACTTCAGTTCTGACTTCCTAGAATTGTGAGCTTGAATGCCTCAGTCCTATTTCATGTGACACTTTACAGGCTGCCTACAGAGGCAGAGTTTGAGAGTGAGATAATCTTGCAGATCTCAGACTCCTGGGGAGAAGTTCACTTTTCCAGTTTATGAAACTAGCTGATACCAGTTTGCGCACCACAGCTGGATGCATCAGGAGGGAAAAGTTTGTAAACTTTTTTTTTTTATTTTTTTTCACCCAGGTATTGACCAAAACTGTAGCATGAAAATGAATGTAAAAGGAAGGGAGGTAAATTACAATTATAGACAATGTGTCTCTTTTACTTACTTGTTTTACTTGCTAACAAAAGATGAGGATGTTTTAATTGAAAAATTCCAATGGGTTGTCACTGTTTTTCAGTCTCCAGACACCTCTGGACAGATGTGTGTCTGACAGATGCACAGTATTGTAATTAACATAAAGGCAACTCAGTCATGCTTAATAGCCTGCAATAAACAATACCTTGATCTAGATCACATAATCCTCTCTTCTATCTCTATCTCAAGGATTGTCTAGAATTGTATCTATTATTTTTATGTTTTGTCTACTATTTTCTCTACCATGTCCATGTTCACAACAACTTTTTCAAACTCATCATTTTTCACATCCTGCATAGCATAAGAGATCCTCAACAGAAATTGAATATTTTGCATATGTGGAAGGAAAGAGAAGATGGGGAAAAAAACCCCCCAACCAATCAACCAAAACAAACGGGAGAGATAGATCCTCCTCATATCATTTCACATACTCGAAGAAGGTGCTCAGGAGAGGACACAAGGAAAGAAATGTAGCATAGCAGTCTGTGTAGGAAGAAATGGAACAACAATAAAATCTATTAAAGCACTGGGGGAGCCTTAGAACTCACAAAGGACACCAAAATGACTAACATACTATGCTTACTTGTTTTATTTCATTTGAATTTGGGGGGTATTTATTACGTTGATGAGTCTGCAATACATTTCTTTGACTGATTCATGAGTTGGCTTTTGTTGCATGTAGAAAACAAGCTGACACAAAAAAACCCCAAAAAACAAAACAAAACAAAACAAAAAAAAAAAAAAAAAAAAAAAAACAAAAAAAAAAAAAAAAAACCAAAAAACCAAACAAACCAACTCTTCTAATTCTTTCTGCCCACTCCATTTCCCTTTGGTAAATTTTAAATTTGAGAATGAGATTGGCTGAGAGCATAGGCATAATATCTTAGAAAGTAAAGGTGCCTTTTCTAATACAAAGTAGAGGTACAGTTGGATGGGATGGGCCCAGGAGGAAACACAGTGGACAATCAGCATCTCAATGAAACATACATGGCCCTCTTTTATTCAGTGGAAATGAAAAGGGACAAAGGGAGCAACATAACTCCCCTACTAAAATCAGTGTCTTCTCTCAAATATTTTTTTTTTTAATTTAAATGAAGATATTTAGCCACAGACACCAGCTATGTAGATATCTGCAGTTGGTTTAATCACATTTAGAATACAATGCATTTTATAGTCTATGTCAAATAATCATGTTTTTTGTTTGTGTGTGTATCAAATATATGCTTTCTCCCACTCTTTTCCTGTCCATCAACAATATCTTTTTACACAACTGGTTGACTTCATCCAAATTCAACAGAAAAGTAACAGTTTCAAAGACATTCTGTCATGTGCTGCTACAATGCTGTTTATTCTGGGAAAACATACAACTTGAAAGACACTGTTGTCATGCTCCCCTTAGTGAAACCTTCAGATGCTCATACTTTATTAAACATCAGAGAATTCATGTGGTGAAAGCAACACAGAGAGAAAGAAGAAAAGCTGGAAGCAGGTATTTATTAGCTCTGGTACTCTCTGAACTAATTATTTAAGCACTGTGATTAGCTTTGACCATGGTTTAATGGCAGACTATCTGCACCCTTTCAAAAGGAGCTGCCAAACTCATAATTGACACAGAAGTTTCAAAGATCCAATTTCTAAAGTGAACGAGATGTCTTTTAGATTTGGAAATGGTGTTTCATGCAAACACTGCAGTTCTCCTAACAAGGAATAATTTTTATTGCATATTATTTCTATATACAGAAAATTTAATTCTCCAGAACCATCCATCTGACAGTGTGGTTTTAGAATGCAGAAGTGTGGAAAAGGTCTTTTCAAGGACAGAGAGAAAGAGAATGAGAGAAAATATGGAAGTAGCAGAAGGAAGGAAGGAAGTGGCAGAAGTGGCAGAAGAAGTGGTGGAAGAGAAAGAAAGAAAGGAAGGAAGAAAGGGAAAGAGAAGGAAAGAAAAAGAAAGAAAGAAAGAAAGAAAGAAAGAAAGAAAGAAAGAAAGAAAGAAAGAAAGAAAGAAAGAAAGAAAGAAAGAAAGAAAGAGAAAGAAAGAAAGAAAGAAAGAAAGAAAGAAAGAAAGAAAGAAAGAAAGAAAGAAAGAAAGAAAGAAAGAAAGAAAGAAAGAAAGAAAGAAAAAGAGAAAGAAAAGTCCTCAAAGATGACATACATTGTTTCCTATGATCTTGTTCATGGAAATGCAACATGAAATAAAGTCCTTGTTGTGTGATCCTGTAAAACATGTATATGTGTCTCATATGTTATCAGGTGAACTTCCTGCTGCTTTACTTGTACCTTAGAGCTTGAAGAACACATTCCATATGCCACATATGAAAACTGATTACACCAAAATGAGAATCCAGCTCAAAAATTGTGACATTTTTAAAGTCTTTTCAAGAAAAATGCTGCAGTCTTAGTTGCAAACAAATCTCTCAGAGGGATTAGGCAGACACCACTTTAATTTACCCATTCCAGAATTCGGTGCCAAGAACACTACAAAGATGAAAATAAAGAAACCGCCGACTGTGCAGTTTTGTTGTTGGAGCTGCTGCGGCAGCAGTCTCAGAAAAAGGAGGGAACTGTTGTGCTACCTCGATCCCACACACACTGAAAGCCCGTAAGAAGCTGGATTCTCACATCCTTTTGCCAAATAACTGGATAGCAGCTGAAATCCACCAAGTGTGGCTTTGTATAAAGAAAACAAGAAAAAGAAAAGGCAGAAAAATAACAGATGTTTGGAATAGTGACTGTACTGCAGATTACGATAGTGTGGGGGGTCTGAAGAATGGAACGAGTTTTTTTTTGAGTGGCTTGCAAGAAGAAACATGGTGGTTTTTGGTAAAGCACTAAAAGAGGTTCTATGTAAATGCTTCCTTTTTCTTTGTAGTAACAGGTTGGGGTTTTTTTTGCTAATACAATGTTAAAGTTCAAATGTCATAATGCATCTGGAATCTCTCTTTAGCCGGTTCTGCTGAGATGAGCAGACAAAGGTGTCCTTGTTACCTCCTGGCAGCTGTTAAAAGACTTTGACTCTCACCTGCCATCAGCTATGATGCAGTTCAGAACATTGCAGTTTTTTGTCATTCTTAGGT
Organism: Passer montanus; assembly: GCF_014805655.1. Lineage (NCBI taxonomy): Eukaryota > Metazoa > Chordata > Aves > Passeriformes > Passeridae > Passer > Passer montanus. Next base: position 417,086 of record NW_024360277.1, on the reverse strand, counting down.
TCTCTGAACAGAATAGGTTCAGTCTGCTTCTATTTTTCTCAGATGATACATCACACTGACATGATATTAATTTTGCACTTGCATTATTGATGTAAATCGACAGTATAGAACTGGAAGCATGGTCATTAGAGTGTCCGAGAGCAGGATAAAATTTATTTTGGGTGATAGCAAGCAATTTGGAAGCCACTGAGACAGCTGGCTTGTTATCTTTCTTTGGACTAGCCTTACTATATTTAATAAATGGTTAGCCTGTTGTTAAGGTGACACAAAATTGGTTGTGCTGTGTATTCAATGCACCACAGTCACATTTTTCCACATGGGGAAACATACAATTACAACAAAAATGACCATGATTAGCAACTTTAAGCAGAAAGCACAATTTGCATACAAATATATTTTCTCATGTCTGTCCTGTTTTGAAGGTTGCATTTAACAAAATATTTGAACATAAGTATGTCTTTAAGTGAGGAGGTAATCCCCTTGATGGTGACCATCAATATTCTTCCAGTTGTTGACCTGATTGGATAATTCTCTGGAGACAACAATTTCCATCTAATCCCACCAAAGTCAAGACTCTTGTTTTCTCTAAGTCATTTCTCTCTTAAACCAAAGTTGAACTTTTGCCAAGGAAACCATAAGGTTTATAGCTACAATTTCATGATCCTATAAATCTTTTTAGTAATTAGGCAGGAATTAAGTAACTATAGTGTATCAATATTTGCCTGTGTTATCTATAATTTTCTTCCTACAATATAAGTTACTCCTCAAGAATAGTAAATTTTAGTAGTCTTACTGAAATACATTTTTAAAGTACTGTTCTCCTTAAAAAATATTCACTCCCAGTCACTACTGTGTGTTTAGCTCCTGCACCTCACATGAATTGTGTATGATACGTGTATGATCACATATTTACATATACACATATCTTTATTTATGTTAAAACATAAAAAATGTTCTAAACCAAAGCAAAAACTAAGAAAAAAAAATCCCTCAATAACTTAAAAATGCTGAGAGATGAAAATGACTTAAATAAAATGAAACTTGCAAAAGTGCAAGCAGCTGCCATAGCTGTTCTGCAATAATTCATATATTTTATTGTTCTGTTTTGTTTTTTAGATAATTAGTTGGTGGCAGAGGAATAATCATGTTGCATGAAACATTGTGAATTTAATTTCACAATGAAAGCTATACACTGTATCTACTGAGAGTTAAAAGGACAAACAAAATCTGTTAAAGGGCCAGAAACTCCAAAAGGAGTTTCATGCCTACAATATACTGTGCTTCATTGTTGGTTTGGTTTATTTTTTGGGGGTTTTTTTTTGCCTATCACAATATTGGTCTACATACTTGTAGTTTCAAAAACAGCAATGTAAAATCTTTCTTTTAATTTATTTACATGCTAATTTAAAAGCTCTACTTAACATTTTTTTGAAGAGTGAAATGATTGGGGATTGAACTTTAAGTTTGAAGTAAATGTCTTTCAGTAGAACTCATGATCAAGTATTAAATACTCTTCATGCTTTCATTGGAGCTATTCCCCTAAGTATGCAAGTTAAGTTCTTGTGCAAAATTCCAGGTTCAAAGTTCTTATTCAAAATTCCACCCTTCACTGAGGGAGTGAATAGTACCCTGCTGGAGGAAAAGAATTTAAAAAGACAGAAAGTACTCTCTGTTGTTCACAGGCAGTAATACAAAGACAAACAAAAAGTACATTCACACAAGAGAACCACACAAGACCTAGACGAGAACAGCTCAGCTGAATTTTCACATTCCTTTTTTTGCCCCCCGTTTGTGACTTCAACAGAAACTACAGCCTTTCTATCTTCATATCACCAGCATGGTAAATAACACCTATCAGCAGACAGTTCATGGGGAGCTCCACAAAGAAAGTAGTTTCAAAGCTGTGCTGAAGCATCTGAAATACTTTTGTTTTGCCAAACGGGCTTGCACATGCTGCCACGATGATCTCATGCCTGGGGAGGCAGCTCAGGTAGGCAGCTGTTGTGGTGTTATTTTCTGTGGGCTGCTGACAAGTTGAAATGTCACGTTCACGTCTTCGTGGTTTTTAGCAAGGGCAAGGGACGCGTGTCCGACAATTGTGCTCCAATGGGGTGGAAGTTTCGTCTGCCTGGAGCCCGAGTTATGTGCACTGTTACAGTTAATTATAGTTTGTTAACTCTTCCAAAGTCACAGCAGCCTCCACAAGGCTGTAATTGCTGTGTGTTTGCTGTGCACGCTGGAGGAGAGCCATTGCTCACCCACCTCTCTTTGCAGAATTTGGGTGGCTTCCTTAGGTGTTCCTCATCTTGTCAGATGAACAACAGCTTAGGAATTGCTCAGTCCTTTTCTCACCTAAGGGGTTCGTTATTTATTCCATTCTTGAATTGAAAACAATGCTACAAAGATGTTCTCAGTTCATCATGGCTCATCATAATCCCACTTTGGCATAATTAACATTTACACATAAATGCAAGATCTGCTGAAAGGCTTTTTCCTTTCTTTTTTCACCATTTGAAAGTTCAAAAATCATGATGATCTGTCCCCAAATCAATATGTCTCTTCACAGATCTTTCAGTCAAATTGTTTGACGTATCCAATGTAAACTCAAGACCTTTTTCCACTAGTGAGCAGGTAGTCAGTAGAGTGAAATGATCCAGCTTGTAAAGAATAGATCACAAAATTACAATCTTTCATATGCAGACTTCCCTGTATAACCCTGTTAGTTCCATTTCAAGAGGAAATGTTTGTGGTAGTAGACAGAAAAAAAAAATTAAAAAAAACCCCAAAAAAACCTCCAAACCATTAATCATTAATCAAACTCCTTAATTTTTTAAGCTGTCCTTATTCAAAAAGTCATGTTTCTGGTAATTTATGGAATCATAGAATAGTTTGGGTTGAAAGGGACATTTAGGAATCATCTAGTTCAACTGTCCTGCTACTGGCAGGGATATTTTCCATCAGACCACATTGCTCAAAGTCCCATCAAACCTGGCCTTGACCACTCCCAGGGACTGGGCGTCCACATTTCTGTTGGACAACAGTTCCAATGCCTCACCACCTTCACAGTCAATAATTTCTAATATCTAATCTGAAACTACTCTCTTCCAGATTAAAACCATTATCATTCCCGTCAGCAGAGGTTCTGGTGAAAAGTTCATCTTCCAAGCCTCATTTAGGTACTGGGAGGCCTCAGTGAAGTCTGACTTTGTCTTCTCCATGCTGGACAATCCAAATCCTCTCAGCCTGTCTTCACAGTAGAAAAATTCCAGCCCTCTCATTATTTTTATAATGAAGGAAGAAAACCTCTGAGTTCTTCCAAAGCACTAGAGTACAAATAGATTCAAATCAAGTAAGACATCAAAGCATGTTGTAAAATCTCACTAAAACCTCATTGGTTTAGATATTCATCATTTTCTATATCATCACTTAATATCCAGAAGCATGAAACTTGGTGGATGTCTGCTGAAATCCACAGGACTGAGCTGCATAACCATCCAGAGCAAGGCTGCTCTGTCTCTTACAGATTAATATTTAAAATATAGATCCTCTTAGAGTAATTCTATCTATAACTTGGCATACATGCCTTCTTTGACTGTTACACAGCTCTTCCTATTAAAACAAATAATTGATACATCTAACTGGTTTCAGCAGGGAAGAAAGGAGTAGGTGGTCTCATTAAGAACCCTTGTTTCGCAAGAAAAGCATTTCTCATTGTCTTTACCCAGTGATATAAATGACCTTTGCCATGGAATTAATGAAAGTATAAATCTTTCATAATATATTTTAATGTCCTGCTGGTAGAAAACTGTATGTAAAGCAAAACAAAACAAAAAGATTTTCAAATAAGAAATTTGTTATTAAAAACATTCAGTTCTCCTACTTCTACGAACAAGTATTTGATGTGTTTTTTATTTTATAATTTATATCTTATATACAAGATATGTAATTATATTTAAAGATATATTATATATACTATATATTTATTATGTAATAATAGAAGATCACATTTTCTTTCTCTTTTTTTTTTTTAAACTATCCAAACAGTAGTCTATCTCCTATATAAAATTATACTGCCAAATTAAGTTTTTTTTTTTTTTTTTTTTTTTTTTTTTTTTTTTTTTTTTTTTTTTTTTTTTTTTTTTTTTTTTTTTTTTTTTCAGTTTTGCTGCGCTACAGTGCCAAAAGAAAGCCAGAGTTTCTGGGTTAGAGACAGAGTGTGTCTAAGCAATATGAAACTGGGATCTGGGATACTTAAGTACAAAGTCCTGAAATCTGATTATTGCAAAAATATATTATTTATCTAAATATTAGTGGACTGCTGTTTGTTTGCTGGCCATGTGCTGTAATTATTTCACTATGCAGATCATGAGAAGAGAATTAGTATCTCCAACTGGCACCAAATAGGTGTCTAAGAAACCTGAACTTCCATTCTTCAATACACAGGACTAGCCAAAAAAGAAAGGCTGAAATAGCTGCAGGCAATTTCCTCATTTTCCACAGAGAGTAGTTAAACACCACATTCCCAGAACCTCTCACTTGAAGAAAGGTGAGGAGCACAAGGAGGAGAAGATGCAACAATCCCAAGGTTTATAGAATAACTTCACAGGCAGAATCCAGGCACTTAAACCCATTGAGGGCATATGAAAACTGAAGCCAGCCCTCGTTGATTGGGCCAGGATGAGCAGAAGGAAGTGGCAAACCCTATCTGCCCTAAGTTAGTCAGAAGTGAAACACATCTGCTCTGTCCAATGCTGCCTGTTCAAGTCCCTTTTTGCCAAGAGAGGTAAAAATGTCACCTCTCCTAACTCCCAGGATAAATACGAGTTGCTAGAGATGGAGAATTGTCAAGAGAGAAGCCTTCTCATGCCTTCAGAGCTTTGTCACTGAGAAGCAGACAATTTATACATTATAAAATCATAGATCAACATCAACTCTTTAGTAATATTAGCCTATAGTGACTTATCTGTCAGTGGTCAATTTATGTTTCAGAAAGGGTGTAATTTATTAATTAATTACATTTTAAATTTATTCATTATATTATGTATTTAGATAAAATATTGGTTTTCTTTCTCTTGCATATAACTGTTTTCACTTTTATTGTCTCTTCTATTTGTTCAAGGATTCTTTATTGGAAAATGAGGCTAAATATCTAGAACCAGATATATACTATATTTCTCTATCTAACCTTGCCACATATGATACTATTCTTATTTTGCTGCTCTCTTTTTTATTTATGTGACTGAAGAGCTTTTCTGGTTATTTGTTTTAATATACTTTGAAAGACCTACCTCAGCGTGGCTGTTGGCAATTCTTACATTATTTCTACGCTTTGTGACCTCTAAGCTGTACCTTTACTTGCTGATCAATCCCTTTTTTCCCTCAATTTCTCATAGGCTTTATGCTTACTCTTAATGTCCTTTTTGAGGTGGCTATACATCCAAATGCCTTTGGAAACCTTTTCTGAAAGTTTTGTTCTCACTTGCTTGATGTGCAAGTTTCAGATAACTTTTCACTGCTGACTTAAAGAGTTTGGAGGAACCTGTCACAGTGCAAGCCCCTGAACTCATTGCTTCTACTGACTTCACTTGCTTGTTCATGTAATTTGTCAGTTTTCCCTTTTGAAATTGAGTAACCCAGCTGAAGACCCACTTTCACTTATTCTCCATTTAATTCTTTTTCAATACATTTATGACTGCTAACTCCCAGGGTATTTCTTCTTCATCATCATCATGATGATCATCTTCATCATCATCATCATCATCATCATCATCATTATCATCATCATCATCATCATTATCATAATCACAGTATTGGACAAGTATTTGGCAGGATAGTTGAAGCAGGTACAGTAATTCCATCTGGGCATCTAGAAGTCACTGCCATGTCCCTTGTGCATGTGGATATCAACACTAACTCCTATATTTGTCAAAAATTTGTATTTGTGATAGTTGTTGAAATTAATGTGCAAATGCCACAATGTCCCAGCAAAAATATGTGATCTGTGTGTTTGTGGTATTGCTGTTTGATTATAAATAGATACAGGGAATGATGGTTCTGTGTCATCTGGATCTTCCATTCATGATTCACTGTTACGTTGTAAATTTGTATATTCCATACAGTGAAAATAAATGGGATTTAATGCAAAGTTATGTACAGTAAATATAACAGAATTCAGAGGGTTTATAAACACCAAAGATAGACTTCCTGGTCACAGATAAAAAGGAATGTTCACTTGTTTGCAAGACAAAAAGGAGTAGGTTAAAAGTTTTTTATCAAGGAGTAGGGTAAAAGTTTAATGTTTGGTGCCTGTTGGTGTTTGAATGAAGTTTTGTTCTTCAAGAAGCCTTTGCAGGACTGGCTCTATTACTGTCCCACCTTGCTTCCTGTTAAATTTACTATTTTTATGGCAGTAAGACCACAAGTTATCTTCTTGGATGTTTAGTATGCTTGAAAAATAAGAAAACACCTACATTTCAATGAAAATTGTCATTCAAACTCTGCACCATTTTTCTTTCATTTTTTTTAAAAATTATTTTCTCTTATTAAAGATTGTTTATATTCAAATCTTGTTCAGCTGGAAAACATTTGTGGGGAGATGAGAAAAAAAATTATATCACTTCAATCATATTTTAATTATGTATCTTTTTCTGGGTGCCGTCTTCAAGGTTTTACTGCTTTACTTGCCCATGGAAAGGAAGTAAAGAAATTTTAATTGATCCCAAAGCAATCAAGGGATCAGTCAAACACTGACACAACAGAGAAGGTATTATCATGCTGATAGTTCCACACGCCTCTCCTAAAGTAATCTTACCTGTCAGAAAAGATTATTCTAAGAAAACAGTAAATACTTATATCCAAACAAATAGGGATGGAATAGGGGGAAGTTTGGCAAAAAATATAGAAGTGAAATTGAAAGACTGAAACAGACAAACAAAGGAGAAAAAGAAACAGTTGGGCTGAAAAAATGTATCAGGTAGTGTTTTTGATTTGGATAATTCATCCATTCATCCACGTCTTTGTAAAAATGTATCATTAAAGGAACATAGAAAATTCTCCTGGGCAGGACAAAATATAATTTGCATATTTTCTAAGTCTCTTGGCCTCATGCATCATCCCATCTTCACAAACATTATGACTTCAGTAGCACACTATGGGCATTTACCACTGAATCAACAAAGAACAGAACTCTCCCTTTTCTTTCCTGTTCTCCCACAGCCATTTTTGCTCCTCTGAGTGTGTGTGTGTGTTTTTCTTTTCTTATCACTTCTCTCTGAGATCTACTGCACTGCATTGTTATCAGTGTGATAAGCCAAGACAGCCTGTCTAGCTCTGCCCAGTCTTACAAAGACTGGTAAAGAACAGGGGCCCAACCAGATAAACCAGATGACATCCCAGACCTGGGAAAAGAGCCAGGGTCCAGAGCAACATCTGCTGTGGCCAGGCTGCCAGCCCAAAGCATCCATCCGTGTCTGACCGGTCGCCTTGGATCCTGGGAGCATCAACAAGAGATCTATTTCCCCTACCTTTGCCATCCCCTCCTCTTTTCCCCACTGCTGTCTAGTGTTTTGACAAAGGCAAGGGAAATGACCACAGTTCACAACTCAACATTAAATGTGAAAAGCAACATTTTCTCCTTACTGAAAAATGATATTTGACAAAATAAGAGGCTGTAAAGTTATTCTTTATTCTAAATAAAGGAGTCTGGCACATTTGCAGTATGTATGTTTTTCATAGCCACTCATTTTTTGATTTTAAAATTTGTTTTCATTCTTTGTATGTTTGTGGTTAATTCATCCTATTCAGGGACAGATGTAGCGTGGATAGAAATAAGGAGGTTTTCTCAATGTGGCTTTGAAAACACTGTGGCACTATAGGGGTACCATCTGGTACACTAAGCAGAACCAGTACAGGAGATCTAAAGCCCCGTTTTCCAACTGGTAAATAAACACTTACTATTCAGACTGTATCTAAACATCGTGATGAATTTTTTAACATATTTTCCATCAGCTGAAATCCATAAGTCATGCTTGACTGTTTCTGTGACAGAGGCATCTTAAGATATTTTTCTGTTTTGAGTTAATTTATTCTATCTAAACTAGAAAAATGTAAGAAGCTATCACAAACTTCTTTCCTCTGTCATTTGTTCTCATGACAAAAATGCATAAACTGGATTTTATCCCTGGGGGAATACACACAGTGAATATGTAGGGGAAGAAAGAAAGATGGGATGTGAGTAGAGGTGGAATAACTTAGTTATAACTTCGATCCACAGAGGATTTCCTTATGTAAGAATGGATTTGGTTTGGAATCCAACTCCTCATACGTTCTTTTGATTTTAGCCTTGTATCCATGATGCTATGATACCTGGTTGTACACTGACCCCATCCCTACCCAATTTTTTATTTCTTCAAGGAGCAGGATAAATCATGGATGAAGCCAAAACACTCTTCAGTGGGGACAAGCAGGGGAGAAGGACCACGGGTGGGACAAGCTCCAAAGAGGGCTCATGGCATCCCGTGTGCTCAGCCCTCGTGTCAGTTCCAGCTGCCTGCCGAGACAAGAAGGGCCTGGGAGGGAGGGAGAGCTGCCACTTCCATACAAACTTAGTCAAGAGGCACCTTGTGGAGTGCCCAGGTAAGATGTGAACCCATCCTTGCTAATGCTTGAAAGCTTGATCCAAGATTCCCTGAAGCCAGTATAAATACAGAAATTGTTTTCAGGGTGTGCTTGAAGCAGGATGAACTTGCCGCACTGAAATAAATGGGATTGAATCAGTTACAGGAACTTGAAGGGTGAGAGGAGGGACTCCTGAGGGCCTGAAAAGTAATAAGAATAATCAAAAAGGAGGGGACAGCAAAGCAGGAGCTGGGTGGCAGATGTTTGCTTGCTCTGAAGAATAAAAGGAGCAATCACAAAAATCGATAGCAAGCCTTATTAAAGGTGAGCTGGGTGCTTTCACTTTGATATTTTGCTTGGTTGTATTAGGCTTAGATCTGCACAGGTCAGGTATTTCAGACCCAGCATCTCTAGAGATCCCCTGCTTGTATTGCAAAGCATTCCCTCCAGAAATCTGCCACTGTCAAATGTACTTTCTAGTCCTCAGTTGGGGGTGAGAAAGTGAGAATAAAAGGCAAGAAAGGGGAAGAAAAGGGGAAGAAAAGGAGAGTGAGATAGAAAGAGAAATAGAGGAGAGAAAGATTAAAGATGAAAAGAAGAAGAGGCAAGAAAGGATGAGGAGAAATGGAGTAAGGCAAGTGCCCCCTTTTTCCATGGCAGTGTATGTCTCTTTATTTTCGATTTTCAGATTCATTCAATTTTTCTCTTGGACCATGTGTTCCTGAACAACCTGTACAATTTCCCTAAGGTGAAAACCTCCTTTAGAGAGCTGCAGTGAATTTTATCCCAGGGTCTCAAAAATGCCAATAAGAGAACAAATAATATTTGTTCATGATAGTGTTCAGTGCAAACGATGACTGATTAGTGTTATGTGTGACATCAACAGAGACAGTAATCAAGGTTACTTTAGCATTGATTTTTTACAGAGGTGAAGCCTCTTTGATGTATTACTCCATCAACACCTTCAGAGCCAAACTTTCCACATGAAATTAATCCCAATTAATTATAACATTTGTATATAGTGCTGGGCTCTTTTATGTTGCAAAATAAATATTAATTCAGAGGGGGTTTTTTTCACCTTGTGCAGCTTCTGTGACTAGGAAAGGAAAGAAGAAAAAACCGAAAAAAACCAAAAAAACAACCTATTGATCAGTGCACTGAAATATGTTAGAAAGTTTTGGCACCTGAGGTGGTCTGAGGGACTGCTTGCCTGGAATCATTTTAAGGAATAGTAGGGGAATTCAGGAAACTGGACCCAAATTGTATTGACTTTACTGATACAGTCAGAGAAAAATATTGTTTCCGATATATTAAAGGGAGTGAAGTTGCAAGTTACACATATTTTCGCAAATTATACATAAAAAGTGGCACTGCTTTACAAGGACAGTGCCTGAGGACACTGACCAGAAGGACCTTTTCAATTCAGAGACTTAATTGTTCAAAAAAATTTTTCCTAGTATTACAGGGGTTTTTTAATAGCCGGACTAATGAGTAAATCTTTGTGACTTATGTTGGGCTATCTTCAACTGATTTTTTTGGAAACAGAAGAAGCCATGTGTATCACCTTCACTCCTTTGAAACTGACCCAAAATCCCTTTTGTGTGTGCAATACCAGTTTCTTCTAATTCACAGAGTCTAGCACTGATTGCCAGAAGAAAATGCTATGGCACTGGGAAGAAAGATGAACAAGCTGGAGAGGATTCCTGTTATTTGTTAATTGAGACACTTAATACCTCATGTTGTAATCCTCCCCTGCTGGTGCATGCTGCTTCTTCATACCGAATATATAGAGAGTTTTGACTGTGAAATTAGACCAAAGACTCAACTTACTTAAACTCTTGAACCCACTCAGTCTTATCCGTAGACACAATCTCACATCTTGATTATTCAGCATGAGAAGGATGTGAGAAAACTCCACATTTTGTTCAGCATTTGCTGCAGATTACAAACATGTGGCTATAGTCAGTCTCATTTTTTAATGAGTTAAAAAATATAAAATAAAGATCAAACTAATAGCTAAATCATTCTGCTTTAAACATCAAATAAGTTGTCAAAATCCTGCCTAGGAAAAGTAACAATAAAGAGTCTCTAACTTGATTAGGCTCTTTGGAACCTCATCAAAGGATAAATAAATGAGTGCTTGCATTATTACAGTAATGCTTGGATGGCCATTTCCTCACCAGATTTAGTCATCACATAGCATTATCTCAGAAACAATAAACTCTTTTCTACAGCCCATTATTCACTGAAAGGAAGAATTTAAGACCATTCTCTGCTCACATCCCAGCCTGTGCCATCCAAGTGCCACCAGTGAAGAGAGTCAGTAAAACATTGGCCCCATCCTAGGGAAGAAATTCAAAGTGGTGTAGAACAGCAGGCAGCAAAAGAAGGTGACTTCAATGAGTCTCTGCTTCCTTCTGAATCGAGAGAGGAAAATCATCCAGGGAGTAAACTCCCAGTGACTTCAGTGCATGTGGGAACCTGGTGGATGAGGCTTCTGCTGCTCTGCAGTGAGGGCTCTGCAGGAGCGTGTGCTGCCGCGGGCACGCAGCCAGCACTGTTAGAATTTGCCTGCAGCAGCAGCAACTCCTGCTGGCATTCCTGTCCCTCAATAGCAAGGATCATCATGACGACAAAGATCCCAGCTTCTTCAAACTCTAATTCAATATCTCAGTGTTATCTTTATTGGGATCCTAGATGAAGATGAAAGGCAGAACAGCCTGGAAACAATGCTAACAAGAACCAATCTACACTTGTTGTCTCTCTGCTTGCTTAATCAGTGGGTTGAGCCAACAGGTTTAGTTGGAGGGCAGAAGAAATGATATGGTTTTACTTGCTTTATATTAGCTACTTGTTCCTGAACACCCATGCAGGATTTCAATTTTAACCCCTGTCCTTTCCCACTAAGTAACACAGCAGGAATGGAGCTTGTTATATAAATTCTCAGAAGGTACAATGGAGTCATGTTGATATGCAACAAAATATGCAATGAAATATACAATGAAAGTGAATCTAGATAAGTCCACTTAGAAAGATGGTGGGTACTCTACCCATTGTAGAGGGTACCCTTCCTGATGGTAAAGGTTCTAAATTTGGTTGCATGTTCATGCAATATCCAAAACAGTGAAGATCTGTAGGTAGCAAATATGTTACTGCTGATAATATGGATGATGAAATACATGAGATATATGTCTGAATTTCCTCAGTAACATGGCAGTGGACCTCTTGTCAATTTTGTATTGTAGATCTCTTGTTAATTTACCTCTGATTCATCGTGGTGTTAACAAGAACAGAAACAGTCCGTGCATATATTAGTATTTTGAGTGTATCCATGTCTTAGGATTTGCATGTGAATATAAAATAATTCTATGCAAGTATGGGATGGGATTTAATTGTTTTCTCAAACAGTTGTTTTCTCAAATTGTTCTCTCCTTATCTTTCTAGAAGCAGTTCAGACCATCAAAGAATTGTTGTTGATGAACTCACTAATTAATTTCCAATACTTAACCTTGTATTTCACTTCATTACTGGTGCTCTGTTCCCCCTAGTTTTACATTTGGTATCAGAAAGTTCATTTAGAATACAGTCAATCTTCCAGTGCTAGCTCTGCACTCTAAATATTTTATTCAGTAAGGACACAATGGGAATAATGTTTGTATCTGTCAAGGAGATGCATGAAAACTTCTGAACTGCATTGTCTGGAGAAAAAAAAAACTCCATAAAACCAGAAAAAAAAAAAAATCAAAAACCCAGGATGATGGGACTTTAAGAAAAACCCAAAAAATAACTAAGTTAAGGTACCAAGGTGACTGGCTATTAAAATAATTTAGAGGCAAACAATGAGTTAATAAAAGTAGAAGGCTGAAATTCTTAGATTAAGAGTTGATTTTAAAATTACTTAATCAGTTAATTGCATTTATCCTCTTTTATTTCCTTTAACAGTTTGTTGTATGCTTGAATTATTATCTTAGCAGCTCAGGGGATAAATTCCTTCAGGAAAGAAAGAAGTGACAATTCAGTGTTTAAACGTCAATATCGAGGCTGATGGTTAGCCTGTGCGCAGGGTCCAAGACATCTGAGGATCCTTTTTTGAGCTGAGGGGCTTCTGGTGATGCTTTGTGAAGGCTGACCCAGAACAGAGGCTAGATGGAGTTAAAGAATAAAATGGGCATTTATATTTATTAAAAGGCCTCAATGAATACACCTTAGGTAGCACAAGAGCCCAGCCAGAGTCTACACCCAAGATGAACCAAAATGGTCACAAAATGGACGACTGGTCACGGAGTCTCACTTTTATAAGTTCTGGTTCATTGCATATCAGAGTTAATTGTCTAATTATAGCTTTAGCCAATGAAGTCCCATTCTTCTTGTTTTTCTCTCTTCATTCTACTGTCGTTTATGCTCTTGGGCCTGAGATTTGGATCATTTGTCCTTGGTCCCCAGCTAGAGAAGGAATTGTTTTGTCTCCCCACTCTGTGAAGAGAGCTCACCATCCTCTCACAAGAAGCTCAGAGATACACACGGAAGCAGCACAGAATCTGAAAAATACAAAAGCTAAAACCTGAGGCATCACTGGCATGAAAGGGGAAAAATGGTATGGAGGAAAATGAAAACATGTTTCATGCTGTTTAGTCCCCTCCTGTCTACTTGTGTAACTCCACTTTCTCAAACCAATCCATAGAAGCAATGAGGTCTAAAAGCACACAATAAGGCTAATTAATCAACAGACCAGTTTATGGTTCCCATAGATTCTCACTCAGTGAAGATCTGTAAATGAAGATTAGATGCTTTCTGTTTTGTTTACAGGACTACGTGTTCTCAGACTTGGAACAGGATCAGTCAGGAAGTGCCCAAGCCAATTATTTCAGAGATTATAATATGTCCATTGGTCTTACATTTTAGGATTTTTTTTTTCAGTATGAACTAACCAAGCCAGCATTATTTCAGAGATTATAATATGTCCACTGGTCTTACATTTTAGGATTTTTTTTTTTCAGTATGAACCAATGTATTGTAGTTCTTTTTGTGTATGGATTATAAAGACTGCTGCTGGTGACATTAGACCTTTTCTATTAATAGTACATTCAATGCACACATTCTCTGTCTCTGCAAGGTGGTCTGGGAACACTTCTGGGCTTTGGGTAAGGATGCACATCTCAGCTGTGCTTTGCCTTTAAGCATTCTCTGTCTCTGCAAGGTGGTCTGGGAACACTTCTGGGCTTTGGGTGCACATCTCAGCTGTGCTTTGTCTTTAAACAGGGGCAAGACCTGAACTTTTACCGATGCTTTCACACTCTTCCTTCCCTTCTGTGTACTGATTTTCTCAGAAGGACAAAAACCCAGGCAATCCAGTAGGACTAAATTCATGGTGGGCCTGGCCATTATCCCAGCCTGGGTGATCTGGGAAATCAAGACCTGGAGGTATTACACTGGCTATGTCACAGGTCATTTTAGTCTGGTCTTCATCCCATTATAATATATTTTTCTGTCTTATGTTATGTATTTGTCATCTCACTTTGGCTCTCTTGAGGTTCATCTACTATATTCTCTTCTAGGACACAGAGAAAGCCCCAGAATTCCCTGATCTGATTGTGTGGGGTTTGATGCAAATATGTAAGGAATGCAAAAAAAAGCATTTCTAGTGCTCTGTGATGATTGGGTAAAGCAGTGAGATGACAGGTGAGTTGGAAGGAATAAAATAGGAGTGAGAGGGTATTGCAAGTAGCATCATAATTCTGAGCAAAACCACAAGTCATGTAGAAACTCTTCCTAATTTTGATATTGAATGAGACAGTTTAGGTACAATCTGTAAGCTTCCACTCTTTTTTTTTTTTAATATAGAGATATCACTACAATGTGTCTGTGACATCAAGAATCCCTGTTGGGTCTATTCTTGAATGTGAGAAAAATGTATCATCATTATGTTAATAACCCTCTCAGCAGTTCCTCTGGGAATTTTTTCACAATTTCCTAAAACCATTCTCTGGACAAGACTTCCTTTGGGACTTTATTAACTGTTGATACTTTCACGCTTTCTGGAAAATTTGCAGTGGAATGTGTTCCATATTTTCAAGCACGGTATGCTGTGTATCTGTTGCTTAAGTTTTGTGTCTCAATATTTACATGTTCTGAGAAACGAGGCATCTTGTGACTGAATTCATAACATATCAACTCCTGACTTTGACAGGTTGCACCCTATGTGTTGACTGCCTCACAGGGGTCGTGAAAGATTCCAGTGCAACCCAAATATCCTACACCTTCCTAAGAACCTAAGGAAAAAATTCTGCTGGGGCAGAAATGATAGGTGATATCATCAGAGGTGCTGTCTCTTAACCTGCTGGATTGAAGACAAAATTCCTTTTGACTTTCAGAGTGAACATGATGACACATATGTTCTGGGAGAACAAAAATACATAGATGAAATATTAATTTTCACCTTCTTCAGTTTTCCCTTGAATTTTTACATTTTACATTTTGGGTCAGAATAGAAAGTTAGTGATTCTATGTTGAAATTTTTGACATTCTAGAGCTTGCCTTAACAAAGATGGGAGGGCTGGAATATCACCTTTGACAATTTCAAACCCCTCAACAAGAGAAATCATGTCACAACCATAAAACTTGGGGCAAGATCAGACACAGCTGTCCCTTAGGATCAAAATAAAAGGCTCCAATCAGATGGAAGAATTGAAAATACATCCTTTTATCTTTACTTTTCTTTTTTTCTTTTTTTTTTTTGAGTATTCAGATTTGATCTTTATTGGCATGAATGCAAAAGCATATTATAAACTTGGATGCTTGAAACTGCATGAAGTGAATTTCAAATAGCATATTCATTTAGAATAATCTGAATTTGCAAATCATGCTGCATTAGTAACTCCCATAGTTTACAAAAGGGAATGATATGGCAGGAGGGATGTAATTATCCAAAGCAAACAACCAAATGAACAAGCACACATTCAGAGTAAAAACAGATTACCGTGGACTCTGCAAGATCTTCATACAGGAAAACAAGTTTCACAGAAATAACGAAATTCAAATGCCAACCATATGAAATAATAAAGATAGAGAAGCCAAATACAGCAAATTAGTTCTTTGGAATTAGATAAATCTAATTCTATTGTTTTATGGTTTCCACCACATGCTGAGTATAGTCATCAGCTAGGACTGTTTATTGGTGCCTAACGACCCACTGCTGTCCATGAATCACAGTTTTACTAATACAGGCATAACTTAGTAATTTCTTTCCCAGTCAAAATTTTTTACATCTTCAGGAGATGTTTAACTTTAAAAAACTGTCGAGGGATAAGAATTCAAGAGGTCTTATCCCTGTGTCTAACTGTATTTGGAACAGCAGATTGCTTGGGAAACTTTTATAGTTGCTGTTGTAATGAAGTAACTTCTTATATGCTATAAATGTCTAAATTAACCACAAAAAAAAGTGTGCTGTGTCAGGAAGGTCCAGAGCTGCAATCATAGTCCCTCACTGACATATATAACTCTCTGAAATATACATATATGTAACTCACTGATATATGTATATGTAAAAGTTATTTATATATACATACATATATATATATATATAAGTTTTATATATATATATATACACACAAGTATTATATAGGCATATAGGCACAGGGAATTATCGATATATATATATATAGAGAGAGAGATAAAGACATACTCCGTTTACCTAATTGTGCAGTACACATCATCCACTTAGCTCCAGATTTATGAGTTCACTGGCAGAAGCCAAAACTGAAGAACTAATTGGAGAAAAGGGCCATTTTGGTTTAATTAGCATGTACACTGTTTATATATGTACACTGTTTTATATTGATAGGTGATTTGCAAGAAGAGCTTAACAGTGGAAGAATTTTGGATGGCACCTAAGTACCAAGCTGGAAATGTCAGATTTGAAATAGACTCTGAGGAACTGTAGGAAGATCTCACTGTACTCCCTGGGTAAGCAAACAACTGGCAGGTACAATCCAGTAGTAATTAGTGCTCATGGGTAGGATCTGGCATTTGGGGTACCTCATTCCCACAGGCTCCAAAGATTTTTATGTCATTGAATCCTTTGAGAAGCCAGGCCAAAATAAATTGCCCAAGGTTACACAGAAAGCCTGTGGCAAAATGAAAGACTCAGCTCAGCTTTGTTGAGGCCTCCTACAGCAACTTTAAGCATAAAACTATAATTTTTTGTCCTTTCGTCATGCTTAAAATTGGGGCCTGTTTGCAACATTTGTAGACACCAGTAAAATTCCATGACCCACAGCTCTAAAGAAATCTGTTTCTATTTGTCCTCACTCCAAATAAAGTAAAATATCTTCCAGAGCTTTATTCTGGCTGGCAGTGTTCTCCCCAAACCCTCTCACCTACATATTTCTCTATTTCAGGCTCAGTATTAAATACTAGTGATGCAGTTGAATTTCCATAATTCAGCTGTTCAATCAAGATTCTCCACCTTTTAAAATGTGTAAGTCATAAATATGAAAAAAAAAATACTATGTGCAATCTCTGCTGACTGAATTAAAAGTCTTAAAAAAACTTTCCATGCTATGAGGACTGTGAAGGATTTGGCAGAAATGGTGCTAACAATTAAAGCAACCAGAGACAGATTAAATTTGCTGATGACAGCTCATTTCTGAGATGGTTACAGCAAAAGTCTGATAAACGCTTATCTGAAATTCACAGTTTTGATGAGGCTTCTGCTTGTACCAGGAGAAAATGAAACACTTTAAATAGCATGTGATCCCAGGGAAAGGTCTGCTTGGGATTGCAGAGGGAAGCTAGGCATTTCTGCTGCAGTTATGATTGTGAATTATTACAACCCTTTGTTTTCACAGCAGGAAAAATAAGTCTAAACTGTGTCTTATAGGTGAAACCAAGGGCAATTTCAATCTCCATAGAAAGTTTGCAATGTTTAAGCAAAGGAGGGGGAAAAAAAAAAAGGAGAAAGTGATGGGGAATATATTTGAACCAACAGAAAAAATAAATGTAGGATTTTTCCCATACATTTAATGGGAGAAAGAAGCAGCCATCTCAGTGTATTCTGAATTCCTCAAACCCAGAGGTAATAACACATCCAGAACAGCCCTGGTGTTACTTTGGTTTGAAGCACATCTGCACACACAGATGTGTGCATTACAGGAGAACCAGCTGAACCCTGGAGAATGAGCTCAGTTTGTCTGAATTGTTACAGGTCTGTGTGGTCCCTGCATCAAAGTCCTGCACCAGCAGCCACATACTTCTCTGTAAGACCTGGCACCGGAAAATTTGGCAGAAAAATTAAAACTCTGTGTCTGGTCCCTTAGGCTGAGCATAAGTATGAGAATTTAATCAACTCCAGTAGATTTTAAGATGCATTTCATAGGTGAGAAGCTAAGTTGTACAGCAGAATCATGTCACAGAAAAAAAGACAGAAATAGGTAGACAGATGTTATTCCAGGCAGCAGTGAAGGCCATGGAGACATTAAATGAAACAGAGCTAACTGAAAATGAACTGACAAGAAAAAATATTTTGCACACCCGGTACAAATAGACAGTGGAATTCATTGTCAAGGAAGCAAAGGCTTAGGCACAGTTTTAAAAAATTATTAGCACTTAAATGGCTAATATATCTTCCAGAGAGAGTTTTTAAAGGACTGACAGAAAAATATTAAACTTCTGTGACAGAAATGAGTAGGAAGAATATTAAAAAGTATTTCTTTAAAGTAAGAGCAACGTCTAACTTAGAGACAATAGGTATAGAAGATCTACCAAAAAAGAAAAGAAAAACCCTCCCCCCCCAAAAAAAAACCCAAACACAAAAAAAACCAAAACAAAATCAAACCCAGCACAAAAAAACTTCTCAGCTTTGTCCACAAAAGGGATTTTTGTGGACAATTTTTTTAAAGTAACCTATTTTTAGTCTTACCAGGCTAATGTTGCTTCTGATCCAGGAAAACAAAACTTGTACTTAGCAAGTTTAGGGCAATTTCAGAAAAATTGTGAAAAGCCAAGAAGAAAGAGAAAAAAGGAGAGGAAGAAGGAGAAGAAGAAGAAGAAGAGATGCTGTAATAATTTTGAAATGAAACAGAAGAAGAAGAAGAAGAAGAAGAAGAAGAAGAAGTGATGCTGTAATAATTTTAAAATGAAAATGCACAATTGGTTAAAGCTGTGGCATACAGACACCTCTGTCTTGTACTGCATTTTATATGTTAGATTACTCACACATGGATTTAACTAGAAACATATCTTTTATTAAAATCATATAAATAAAAATATGTCCCTCTGCCCTCCAGCATGTTTACAGATGCATTTATTTATTTTACAATATTCTATTTAATTAAAGATCTGCTGTTATAGGAATAAAACTTTCTGAGACGTTTATATCTCCAAGATAAAATTGGACAGGTTTGCAGTGACACAATTGACATCCAAACCCACAGTCTGCACATAAGATTTGTGCAGAAGTTGGATATTACACAGTTGTGTTATCAGCTAAACAGGGGCTTACAAACTCAGCATTCAGTAAATTTGAATATCTCAGTTGCTGTATCTCAGTCGTTCTTTTCTGTGGAAACAGGGGATTTTATTTTTTTAACCCTTAATATTTTTTTTCACCGAAACTTGGGCAGAAGTGCAAGAGGAAAATTCAAGTATTGGAGTGAATTTTGTCTTCTTTGTCCCTCCAGAGAAAAGAAAAGGAGGCAAAATTGAATGAGTCAAGTTTTGTCAGAGGCCCTGAAGTTCAGTTTTTTGGTCTTTGCTCCAGGAATGCCTTTGGATCATGAGGTAACCTGTCCATGGCAAAGAGCTTTTCCTCACATCCCAGTGGCCATCCACTGCTCTGCAATTCTGATACCTCTGCATTAGCATTCCCTGCTGGATGGCTCCAGAGCAGGAGTTCACACACTCCTCAATTGCACAGCATGTGCCAGCTTTTCTATGAACTTGTTTTGAATAACTGATCAATCGTGATTTTCCTGTGGATGGGAGATGGTTTTCCCCTGTAACATTGTGGTTCTGTTTTGAAACCAATATTTTCCTTTGGGATGTTTTTGCTTACAAAAGGGTGTGAAAGATACAGTTTTAGTTTTTATAAGAGACTAACCTCAGCTGCGCTTATAGGCAGAATTGGAAAAAAAAAAATATTGTCTTATTCATGGTTTTCCTATGAATTCTAATCTTTGAAAATGTCAATAGTTTGTCTTTCTGAAAATTAATGTCAAGATTAAAATTCAAGATCTAAAGAAGCAGGAAAGATAAATAATATTATCTACTATTTGTCTGATGGCATAGTAAATATTATACGATGTTTGCTTTTTCTTTTCATCATAATTCTGTATAAAGCATGCAAATTTTTTTCATTTTTTTCCCCTACTCTAGATAAAAGCTCAATTTCTGAAAATTTAAGGGAAAAATAGAAGAGGAGATTAATTATCTTAAGAAAAAACAGGCTAAAAAAGGTTTATAAAATTTAAAACTAAAACAATCTCAACCAACAATAGTAACAACAAAAAACCCCATAAACAAAAACACAAAAGAAATTTTAAAAATCACCATCAGTATTTAATATTTCCATGTTTCAATATGTTATATTATCAATATATTGTATGTTTTCATATAATAGATTATTATAAATATACATATAATTTCTATAAATATATATTAAACATTATTTTAAAGTTTATGCTAAAGTGTTAAAATATATGTACTATAAAACACAGAACGTTTGTCCAAAAATTTTTCCAGAGAAATATAATTCACCAGCTTAGATTTCCCCATGTGCTTTCTATTTTACATCAGAAAAACAAAAAAAACCAAATTGTATTTGGAATCTGAATTTGATTTCAGAAAAGTGTAGATAGTGATTCAATTTCTTTTTAATTTTTTTTTTAAACTTCTGAATTTTTTTCACCTCTGGGGAAAGGGAAACAAACTAACAAAAAAAAAATAAATAAAAAACAACAACAACAACCAAAACAAAACAAAAAAAACCCCAAAACAAAATAAAACAAAACAAACCACCAGAAACCAAAGGACAGCATACTTATATCTCAGAATATGAAATTATTTGTTCACTTTGCAACTCCTGTACCTGTATACACATGACCAGAGTATTTATGTTTTCAGAAGGAAAACATCATATTCACTTCATGATAGACATCTTCCTCTTTTTAAAGTTTCTTTGTGCAACAGCAGCCTGTTTTTATAAGCAGGGTAGTCAAGCAAATCTATAGATCTGTGAGCAAATGCAAGAACTTCACACTTAAAAAAAATTCGGTAGATTTCATTGCATCATGATATTTTCAGCCTCTTTATTTGCTGCTATTTATAAATGGACAGACAGTAGCTCAACTGCCAAGAGATCAGAGAAATATGTATGAATGAAATAACAGTAATCAGTGTTAGTGCTGAAATAAATATTTGCATCAGGTTCTGGTGGGCAAAGGCTATAAAAATTAAATTACAGCTAAAATTTTATTTTCCACTCAGGTTTTCAATTTAGGGGCCATTACCACAGTAGATTCAATAATGTTAATAACATCACAAAATTTTAGAGTTAAATTTTACCCTCAGTATATGACACTATGATTGAAACAGCCCTCTTGCTAATGATGATGAATTAGTGTGATAACAGTGGAAGTTTACTGACAGCAAGGTAAAAATAAAATACAAATAAAAATGAAGACTTCGGAAAGGGGTATTGGTCTAATGCTCATTAACTCATTAGAAATACTCTGTTTACCCACTTCCATGGAATTTAGTTCACACTAAATGATTTTTTTCAGAATTTTTAAGGAAAATGCATTCTTTTTTTTCCCCAGAAAGGGTCATGGAGACAGGATTTCTGCAATTCAAATATTTTTAAATCATTATTGTATCTTTGAAAATATTAATATATTTCCTATCATTTTAACGCTTTTCAAAAAATGTTTATGTTTTTCAAAAATTAAAAATGAATACATTGAAGTCAGCTTTATTACCAGTTTTACTGAAAAGTATACCTGCTAAAAATAAATACTTGAAAATTGTTATTCTGTTAAAAAATTAATGTTTGCTTTTTAACTAAAGCAGTTAATATATCATATTCCACTCTCCCCTGCAGTTTCCCAAATACAGTTTTTCTTTTGATCTTTTTTTTCCCCCTTTTATATTTTCATATTACCTTCCCTCTTTTCTAAAAATGTTTGTCTTTTAGATATTAACACTTTCAATTTCTCATTGCTCTATGATTTTAAAATTATAAAATATAGATAGAAAATCACAGGTATAAACAACCTGCAACTTTATAATTTCTTTATATGATACATTAATTTTTTTCTATGAGGAAGCAAAACACTAAAATAATAATGTGTTGGTTTTTGGTTTTTTGTTTTATTTTTTTCCTTTCTGTTAAGTGTAAAATGAGAATTAGTATTTGCTTTAAATAGAAAAACAAAACCGTTATTTAACAGCTTATCTGTGGCTCGGCTCCAAGGTAACAGAGAACAAAACAGGTGAAGGTATAAATTCCGAAGAGTTCTTGGGGAGAAACAATAGAGTTCTGCATATGTTCTGTTCTCTTGGGGTGTGAAAGTAGAGATTTTTTGTTATGTATTTAGTGGGATGGGAAAGGACAGAGCTAAACCATTTTTTAACACCTCATAAATTACACCTGGTAATGAATAACAAAATTGCACTGAACTTTCTTTATATTTTATATCATAAATTCACGTCTTGTTTGTTGCTCTTTACAAAATCTCCTTCAGATATCTCTGGTGTTCAAGAGCATCAGTTACTGACATATTATTATATAACTTTATTCACTTATTATTTAAAAAAAAATAAAGTAGCATGTGGTGTTTGATTTGATTTTCTTTTTTGTTCCCCCAAAACTCCACCTCATGTAATTTATATTCTTCTCACACAGTCGTACTATGATTTCTCTGGTCTTGTCTACACTACAATATTCTAAAATATTGTTGAAGGGGAAAGAATATACAAAATCCTATAAGAACTGCTGACTGGACATTGAAAATATCTGTACATGCAAAATTTTAATTTTATTTTCTTTATGCATTTTGATGAGCTATTTTCTTTCACCTGCCAAACTACTTCTGTGGCTTTCCTGCACTAGTACAAAACACATCTTTGCATTCGTGCTTTAATCTGCATTAGTAATACTTTCCTGGCTTAACAGCATTAAGCATTTCCTGAGTTAACATCTGAGAATAAACTAGTTTTCAAAACCCATTGAGTTCATGACTTTCAATTTCTCAATTGCATATATCATTTTACTTTTTTTCCTCCTTTTTTTGGGGTGTGTGTGTGTGTGTGTGTGTGTTTTGTTTGTTTGTTTGTGGGTTTTTTTGTTTTGGGGTTTTTTTTAAAATTTTGTTCTGGACAGAACATATAAAAGTATGGAAAGGTATGGAGAATCAATAGTATATCTCTAATAATAAATAATGTCCAATGCTCAGAAACTTTACAGGGCTATGATCTGTTAGTGGGTTGTACCTCATTTGGGGGATTGACAGCAAATATTATCCTTCTCTTGATTTTCACAGCTGATACAATAGAAGACCAGAGCTCATATAATACCTGATTTCCCAAGCTCCCAATCTTATGGATAATTGTTGCCCAGAGGGGAAATTTCTTCCCAGGCTACATCAGCAAATGGTAGGTTTATAACACAAAACATGAGGATTTATGCTCCAATCTATTCCATAGCACTATCAGACTCGAAAAACTTCATTTGAGGAGCAGAGTTAATGTGCAGTTAGCAGTTTTACTGTATCTCACCTATTTGTCCAGAATTTAGTGAGATCTCCTAAAAATATAAGTAGGGCTGCAGCAAGCAGGCATTCAGCCTTAGTGAAACAGAGCAGAGGAAGAATTTCAACAACACTATACTGTTATATCATGGTGCTACTCATATCCTCAGAAGATCTGTCTGTCAGTTGCTGCTCATCTTAACAGTGTGGATCAATATATATATTAAAAATAAGTGAGAAAGAACCCCATGAACTTTATTTCCCTTTTTGCTGCAATGAAGTCTCTGAAAAAAATTACTTATTCAGAGGAACTCTGGTACGAAATTGAGTAAGACACTAAGATTGTCGTGGGTGCAGACATTTCTGATGGCTGTGTGGGGTCACTGGGAGATATACCTATTTATTCAGGCTAAGCCAGAGAAGCAGTTAAGGTGTGTTTGTGAGCTGGCCCAAATACTCTTTTTGCAGGTCCATCAGCCCTTGAATTAGATACAGCAGTGACTTCCAACACTGGTCTGGTGCTCTGGACTGTAGTGACCATCAGATGTTAACTACACAAGAGTCATTCCTTCTGCATTCAGGAGCCTAAAAGCAAAGTGTCATTCTGAACCAGCCATTTATTCTACCTGAAAAATCTATGTGAAGGCACAGCCCATTCATCCCATCTCCAAAAACTGAGGAGGAAAACTGATCCTTTTAGGGTCTTTCCTACAGTGTGAGGAGGTGAAAATAGATTAGTTACTTTTAGTTAATGAAATTTAAATCAGATAATTATTGTATACTAAATATGCTCTGCTGTGCTATTGGCTGCATCTATTTTTTTACACATCAAATATTTCCACAATCTTGTTGCAGTCAGCAATACATCCTGTAAAGTGCTACCTGGCAGAACTGGAAATACAGGAGTCTAACATCTGATGAACACAACAGCTTTAAGCTTAATCTTCCTTGTTATCTGCCTTTGACAATAGCAAAGATAATCTGATTTTCTTCACTTTCTTCATTTCACCCCTGCTGAGGATGGCACCCAGCCATGTGCGATGATACCGAGCTGGAAGGCAACCAATTCAAGGCTAACTGAACAAGATGGATCTGGTAGGAAACCGCCACAGAAGGATTTTTTTTCACCTTTTGACTTTTCTGACCTCACCATCTCTAATTTCACTATACAACACAGAAGGGAAGAAATCTTGTTAAAATAAGATGAGAGGTAACATCAGGTCTGTGTGGAAAGACTACATTGCTAGTATGACATCGACTGATTTATATTGGCCCTTGTGTTTGAAACTTGGAAGAATCCAGAAAGTGAACTATGGCCTTCTCTGTTAGGACAAAAACTGGTTGCCAGAAAAGTTCAACATTTTGAAAGACTGGTTATTATTTTTAAAAGCTAGTGTCAGAGTGAAAGTTAAGGTAAGAAGGCACTTGGTCTTTTAAGAAAAAGTTCTCTCTTAAAACAACCCATCTCTGAAAAGAGATTGAATATCAGCCCATTGCACAGCTTTTCTCATTATGGTTGCTTCAGTGCTATCACTTTTTACAGTCTGTGATTGAACCACTTTTTTATTTAAACTCCTCTGCAATGCAGTCTGTAGAGACCCTCTAGACAAATGCAGTGACAATGATTTCCTTGGAACACCAGTCCAGCTCCACTTCTAGTTTGAGGTAGAGATAACCTTCATTTAAGAAAACCATGATGAAATGTAAGAATTCACATCCCAAGACTAATTCTATATAAATAGAATCTCTATATTGATATATCTATAATATCACTATCTATTAGTAATACAGTCTCTTAACCTGTATTAAATCAACATGCATGCCAATTTACCATACCTTTTTCTCTTGGCAATCTTGCTTGTCTCGCAAATTGCTGCAAATTGCTCACAAACCAAACTGATTGGTGATTGCTGCCTAATTTTCATCAGCATTCCATGAAGAAGAATCCCAACTGAATCCAGTGAATATTTCAAGACATCAAATTTATCTCCCATAACATATGAATACTTCTTAAAAAAACACCCAAACCATACCAAACCAAGCCAAACCCAAAACCCACCAATAAAAGCACAAATGCAGACACAACAAAAACCACGCAAACTAAACCAAATCCAAAACCCACCAATAAAAAACTAATTCTAGCAACAACAAGAAACCAAATAAACAAAGAAAAAAATAAGGAAAAAAAACCCAACACAAATGAAAAAGGAAACAGGAAAATAAAAAAAAAAACGCCCCAAAATAAGATAATAAACAGCTTTCTATGCCTTCACACATTCACACTGTTGAGTTTTCAAAATTATTGGCTAGAACTGCACCTGCTACAAAGACATCAGTCCAGGTTTGGGGATTTTTTACTGCAATTTTCAGTATTATGTGGCCTTAATTTTTTATTAAATTCAAAACCATCCATAGACATCACTGCAGTTCACCCCCTGAAGTTCATTTTATGCAGAGGAGGTTTGTTTATATCTTGATTTTAAAACAGAAAACCAGTGAGGTGAGGAACAGAGTGATCCTCATGGCCAATGTGGGATGGAGAAAGTTTTTCTGCTTTTATCCATCCCTGTTCTCATATGCCTTGGTAAGTCTGAGGCAAGGAGTTCAACATGCACCTCTTTTCTATCATTAACTATTTTTAATTAAACACTGGTATGGCTGTGAAAATCAGCCATCAGAAATTCTGTGGGTCTGTTTCCAAGAGAGAAGAGCAACTTCAGCTCCTGCTCAGTAATTTAATTACCAGGAAAGAAGTGAAAAGAAAGGCAAAGGAATTGGTAAGAAACTTTCTGCTATACAATCTGTACACAAGTCTTGTTTGAAAAGACTGCAGAGAGAATGAGATTTTCCTCTCCCAACCTGTGGAGGTGTGTGTTTTTCTTTAGCAAGAATAACAACAGCAGAAGGTGCTAGTGTGGTGGTCCAGGTTCATATTCTCCTTTAAATATATATTAATTACTTCAGGACAAATGTTCCAATATCCAGACCCAGCTTGAAACTTTCATTCATTGATCCTTTCTCCAATTGTGCCTTTCCCTAAGGAAAATATAACATTTTCCCCTGGATGGTGCTGTGCTGGAAGCTCTCCATTATTCTGCTGTGGCTGATTGTCTGCTTGTCATCGGAAGGAGGAGAAAAAAATAAAGGAAGAAGGAAATGAAAGTGGGCTCTTTAAGCAAGAACACGCATTTTGTACATAGCCTTTGGCACCAGCAGGCTTTATTTGCACAGAACATGAATATTTTGAAGGGAGGTACAGAGAAGAAAGACATATTCTTGATTCCTTTTCCAGTACACTGCGGCTGCTGAAGATGCAGCCTTTTTGTGATAGGACTAGGGGCAGTCACTTTCAAGAAAATTTATTCCCTGGAGGCTCATTTATGCTGGATAATTATGCTTGCAGTTATTTTAAGATAAAGTTCATCATGGAATGCTATCGTCTTGTAAATCTACAGTGACACCTTCATTATCTCAAACCGTACGAAGACATTTGGAAGAAGATATTCACAGTCCCCAATGGGGGTTTAGTGTAAGACTGTCAATAAAAATGCCTAATTTCCATCTATGCTTTTTGGAAATTTTGTCCACCTGGATTGCAGATTTGTTATAAAAAAAAGAAAAAAAGAAAAAAATGCAGGAATATGAAGAAGAAAATAATAAATTTCCATCTATGCTTTTTGGAAATTTTGTCCACCTGGATTGCAGATTTGTTATAAAAAATAAAAAAAGAAAAAAAAGGAGGAATATGAAGAAGAAAATAATGGAAACAAAGTCTTTGGTCTCTGAAATTACACAGTTTGTCCTTTTAAGGTTGGAGAAAACATGGTGAGCTGTTACGTTTATAATTAAGTAATCAGTAAATGTGTAACTCATTTATAATATCCCAGTTGTGCTGTACTTGTTAATTGTTAAACATGAGAACAGGAACAGCAACTTTAAGGTTTTGTGTTTAACATACAGTTTGAAAATTTGGAGTATGGGACCAGACCTTCTAAATGACCTTGAAAAAGTCACTTAATCTTCTGTGCCTCCACTTCCATCCTGCCAAGTGAAGGGTACAACTAACTACAAGAGGAAGGAATTATGAGGATAAATTTGTGGAGGCATATGAACTGTGTACAGACTGGGGCACTGAGGACTGCACGGAGAGAAATTAAAATAATCCAATGTCACAGGTACAGTTAATTGATGTTTCTACAGTACAGGGAGGAAAGCCTAATGACTGTCACATCTTTCAAACCATGTAGAGACTTTTTATTCAGTACCCATACATTTGTTCTGGTTCAGTTTTGCTTAGAGATAGTTCAGCTACTTTTCTTAGGAGGGATCTACTTTTGCTTTGATAAAAGTAGAATCTCTTTCTGATTACACAGATAAGGTCATGTAAACCATGCCATCATGAAAAGACATTTACATTGTGTAACGTTTAAAACCTGTGACAGGCACAGGAGGGTGTCACTGCCCATGGCAGGAGGGCTGAAATGAGATGATCTTTTCCAGTCCAAAGGTCTTTTCCAATCCAAAGGCCTTTTCCTAGCCAAACCCTTCTATGACTCCAGTATATTTAAGATATGGCACTTCAGTTATTGGGTTTTCTAGAGTTTGTTGCAGTTGTGGTATTTGAAGTCGCTGAAGTCACTCATATCTGAGGTCTAAATGTGTTGTTTGAACAGCCATGAGATGTATGAACACTCAAGTAAATAGCAAACCACTCTCCCCTCCCCCCCAAAAAATACTGGAAAAAGTATCTTTTTAAGTATATTTTGTATCCTTCCAGTTGATAAAAATACCACAGTAAGAACCTTTCTCAGGATAGCTCAGCATTTTCTTTTCTGTCCTGCCTAGAACCAAAGGATGCCAGAGAAAGAGGGAGTTCATTAAAAGTTAGGTACTTCAGAACACAAACAGGGTCCATGGAGAAGTGATGCTCTTTGCCTATATATAAGTAAAAATTGCCTTGGAAATAGCTGACTTTACTAATGCTTTTATTGCTTGTTTTACATGTAAGCCACTTGCACTGAGAGGTCGCCAATGCAGCTAACAGAGGATGCAGCAGGACTAGCAGCCATGAGGGATAATTAACTAATTAAGAAAAAATAATTTTCAGGATTTCCCTTGCATTTTGCAGGGTTTTTTCTTCCCTTCCCCTTCACCCTCACCTTTTCCTTTTGGAAAGACCCCATTTCTTGCCCTAAGCTTCATGATTATTTTTTTTTTTTTGCAGATGAGTGTGTCTAACACTAGTAACCAATCAATTTTTCAAGTTCCTCCTGGACTCTGTGAGGGTTATAGCTTTGGAAAACAAGTCACACCACTGCCTCCATTGCCTGAAACTGTCATGGTTCAGGGTGCTGTCATGAGCAGACATTTATGGATATCTGAATTCTTGTCGCTCTTAGCTTCCTGATCAAGGACCACCTTACTGTATTATTTAGCAGGCCTGGCATTGGAACACCACAAAAGCACTCCAAAGATGTTGCTAATGGCTCTAAGACTGAATGTGCTAAATGGAATGCTGAGTCTCATGGCAGAGTAGGACAGCGAGCTGCCAAGACCCAAGGGTCTGGCAGCATAAGGACATGGTGAAGTAGTTTATGGAGCAGCCATTTCATATCTGGCAGTGGATGTGGCTCTTTTCTTCAGCAAATTGGGATTCCATGACTTCCTCTTACATTCCAAACTGTAAAAAAATCATTAAGGCCAATGTCAAATAGGCCAGAACTTACATATATTCCTGACTTTTGAGTTTATATAGTCAGCAAAGCAGTGAGCAACACATTGCAAAACAGTGCAGCTGGTAATCAGTCCAGTAAGAGGGGCTTTACAGAGATAGAAATGTTCATTACTGAAGTGAGGTGTCAGAATCATTAACTCTTTCTTAAGGTCTTTTAAACCAATTTCCCTCTTTTAAGAAAATCCTTTCCAGGAGGTGAAGCTGAGGCCTTCTAGACTATACTGATGTTAAGTATGAGATGTAGCATCTCATGTGGCATGTTCACTCATCACTGAACACGCCACACAGCTCTGTATTACATCTGCATTAGCATAGGAGTAACTGCATGACTTCATTATTATTCAGATTAATCACTGACTCACCCTGGTAAGTTTCTATAGGGGACTTCATAACTCACCTGTTGATAAAACAATAAAGAAAAAATCCAGTGGACACTTCTAGATGTCCTTTTTCAGAAGGCATCCACTTTTTTTGGGAATCTCCATCTGAATATCATTTGATGCACCCAGAGTCAATTCTCATTGTTGTGGGGTTTTTTACTCAGATATTGTTGTAGGTGCTGTCTAAACCCATCACAATCCCTCAGATATGACAGTATATTGTTTCATGCAGCTCTAACTATAAAGAAACATAAGAGG
Organism: Passer montanus; assembly: GCF_014805655.1. NCBI lineage: Eukaryota > Metazoa > Chordata > Aves > Passeriformes > Passeridae > Passer > Passer montanus. The sequence continues at coordinate 387,357 of NW_024360277.1, read as the reverse complement.
AAATGTAAAAAAATGCTTTCTCAGAAAGAAGTGACTGTTTTACACTATCACAATAGCTAAGGCAATATTAACTGTCCAGAAAAACAGGAGCAGGTTCTCAGGATTTGGAAAACTGAATTTTAACAGCATATTTCTGTGGGGTCTTTAGTAAATAAATATATTTGACTGCATTTCTGTCTACTAAAGAAGAATTAAACACTCCTTTTCATGAAGGACTGGGAGACCCAGCTTGGTTACTTCCCTCTCAGCCTTCATATAAACAATACAACGACAGAGAAAAAATAATAATAAAATAACAATAATAATAATAAAATAACAATAAAAAATCATGCATTTTTTCCCTGGATAGAAGAGTTTACTGTTTGGTTCAAAGTATCATTATGCTGAATACCCCCAGGCAAGGCTTTCATAAAATGTGTGCATGTGCAGAACTTCCAGTGATAGAAACAGTGTCTGAACAAGTTCCAAATTGCATTGTAATTAAATTTGGTTCCAGGAGTCTAGTGCTCCAGAGCACCAGTACTCTCAGTGACACCCACCAAAGCCAGTGAACATCTACTCACTTTTTGACTTACCTAGCTGCCATTTTGCTCTCAGGTGTATTTTACCTCGGAAACAATCTGCCAGCAACTCAGCAGTTTCAGCACGGAAGGTGTCATAATTTGCCACTTACAATGGAGACAAAGAATCCTCAGATCATTACGAGTACAATGAAAGCTCTGCTACACCATGGAGCCAGCATCATTCCAAAAAGAGAGAAAAATAGATTCTTAAAATAATACAGTGTTTTGTCTTTTTTATATTTTCCTATGCCCCAGCCAGCAGCAACATTTAGGAATGTCAAAAATATCCAAGTGCTTGGACACCCCAAAACCCCTGATTTATAACTATACATTTGTAAGGAATGGCTTTGATTTTTTGGGTGGGAATGCTCACACTCTTGGTTCATTTCAAAATTGTGGTGATACTGTTTCTATTGTTTCTGCTTTTCTAGGAAGCAAAAACAGACAAGGAAAATATGCTGGAATGAAACCCCAGACATTTAAGTAGGAGATATGATAACTACACATCTCTGTTTTTTGTTTTGTTTTGTTTGCACTCACTGACACATGAAAAAATGCAGACAAGTGTTTTCTACCAAAAAGATCTAAGAACTCAGAGGTTTAAAAAGTGATTTGATGAAAAATTTCTAAGCAGATGAAGAGGCTACAGTTTCAGTAATATATTTAATATTTTCACCTCTCCTTCCTAAAAATATATTTTCTGTTCCAATCTGTATGCAGAGGTATGAGCTGGAGAATGAAACGTTACTGCATGGTATATATAAAATAAATGAAATAGCGTGTCCATATTTAATACATATTTGAAGGCACTTCAAATGAAAATTCAGGCACCAGAGAGTTCATCTATATGGATAAACTACAAAGAGTCAAAAGACAGGCTGAACACTGGCACATAATCATCTATACTATTTAATTTTTATCATGCCTATGTCACAGGTTTAGCTTATGCTGAGTGCACTCTCCCAGCCATTCCCTAAACAGGGCTCAAAGGCAAGAGTGTTCCCAGGTGTCATCATAAACCATGCCGCCCTGTTTTAGGGTGGACACACAGGAGGAAGAAGGTTTTGAGGTGAGTACCCAAACCAGAGTAATTGATCCTGATATTTTCTAATATCTTATTGCCAGGGAGACAATAATTTGAAGTCCAGACATGCCATGGGCAGGAAAAAATTGTGTTTCTTCTCACAGGGATGAGACAATTGTGAGGAGGCAATATATATATATATATATCAGTCCTGGTAGGAGGCTGAGATCCTTCCTATGTGTGCACGATGACAGATGACATCAAGGTTGTCAGTCCCTAAACTGTCACAGCTGGAGTTGTCAATAGTTCACTTCCCTCTGTGCCCATGTGTGACCTGGCCTGACCTGGCCTGACCTCACAGAGCCCCTTCACTCACCGTGCTTCTTCTTCCCAGTGCAGTGCTGCCAATCCTACTCAGGACCCCCCTCCCAGTAACTGCCCTTGTGCTTGCACTCATTTAGTTGAACCACCACACATGATCTTGCAGATAATCCTCTTTCTTGCTGAAGATTACTAATTTGTTCAATGAGTGTAAAACCAAATTTTTAGCAAAGTTTAACACTGGCTTATTTCAGAAGGAAATGCTGACTGATTTCAAGAGAAAGTTTCATTAAAATGAATATATTTGACTCTGTAACCTTTTACATTAATTCAACCAATTTGTGTTCAAATGACACTTGAAATTAAACTATAATATTTTTAAAGGGCTTATCAACAGGAGTACAAATATCAGCATTTGGTCCTGGATAGGACTCTGAACAGCCCTGTGTGCTAGGATCAATGTTCAGGACAGGACTCATCTGTAGAATGCTCAATTAAAGAAAAAGTTTCAAGCTTAATCATAAATGAACTTGGAAAAATTTATAAGGAAGTTAATATTTCTACATCAGTAAAGTGGCAAATTTCAGTCTCTGTAGGGTGTCTCTAAGTCAAAACTCTCCAAAGTCTCTGATGGAAAGTCAATACAAGTCATGAGTAGAGTTTAAAATTAGAAGTCATATCCTAACCCCCCACTGCTCTATAGACTTTCAGTGTCTGAACCTCTGGTCAAACACTGGAACAGAATTCTTAGTGTTAGAGGTGTGGTCAATGCCCTTTGTCTATAAGTGTGGACAATTCCCCAGTTCCTAAATGAGTGCCCTTTGGTCAACCCTGAAATGGTCAATGGGGTGGATTAGTAAATCATTGTAGGCCCCTTCCAACTGAAATTATTCTATTCTATTCTATTCTATTCTATTCTATTCTATTCTATTCTATTCTATTCTACTCTGCAATAAAATCATCATAACATTTTTGTGCTTTCTTAGAGTAGATCAAGTGCCTATACTTGCAGCTTCCACAAGTTCTCTTATCCTCTGTGGTCATGTTTCTCACTTCCAGCTCCAAAACGAGACCACAATTCCCTTCCGATTGTTTCTGCTGTTGTTGCTGTTAACATTTATTTTCGTCAAACAATATCCAAGGAATGTCTGGAAAATCAATGTTTAATAAGTTACAGTAATGTTTTCAATTTCCTGTCATCTGCTTTAATGTACATGTGTACCGTGTCATTTCTCATCACTTTCTGAATCCATCTTGTTATCAGCAAGGTATAACTTAATGTACAGCTAACTCTTTCGTAGGTGACCTTAAAGCATACACTACTGGGGATGCTTTGCAGACGAGTCATTCTTTCCTTGCAGTGAAGGTGACAGAGGGAAATACTCGAAATCTGCAGCACAAAACTTCAGCAAGGAGTTTTACACTTGGGTACGCATTCTTAGGGGGAAAAAACTGTTTAGCCAGAAGAAATTCATTATGTCTGCAATGGTGTGATCATTGTGTACTGGAAGAGCATTTCCCTGGCAAAAGTAGAGTCCTAAGGCTTAATCAGACAGGGTTTCATTTCATGGTCTGATGATCTGACCTTTAACATTTATTATGGGGATCTGACCTTTAATATTCGTTACTATTTCTATGCTATACCTTCTTCTTTGCAGTGACGTACCTGGTTGACAGAAAATATGAAGGTTGAGGCTGTGATGATTTACTTCAAAGTTTCCATAAGCATTGCTTTGAGATGCTGCTCTATACAATGAAGACTTGAGGAGGGAAACAAAAGTAGTGGGTGAAAGACTGCATTGCTATGATGCAAAGAAAAAGAAATAAGGAGAGTAGCAGGAGGGAAAGGAAATTAAGAGGGATTTCACTTCCTGAGGAGATTGATCCAACCATCTGTAGGCATCCAAACAGTTCAGTTAGTCCTGCTTGGATATTGTATGCTTTCAATTCCCTCAGAGCAGAGTTTGCTGTGGAGAGCAACCCAAAAATGGAATAAGTGATGTAGAGCTTCCCACCTCCTGAACAAAAGTCCTTGGCTCAAGTCCCTACCATTTAGATGTTTCATTGGCTACTCACTTCAAGTCATTAAATCTCACCAGACACAACAGCATGGCCTATAAAAAAGGATGGGGACACTGAAATGTTGCTGCTGGCATTCAGCACATAGTCTTGTTTTTTCCAGTAATTCTGCTAGACACTTGTTACTCTTGGTCGTGTTTCCCTCCCGTTCGTGTTCTTTTTTAATGGCTTTAAATATAATTGCTGGAGCATGCAAATGTCTCCCTACCCAGATGTGTTAAAGTCTTAGGTCAGCCTTTTTGCATGCATAAAACTCTCCAGACCCAGATTTAATGAAGACTTGGGAAATGGAAAAAGAAGAGAAGTAGTGAATCTGGGAACAGGGGCCAACCCACTCATCCCAATCCTGAAGACATCGAAAAGACTGTGAACTCCCACATAGATTTCTGCATTCAATTCATTACCAGTTGGTACTTAGAGATAACATTATGGAAGCTTTTGTTTCTCCACTTGGCTTTAATTGCCTTCCTTATTAGGATTTATCTTTCTGATATGGCAAAATATTATTTCAATAGATGCTGCAACGTTATGCAAAAGAAGTTGAAAATTATTTCCCATAGAATATTATTAGTGAATGTTTATGAGTTTCAATGCAAGTAATATAAAGGGCTCGGAACATACCTTTCTTGAGAGTTCAATTCAACACAATTCATGTTTGGTTTAAAATAAACTAAGCTTCGTGTTTGGGGTTTTCTTTCTTTTTTTGTTTCCTTTTCTTTTTTTTTTTTTCTTTTCCTTCCTCTGGAATATATGAAACTGTTCTTCAAATGCTAACTAATCTAACCAATTTTGTATTGAAACATGAATGCATTTTAATTCACTATTCAAATAGTTGTAGCAATGAATATTTCTGCATCCCTAGCAATATGTTGAAAGAGAGCTTTTTGCTGCTTAAAAAAAAAAAAGAAAAAAAAAGTCTGCAATTTCTTTATACAGTCTGATTAAAATCCAATTAATTACAAACACAATTAAACCTTTCTACCACAGTTTGCAGAAGAGGGTTGATGGAAGTAAAGTTGTCAATCAAAGATCCAATAGGGAGTAGTAGCTTGTCATCTATGTTACTTTTAGCCAGTAAAAGTGTTAGGCTAAAATACTACATTAACAATGTATTGCCGTATGCAAGTTTATTAGGAAATATCTCACTTCTTTGATTGTTGTTCTGCTTATCATCAGATCAATACTATTTTGTTTATATGGCACCTTTCTTGACAAAGTCATCCCAAGGCATTTCACAACAATAAATGTACATATAATAAAAAGGCAGTTAAAAATACAATAAAAGGAAATTAAGCATTAATGTACAATCCAATCCTGTTGTGAAGTCAGTGCTGCCAAAGAATAATTTGATGGCATCCAAACTTTAAAAAAAATTCTTGTTTTATTGACATTTTGAAATTTTATAAAACCAATAACATGCCTAGCCATAACAAATAACAAATAGGGAATATACATCGTATATATCAGAATTTCTCTCAGTCTAGACTGTCAATTGGCATAAATAAGCATTTTCTTACTTACTTCTAAAAAGCTGTAACAAATGATGATTGAGTCCATTACATGTTGATTTAAACTTTAAAGACAGAATAATTTTCTTATCATTTGGGGGTTAGATGTTGATACTAGTTGCAGACAGGTTACTCTTTGTTTCTTTGACAACATCACTGAAAACTCTCTGGAGGGTATATATGAAACTTCTTCTCCAAAGGGCAAAAAAATAGGTATAAAGTTCTCTTTCTTGTCCAGGATTTGAATAGATATTATGGGGTACCACTAAGTAACACATAGTCACTCATTCTCTTCCCATGCACAGAATGAGGAAGAAAAATGGGAGGATAAAGGTATGAAAACTGTGACTTCAGTTAAAGACTGTTTAAAAGCAAAACCCACATGTATTAAAAAAAATCAAATAAAAAACCCAAAACCAAAAACCAACATCCCCCCAAAAAAACCAAACCAAACCAAACCAACAAAAAAAAAACCAAAAAACAAACAAACAAAAAACCCAAAAAACCAAAAACACAAACAAAAAAACCCAAACAAAAGCAAAACCCAGGGAACCCCAAACTAAACAAAACCAACCAACCAAACAAGGAATAAATTAATATCATGGGCAGGAAGGGATTTATCTATTCCCAGGAGAGTGGGTTTCCATTGCCCACAATGGTTACCTGAGAAGAAAAATGCCATAACCCTGAACATCCCCTTTTCCTATTTCCTCTAGGTTTTATAGATGAGCAGAGTGTCATATGAAATGAGACATCTCTTTGGTGAGTTGGGATCAGCTATCCCAAATGTGTCACCTCCTTGGGCACATCTAGCCTGGTCACTGGCAGAGCAGAGAAGGAAACAGCAGCCTTTGGTGGTGTCTGAGCACTCCTCAGCAACAGCTGGATCATGACTTGTGTTATAATCCAAATGAGTTTTTTATACCTCAATATGTCTCAGGCTGGATTTGGTCCACAAGCTTTGCCTCTAACTTGTTTTTATACAAAAATTTAACAGAAACCCACACCCCTTTCTGCCTCCACACTGCTGTCTCTCATTTTTATGCTGTTTTTAAAGTCTCTGCTGTGATTTGTCCTCTGACATCTCTGGGACTGCTTGCTCCCTGCACTTTTCATTTTGTCCCCACTTCACCTGTCTGTCTCTTTGGAGGATGGGACTACAGGAAAAGCAACATAACTAAATCCAGTTAAACTGACAGAAAACCATAACTGTGTCATCTGCTCTGGGACTATCAGGAGTGGATGTAACATGCCCCAGTTCAGTGAGGAGAAGAACTTACAAGATTTGATGGCTTCAATGCATTCTGGATACTCTTTATACTAGTTACTGACAAGAAACTGGGTCATATTTGTGCATGTACAGCCAGGCAGATAGTCCAAGTTTGAGAAAATCTGAAAATCGTAGCTTAAGAACTGTTAAAAATAAAAATTAAAAACAAAGCCAAAAAATCCAAAAAAGGAACCAACCAAGCAAGCACAAAAAGACACCAAACAATTTTTCATGTGTACTTTAGCATATCCATGTACTTATCTTTGATTAAAGTCAAGTGCACCTTGGTGTTAAGTAAGCCTGTGAACATTTTGCCTTACTCAAGCTTGTAAGCACATGTTTACATTTTTTTCCCCCTCAAAAGATTGGCCCAGGCCACTGGTGGTCCTATCTGAAACCAATAGAAGCCAACACTCAGGTTTGCTCTATGAGGTTTTAGTCTTCAGCATCTAATTAGTCCTTAAGACACTGCTAGTCAAAGGTGTCAAACAAAACAAGATTTCTTTGTCTCAGAGAGATGTTTCAGGGTGAGATGAAGCTTATTTTTATGAGTTCCTGTTCCCCCCTCCCCCAGCTATAAAGGGAACCTATAAGATTGTACAGGGAATCTAGTGCAACTCACTTCTACTTAGCTCTTTACATCTGGTCAGTATCTTCAACTCGCACTTTACAAAGGTGGGGAGGAGTCACTAACCAAAGACAAAATGTTTTCTCATTCAGATATTACTCTGCTTCATCCCTAAGGCCCTCCCCCTCCCCCCAACTTTTTAAACAAGAGGATGTCACTTTTCACTAGGACTAATTCAGTTGTGAGGCAAAGAGAATGACTGGGAAGGGTGTAATAATTACAGCACAATGTGATGAACCTCTAGTGTATTCCCCGAAGAAGTATGATCTCAGAGAATTTCTTCTAGGCCCTCTTCAAGTAATTACTGTCAATTCATGCTTATCTGCCAGCTCTCTCTCCAGGTTTTCTTTTCCTTGCCTTCCTCAGTGAAGATACTGGCTCTGACAAAAGGAGCCATTTGTCAAGGAGCTGGCATGCCAGCTTTTCCCTCCCATTCTTTGCTGAAATTATGCAAAAGATTAGTCCAGCCGAACCAATATGTACCTTATCAGCTAAATAATAGAGCACATAATAATCAATGTCAAATGGACATTGGTGGTAGCAGATACAGCTATGGCATTCTCACAAGCACTTCTGGACGTCTTCATTTTCAACATGGGAAATCACAGAAGGCTTTCAAATAGATGGCCAAGGTTGATTCAGTATTTGAAAGTTCTGTAGCTGTAACAATCCTAGAGGAGGATTTTGAAAATAGACTCTTTTCCTCAGGGGTCACACTGGAAGGGAGGAGTCTCTCAAAATATGAATGCTGCCTGCACACAAAAGAGCAACAGATAGGTTTTCTTGGGCTTCCACAGTGACAGCTCTGACTTCACCTTGGCCTGGCATGAAATGAAATTACAGTGTAAGATTTGTTTACTCTCCCAGGGTTTAGACAGGCGGCCTTTGACTTACAGTTTTTCTGCAAGCTTGGTTTAGGCAATAGTAAATTAAAATCCTCTAATGTCTAAATACAGGTGGATTCCTCCTCTAACCACTATATTATTTAATTTTAAATTCTTGAATGGAAAATGGAATTGGCTCAGACTTCCCATGAGAGCAGCAATAGGGACTACTACTTAAAAGGTTTAACCGTCTAGTACTGCAAAGAGTAAATCTACAGGAATAAGGAAAAATCATCACATGCATTCTAGTGTTTTTGACAAAATAGCAAGGTTTGTATAAAACCAATTAATTTGAACCTAAATTCCCACCCTTGTTTCTCAGACTACAGAGAAAATGTGAAACTCTTCAAGTCTCTGAAAGCCTACGCAATCTGGGATTCTGAGCATGGAATCTGTTCCTCTGTAATTTCTGATTTCTGTATGAGCACACCCTGAGAACCAAGTGATCTTCAGGGTCCCTCTGCACAATTTTGGCAGTCCTGCAGCTGTGGTGGTGCAGTACATGAGACTGAATGTAGGACTGGCATATCCCACTGCTAAGCAAGCTTCTCACGCATGCCTCTGCCACTAGACAGGGTTTCACTTTGGCAATTACATTGTCATTGTTCAAGAGTTTGCTTCTCTTTCTTAAAGTGCAATATTCACCTTCTATTGCTGGTCAGTCTTCACCACACGGGGGAAAAAAAGTCAGTCCCCTGAAGAAATATGCAGTGTGGAATTTTCACCATTTTCATGTTTTAAGTATACATGTTAGTTTCAAGGCTATCTGTACAACACGTGAAGGGTAAAGTAAGAAGGAAATAGGAGAAAGGTAGAACTCTTTTACCCTGACAATTTGAAGAGGGTGCTTTGGCTTTATCAAATGCTAAGCATTTGCCTCAGGATTTGGGCTTATTATGAGCTTGATTTAGCTGTCAACAAATTGATCCAAAACAACTGTCTTCCCCATACTAGCTCCTTCAAGCCATGTAGTCTCTCTGGAGGATAGGTCCTTTTTTATTTGTGTGTTGTGATTTGCTTTTTCTCTCCCCCCCACCCCCACTCTTCTTTTTACCCCCAGCACTGTCATTAGTTCACCCAATAACTTACTTGCTACCACATTTTTTAATTTCCTGGCATTTTGGTGGCTGAGGAAATTCAGCAATGCCCTCTGAGGACTTGCGCAAACATGTCACTTCTTTGCAAAACATCCCCTGATTTTGTCAGTTGCATGAGCTAATGCCAGTGAAACTCCAATGCTTTGGAAGAAAATCCAGGGGCACCTTGAGGGGGTTTATTCTTTATTTTTTTTGTAAAGTTCAAGATGATTAATTATATGGGACTCAAGATATGTAAAAGTTATCCAAGTTTTCACCATTAATCACATAAATGAACAGAAAATAATTAGTTCGTAGTGACTTTCTGGCTTATTATAATCAGCCCAACTCAAATCGACTTAGCCCAGAGAGCCAAATATAGCAAGGAAAAAAGCTCGAGGCATTTTTTCGCTATGTGTTGCCTGTTATCACACAGTGAGGTTTCTGTTCAAATGATGTGCCTTATTAAGGCAGGCGAAACCCATTTAAACAATGTATCAGAAATGCAGACAAGCTGCAGAAAAATACATGTATAAAGGGTATATTTTTCTTGAAAATTATTGATGGATAAGCCTGCTAAAACTTTAGAAAATGGGTTTTCTAAACCACTGACATTTTGTTTTTCTAGTAATACAATTGTTTGTTGTTTCGTTTTTTTATTTTTAATTTTGCAGTCATTCTTTTCTCCCCTCTTACTTCCCTTTGTAAGGGACGTGAAGAATGGCAATTCCCTTTTATTTTACTGTCTTAAACCATGTGCTTATTAGAATAAATGTTATCATTACCCTTTTTATTTTATGATTAGTAATTTTTTATTTTATTGCCAATGCTTTTACTGTAGGCTTAAAGTCTTGAATATTACATGTGATTGAACAATAATAAAATGGAAAGACTTGGATATGATTCTTTCTTTCTTTTTCCTGATAAATGCAATTTTAATTCTTAGAGATCTATTCTAAAAGTAGGTAGCTTACATTATGTTTAATTTTTTTTTCTGTCATCTATGTGATGCAAACATTCTCATTGTTTACATGATGTCATAAAAGTACAGAAATACTGAATTATTAGGGATGGAAAATACAAGTTTGAGTTCAGCATTACACATATTGCCACATCTACACATATTTTTAATATCTCCAGCAATGCTGACTCCACCACTGATCTGGGCAACCTGTTCCAGGGCTTGACCACTCTTTTGATGAAGTTTTCCCTAATTTCCAATCTAAACCTTCCCTGGCACAACTTGAGCCTGTTTTCACTTGTCCTGTCCCTGTTCCCTGGAGCACAGCCTGACCCACCCTTGTCTCCTCCTCCTGTCAGGAGCTGTGCAGAGCCAGAGGGTCCCCCCTGATCTTCTTTTTCTCCAGGCTGCACCCCTCAGGATCACTCAGCACCTCCTAACAGTCTGTGAGGATGCATCCTCCAGACCCTTCTCAAGGTCTGTTCCTTTCACTGGACACACTTCAGCCTCTCACTTTTCTTTCTTGCAGTGAAAAGCCCAAAAATGAACGCAGGATTTGAAGTGGCCACGGCTCTTGGTAAATGAGGGAAAATGGCTCAGAGCACTTCTGGCAGTTCGCTCAGTCCACTTGAGTGGATCCCATCTGGCCCCATAAATACACATCCGCATGTTTAAGAGCAGTGTCAGGACACTTCCCATTTCCCCTTGGAATAATGAGCCTTGGGGGCTCTGTTTTGCTTCCCATCCCTGTTCCAGTTCAGTGTGCCTGGAGAACAGCAGTTCTTTTTCTTTTGCTGCTGTGTTTACCCCCATCATCCAGTAAAGGACAAAGGAATATCAAATCGCACTAAAGTTTGTATCCTGGAGTTTGGAAATCGCGGTGTCATCAGACTGCTCAGAGAGATATCCTGTCAGGTGAGTTTCATAGCCATTACACTTAAGCAAGTAAAGTGATAAATTTGTGACTACATAGGAAGGTTGTCAGTGCTACATGTCAATAGAACTCTGACGTTGAGTCAGAAAAGTTGCATAATTGGGTAAATATTGAGACAGGATCACAGCATTTTATGTGGCATCAATAATGGAGAGACAAGGCTCATGAGATCCTTCTTCTGATAAATTTTTGCCCTGTAATTTCACACTGGTCATGTAACAATCATTTCCTCTGTTTTTATTATTTTTTTTTTTAATTCCTGTACTGCAGAGGAGTAGTGTCTTCTGATAAATTTTTGCCCTGTAATTTCACACTGGTCATGTAACAATCATTTCCTCTGTTTTTATTTTTTAATTTTTTTTTTTAAATTCCTGTACTGTAGAGGAGTAGCCAGTTGTTTTAGCATGGAGTTTAGAACAAAGGGCAAAGAGGCACCTGGAGACAGTGAGATGAATAGACAGCACCTATGCAAGTACCCAAGAAATTCTAAAGGCAGAATATTCAATCTTCTCTATTATGAATTTGATATTTTCTTCCTAATACACAGCTCAAATGCTTTCTTTAAAAAAAAACCCACAATTCAGTGCCCAGTGCTTTTAAATCACCACTTTTAGAAAGACAGATGCCCAGTTTTACTGTGGCCATCCAGAAATTGAAAACATGTGGTTTGAATCCTTTTTGATTTGGATGAGATTTTCAAATTTCAAGGACTTGGATTCAGATGTCTGCACAACTTTTCTGAGGAGAACAAATGCACAAACACCCAAGGAACTGGAAATAACAACCAAGCTACAGAACTCAAGAACTCACAGTACTCTCACTGACTTCGTATTGCCAACAGGAAACATGTATTAAGGATCATCAAAACCTATTTGCTTGTTTGTTTGTTTTTTTAATTTTCTTCTCTTTTAATTCTCTGGTAAAGTATGTTCGAATGATTGCAGAACTGTATCCCAACCAAGAATGCTTTCCTAAAACAGGGAAGTGTAATCAGTTCTGAGCGAGACATTTTGATTTGAAATCTATAGCTTAGTTCACTCCTCAGAATACGTCGTGACATCTCAGAAAAGTTTTTAACTCTGGGTATGGGGTCAGACTGAAAATTACAGGATTGAATTATTGTGAAGATTCTGTGCTCTGATACCAGCTCATGTAAACTTTATTTCATCATTTTGCCCTTCTGCTTTTGCACCCCTGTTTTGTGTATTCAGACTAAATTCTTGGCAATGCCATCCTGTTATTATATTTGCACAGTCCCTTCTACAAAAGCAGCTAGAAAACAGCTGGAGCCTCTAGCCAACAAAACTGTAAATAATAATAGATTTCTTTTCTCTAAACAGCAATGTACATACATCAAACAGGGTTATATAATAAAGATTTGTAATAAAATACTAATAAAAAAATTGAAATACGGTTGTTAATAAAACATGTTTTCAAGTTTTCTCTTTCATTGTCTATGTGTATGTGTGTTGGTGAATGCATGTGTGTGTCTGCAGGATAACAGCTAAATTAGATTTTGCATACTATATAAAAACAAGTGCAATCCCACTAACCATTTGTTTCTTGGCATTTTTTATTTCTTTTTTTGTTTTTGAAAGAACTTTCTCTGATGACAGTCTTACAATTGAGCATTTATTTATTAAAAGGAACGAAAGGAATTTTGATTGTTCCAGTAAAGAAATACACTTTGATAAGCACACAGTACCAGAGAGGAAAATAACAATACAAACAAGTAATTAAAAACTTTGGAATTTAAGGAAGATATTTATTATCTCTGTAAAATTTATGGATGTTATGGTAGAGATTTGGAGCCTCAGAAAATGGAAACTCTTGAATATTTGGCCATTTATATATACACAAACACACACACACATATATATGCATTTTATATGTATATAGGTCTTGTTTTGTTTTCATATTTGTATACATGGTGGAAAGTAAAGGAGAAGTGTCATAGCAGGGTCACAAAGAGAGTCTACATTAGGCATAAGATAATTCATTTTTTTCTGGATGAGAACATAAGAGGAAGTACCCCTTGAGTAAAAAGTTCCCATGCACCAGTTTAAGCATAATGATTTTATTTATTCTTTCACCTAATTGTGAAGTTTTCTGTACCTCTTTAACCTAGGAAGGTGGTAGGAAAGGATCTATATCACATATAGAAGTCAGATGAGAAGGAAATATTGTGACATGCTGTGCTTTTGAGCAACACTATGTATGGAAATACCAATCTGTTAGCTACTTCATTGTACATTAAAGCATTGCAAAAAGAATTCTTTCTCTTAAAATAGAAAAAAATACTTACAGCTTGAAAACATTTTTAAAAATATTTTGATTACTCTGCATATGAGGATTCATGTCCTAAGATTTCATAGAATGCTAATAGCTAATGGTTTACATCTGATGAATGTCCCTCCAGACATCTTTTATTCTCCTTACTAAGAATCACAGATTCTTTTTTTTTTTTTCCTATACGAGTCAAATTGTATGAAATGGTAGACAGCAGTGAAAAACTTTTTATTCATTCCAGCATGGCAAGACCTAAAATTTCCCATGAGAAATGATGGAAATTTCTTCCTGCCTCGATTATTCACTCTAGGTCACAGTAGCACAACTATTTCTTTTATGATATCAGGTTTGGTGTTTAGATACAAAGAATGGTACTTACTTGGTTTTGGTTGGTTGGTTGGTTGGTTGGTTGGTTGGTTGGTTGGTTGGATTTTTTGGTTTTGTTTGGAGTTTCTTTATTTCCTTTCTTCAAAAAAATCTGTCAGTTTTAAGCTGATTCAGTTCAGTTAATATTCAGTTCTGTTCTATTCAGTTAATAGAAGACAAGATATTTGAGATAAGTATCAAATTTGGGAGGACATTTCTGCAGCTTAAGGAACATCACTGGAGAGAATCAGGTGTTGATTGGAGGAATTATTTGCCCTCCCTCAGCAAAACATAAGGGAAAGCAAAGAAGTACTTTTGGGAAGAAGACTTAGACACAACAAGCCTGGCATTTCTAGCAAACAAAATGCAGGTGATATAACAGCTCCATCAGCAAAATGGAGTTGGTGGCAGGAAGCCTATTTGAGGCTATGAGTTTGTATTTAAGAGAAGAGTGCTAGCAAGGTTTATCTGCAGCACTTTGTTGTGAGGGGAGCAGCAGCAGATGATGTGAAATTATATGAAAATGTATGTGAGAATTTTTAGAAAATTTTTGGGGGCATTTGCCCAAATTTAGTCATAGCTCAAATCTTTACTCCTGCCTTATTATTTTAAAGCTGTGATGGAAACTCAAAGTGACAGTGCTGTCAACACACTGAGACATAATGCTACAGAGCATTGTGCTTCCGGGCCAGCAAACAAAACATCAGCTTCCAAGTGAGAAGGCATCAAATAGGGGAAAAAAGCAACTGTATGCTGTGCATTATCCCCACATAATGCTATAAAGTAGAACAGCACATTTACTAAGGAAAGCAGGGGCAGGAGTGTATGTGTAGACAGCTTCTGTTCATAGCAGTGCCACAATCAGCAGTTCCTGCTTATTTATCTCTAAATTTCCATGGCGATGGGATTGGCTATTGGTAGTAGCCTGCTATTAGTCTGAATGACTATAAAGAAGAAAGAACTTCCCTCTTTGATGCACACATACATAAAACAAAGCGAGAAAATCATGAAGGAAAGACCTAGGATGTACTTCTTACACACAAAAGCACGTAAGACAAGATGAAAAGGCTTTGAAATTATATTTAATTCTGTAGCAGCTCTGTTCCTGCATCATAACTCCATTAAACTCAACAACTGAAAGGATACAAAGAAGCTTGGTCTCTTTGTTTTCTGATGAAATTCAGACCTTTCACACCTTCCAGGGCTGTTCTCAGGCAATAGTGTATAGATTTATCTGCAGAGGAGGCAGCACCTGCAGCTGCACTCCTTTGTGTGAAAACTCAGGAGGAAACTGCAAAATGAATGACAGGACTATGGAAAACATCACATTTCCTCCTGCCACCCGCTCCAGTCAAGTCTCCACAGCAGGCTCTGCACCATGGGCTTTGGGCCTTACACAGGTGCACTTCATGTGGAACATTCAGTTTTATTAGAGAGTAGTGACAGTGAGTCAAGATATTAGTGACACGAATATATAAAGAGAGAACAGTGTTTCTTCAAGGTCTACATGGTTTCTACAAAATCTTTCTAGTGTCTCTTGACACAGGAGGGCTTGTTAGCTTGTGAGGCAAGACATGAGGTATAGGAGTCAATCCTCTGGAAATCAGAATGAAAAGTCATAGTTCTCCATTAATTTGAGAGAAGAACAAATCTACTCCCATAACAAGCCCCAAACCAGCTTTTGCTCCCACTCACACATGCAAGGACACATACAATCTTTACTGGCAATATGCTATCATAAATTTTCCTTATTATGACTCTTAATATGCAACTATTTTTACTACAGCAAGTAACTACTGTATTTTTAACAATTGTGCAACAAGGACCTTTAATAAAGACCGAGTTACTTAACTGTCAAGAGACTAAAAAAAACCCACAGAAAAGCACAGGAGAGCCCAGTAAAGAGTTTAAACCTAAATGAAAGTGCTAATCTGGGTGTATTGGGGAATTAGAGCCTCAGAATAAGTTGTCATATGGAGCACTAAATAAGCCAAATCCCTGGTGTTACAGAAGCACTATTATGAACCTGCAGTCCCCTGGTGAGATGCCAGAAGGAAAAGGGGAAGACTGTGTTTGCTTCCTGCACCTTCTCCCTCAATGACACAAGGTAAGGCAATAAAACCCCTTTGCTGGCTTCATTGCATCTGGTACAACCATTTCACAGCACACTGGTGTCAACAAGGTGATGTCATCTTTTTCTGCTCTCCTCTTCCAGCAAATACATTAGCCAACAGTGGATTTTAATCTTTTGAAACTTGTTGATCTGTACATTTTGAAAAACCTAACAATGGAAAAAAAAAGCAACCTATCACGAAAGTGTATAACACTGCAATCCTACTGATGGTGCATTAGGAAGATTTTCTCCTAAAATTCTTTGCTCTTCACTAGCAACAATAGTGCAAAAATTCTACAGTTGTATCTTAGTTTTATGAAAAATAGAACAGGGTTTTATTTAAAAATAAATGTTATGCTGCATGATTTCTGAAAGAAAGCATAACCAAAAAGAATCATCTCAGTTTTCCAAAACTGAGCCAATTATTTTGACTGGTACAAAGACTTCATAAGTTTGCAAATGCTAGTGATGAACAGGGCCCTGCAGACCATCAACAACCCAATAGCCATGGGACTATTTACCATACCTTGTGTTCAGAAGTCCTAATGATTTTCCATGATACATGACTTTTGCTTGTAATATGCTGCGCTTTTCCTGTCTCCATGTTTTATTTTCTTATGCAATTTTCCACATCTGACTGGTTAAACATAAAGGAAACAGCCTTAGTACTGAACTGTACTGTGAAACCAAAGTATGAAAAAGTTGAATTTCTGCTCTGACCTTTCTTGGGACTTTGTTCATGGCTCCAACTGGCACTTTTATTTGAGATGCAAACATTGTTATCAATACCACCCCTTCCCTTATTCCAGGGGTCAGCTTAGACCTGGCCTACATATCTTCATGATCGACAACAACATAGCATAAATTATCAGAGTTAAGATATCCTTAGAGTTTGGCTCCTTAGCACAAATTGAGGATATAGTTGTACAATTTTTCAAGCAAGGTATCTGCAAATTAATTTAATGAGAGTCATGACTAAATAATGTCATGGAACCTCCAGCATCTTAATAAGAGCATTTAATGACTCATCAAGACTTTCTTTTTACTGTTTTACTTAGAATGTTTTAGGGGTATGCAACACTGTTGTTCCTTATCTCACATCCCTATGTCTATAATAGTAATTAAATAAACATTATTCATTATTACAGAAATTTTCAAAACCACACAAAATATAAAGCACTTAAAAGACTTCAGGGCTTTTGCCAGTTCCATCCTTACACACTTTTCATATCGACTTCAAGGACTGATCAATATTCTAGCACAGAATTCACCTCACTAAGGCACAAACGTCCAAAAATCTGATGTTTGAAAAAGCAGCCTGGGCTCCCTTTGCAGAAACATTGCCAATTTCAAAAGGAATTGAGACATTTTACATTGATCTGGCATTAGGAAGTAGACCCGCCACTCTCTATTGGCCAAGGAAGAAGATTAGCCCATCATCAGCCTGCACTCTGGACTAGATTTTCAGGATGATGAGGCTTGATTAATAAACCCCCTTCATTCAATTTAGAATTATTCACAAAAGCATAACTGTTTTCCTTTTTTCTTCTCTCCCACACTCAGTATAAGACATGTTAGCACCTTTTGGGCTTTAGAAGAAAATATATCTTTGACAGAAAAGATGCAAAGCCTTTGAGCTTCTGTGCCAAAGGAAGAGAAAAGTTCAGCTAAAAAAGCCCTGCTGCTGTTCCATGGTCTGGCAATAGCACAGTATTTGTTACATGATGTTAAGGAGTGGACTTCATCCCACATTAGAAAGAAGAAATAACTCTACACTGTGTGCTAAACTGACCTGAGGGAGAATTCCTATTAGCAGGATATAAAACCAAGAAGTCTACTTGTATTATAAAAACAGAGTAATGCAACTTGTTCCAGGGGCACTGTTTGCTCACACAGCTTACAGGACAATGAGGCCTTATTCCTCATTGTGGCATCATTGCTGTAATGAAAGTATGAAATAAATGCAATAAAAACACCCCAAAAGGCAGAATAACGCCTGCCTTAAAACTCATAAGATTAATAAAGCAAGGATTGATTTCAAGAAAGGAAATTAACCTGCGGAAGCAAAATACAGTAAGCTCTGACACAGAAAACGCTCCCTAAGATCCCCATGGTAGTTTTGCTTGAATAAGGAATGTTGGGCTCAGGCTGTGATTGAATGCTGGCAGTCTGTGCTATATAGCTGGCAAGGTTTAAACACAAAACAACTGTCTGTGGAAAGAAGGAATAGAGAGAAAGGACAGCACTCTGGTTCCCTGGATAGTAGACCTGGACGCCCAGCAGAGAAAAAGCAGGAGATGACAGATGAAGGACAAACACATAGGAATAGCAGGGGATCTGTGGCAGTATGTGAGAGGCTTGCAGACTACATTCAGTGCTAAAAATGATGTGTAATTGTCACTGTTCACAAAAGGTGCCATCCATCTCAAAGCTTTTCAGTACTTAGGATACCCATTTGGTGAGTCTGAGTAGTTTCTGGCGTTTTGGCAGCTGCCTCAGCTAGAACAGCAGCATCACTCTAAGGAGGAAGCCACACCTCTACATGGGCAGAACTTCAGGATGCTTAGCAAAGTCCATAGCAAAAAACTACTTCCTACTGCCACCTGGACTCTGAAGGTGATTACAGTTACACTGCAGAACTGAGAGCCTACATTCCTTTTGAAAGCCCTTTCATTATAAATGCTAGGTGCTGTACGTAGTTCACTCCTTAGTAAGGTTTACTGGCTTAAGCTCCACATTTTATTAACATTGCTATGAGGCCTGCTGACTGGAGCAATATTGTGTCTGGACAGCTCAGCATCCACCTGGCTCAAAGAACAGGAGTATTTCTAAATGCCTAAAACACATTAATTGTATTTTGGGTATGAATATGCTGGTTTGGATCTAGCTGTAAATAGATAGCTCAAGGTTACATGCAAAGCCAAAGCTGAGAATTGTCTTCCCCCTCTCCATGTCCAGCCCTAGGCTATACTCTGATCTGTTAGTAGGTTATGCATATTCATGTTTTCATAGCCTCAGGAACCAGGACCTTGTACAAGGCCTCAGACATAGACAAAAGTCTTCTCTTGGTGGAAAGCAACATAAAGCGATAGAGCAGAAAGGCAGACCATATGCTAAAGAGAGGATGAAGCCAAGAGAGGCTCCCAGACATCTCTCAAGGACCTCCAGCGAGCTTGAAAGCTGTTTCTTCTGCAGATCTTCTTGCCTGCAGATATGCTGTTTGCCCTTTGAAGGATGAATTCTCCCTCCAGCACAGCCAGCCTAGTGGTACATGGAAGGTATGACTTTCCTCTCCCCCTGCAGCACCTTTGTTCCATCTGTAAACCAGTGGGGCTATACTCCCTCCAGGCAATAATACTGCCACATCAGGACCCTGAAAGGGCCCTACTTCTACTCAAAACATCTCCCTTGAGCATATGTTGAAGCACAATGTACAAAGACTAAGCTCTACATATATGTAGCCCCACAGTCTTAATGCAACTGGCAACCCATATATTTAACTGGATTTCCCTCCCTTCTCTTCTTCACAGACATTTACTCTTACATTTGGATTTTTCATTGTAATGTGACAGTGTCAAGCACAATGCAATGGATCCATTGTCTGAGCCCCCAACATAAATTTCATACATCAAAACACCAGCTGCAGACTACAGGTCCAATCCTTATAAATTACATTGGAAATCTTAATGGAGGTGTCATTCACCTCTATTATTATTATAACAATACAATAAGAGCCATGTACGCTTTAAAAATTAAACTCTGTATATTCCTATCCATAGTAAAACCTGCCTGTATATGGGCTTTAATATGCAAATAGAAAATTATTAATCAAACCTTTGCAAAACACGGTGAAAGAGCTTCTCGTTTTCTTTCAATACATTGCTTTGGCAAAAAAATCCCAACTTTCATAACATTTTTTTGATTCTGAAAATTTTCCAAGCACATGTGCACAGAGACAAGCAGGCCACATGTACCTTTGATAGTCAGAATTGAGTTTCCCAGTTTAATTTCTTCACCAAAAAGGAACATAAAATCCTAAATGTCTTCTGCAGAGTCTGACCATATCTTCACATAGCTTGTCAAGTGTTGGTACATAATACCCTTGCAGACAGAGTTGCCTAATTTGGACTCAGTTTGATAAATCTTTTAAAGCAGAACTGATTCTCCGCTGGATGAAGTTATGGATGTCATGATGATGTACGATGGAAACAATACATTGTACCATTTTCATTAGAGAGTTGCCAAAACCTACAGATAACAGAGCCAACACACAAACCAGCACCACCTTTACTGTGCTGATACTCTGGCAGCCCTCGTGTAAGGCAAGGAACAGACACAACAAATACTGGAGGAGGCTGCTTTAAAACAGAATCAATCTGCTTTTCATCTTAGTCTTGCAGTTTTTCTAGCAGATTATTCACACAATTGTCCAGCATTGTCACACTGAGCATAATTCACTCATCCTGAGGACTATAAAGTGCAACCAGGGAAAATCGACTGACAGTGATTCATGTAAGGAAACCAATGTATGTGATACAAATGTACTTGAGGGGTATCCAGTTGATTATCTTTGTTTGCTTCACTTTCCTTTTTTTCGATTGAACGGTCCAGACAGATGTTCTTTATACTCTTTTTTTTTTTTTTTTAATGTAAGACCTAACCCAATCTATTCAAAATCTTGTGTATTCTGTAAACAGAGTCATCATCAACAACACTCGTATACTGCAATTCCACACAGGCAAATCCAAACAAAATAAAACAGCCACTCTCATCCCTGAAATAATTAGAGGAATCCTAGTCCTGGAGAGTCAGAAGAGGAGTGATTTTGCATCAGAAGATACTGATCCCAGGTACCCAGGGAAAAAACAAAAATTACCTGTACCATTTTTGTTACATAGAATTATCTAGTATGTAAAGAAGCAAAAATACAGAATATATTAAGAAATTTATTTAATTGTTTTGATTTATTTTAGGTGTCAGAACTAGGGAATTCTGTTTTCTCTTTGATTGCTGCTGTCTCCATAGGCCCCAGGGATGTGCTCACAGGGAGAACCAAAGTTGTATTAAGTGCCTTGGACAACACATCCCATTTATATGCTCCAGATAGCAAAGACACAGCATCTTAATTTCTTCTCTCCAAACATCACAATGATGCGGCTGGAGAGGAGTGCTGACAGCTGGATGTGGAAAGAGTTAATCCAGATTGCTGAAGGAAATAGGTAGCTACGTTTCTAGCACCAGAAGAGTGAAACAGTCTTTATTCTCTCTGTGACCCTGCACTGCCAGCTGCAAGCCTTTCACAGGCACAGGTTATTACATGGCACTTGAGGAATGCAATAGCTCCCCTCCATTATTCTGATGAGGTTTTTCGTATTTTCCTTTTTCTTTTTTTTTCTGAGAGCACTGTGTCTTTCCCTGGGAATAAGTCACCAGGAGGGAGCTTTTTAATCTGTCACTCAGGGACTCATATAAGCAAGTACCTGTATAACAGGGTTTGTGGGATCTGGGGAAGATTGAGTTCTTCAGTCAAGACTTGAAGGTGTGACCTCCTGATTTAGAAGACAGAGTGCTACTTCTGGAGTTTACCACTTCCACCATCCTCCCCATCTGTTTTTGTCAAGCTCAAGAATTGTGCTGCCAGTGGAAAAGGCTGCAGTTCTTAATGAAATCAGAAGTGCTGGGAATTAAATCTGTGCTTTCTGAAATATCATCAACACTCTGTTTTAACCCTTTTTCTTTCTTTTTTAAATTCTTTTTTTTCCTCTCTGTTAAAAATTTAGACAATAGCTTTTCTTCTTCTTTTTTTTTTTCAATTTTGCATTATTTATTTACAAGGATGATCACTAGTATTCCAAGATATTTGTTTATTACCCTTCTTCATTATAATGCCAGACAAAAGTGTGAAACAGACAAGCAGACAAACATATAGCTCAAGCAAAAATTCAGTAAACCACAGGAGACAACTATGGAGAAAAGATACAAATACTGATTCTGCTGGAGCAAATCTGGAAAACAAATGGAAGTGTAAGCACCAGATTTTCAGGTAATAAATAGTGGTTTGAATCAACAGCAAAGGATACATTACTCAATTTACTTCTAGGCTTACTTCCAGCTGTGTGTTACGATGACCCTGAATGGACACAAGGCTCCCAAAAAATCCACTCCTTTACTTCCCTTCTCAATTGGGCAGGAGAGAGACAATATAATGAAAGGTTCATGGGTCAAGATAAGGACAGGGAAGGGTCTCTCAGCAGTTACCATCATGGGCAAAACTGACTCAGCTTAGGCAAATTAGTTTATTTCCAAGAAAATCAGAGTAGGGTAATGGGAATAAAACCCAATTCTTAAAACATCCCCCCTTCTTTCCCCCCACCCCCAACTCCTGGTTTCTTGACTCAAATTTACTCCTTCCTTTCTCAGTCTCCTGCTCCCCAGTGGCACAGGGGAATGGGGAAAGGGGCTTGTGGTCAGCTCATCATAAACTCTCTCTGCCACTTCTTCCTCTGCCTGTGCTGGACTCCTCACCTCCTCCCCATGCTCCAGCATGGGGTCCCTGCCATGGGAGACAGTCCTGCATGAACTGCTCCAGTGTGGGTCCTTCCCAAAGGGTCAATCCTTCAGGAAAAGGATTTCATTCCAGTGTGAGTCCCTCACAGGTTCTGCCAGGATTCTGCTCCAGCACGGACATCCTGGTGCGTCACAGCCTCCTCTGGGCACCCCCCTGCTCCAGCCCGGGCTCCCCCAGGGGCTGCAGGTGGATCTCTGCTCCCCCTGCCCTCCCTGGGCTGCAGGGGCACAGCTGCCTCAGCCTGGGCTGCTGCAGGGGCTGCAGGGGAATCTGAGCTCCAGAGCCTGGAGCAGCTCCTGCCCCTCCTGCACTGCCCTGCCTGGCTGCAGGGCTGCTCCTCTCACACATCCTCAGTGCCCTGTCCAGCTGCAGCTTCTGTTTTGCAAGTTTTTCCCTGCTTTCTCTTGCCCCAGAGGTGTCACCACCATCACTGAGGGGCTCAGCCTTCGCCAGCAAGTGTCCATCCTGGATCCAGCTGGCACTGGCTCTGCTGGACAAGGGGGAAGCATCCAGAAACTTCTCACAGATGCTTCTCTAACACCCCAACTCCTTTTCATGCAAAACAAATACAAGCTGAATAAGAACAAGAAAACTGGAAGCTGCAGACTTCAGAACTGATAGTGTAAAGAGCCATAGCCTCAACACACATCACCTGCCACAGCAGTGCACCGGTTTACAGAACCTGAGGCATTTGGCATTATTCTTCATTGAGGCAGTTAAAAATTCTTTCTAAATATATTTGGCCTTTTGGTCATCATCTTTTTTTCCATTGTATCACTTCCTCTTTTTTTTTTTTTTTTCCATTTTCTGTTTGTTTCTATTTTTGTTCCTTTTTTTGTTTGTTTGTTCGGGCATTTGGCATTATTCTTCATTGAGGCAGTTAAAAATTCTTTCTAAATATATTTGGCCTTTTGGTCATCATCTTTTTTTCCATTGTATCACTTCCTATTTTTTTTTTTTTTCCATTTTCTGTTTCTTTCTATTTTTGTTCGTTTTTTTCTTTGTTTGTTTGGTTTGGTTTTTAATTAAGAGAATGCAGATAGTACCATGGCTGCAGCCAGAACTGAGGAGTAGAAGCTGTGGTCCTGTGGACAGAGCACAGGACAGATGATTAAATTTCTCTTCCTGTCTTGCTTAATTTTCCTTTATGTGGCTTCAGGCAACTATCTTCCCTATCACTCAATTCCTCCATCTCTGAAATAATAAATGGTTATGAGCATATTTGTAATATTTATTGATATTAAGATTTATTGTGAATGTGCTGTTTGGGTATTATTTTTGTGTTTATTATTATTATTATTATTATTATTATTATTATGCTTCTGCACTGGTGAGAACAGCTTAAAGCATATACCACTGTGCTGGGATCTACAACTTGCAATGGAAAAACTAGCCTGAAAGATAACCTTGCCACTAACAAGGTAAAAATTAGAGCACCAAGCAACTCAATAGGCTGCCTCACTGATAACAAAGCTTTCAAATACCCTGAGCCAGATTCTGTTCTCAGCGAGATGAGTGAAAATCTGAGGGGTCCTGCTGAGGTCCACAGGACTATAGGGAAATTACCGAAAATCAGAATTTAGCCCGGTGGTACTTAAAATAAATGTGCTCACTCTGAAGGGTCTGGTATGCGTTGGTGCTCAGTGTGCTACACAGGGAAGGAAAAACAACAGAGACACATACATGCTAATTAAAACTGCAGATGTGACTTGGTGGTTAGATTAAATAACACCTCTGGAAAGAGGGAGAGCTGCCAGCTATAAAAGCAGAAAGCTCCTCAATTAAATTTCTCAAAGGGCTGTTGCTGATCTAATTTCTCCTAATTCCTAGAAGCAGAACCAATAACCCTCTCTTTCTGGATGATGTCTGTCAGTTAAATGCTGACCCATACCTACTCCCAAGTGCACTTTGACTTTTTCTCCTTACACTTTGCCCAGTAGCTCAGGTGGATACTTAGAAAGGTTTCACTCCTATTTCCTCCTGCTCAGGTGAAAATAGAGCAGGCAGTGCACATGTGGGGCTGAGGCTACCAAAACAGCTCATTTTAAGCCCTTTTTTAGTTTCAGAGTGAGCATGAAAGATTGAGTTTCAGACAGGACAATAGCCATCAATGCAGATGGAAAAAACAAGTAATGTCTACGTGTGCTAAAGTCAGATCTTCACAGTGCTTCTAATCTCTCCTATTTCCACTAGACCTGGCTTGCAAGGTGTTTACAGAACCACCAAAAATGCTTGAAAATTTTCTTTTGGGTTTCAGCAGTGGCTGAGGGACATAAAAAAAAAAAAAAAAAAATCACATCATTCCTAAGGAAGGAAAGAAATAGCACGCCAAAAACTCTGCAAATGGAAAACTGAAAATGATATAAAGCTAAGCCTCTCAGCCTGGCTTATCATTGCTGGAGACGATGTCTCCTGTGGCTGCTATTCCTACAACAGCTGCTGTGTGGCATTGCTCCCCTTCAGATGGAAAGGAAACAGTGCTCAACGCAGTGAGTCAACAGCGCTGGCTGCAGCGCTTTTCTTCCAGACAGCCCTATTCCCTGTCCTCGTAACAAACTGCTCTAATTGTTATGTTGACTATTATGGCTAAAATTGCAATGCTCTGCTGTTCCGTTTGTTGTTTCTGCTTTTTTTTTTTTTTTTTTTTTTTTTTTTTTTA